>NC_135630.1:4034943-4639693 GCF_053574225.1 Canis aureus
CTTGTCCAAAAGCATCTTACTTCTGAGAGTTGAGCCCACCCTCAGTCCCTCACAGTTCCACACTGCCTGCAGAGTGAGTTTCACACGTCTTCACCAGAGACGATATCCAGAGGCTTCTGAGTACAAGTTAACAATGCAGAACTGGAGGGTATCTCCAGGTGCAGTAGAGTGGTAATCTTGGAACCTCCTGACTCAGAGTACTGCTACCTTCTCACTGCCATAGGAATGCAGCTAGTTGACAGCTGGCTTCAAGACATGCTTCCCTGTGAGAGCTGAGGACAGGGCAGAACCCTCCCGCATGCTGCCTGACTGTAGGAGTAGCTGCTAACATCCTTATGTTAGTGGCTGGGAGAGGTTGCGGGAAAAGCATGTGTGAGCACTGGGCCTGAACTCCAGTGTATCTGAGTTGAATACAGCGATTTCCAACGGCTTTCCTCAACCAGAGTGTAGCTAGGTTCCAAATCCCATGTACGAGCGGGTAGCAGACATCGGCCTCCCATGCATACACACTTCTGAGAGTTGAGCTTATGGCCTGTACCTCCACAGCCAGCCTGCTGGTACCCTTGGCTCCTAAAAGGCCTAGGCTCGCTGTTTGACGGAAGTGCTGGGAGAGGTAATTGGAATCTCCCGGCACACAAGACGAGTGCCTCCAAGCTCAATTCACGATATCCCAGTAATTCTTGTGGTAGACAGGTGCTACATACTAAGTTCCATATGTGAGATGGTAGCTGAACGCCTTGTCCAAAAGCATCTTACTTCTGAGAGTTGAACCCACCCTCAGGCCCTCAGAGTTCCACACTGCCTGCAGAGTGAGTTTCACACGTCTTCACCAGAGACGATTGCTAGACGCTTCTGAGTACAAGTTAACAATGCAGACCTGGAGGGTATCTCCAGGTGCAGTAGAGTGGTAATCTTGGAACCTCCTGACTCAGAGTACTGCTACCTTCTCACTGCCATAGGAATGCAGCTTGTTGACAGCTGGCTTCAAGACATGCTTCCCTGTGAGAGCTGAGGACAGGGCAGAACACTCCCGCATCCTGCCTGACTGTAGGAGTAGCTGCTAACATCCTAATGTTAGTGGCTGGGAGAGGTTGCGGGAAAAGCACGTGTGAGCACTGGGCCTGAACTCCCGTGTATCTGAGTTGAATACAGCGATTTCCAATGGCCTTCTTCAATCACTTGTAGCTAGGTTCCAACTCCCATGTCCGAGTGGGTAGCAGACATCTGCCTCCCATGCATACACACTTCTGAGAGTTGAGCTTATGGCCTGTACCTCCACATCCATTCTGCTGGTACCCTTGGCTTCTAAAAGGCCTAGGCTCGCTGTTTGACGGAAGTGCTGGGAGAGGTAATTGGAATCACCCGGCACACAAGACTAGTGCCTCCAAGCTCAGTTCAGTGATTTCCTAGTAATTCCTGTGATAGACTGGTGCTACATACTAAGTTCCATACGTGAGAGGGTAGCTGAACGCCTTTTCCAAAAAAATCTTACTTCTGAGAGTAGAGCTCAGCCTCAGTCCCTCACAGTTCCACACTGCCTGCAGTGTGAGTTTCGCAGGTCTTCAGCAGAGACGTTTGCCAGAGGCTTCTGAGACGCAGGGTAACAATGCAGACCTTGAGGGTATCCCCAGGTGCAGTCGACTGGTAATCTTGGAACCTCCTTACTCAGAATACAGCTACCTTCTCACTGCCATAGGAATGCAGCTAGTTGACAGCTAGCTGGCTTCAAGACATGCTTCCCTGTGAGAGCTGAGGACAGGGCAGAACCCTCCCGCATGCTGCCTGACTGTAGGAGTAGCTGCTAACATCCTAATGTTAGTGGCTGGGAGAGGTTGCGGGAAAAGCATGTGTGAGCACTGGGCCTGATTTCCCGTGTATCTGAGTTGAATACAGCGATTTCGAACGGCTTTCCTCAACCAGAGTGTAGCTAGGTTCCAAATCCCATGTACGAGCGGGTAGCAGACATCTGCCTCCCATGCATACACACTACTGAGATTTGAGCTTATGGCCTGTACCTCCACAGCAAGCCTGCTGGTACCCTTGGCTTCTAAAAGGCCTAGGCTCGCTGTTTGACGGAAGTGCTGGGAGAGGTAATTGGAATCTCCCGGCACACAAGACGAGTGCCTCCAAGCTCAATTCACGATTTCCCAGTAATTCTTGTGGTAGACAGGTGCTACATACTAAGTACCATATGTGAGATGGTAGCTGAACGCCTTGTACAAAAGCATTTTACTTCTGAGAGTTGAGCCCACCCTCAGTCCCTCACAGTTCCACACTGCCTGCAGAGTGAGTTTCACACGTCTTCACCAGAGACGATTGCCAGAGGCTTCTGAGTACAAGTTAACAATGCAGACCTGGAGGGTATCTCCAGGTGCAGTAGAGTGGTAATCTTGGAACCTCCTGACTCAGAGTACTGCTACCTTCTCACTGCCATAGGAATGCAGCTAGTTGACAGCTGGCTTCAAGACATGCTTCGCTGAGAGAGCTGAGGACAGGGCAGAACCCTCCCTCATGCTGCCTGACTGTAGGAGTAGCTGCTAACATCCTTATGTTAGTGGCTGGGAGAGGTTGCGGGAAAAGCATGGGTGAGCACTGGGCCTGAACTCCCGTGTATCTGAGTTGAATATAGCGATTTCCAATGGCCTTCTTCAATCACAGTGTAGCTAGGTTCCAACACCCATGTCCGAGTGGGTAGCAGATATCTGCCTCCCATGCATACACACTTCTGAGAGTTGAGCTTATGGCCTGTACCTCCACAGCCAGCCTGCTGGTACCCTTGGCTTCTAAAAGGCCTAGGCTCGCTGTTTGACGGAAGTGCTGGGAGAGGTAATTGGAATCACCCGGCACACAAGACTAGTGCCTCCAAGCACAGTTCAGCGATTTCCTAGTAATTCCTGTGGTAGACTGGTGCTACATACTAAGTTCCATACGTGAGAGGGTAGCTGAACGCCTTGTCCAAAACCATCTTACTTCTGAGAGTTGAGCCCACCATCAGGCCCTCACAGTTCCACACTGCCTGCAGAGTGAGTTTCGCAGGTCTTCAGCAGAGACGTTTGCCAGAGGCTTCTGACACGCAGGGTAACAATGCAGACCTGGAGGGTATCCCCAGGTGCAGTCGACTGGTAATCTTGGAACCTCCTGACTCAGAATACTGCTACTTTCTCACTGCCATAGGAATGCAGCTAGTTGACAGCTGGCTTCAAGACATGCTTCCCTGTGAGAGATGAGGACAGGGCAGAACCCTCCCGCATGCTGCCTGACTGTAGGAGTAGCTGCTAACATCCTTATGTTAGTGGCTTGGAGATGTTGCGGGAAAAGCATGTGTGAGCACTGGGCCTGAACTCCCGTGTATCTGAGTTGAATACAGCGATTTCCAACGGCTTTCCTCAACCAGAGTGTAGGTAGGTTCCAACTCCCATGTCCGAGTGGGTAGCAGACATCTGCCTCCCATGTATACACACTTCTGAGAGTTGAGCTTATGGCTTGTACCTCCACATCCAGAATGCTGGTACCCTTGGCTTCTAAAAGGCCTAGGCTCGCTGTTTGACGGAAGTGCTGGGAGAGGTAATTGGAATCTCCCGGCACACAAGACGAGTGCCTCCAAGCTCAACTCACGATTTCCCAGTAATTCTTGTGGTAGACAGGTGCTACATACTAAGTTCCATATGTGAGATGGTAGCTGAACGCCTTGTCCAAAAGCATTTTACTTCTGAGAGTTGAGCCCACCCTCAGTCCCTCACAGTTCCACACTGCCTGCAGAGTGAGTTTCACACGTCTTCACCAGAGACGATTGCCAGAGTCTTCTGAGTACAAGTTAACAATGCAGACCTGGAGGGTATCTCCAGGTGCAGTAGAGTGGTAATCTTGGAACCTCCTGACTCAGAGTACTGCTACCTTCTCACTGCAATAGGAATGCAGCTA
This sequence comes from Canis aureus, assembly GCF_053574225.1. Classification (NCBI taxonomy): domain Eukaryota; kingdom Metazoa; phylum Chordata; class Mammalia; order Carnivora; family Canidae; genus Canis; species Canis aureus. The sequence goes on from NC_135630.1 coordinate 4,038,865, forward strand.
GTTGACAGCTGGCTTCAAGACATGCTTCCCTGTGAGAGCTGAGGACAGGGCAGAACCCTCCCGCATGATGCCTGACTGTAGGAGTAGCTGCTAACATCCTTATGTTAGTGGCTGGGAGAGGTTGCGGGAAAAGCATGTGTGAGCACTGGGCCTGAACTCCCGTGTACCTGAGTTGAATACAGCGATTTCCAACGGCCTTCCTCAACCAGAGTGTAGCTAGGTTCCAAATCCCATGTACGATCGGGTAGCAGACATCTGCCTCCCATGCATACACACTTCTGAGAGTTGAGCTTATGGCCTGTACCTCCACAGCCAGCCTGCTGGTACCCTTGGCTTCTAAAAGGCCTAGGCTCGCTGTTTGACGGAAGTGCTGGGAGAGGTATTTGGAATCACCTGGCGCACAAGACTAGTTCCTCCAAGCTCAGAACAGCGATTTCCTAGTAATTCCTGTGGTAGACTGGTGTTACATACTAAGTTCCATACGTGAGAGTGTAGCTGAACGCTTTGCCCAAAACCATCTTACTTCTGAGAGTTGAGCTCACCCTCAGTCCCTCACAGTACCACACTGCCTGCAGAGTGAGTTTCGCAGGACTTCAGCAGAGACGTTTGCCAGAGGCTTCTGAGACGCAGGGTAACAATGCAAACCTGGAGGGTATCCCCAGGTGCAGTCGACTGGTAATCTTGGAACCTCCTGACTCAGAATACTGCTACCTTCTCACTGCCATAGGAATGCAGCTAGTTGACAGCTGGCTTCAAGACATGCTTCCCTGTGAGAGCTGAGGACAGGGCAGAACCCTCCCGCATGCTGCCTGACTGTAGGAGTAGCTGCTAACATCCTAATGTTAGTGGCTGGGAGAGGTTGCGGGAAAAGCATGTGTGAGCACTGGGCCTGAACTCCCGTGTATCTGAGTTGAATACAGCGATTTCCAACGGCTTTCCTATACCAGAGTGTAGCTAGGATCCAAATCCCATGTACGAGCGGATAGCAGACATCTGCCTCCCATGCATACACACTTCTGAGAGTTGAGCTTATGGCCTGTACCTCCACAGCCAGCCTGCTGGTACCCTTGGCTTCTAAAAGGCCTAGGCTCGCTGTTTGACGGAAGTGCAGGGAGAGGTAATTGGAAGCTCCCGGCACACAAAACGAGTGCCTCCAAGCTCAATTCACGATTTCCCAGTAATTCTTGTGGTAGACAGGTGCTACATACTAAGTTCCATATGTGAGAAGGTAGCTGGGGGATCCCTGGGTGGCGCAGCGGTTTGGCGTCTGCCTTTGGCCCAGGGCGCGATCCTGGAGACCCGGGATCGAATCCCACGTCGGGCTCCCGGTGCATGGAGCCTGCTTCTCCCTCTGCCTATGTCTCTGCCTCTCTCTCTCTCTCTCTGTGACTGTCATAAATAAATAAAAATTAAAATGTTTAAAAAAAAAAAAAAAAGAGAAGGTAGCTGAACGCCTTGTCCAAAAGCATCTTACTTCTGAGAGTTGAGCACACCCTCAGTCCCTCACAGTTCCACACTGCCTGCAGAGTGAGTTTCACACGTCTTCACCAGAGACGATTGCCAGAGGCTTTTGAGTACAAGTTACAATGCAGACCTGGAGGGTATCTCCAGGTGCAGTAGAGTGGCAATCTTGGAACCTCCTGACTCAGAGTACTGCTACCTTCTCACTGCCATAGGAATGCAGCTAGTTGACAGCTGGCTTCAAGACATGCTTCCCTGTGAGAGCTGAGGACAGCGCAGAACCCTCCCGCATCCTGCCTGACTGTAGGAGTAGCTGCTAACATCCTAATGTTAGTGGCTGGGAGAGGTTGCGGGAAAAGCATGTGTGAGCACTGGGCCTGAACTCCCGTGTATCTGAGTTGAATACAGCGATTTCCAATGGCCTTCTTCAATCACAGTGTAGCTAGGTTCCAACTCCCATGTCCGAGTGGGTAGCAGACATCTGCCTCCCATGCATACACACTTCTGAGAGTTGAGCTTATGGCCTGTACCTCCACATCCAGCCTGCTGGTACCCTTGGCTTCTAAAAGGCCTAGGCTCGCTGTTTGACGGAAGTGCTGGGAGAGGTAATTGGAATCACCCGGCACACAAGACTAGTGCCTCCAAGCTCAGTTCAGCGATTTCCTAGTAATTCCTGTGGTAGACTGGTGCTACATACTAAGTTCCATACGTGAGAGGGTAGCTGAACGCCTTGTCCAAAACGATCTTACTTCTGAGAGTTGAGCTCACCCTCAGTCCCTCACAGTTCCACACTGCCTACAGAGTGAGTTTCGCAGGTCTTCAGCAGAGACGTTTGCCAGAGGCTTCTGAGACGCAGGGTAACAATGCAGACCTGGAGGGTATCCCCAGGTGCAGTCGACTGGTAATCTTGGAACCTCCTGACTCAGAATACTGCTACCTTCTCACTGCCATAGGAATGCAGCTAGTTGACAGCTGGCTTCAAGACATGCTTCCCTGTGAGAGCTGAGGACAGGGCAGAACCCTCCCGCATGCTGCCTGACTGTAGGAGTAGCTGCTAACATCCTTATGTTAGTGGCTGGGAGAGGTTGCGGGAAAAGCATGTGTGAGCACTGGGCCTGAACTCCCGTGTATCTGAGTTGAATACAGCGATTTCCAACGGCTTTCCTCAACCAGAGTGTAGCTAGGTTGCAAATCCCATGTAAGAGCGGGTAGCAGACATCTGCCTCCCATGCATACACACTTCTGAGAGTTGAGCTTATGGCCTGTACCTCCACAGCCAGCCTGCTGGTACCCTTGGCTTCTAAAAGGCCTAGGCTCGCTGTTTGACGGAAGTGCTGGGAGAGGTAATTGGAATCACCCGGCACACAAGACTAGTGCCTCCAAGCTCAGTTCAGCGATTTCCTAGTAATTCCTGTGGTAGACTGGTGCTACATACTAAGTTCCATACGTGAGAGGGTAGCTGAACGCCTTGTCCAAAACCATCTTACTTCTGAGAGTTGAGCTCAGCCTCAGTCCCTCACAGTTCCACACTGCCTGCAGAGTGAGTTTCGCAGGTCTTCAGCAGAGACGTTTGCCAGAGGCTTCTGAGACGCAGGGTAAGAATGCAGACCTGGAGGGTATCCCCAGGTGCAGTCGACTGGTAATCTTGGAACCTCCTGACTCAGAATACTGCTACCTTCTCACTGCCATAGGAATGCAGCTAGTTGACAGCTGGCTTCAAGACATGTTTCCCTGTGAGAGCTGAGGACAGGGCAGAACCCTCCCGCATGCTGCCTGACTGTAGGAGTAGCTGCTAACATCCTTATGTTAGTGGCTGGGAGAGGTTGCGGGAAAAGCATGTGTGAGCACTGGGCCTGAACTCCCGTGTATCTGAGTTGAATACAGCGATTTCCAATGGCTTTCCTCAACCAGAGTGTAGCTAGGTTCCAAATCCCATGTACGAGCGGGTAGCAGACATCTGCCTCCCATGCATACACACTTCTGAGAGTTGAGCTTATGGCCTGTACCTCCACATCCAGCCTGCTGGTACCCTTGGCTTCTAAAAGGCCTAGGCTCGCTGTTTGACGGAAGTGCTGGGAGAGGTAATTGGAATCTCCCGGCACACAAGACGAGTGCCTCCAAGCTCAATTCACGATTTCCCAGTAATTCTTGTGGTAGACAGGTGCTACATACTAAGTTCCATATGTGAGAAGGTAGCTGAACGCCTTGTCTAAAAGCATCTTACTTCTGAGAGTTGAGCACACCCTCAGGCCCTCACACTTCAACACTGCCTGCAGAGTGAGTTTCACACGTCTTAACCAGAGACGATTGCCAGAGGCTTCTGAGTACAAGTTAACAACGCAGACCTGGAGGGTATCTCCAGGTGCAGTAGAGTGGTAATCATGGAACCTCCTGACTCAGAGTACTGCTACCTTCTCACTGCCATAGGAATGCAGCTAGTTGACAGCTGGCTTCAAGACATGCTTCCCTGTGAGAGCTGAGGACAGGGCAGAACCCTCAGCATCCTGCCTGACTGTAGGAGTAGCTGCTAACATCCTAATGTTAGTGGCTGGGAGAGGTTGCGGGAAAAGCATGTGTGAGCACTGGGCCTGAACTCCCGTATATCTGATTTGAATACAGCGATTTCCAACGGCTTTCCTCAACCAGAGTGTAGCTAGGTTCCAAATCCCATGTACGAGCGGGTAGCAGACATCTGCCTCCCATGCATACACACTTCTGAGAGTTGAGCTTATGGCCTGTACCTCCACAGCCAGCCTGCTGGTACCCTTGGCTTCTAAAAGGCCTAGGCTCGCTGTTTGACGGAAGTGCTGGGAGAGGTAATTGGAATCACCCGGCACACAAGACTAGTGCCTCCAAGTTCAGTTCAGCGATTTCCTAGTAATTCCTGTGGTAGACTGGTGCTACATACTAAGTTCCATACGTGAGAGGGTAGCTGAACGCCTTGTCCAAAACCATCTTACTTCGGAGAGTTGAGCTCAGCCTCAGTCCCTCACAGTTCCACACTGCCTGCAGAGTGAGTTTCGCAGGTCTTCAGCAGAGACGTTTGCCAGAAGCTTCTGAGACGCAGGGTAACAATGCAGACCTGGAGGGTATCCCCAGGTGCAGTCGACTGGTAATCTTGGAACCTCCTGACTCAGAATACTGCTACCTTCTCACTGCCATAGGAATGCAGCTAGTTGACAGCTGGCTTCAAGACATGCTTCTCTGTGAGAGCTGAGGACAGGGCAGAACCCTCCCGCATGCTGCCTGACTGTAGGAGTAGCTGCTAACATCCTTATGTTATGGCTGGGAGAGGTTGCGGGAAAAGCATGTGTGAGCACTGGTCCTGAACTCCCGTGTATCTGAGTTGAATACAGCGATTTCCAACGGCTTTCCTCAACCAGAGTGTAGCTAGGTTCCAAATCCCATGTACGAGCGGGTAGCAGACATCTGCCTCCCATGCATACACACTTCTGAGAGTTGAGCTTATGGCCTGTACCTCCACATCCAGCCTGCTGGTACCCTTGGCTTCTAAAAGGCCTAGGCTCGCTGTATGACGGAAGTGCTAGGAGAGATAATTGGAATCTCCCGGCACACAAGACGAGTGCCTCCAAGCTCAATTCACGATTTCCCAGTAATTCTTGTGGTCGACAGGTGCTACATACTAAGTTCCATATGTGAGAAGGTAGCTGAACGCCTTGTCCAAAAGTATCTTACTTCTGAGAGTTGAGCACACCCTCAGGCCCTCACACTTCAACACTGCCTGCAGAGTGAGTTTCACACGTCTTCACCAGAGACGATTGCCAGAGGCTTCTGAGTACAAGTTAACAACGCAGACCTGGAGGGTATCTCCAGGTGCAGTAGAGTGGTAATCTTGGAACCTCCTGACTCAGAGTACTGCTACCTTCTCACTGCCATAGGAATGCAGCTAGTTGACAGCTGGCTTCAAGACATGCTTCCCTGTGAGAGCTGAGGACAGGGCAGAACCCTCCCGCATCCTGCCTGACTGTAGGAGTAGCTGCTAACATCCTAATGTTAGTGGCTGGGAGAGGTTGCGGGAAAAGCACGTGTGAGCACTGGGCCTGAACTCCCGTGTATCTGAGTTGAATACAGCCATTTCCAATGGCCTTCTTCAATCACAGTGTAGCTAGGTTCCAACTCCCATGTCCGAGTGGGTATCAGACATCTGCCTCCCATGCATACACACTTCTGAGTGTTGAGGTTATGGCCTGTACCTCCACAGCCAGCCTGCTGGTACCCTTGGCTTCTAAAAGGCCTAGGCTCGCTGTTTGTCGGATGTGCTGGGAGAGGTAATTGGAATCTCCCGGCACACAAGACGAGTGCCTCCAAGCTCAATTCACGATTTCCCAGTAATTCTTGTGGTAGACAGGTGCTACATACCTAGTTCCATACGTGAGAGGGTAGCTGAACGCCTTGTCCAAAAGCATCTTACTTCTGAGAGTTGAGAACACCCTCAGTCACAGACACTACCACACTGCCTGAAGAGTGAGTTTCACACGTCTTCACCAGAGAGGATTGCCAGAGGCTTCTGAGTACAAGTTAACAATGCAGACCTGGAGGGTATCTCCAGGGGCAGTAGAGTGGTAATCTTGGAACCTCCTGACTCAGAGTATTGCTACCTTCTCACTGCCATAGGAATGCAGCTAGTTGACAGCTGGCTTCAAGACATGCTTCCCTGTGAGAGCTGAGGACAGGGCAGAACCCTCCCGCTTCCTGCCTGACTGTATGAGTAGCTGCTAACATCCTAATGTTAGTGGCTGGGAGAGGTTGCGGGAAAAGCATGTGTGAGCGTTGGGCCTGAACTCCCGTGTATCTGAGTTGAATACAGCCATTTCCAATGGCCTTCTTCAATCACAGTGTAGCTAGGTTCCAACTCCCATGTCCGAGTGGGTAGCAGACATCTTCCTCCCATGCATACACACTTCTGAGAGTTGAGCTTATGGCCTATACCTCCACATCCAGCCTGCAGGTACCCTTGGCTTCTAAAAGGCCTAGGCTCGCTGTTTGACGGAAGTGCTCGGAGAGGTAATTGGAATCACCCGGCACACAAGACTAGTGCCTCCAAGCTCAGTTCAGCGATTTCCTAGTAATTCCTGTGGTAGACTGGTGCTACATACTAAGTTCCATACGTGAGAGGGTAGCTGAACGCCTTGTCCAAAACCATCTTACTTCTGAGAGTTCAGCTCAGCCTCAGTCCCTCACAGTTCCACACTTCCTGCAGAGTGAGTTTCGCAGGTCTTCAGCAGAGACGTTTGCCAGAGGCTTCTGAGACGCAGGGTAACAATGCAGACCTGGAGGTTATCCCCAGGTGCAACGACTGGTAATCTTGGAACCTCCTGACTCGGAATACTGCTACCTTCTCACTGCCATAGGAATGCAGCTAGTTGACAGCTGGCTTCAAGACATGCTTCCCTGTGAGAGCTGAGGACAGGGCAGAACCCTCCCGCATGCTGCCTGACTGTAGGAGTAGCTGCTAACATCCTTATGTTAGTGGCTGGGAGAGGTTGCGGGAAAAGCATGTGTGAGCACTGGGCCTGAACTCCCGTGTATCTGAGTTGAATACAGCGATTTCCAACGGCTTTCCTCAACCAGAGTGTAGCTAGGTTCCAAATCCCATGTACGAGCGGGTAGCAGACATCTGCCTCCCATGCATACACACTTCTGAGAGTTGAGCTTATGGCCTGTACCTCCACAGCCAGCCTGCTGGTACCCTTGGCTTCTAAAAGGCCTAGGCTCGCTGTTTGACGGAAGTGCTGGGAGAGGTAATTGGAATCTCCCGGCACACAAGACGAGTGCCTCCAAGCTCAATTCACGATTTCCCAGTAATTCTTGTGGTAGACAGGTGCTACATACTAAGTTCCATATGTGAGAAGGTAGCTGAACGCCTTGTCCAAAAGCATCTTACTTCTGAGAGTTGAGCACACCCTCAGTCCCTCACACTTCCACACTGCCTGCAGAGTGAGTTTCACACGTCTTCACCAGAGACGATTGCCAGAGGCTTCTGAGTACAAGTTAACAATGCAGACCTGGAGGGTATCTCCAGGTGCAGTAGAGTGGTAATCTTGGAACCTCCTGACTCAGAGTACTGCTACCTTCTCACTGCCATAGGAATGCAGCTAGTTGACAGCTGGCTTCAAGACATGCTTCCCTGTGAGAGCTGAGGACAGGGCAGAACCCTCCCGCATCCTGCCTGACTGTAGGAGTAGCTGCTAATATCCTAATGTTAGTGGCTGGGAGACGTTGCGGGAAAAGCATGTGTGAGCACTGGGCCTGAACTCCCCTGTATCTGAGTTGAATACAGCGATTTCCAATGGCCTTCTCCAATCACAGTGTAGCTAGGTTCCAACTCCCATGTCCGAATGGGTAGCAGACATCTGCCTCCCATGCATATACACTTTTGAGAGTTGAGCTTATGGCCTGTACCTCCACAGCCAGCCTGCTGGTACCCCTGGCTTCTAAAAGGCCTAGGCTCGCTGTTTGACGGAAGTGCTGGGAGAGGTAATTGGAATCACCCGGCACACAAGACTAGTGCCTCCAAGCTCAGTTCAGCGATTTCCTAGTAATTCCTGTGGTAGACTGGTGCTACATACTAAGTTACATACGTGAGAGGTTAGCTGAACGCCTTGTCCAAAACCATCTTACTTCTGAGAGTTGAGCTCAGCCTCAGTCCCTCACAGTTCCACACTGCCTGCAGAGTGAGTTTCGCAGGTCTTCAGCAGAGACGTTTGCCAGAGGCTTCTGAGACGCAGGGTAACAATGCAGACCTGGAGGGTATCCCCAGGTGCAGTCGACTGGTAATCTTGGAACCTCCTGACTCAGAATACTGCTACCTTCTCACTGCCATAGGAATGCAGCTAGTTGACAGCTGGCTTCAAGACATGCTTCCCTGTGAGAGCTGAGGACAGGGCAGAACCCTCCCGCATGCTGCCTGACTGTAGGAGTAGCTGCTAACATCCTAATGTTAGTGGCTGGGAGATGTTGCGGGAAAAGCATGTGTGAGCACTGGGCCTGAACTCCCGTGTATCTGAGTTGAATACAGCGATTTCCAACGGCTTTCCTCAACCAGAGTGTAGCTAGGTTCCAAATCCCATGTACGAGCGGGTAGAAGACATCTGCCTCCCATGCATACACACTTCTGAGAGTTGAGCTTATGGCCTGTACCTCCACATCCAGCCTGCTGGTAACCTTGGCTTCTAAAAGGCCTAGGCTCGCTGTTTGACGGAAGTACTGGGAGAGGTAATTGGAAATTCCCGGCACACAAGACGAGTGCCTCCAAGCTCAATTCACGATTTCCCAGTAATTCTTGTGGTAGACAGGTGCTACATACTAAGTTCCATATGTGAGATGGTAGCTGAACGCCTTGTCCAAAAGCATCTTACTTCTGAGTGTTGAGCCCACACTCAGTCCCTCACACTTTCACACTGCCTGCAGAGTGAGTTTCACACGTCTTCACCAGAGACGATTGCCAGAGGCTTCTGAGTACAAGTTAACAATGCAGACCTGGAGGGTATCTCCAGGTGCAGTAGACTGGTAATCTTGGAACCTCCTGACTCAGAGTACTGCTACCTTCTCACTGCCATAGGAATGCAGCTAGTTGACAGCTGGCTTCAAGACATGCTTCCCTGTGAGAGCTGAGGACAGGGCAGAACCCTCCCGCATGCTGCCTGAATGTAGGAGTAGCTGCTAACATCCTTATGTTAGTGGCTGGGAGAGGTTGCGGGAAAAGCATGTGTGAGCACTGGGCCTGAACTCCCGTGTATCTGAGTTGAATACAGCGAATTCCAACGGTTTCCTCAACCAGAGTGTAGCTAGGTTCCAAATCCCATGTACGAGCGGGTAGCAGACATCTGCCTCCCATGCACACACTTCTGAGAGTTGAGCTTATGGCCTGTACCTCCACAGCCAGCCTGCTGGTACCCTTGGCTTCTAAAAGGCCTAGGCTCGCTGTTTGACGGAAGTGCTGGGAGAGGTAATTGGAATCTCCCGGCACACAAGACGAGTGCCTCCAAGCTCAATTCACGATTTCCCAGTAATTCTTGTGGTAGACAGGTGCTACATACTAAGTTCCATATGTGAGAAGGTAGCTGAACGCCTTGTCCAAAAGCATCTTACTTCTGAGAGTTGAGCACACCCTCAGTCCCTCACACTTCCACACTGCCTGCAGAGTGAGTTTCACACGTCTTCACCAGAGACGATTGCCAGAGGCTTCTGAGTACAAGTTAACAATGCAGACCTGGAGGGTATCTCCAGGTGCAGTAGAGTGGTAATCTTGGAACCTCCTGACTCAGATTACTGCTACCTTCTCACTGCCATAAGAATGCAGCTAGTTGACAGCTGGGTTCAAGACATGCTTCCCTGTGAGAGCTGAGGACAGGGCAGAACCCTCCCGCATCCTGCCTGACTGTAGGAGTAGCTGCTAACATCCTAATGTTAGTGGCTGGGAGAGGTTGCGGGAAAAGCATGTGTGAGCACTGGGCCTGAACTCCCGTGTATCTGAGTTGTATACAGCGATTTCCAATGGCCTTCTTCAATCACAGTGTAGCTAGGTTCCAACTCCCATGTCCGAGTCGGTAGCAGACATCTGCCTCCCATGCATACACACTTCTGAGAGTTGAGCTTATGGCCTGTACCTCCACATCCAGCCTGCTGGTACCCTTGGCTTCTAAAAGGCCTAGGCTCGCTGTTTGACGGAAGTGCTGGGAGAGGTAATTGGAATCACCGGGCACACAAGACTAGTGCCTCCAAGCTCAGTTCAGCCATTTCCTAGTAATTCCTGTGGTAGACTGGTGCTACATACTAAGTTCCATACGTGAGAGGGTAGCTGAACGCCTTGTCCAAAACCATCTTACTTCTGAGAGTTGAGCTCAGCCTCAGTCCGTCACAGTTCCACACTGCCTGCAGAGTGAGTTTCGCAGGTCTTCAGCAGAGACGTTTGCCAGAGGCTTCTGAGACGCAGGGTAACAATGCAGACCTGGAGGGTATCCCCAGGTGCAGTCGACTGGTAATCTTGGAACCTCCTGACTCAGAATACTGCTACCTTCTCACTGCCATAAGAATGCAGCTAGTTGACAGCTGGCTTCAAGACATGCTTCCCTGTGAGAGCTGAGGACAGGGCAGAACCCTCCCGCATGCTGCCTGACTGTAGGAGTAGCTGCTAACATCCAAATGTTAGTGGCTGGGAGAGGTTGCGGGAAAAGCATGTGTGAGCACTGGGCCTGAATTCCCGTGTATCTGAGTTGAATACAGCCATTTCCAACGACTTTCCTCAACCAGAGTGTAGCTAGGTTCCAAATCCCATGTCGAGCGGGTAGCAGACATCTGCCTCCCATGCATACACACTTCTGAGAGTTGAGCTTATGGCCTGTACCTCCACATCCAGCCTGCTGGTACCCTTGGCTTCTAAAAGGCCTAGGCTCGCTGTTTGACGGAAGTGCTGGGAGAGGTAATTGGAATCACACGGCACACAAGACTAGTGCCTCCAAGCTCAGTTCAGCGATTTCCTAGTAATTCCTGTGGTAGACTGGTGCTACATACTAAGTTCCATACGTGAGAGGGTAGCTGAACGCCTTGTCCAAAACCATCTTACTTCTGAGAGTTGAGCTCAGCCTCAGTCCCTCACAGTTCCACACTGCCTGCAGAGTGAGTTTCGCAGGTCTTCAGCAGAGACGTTTGCCAGAGGCTTCTGAGACGCAGGGTAACAATTCAGACCTGGAGGGTATCCCCAGGTGCAGTCGACTGGTAATCTTGGAACCTCCTGACTCAGAATACTGCTACCTTCTCACTGCCATAGGAATGCAGCTAGTTGACAGCTGGCTTCAAGACATGCTTCCCTGTGAGAGCTGAGGACAGGGCAGAACCCGCCCGCATGCTGCCTGACTGTAAGAGTAGCTGCTAACATCCTTATGTTAGTGGCTGGGAGAGGTTGCGGGAAAAGTATGTGTGAGCACTGGGCCTGAACTCCCGTGTACCTGAGTTGAATACAGCGATTTCCAACGGCTTTCCTCAACCAGAGTGTAGCTAGGTTCCAAATCCCTTGTACGAGTGGGTAGCAGACATCTGCCTCCCATGCATACACACTTCTGAGAGCTGAGCTTATGGCCTGTACCTCCACATCCAGCCTGCTGGTACCCTTGGCTTCTAAAAGGCCTAGGCTCGCTGTTTGACGGAAGTGCTGGGAGAGGTAATTGGAATCACCCGGCACACAAGACTAGTGCCTCCAAGCTCAGTTCAGGGATTTCCTAGTAATTCCGGTGGTAGAGTGGTGCTACATACTAAGTTCCATACGTGAGAGGGTAGCTGAACGCCTTGTCCAAAACCACCTTACTTCTGAGAGTTGAGCTCAGCCTCAGTCCCTCACAGTTCCACACTGTCTGCAGAGTGAGTTTCGCAGGTCTTCAGCAGAGACGTTTGCCAGAGGCTTCTGAGATGCAGAGTAACAATGCAGACCTGGAGGCTATCCCCAGGTGCAGTCGACTGGTAATCTTGGAACCTCCTGACTCAGAATACTGCTACCTTCTCACTGCCATAGGAATGCAGCTAGTTGACAGCTGGCTTCAAGACATGCTTCCCTGTGAGAGCTGAGGACAGGTCAGAACCCTCCCGCATGCTGCCTGACTGTAGGAGTAGCTGCTAACATCCTTATGTTAGTGGCTGGGATAGGTTGCGGGAAAAGCATGTGTGAGCACTGGGCCTGAACTCCCGTGTACCTGAGTTGAATACAGCGATTTCCAACGGGTTTCTTCAACCAGAGTGTTGCTAGGTTCCAAATCCAATGTAAGAGCGGGTAGCAGACATCTGCGTCCCATGCATACACACTTCTGAGAGTTGAGCTTAAGGCCTGTACCTCCACATCCAGCCTGCTGGTACCCTTGGCTTCTAAAAGTCCTAGGCTCGCTGTTTGACGGAAGTGCTGGGAGAGGTAATTGGAATCACCCGGCACACAAGACTAGTGCCTCCAAGCTCAGTTCAGCGATTTCCTAGTAATTCCTGTGGTAGACTGGTGCTACATACTAAGTTCCATACGTGAGAGGGTAGCTGAACGCCTTGTCCAAAACCATCTTACTTCTGAGAGTTGAGCTCAGCCTCAGTCCCTCACAGTTCCACACTGCCTGCAGAGTGAGTTTCGCAGGTCTTCAGCAGAGACGTTTGCCAGAGGCTTCTGAGACGCAGGGTAACAATGCAGACCTGGAGGGTATCCCCAGGTGCAGTCGACTGGTAATCTTGGAACCTCCTGACTCAGAATACTGCTACCTTCTCACTGCCATAGGAATGCAGCTAGTTGACAGCTGGCTTCAAGACATGCTTCCCTGTGAGAGCTGAGGACAGGGCAGAACCCTCCCGCATGCTGCCTGACTGTAGGAGTAGCTGCTAACATCCTTATGTTAGTGGCTGGGAAAGGTTTCGGAAAAAGCATGTGTGAGCACTGGGCCTGAACTCCCGTGTACCTGAGTTGAATACAGCGATTTCCAACGGCTTTCTTCAACCAGAGTGTAGCTAGGTTCCAAATCCTATGTAAGAGCGGGTAGCAGACATCTGCGTCCCATGCATACACACTTCTGAGAGTTGAGCTTAAGGCCTGTACCTCCACATCCAGCCTGCTGGTACCCTTGGCTTCTAAAAGTCCTAGGCTCGCTGTTTGACGGAAGTGCTGGGAGAGGTAATTGGAATCACCCGGCACACAAGACTAGTGCCTCCAAGCTCAGTTCAGCGATTTCCTAGTAATTCCTGTGGTAGACTGGTGCTACATACTAAGTTCCATACGTGAGAGGGTAGCTGAACGCCTTGTCCAAAACCATCTTACTTCTGAGAGTTGAGCTCAGCCTCAGTCCCTCACAGTTCCACACTGCCTGCAGAGTGAGTTTCGCAGGTCTTCAGCAGAGACGTTTGCCAGAGGCTTCTGAGACGCAGGGTAACAATGCAGACCTGGAGGGTATCCCCAGGTGCAGTCGACTGGTAATCTTGGAACCTCCTGACTCAGAATACTGCTACCTTCTCACTGCCATAGGAATGCAGCTAGTTGACAGCTGGCTTCAAGACATGCTTCCCTGTGAGAGCTGAGGACAGGGCAGAACCCTCCCGCATCCTGCCTGACTGTAGGAGTAGCTGCTAACATCCTTATGTTAGTGGCTGGTAGAGGTTGCGGGAAAAGCATGTGTGAGCACTGGGCCTGAACTCCCGTGTATCTGAGTTGAATACAGCGATTTCCAACGGCTTTCCTCAACCAGAGTGTAGCTAGGTTCCAAATCCCATGTCCGAGCGGGTAGCAGATATCTGCCTCCCATGCATACACACTTCTGAGAGTTCAGCTTATGGCCTGTACCTCCACAGCCAGCCTGCTGCTACCCTTGGCTTCTAAAAGGCCTAGGCTCGCTGTTTGACGGAAGTGCTGGGAGAGGTAATTGGAATCACCCGGCACACAAGACTAGTGCCTCCAAGCTGAGTTCAGCGATTTCCTAGTAATTCCTGTGGTAGACAGGTGCTACATACTAAGTTCCATATGTGAGAATGTAGCTGAACACCTTGTCCAAAAGCATCTTACTTCTGAGAGTTGAGCACACCCTCAGTCCCTCACACTTCCACACTGCCTGCAGAGTGAGTTTCACACGTCTTCACCAGGACGATTGCCAGAGGCTTCTGAGTACAAGTTCACAATGCAGACCTGGAGGGTATCTCCAGGGGCAGTAGAGTGGTAATCTTGGAACCTCCTGACTCAGAGTACTGCTACCTTCTCACTGCCATAGGAATGCAGCTAGTTGACAGCTGGCTTCAAGACATGCTTCCCTGTGAGAGCTGAGGACAGGGCAGAACCCTCCCGCATCCTGCCTGACTGTAGGAGTAGCTGCTAACATCCTAATGTTCGTGGCTGGGAGAGGTTGCAGGAAAAGCATGTGTGAGCACTGGGCCTGAACTCCCGTGTATCTGAGTTGAATACAGCGATGTCCAATGGCCTTCTTCAATCACAGTGTAGCTAGGTTCCTACTCCCATGTCCGAGTGGGTAGCAGACATCTGCCTCCAATGCATACACACTTCTGAGAGTTGAGCTTATGGCCTGTACCTCCACATCCAGCCTGCTGGTACCCTTGGCTTCTAAAAGGCCTAAGCTCGCTGTTTGACGGAAGTGCTGGGAGAGGTAATTGGAATCACCCGGCACACAAGACTAGTGCCTCCAAGCTCAGTTCAGCGATTTCCTAGTAATTCCTGTGGTAGACTGGTGCTACATACTAAGTTCCATACGTGAGAGGATAGCTGAACGCCTTGTCCAAAACCATCTTACTTCTGAGAGTTGAGCTCACCCTCAGTCCCTCACAGTTCCACACTGCCTGCAGAGTGAGTTTCGCAGGTCTTCAGCAGAGACCATTGCCAGAGGCTTCTGAGACGCAGGGTAACAATGCAGACCAGGAGGGTATCCGCAGGTGCAGTCGACTGGTAATCTTGGAACCTCCTGACTCAGAATACTGCTACCTTCTCACTGCCATAGGAATGCAGCTAGTTGACAGCTGGCTTCAAGACATGCTTCCCTGCGAGAGCTGAGGACAGGGCAGAACCCTCCCGCATGCTGCCTGACTGTAGGAGTAGCTGCTAACATCCTTATGTTAGTGGCTGTTAGAGGTTGCGGGAAAAGCATGTGTGAGCACTGGGCCTGAACTCCCGTGTATCTGACTTGAATACAGCGATTTCCAACGGCTTTCCTCAATCAGAGTGTAGCTAGGTTCCAAATCCCATGTACGAGCGGGTAGCAGACATCTGCCTCCCATGCATACACACTTCTGAGAGTTGAGCTTATGGCCTGTACCTCCACAGCCAGCCTGCTGGTACCCTTGGCTTCTAAAAGGCCTAGGCTCGCTGTTTGACGGAAGTGCTGGGAGAGGTAATTGGAATCTCCCGGCACACAAGACGAGTGCCTCCAAGCTCAATTCACGATTTCCCAGTAATTCTTGTGGTAGACAGGTGCTACATACTAAGTTCCATATGAGAGAAGGTAGCTGAACGCCTTGTCCAAAAGCATCTTACTTCTGAGAGTTGAGCACACCCACAGTCCCTCACACTTCCACACTGCCTGCAGAGTGAGTTTCACACGTCTTCACCAGGACGATTGCCAGAGGCTTCTGTGTACAAGTTAACAATGCAGACCTGGAGGGTATCTCCAGGTGCAGTAGAGTGGTAATCTTGGAACCTCTTGACTCAGAGTACTGCTACCTTCTCACTGCCCTCGGAATGCAGCTAAATGACAGCTGGCTTCAAGACATGCTTCCCTGTGAGAGCTGAGGACAGGGCAGAACCCTCCCGCATCCTGCCTGACTGTAGGAGTAGCTGCTAAAATCCTAATGTTAGTGGCTGGGAGAGGTTGCGGGAAAAGCATGTGTGAGCACTGGGCCTGAACTCCCGTGTACCTGAGTTGAATACAGCGATTTCCAACGGCTTTCCTCAACCAGAGTGCATCTAGGTTCCAAATCCCATGTACGAGCGGGTAGCAGACATCTGCCTCCCATGCATACACACTTCTGAGAGTTGAGCTTATGGCCTGTACCTCCACATCCAGCCTGCTGGTAACCTTGGCTTCTAAAAAGCCTAGGCTCGCTGTTTGACGGAAGTGCTGGGAGAGGTAATTGGAATCACCCGGCACACAAGACTAGTGCCTCCAAGCTCAGTTCAGCGATTTCCTAGTAATTCCTGTGGTAGACTGGTGCTACATACTAAGTTCCATACGTGAGAGGGTAGCTGAACGCCTTGTCCAAAACCATCTTACTTCTGAGAGTTGAGCTCAGCCTCCGTCCCTCACAGTTCGACACTGCCTGCAGAGTGAGTTTCGCAGGTCTTCAGCAGAGACGTTTGCCAGAGGCTTCTGAGACGCAGGGTAACAATGCAGACCTGGAGGGTATCCCCAGGTGCAGTCGACTGGTAATCTTGGAACCTCCTGACTCAGAATACTGCTACCTTCTCACTGCCATAGGAATGCAGCTAGTTGACAGCTGGCTTCAAGACATGCTTCCCTGTGAGAGCTGAGGACAGGGCAGAACCCTCCCGCATGCTGCCTGACTGTAGGAGTAGCTGCTAACATCCTTATGTTAGTGGCTGGGAGAGGTTGCGGGAAAAGCATGTGTGAGCACTGGGCCTGAACTCCCGTGTATCTGAGTTGAATACAGCGATTTCCAACGGCTTTCCTCAACCAGAGTGTAGCTAGGTTCCAAATCCCATGTACGAGCGGGTAGCAGACATCTGCCTCCCATGCATACACACTTCTGAGAGTTGAGCTTATGGCCTGTACCTCCACATCCAGCCTGCGGGTACCCTTGGCTTCTAAAAGGCCTAGGCTCGCTGTTTGGCGGAAGTGCTGGGAGAGGTAATTGGAATCACCCGGCACACAAGACTAGTGCCTCCAAGCTCAGTTCAGCGATTTCCTAGTAATTCCTGGGGTAGACTGGTGCTACATACTAAGTTCCATACGTGAGAGGGTAGCTGAACGCCTTGTCCAAAACCATCTTACTTCTGAGAGTTGAGCACACCCTCAGTCCCGCACACTTCCACACTGCCTGCAGAGTGAGTTTCACACGTCTTCACCAGGACGATTGCCAGAGGCTTCTGTGTACAAGTTAACAATGCACACCTGGAGGGTATCTCCAGGTGCAGTAGAGTGGTAATCTTGGAACCTCCTGACTCAGAGTACTGCTACCTTCTCACTGCCCTAGGAATGCAGCTAGTTGACAGCTGGCTTCAAGACATGCTTCCCTGTGAGAGCTGAGGACAGGGCAGAACCCTCCCGCATCCTGCCTGACTGTAGGTGTAGCTGCTAACATCCTAATGTTAGTGGCTGGGAGAGGTTGCGGGAAAAGCATGTGTGAGCACTGGGCCTGAACTCCCGTGTATCTGAGTTGAATACAGCGATTTCCAATGGCCTTCTTCAATCACAGTGTAGCTAGGTTCCAACTCCCATGTCCGAGTGGGTAGCAGTCATCTGCCTCCCATGCATACACACTTCTGAGAGTTGAGCTTATGGCCTGTACCTCCACAGCCAGCCTGCGGGTACCCTTGGCTTCTAAAAGGCCTAGGCTCGCTGTTTGGCGGAAGTGCTGGGAGAGGTAATTGGAATCACCCGGCACACAAGACTAGTGCCTCCAAGCTCAGTTCAGCGATTTCCTAGTAATTCCTGTGGTAGACTGGTGCTACATACTAAGTTCCATACGTGAGAGGGTAGCTGAACGCCTTGTCCAAAACCATCTTACTTCTGAGAGTTGAGCACACCCTCAGTCCCGCACACTTCCACACTGCCTGCAGAGTGAGTTTCACACGTCTTCACCAGGACGATTGCCAGAGGCTTCTGTGTACAAGTTAACAATGCACACCTGGAGGGTATCTCCAGGTGCAGTAGAGTGGTAATCTTGGAACCTCCTGACTCAGAGTACTGCTACCTTCTCACTGCCCTAGGAATGCAGCTAGTTGACAGCTGGCTTCAAGACATGCTTCCCTGTGAGAGCTGAGGACAGGGCAGAACCCTCCCGCATCCTGCCTGACTGTAGGTGTAGCTGCTAACATCCTAATGTTAGTGGCTGGGAGAGGTTGCGGGAAAAGCATGTGTGAGCACTGGGCCTGAACTCCCGTGTATCTGAGTTGAATACAGCGATTTCCAATGGCCTTCTTCAATCACAGTGTAGCTAGGTTCCAACTCCCATGTCCGAGTGGGTAGTAGACATCTGCCTCCCATGCATACACACTTCTGAGAGTTGAGCTTATGGCCTGTACCTCCACAGCCAGCCTGCTGGTACCCTTGGCTTCTAAAAGGCCTAGGCTCGCTGTTTGACGGTAGTGCTGGGAGAGGTAATTGGAATCACCCGTCACACAAGACTAGTGCCTCCAAGCTCAGTTCAGCGATTTCCTAGTAATTCCTGTGGTAGACTGGTGCTACATACTAAGTTCCATACGTGAGAGGGTAGCTGAACGCCTTGTCCAAAACCATCTTACTTCGGAGAGTTGACCTCAGCCTCAGTCCCTCACAGTTCGACACTGCCTGCAGAGTGAGTTTCGCAGGTCTTCAGCAGAGACGTTTGCCAGAGGCTTCTGAGACGCAGGGTAACAATGCAGACCTGGAGGGTATCCCCAGGTGCAGTCGACTGGTAATCTTGGAACCTCCTGACTCAGAATACTGCTACCTTCTCACTGCCATAGGAATGCAGCTAGTTGACAGCTGGCTTCAAGACATGCTTCCCTGTGAGAGCTGAGGACAGGGCAGGACCCTCCCGCATGCTGCCTGACTGTAGGAGTAGCTGCTAACATCCTTATGTTAGTGGCTGGGAGAGGTTGCGGGAAAAGCATGTGTGAGCACTGGGCCTGAACTCCCGTGTACCTGAGTTGAATACAGCGATTTCCAACGGCTTTCCTCAACCAGAGTGTAGCTAGGTTCCAAATCCCATGTACGAGCGGGTAGCAGACATCTGCCTCCCATGCATACACACTTCTGAGAGTTGAGCTTATGGCCTGTACCTCCACAGCCAGCCTGATGGTACCCTTGGCTTCTAAAAGGCCTAGGCTCGCTGTTTGGCGGAAGTGCTGGGAGAGGTAATTGGAATCACCCGGCACACAAGACTAGTGCCTCCAAGCTCAGTTCAGCGATTTCCTAGTAATTCCTGTGGTAGACTGGTGCTACATACTAAGTTCCATACGTGAGAGGGTAGCTGAACGCCTTGTCCAAAACCATCTTACTTCTGAGAGTTGAGCTCAGCCTCAGTCCCTCACAGTTCCACACTGCCTGCAGAGTGAGTTTCGCAGGTCTTCAGCAGAGACGTTTGCCAGAGGCTTCTGAGACGCAGGGTAACAATGCAGACCTGGAGGGTATCCCCAGGTGCAGTCGACTGGTAATCTTGGAACCTCCTGACTCAGAATACTGCTACCTTCTCACTGCCATAGGAATGCAGCTAGTTGACAGCTGGCTTCAAGACATGCTTCCCTGTGAGAGCTGAGGACAGGGCAGAACCCTCCCGCATGCTGCCTGACTGTAGGAGTAGCTGCTAACATCCTTATGTTATTGGCTGGGAGAGGTTGCGGGAAAAGCATGTGTGAGCACTGGGCCTGAACTCCCGTGTATCTGAGTTGAATACAGCGATTTCCAACGGCTTTCCTCAACCAGATTGTAGCTAGGGTCCAAATCCCATGTACCAGCGGGTAGCAGACATCTGCCTCCCATGCATACACACTTCTGAGAGTTGAGCTTATGGCCTGTACCTCCACAGCCAGCCTGCTGGTACCCTTGGCTTCTAAAAGGCCTAGGCTCGCTGTTTGACGGAAGTGCTGGGAGAGGTAATTGGAATCACCCGGCACACAAGACTAGTGCCTCCAAGCTCAGTTCAGCGATTTCCTAGTAATTCCTGTGGTAGACTGGTGCTACATACTAAGTTCCATACGTGAGAGGGTAGCTGAACGCCTTGTCCAAAACCATCTTACTTCTGAGAGTTGAGCCCACCCTCAGTCCCTCACACTTCCACACTGCCTGCAGAGTGAGTTTCACACGTCTTCACCAGGACGATTGCCAGAGGCTTCTGAGTACAAGTTAACAATGCAGACCTGGAGGGTATCTCCAGGTGCAGTAGAGTGGTAATCTTGGAACCTACTGATTCAGAGTACTGCTACCTTCTCACTGCCATAGGAATGCAGCTAGTTGACAGCTGGCTTCAAGACATGCTTCCCTGTGAGAGCTGAGGACAGGGCAGAACCCTCCCGAATCCTGCCGGACTGTAGGAGTAGCTGCTAACATCCTAATGTTAGTGGCTGGGAGAGGTTGCGGGAAAAGCATGTGTGAGCACTGGGCCTGAACTCCCATGCATCTGAGTTGAATACAGCGATTTCCAATGGCCTTCTTCAATCACAGTGTAGCTAGGTTCCAACTCCCATGTCCGAATGGGTAGCAGACATCTGCCTCCCATGCATACACACTTCTGAGAGTTGAGCTTATGGCCTGTACCTCCACATCCATCCTGCTGGTACCCTTGGCTTCTAAAAGGCCTAGGCTCGCTGTTTGACGGAAGTGCTGGGAGAGGTAATTGGAATCACCCGGCACACAAGACTAGTGCCTCCAAGCTCAGTTCAGCGATTTCCTAGTAATTCCTGTGGTAGACTGGTGCTACATACTAAGTTCCATACGTGAGAGGGTAGCTGAACGCCTTGTCCAAAACCATCTTACTTCTGAGAGTTGAGCTCAGCCTAAGTTCCTCACAGTTCCGCACTGCCTGCAGAGTGAGTTTCGCAGGTCTTCAGCAGAGACGTTTGCCAGAGGCTTCTGAGACGCAGGGTAACAATGCAGACCTGGAGGGTATCCCCAGGTGCAGTCGACTGGTAATCTTGGAACCTCCTGACTCAGAATACTGCTACCTTCTCACTGCCATAGGAATGCAGCTAGTTGACAGCTGGCTTCAAGACATGCTTCCCTGTGAGAGCTGTTGACAGGGCAGAACCCTCCCGCATGCTGCCTGACTGTAGGAGTAGCTGCTAACATCCTTATGTTAGTGGCTGGGAGAGGTTGCGGGAAAAGCATGTGTGAGCACTGGGCCTGAACTCCCGTGTATCTGAGTTGAATACAGCGATTTCCAATGGCCTTCTTCAATCACAGTGTAGCTAGGTTCCAACTCCCATGTCCGAGTGGGTAGCAGACATCTGCCTCCCATGCATACACACTTCTGAGAGTTGAGCTTATGGCCTGAACCTCCACATCCAGCCTGCTGGTACCCTTGGCTTCTAAAGGCCTAGGCTCGCTGTTTGACGGAAATGCTGGGAGAGGTAATTGGAATCACCCGGCACACAAGACTAGTGCCTCCAAGCTCAGTTCAGCGATTTCCTAGTAATTCCTGTGGTAGACTGGTGCTACATACTAAGTTCCATACGTGAGAGGGTAGCTGAACGCCTTGTCCAAAACCATCTTACTTCTGAGAGTTGAGCTCAGCCTCAGTCCCTCACAGTTCCACACTGCCTGCAGAGTGAGTTTCGCAGGTCTTCAGCAGAGACGTTTGCCAGAGGCTTCTGAGACGCAGGGTAACAATGCAGACCTGGAGGGTATCCCCAGGTGCAGTCGACTGGTAATCTTGGAACCTCCTGACTCAGAATACTGCAACATTCTCACTGCCATAGGAATGCAGCTAGTTTACAGCTAGCTGGTTTCAAGACATGCTTCCCTGAGAGAGCTGAGGACAGGGCAGAACCCTCCCGCATGCTGCCTGACTGTAGGAGTAGCTGCTAACATCCTAATGTTAGTGGCTGGGAGAAGTTGCGGGAAAAGCATGTGTGAGCACTGGGCCTGAACTCCCGTGTATCTGAGTTGAATACAGCGATTTCCAACGGCTTTCCTCAACCAGAGTGTAGCTAGGTTCCAAATCCCATGTACGAGCGGGTAGCAGACATCTGCCTCCCATGCATACACACTTCTGAGAGTTGAGCTTATGGCCTGTACCTCCACATCCAGCCTGCTGGTACCCTTGGCTTCTAAAAGTCCTAGGCTCGCTGTTTGACGGAAGTGCTGGGAGAGGGAATTGGAATCACCCGGCACACAAGACTAGTGCCTCCAAGCTCAGTTCAGCGATTTCCTAGTAATTCCTGTGGTAGACTGGTGCTACATACTAAGTTCCATACGTGAGAGGGTAGCTGAACGCCTTGTCCAAAAAAATCTTACTTCTGAGAGTTGAGCTCAGCCTCAGTCCCTCACAGTTCCACACTGCCTGCAGAGTGAGTTTCGCAGGTCTTCAGCAGAGACGTTTGCCATAGGCTTCTGAGACGCAGGGTAACAATGCAGACCTGGAGGGTATCCCCAGGTGCAGTCGACTGGTAATCTTGGAACCTCCTGACTCAGAATACTGCTACCTTCTCACTGCCATAGGAATGCAGCTAGTTGACAGCTAGCTGGCTTCAAGACATGCTTCCCTGAGAGAGCTGAGGACAGGGCAGAACCCTCCCGCATGCTGCCTGACTGTAGGAGTAGCTGCTAACATCCTAATGTTAGTGGCTGGGAGAGGTTGCGGGAAAAGCATGTGTGAGCACTGGGCCTGAACTCCCGTGTATCTGAGTTGAATACAGCGATTTCCAACGGCTTTCCTCAACCAGAGTGTAGCTATGTTCCAAATCCCATGTACGAGCGGGTAGCAGACATCTGCCTCCCATGCATACACACTTCTGAGAGTTGAGCTTATGGCCTGTACCTCCACATCCAGCCTGCTGGTACCCTGGCTTCTAAAAGGCCTAGGCTCGCTGTTTGACAGAAGTGCTGGGAGAGGTAATTGGAATCTCCCGGCACACAAGACGAGTGCCTCCAAGCTCAATTCACGATTTCCCAGTAATTCTTGTGGTAGACAGGTGCTACATACTAAGTTCCATATGTGAGAAGGTAGCTGAACGCCTTGTCAAAAAGCATCTTACTTCTGAGAGTTGAGCACACCCTCAGTCCCTCACACTTCCACACTGCCTGCAGAGTGAGTTTCACACGTCTTCACCAGAGACGATTGCCAGAGGCTTCTGAGTACAAGTTAACAATGCAGACCTGGAGGGTATCTCCAGGTGCAGTAGAGTGGTAATCTTGGAACCTCCTGACTCAGAGTACTGCTACCTTCTCACTGCCATAGGAATGCAGCTAGTTGACAGCTGGCTTCAAGACATGTTTCCCTGTGAGAGCTGAGGACAGGGCAGACCCCTCCCGCATGCTGCCTGACTGTAGGAGTAGCTGCTAACATCCTAATGTTAGTGGCTGGGAGAGGATGCGGGAAAGCATGTGTGAGCACTGGGCCTGAACTCCCGTGTATCTGAGTTGAATACAGCGATTTCCAACGGCTTTCCTCAACCAGAGTGTAGCTAGATTCCAAATCCCATGTACGAGCGGGTAGCAGACATCTGCCTCCCATGCATACACACTTCTGAGAGTTGAGCTTATGGCCTGTACCTCCACAGCCAGCCTGCTGGTACCCTTGGCTTCTAAAAGGCCTAGGTTCGCTGTTTGACGGAAGTGCTGGGAGAGGTATTTGGAATCACCCGGCACACAAGACTAGTGCCTCCAAGCTCAGTTCAGCGATTTCCTAGTAATTCCTGTGGTAGACTGGTGCTACAAACTAAGTTCCATACGTGAGAGGGTAGCTGAACGCCTTGTCCAAAACCATCTTACTTCTGAGAGTTGAGCTCAGCCTCAGTCCCTCACAGTTCCACACTGCCTGCAGAGTGAGTTTCGCAGGTCTTCAGCAGAGACGTTTGCCAGAGACTTCTGAGACGCAGGGTAAGAATGCAGACCTGGAGGGTATCCCCAGGTGCAGACGACTGTAATCTTGGAACCTCCTGACTCAGAATACTGCTACCTTCTCACTGCCATAGGAATGCAGCTAGTTGACAGCTAACTGGCTTCAAAACATGCTTCCCTGAGAGAGCTGAGGACAGGGCAGAACCCTCCCGCATCCTGCCTGACTGTAGGAGTAGCTGCTAACATCCTAATGTTAGTGGCTGGGAGAGGTTGCGGGAAAAGCATGTGTGAGCACTGGGCCTGAACTCCCGTGTATCTGAGTTGAATACAGCGATTTCCAACGGAGTTCCTCAACCAGAGTGTAGCTAGGTTCCAAATCCCACGTACGAGCGGGTAGCAGATATCTGCCTCCCATGCATACACACTTCTGAGAGTTGAGCTTATGGCCTGTACCTCCACATCCAGCCTGCTGGTACCCTTGGCTTCTAAAAGGCCTAGGCTCGCTGTTTGACGGAAGTGCTGGGAGAGGTAATTGGAATCTCCCGGCACACAAGACGAGTGCCTCCAAGCTCAATTCACGATTTCCCAGTAATTCTTCTGGTAGACAGGTGCTACATACTAGGTTCCATATGTGAGATGGTAGCTGAACGCCTTGTCCAAAAGCATCTTACTTCTGAGAGTTGAACACACCCTCAGTCCCTCACAGTTCCACACTGCCTGCAGAGTGAGTTTCACACGTCTTCACCAGAGACGATTTCCAGAGGCTTCTGAGTACAAGTTAACAATGCAGAACTGGAGGGTATCTCCAGGTGCAGTAGAGTGGTAATCTTGGAACCTCCTGACTCAGAGTACTGCTACCTTCTCACTGCCATAGGAATGCAGCTAGTTGACAGCTGGCTTCAAGACATGCTTCCCTGTGAGAGCTGAGGACAGGGCAGAACCCTCCCGCATGCTGCCTGACTGTAGGAGTAGCTGCTAACATCCTTATGTTAGTGGCTGGGAGAGGTTGCGGGAAAAGCATGTGTGAGCACTGGGCCTGAACTCCCGTGTATCTGAGTTGAATACAGCGATTTCCAACGGCTTTCCTCAACCAGAGTGTAGCTAGGTTCCAAATCCCATGTACGAGCGGGTAGCAGACATCTGCCTCCCATGCATACACACTTCTGAGAGTTGAGCTTATGGCCTGTACCTCCACAGCCAGCCTGCTGGTACCCTTGGCTTCTAAAAGGCCTAGGCTCGCTGTTTGACGGAAGTGCTGGGAGAGGTAATTGGAATCTCCCGGCACACAAGACGAGTGCCTCCAAGCTCAATTCACGATTTCCCAGTAATTCTTGTGGTAGACAGGTGCTACATACTAAGTTCCATATGTGAGATGGTAGCTGAACGCCTTGTCCAAAAGCATCTTACTTCTGAGAGTTGAGCTCAGCCTCAGTCCCTCACAGTTCCACACTGCCTGCAGAGTGAGTTTCGCAGGTCTTCAGCAGAGACGTTTGCCAGAGGCTTCTGAGACGCAGGGTAACAATGCAGACCTGGAGGGTATCCCCAGGTGCAGTCGACTGGTAATCTTGGAACCTCCTGACTCAGAATACTGCTACTTTCTCACTGCCATAGGACTGCAGCTAGTTGACAGCTGGCTTCAAGACATGCTTCCCTGTGAGAGATGAGGACAGGGCAGAACCCTCCCGCATGCTGCCTGACTGTAGGAGTAGCTGCTAACATCCTTATGTTAGTGGCTGGGAGAGGTTGCGGGAAAAGCATGTGTGAGCACTGGGCCTGAACTCCCGTGTATCTGAGTTGAATACAGCGATTTCCAACGGCTTTCCTCAACCAGAGTGTAGCTAGATTCCAAATCCCATGTACGAGCGGGTAGCAGACATCTGCCTCCCATGCATACACACTACTGAGATTTGAGCTTATGGCCTGTACCTCCACAGCAAGCCTGCTGGTACCCTTGGCTTCTAAAAGGCCTAGGCTCGCTGTTTGACGGAAGTGCTGGGAGAGGTAATTGGAATCTCCCGGCACACAAGACGAGTGCCTCCAAGCTCAATTCACGATTTCCCAGTAATTCTTGTGGTAGACAGGTGCTACATACTAAGTTCCATATGTGAGATGGTAGCTGAACCCCTTGTCCAAAAGCATTTTACTTCTGAGAGTTGAGCCCACCCTCAGTCCCTCACAGTTCCACACTGCCTGCAGAGTGAGTTTCACACGTCTTCACCAGAGACGATTGCCAGAGGCTTCTGAGTACAAGTTAACAATGCAGACCTGGAGGGTATCTCCAGGTGCAGTAGAGTGGTAATCTTGGAACCTCCTGACTCAGAGTACTGCTACCTTCTCACTGCCATAGGAATGCAGCTAGTTGACAGCTGGCTTCAAGACATGCTTCGCTGAGAGAGCTGAGGACAGGGCAGAACCCTCCCTCATGCTGCCTGACTGTAGGAGTAGCTGCTAACATCCTAATGTTAGTGGCTGGGAGAGGTTGCGGGAAAAGCATGGGTGAGCACTGGGCCTGAACTCCCGTGTATCTGAGTTGAATACAGCGATTTCCAATGGCCTTCTTCAATCACAGTGTAGCTAGGTTCCAACACCCATGTCCGAGTGGGTAGCAGACATCTGCCTCCCATGCATACACACTTCTGAGAGTTGAGCTTATGGCCTGTACCTCCACAGCCAGCCTGCTCGTACCCTTGGCTTCTAAAAGGCCTAGGCTCGCTGTTTGACGGAAGTGCTGGGAGAGGTAATTGGAATCACCCGGCACACAAGACTAGTGCCTCCAAGCACAGTTCAGCGATTTCCTAGTAATTCCTGAGGTAGACTGGTGCTACATACTAAGTTCCATACGTGAGAGGGTAGCTGAACGCCTTGTCCAAAACCATCTTACTTCTGAGAGTTGAGCCCACCCTCAGGCCCTCACAGTTCCACACTGCCTGCAGAGTGAGTTTCGCAGGTCTTCAGCAGAGACGTTTGCCAGAGGCTTCTGACACGCAGGGTAACAATGCAGACCTGGAGGGTATCCCCAGGTGCAGTCGACTGGTAATCTTGGAACCTCCTGACTCAGAATACTGCTACCTTCTCACTGCCATAGGAATGCAGCTAGTTGACAGCTGGCTTCAAGACATGCTTCCCTGTGAGAGCTGAGGACAGGGCAGAACCCTCCCGCATACTGCCTGACTGTAGGAGTAGCTGCTAACATCCTTATGTTAGTGGCTGGGAGAGGTTTCGGGAAAAGCATGTGTGAGCACTGGGCCTGAACTCCCGTGTATCTGAGTTGAATACAGCGATTTCCAACGGCTTTCCTCAACCAGAGTGTAGCTAGGTTCCAAATCACATGTACGAGCGGGTAGCAGACATCTGCCTCCCATGCATACACACTTCTGAGAGTTGAGCTTATGGCCTGTACCTCCACTTCCAGCCTGCTGGTACCCTTGGCTTCTAAAAAGCCTAGGCTCGCTGTTTGACGGAAGTGCTGGGAGAGGTAATTGGAATCAGCAGGCACACAAGACGAGTGCCTCCAAGCTCAATTCACGATTTCCCAGTAATTCTTGTGGTAGACAGGTGCTACATACTAAGTTCCATATGTGAGAAGGTAGCTGAACGCCTTGTCCAAAAGCATCTTACTTCTGAGAGTTGAGCACACCCTCAGGCCCTCACACTTCAACACTGCCTGCAGAGTGAGTTTCACACGTCTTCACGAGAGACGATTGCCAGAGGCTTCTGAGTACAAGTTAACAATGCAGACCTGGAGGGTATCTCCAGGTGCAGTAGAGTGGTAATCTTGGAACCTCCTGACTCAGAGTACTGCTACCTTCTCACTGCCATAGGAATGCAGCTAGTTGACAGCTGGCTTCAAGACATGTTTCCCTGTGAGAGCTGAGGACAGGGCAGAACCCTCAGCATCCTGCCTGACTGTAGGAGTAGCTGCTAACATCCTAATGTTAGTGGCTGGGAGAGGTTGCGGGAAAAGCATGTGTGAGCACTGGGCCTGAACTCCCGTATATCTGAGTTGAATACAGCGATTTCCAACGGCTTTCCTCAACCAGAGTGTAGCTAGGTTCCAAATCCCATGTACGAGCGGGTAGCAGACATCTGCCTCCCATGCATACACACTTCTGAGAGTTGAGCTTATGGCCTGTACCTCCACAGCCAGCCTGCTGGTACCCTTGGCTTCTAAAAGGCCTAGGCTCGCTGTTTGACGGAAGTGCTGGGAGAGGTAATTGGAATCAGCCGGCACACAAGACTAGTGCCTCCAAGCTCAGTTCAGCGATTTCCTAGCAATTCCTGTGGTAGACTGGTGCTACATACTAAGTTCCATACGTGAGAGGGTAGCTGAACGCCTTGTCCAAAACCATCTTACTTCTGAGAGTTGAGCTCAGCCTCAGTCCCTCACAGTTCCACACTGCCTGCAGAGTGAGTTTCGCAGGTCTTCAGCAGAGACGTTTGCCAGAAGCTTCTGAGACGCAGGGTAACACTGCAGACCTGGAGGGTATCCCCAGGTGCAGTCGACTGGTAATCTTGGAACCTCCTGACTCAGAATACTGCTACCTTCTCACTGCCATAGGAATGCAGCTAGTTGACAGCTGGCTTCAAGACATGCTTCCCTGTGAGAGCTGAGGACAGGGCAGAACCCTCCCGCATACTGCCTGACTGTAGGAGTAGCTGCTAACATCCTTATGTTAGTGGCTGGGAGAGGTTTCGGGAAAAGCATGTGTGAGCACTGGGCCTGAACTCCCGTGTATCTGAGTTGAATACAGCGATTTCCAACGGCTTTCCTCAACCAGAGTGTAGCTAGGTTCCAAATCACATGTACGAGCGGGTAGCAGACATCTGCCTCCCATGCATACACACTTCTGAGAGTTGAGCTTATGGCCTGTACCTCCACTTCCAGCCTGCTGGTACCCTTGGCTTCTAAAAAGCCTAGGCTCGCTGTTTGACGGAAGTGCTGGGAGAGGTAATTGGAATCAGCCGGCACACAAGACGAGTGCCTCCAATCTCAATTCACGATTTCCCAGTAATTCTTGTGGTAGACAGGTGCTACATACTAAGTTCCATATGTGAGAAGGTAGCTGAACGCCTTGTCCAAAAGCATCTTACTTCTGAGAGTTGAGCACACCCTCAGGCCCTCACACTTCAACACTGCCTGCAGAGTGAGTTTCACACGTCTTCACAAGAGACGATTGCCAGAGGCTTCTGAGTACAAGTTAACAACGCAGACCTGGAGGGTATCTCCAGGTGCAGTAGAGTGGTAATCTTGGAACCTCCTGACTCAGAGTACTGCTACCTTCTCACTGCCATAGGAATGCAGCTAGTTGACAGCTGGCTTCAAGACATGTTTCCCTGTGAGAGCTGAGGACAGGGCAGAACCCTCAGCATCCTGCCTGACTGTAGGAGTAGCTGCTAACATCCTAATGTTAGTGGCTGGGAGAGGTTGCGGGAAAAGCATGTGTGAGCACTGGGCCTGAACTCCCGTATATCTGAGTTGAATACAGCGATTTCCAACGGCTTTCCTCAACCAGAGTGTAGCTAGGTTCCAAATCCCATGTACGAGCGGGTAGCAGACATCTGCCTCCCATGCATACACACTTCTGAGAGTTGAGCTTATGGCCTGTACCTCCACAGCCAGCCTGCTGGTACCCTTGGCTTCTAAAAGGCCTAGGCTCGCTGTTTGACGGAAGTGCTGGGAGAGGTAATTGGAATCAGCCGGCACACAAGACTAGTGCCTCCAAGCTCAGTTCAGCGATTTCCTAGCAATTCCTGTGGTAGACTGGTGCTACATACTAAGTTCCATACGTGAGAGGGTAGCTGAACGCCTTGTCCAAAACCATCTTACTTCTGAGAGTTGAGCTCAGCCTCAGTCCCTCACAGTTCCACACTGCCTGCAGAGTGAGTTTCGCAGGTCTTCAGCAGAGACGTTTGCCAGAAGCTTCTGAGACGCAGGGTAACACTGCAGACCTGGAGGGTATCCCCAGGTGCAGTCGACTGGTAATCTTGGAACCTCCTGACTCAGAATACTGCTACCTTCTCACTGCCATAGGAATGCAGCTAGTTGACAGCTGGCTTCAAGACATGCTTCCCTGTGAGAGCTGAGGACAGGGCAGAACCCTCCCGCATACTGCCTGCCTGTAGGAGTAGCTGCTAACATCCTTATGTTAGTGGCTGGGAGAGGTTTCGGGAAAAGCATGTGTGAGCACTGGGCCTGAACTCCCGTGTATCTGAGTTGAATACAGCGATTTCCAACGGCTTTCCTCAACCAGAGTGTAGCTAGGTTCCAAATCACATGTACGAGCGGGTAGCAGACATCTGCCTCCCATGCATACACACTTCTGAGAGTTGAGCTTATGGCCTGTACCTCCACTTCCAGCCTGCTGGTACCCTTGGCTTCTAAAAAGCCTAGGCTCGCTGTTTGACGGAAGTGCTGGGAGAGGTAATTGGAATCAGCCGGCACACAAGACGAGTGCCTCCAATCTCAATTCACGATTTCCCAGTAATTCTTGTGGTAGACAGGTGCTACATACTAAGTTCCATATGTGAGAAGGTAGCTGAACGCCTTGTCCAAAAGCATCTTACTTCTGAGAGTTGAGCACACCCTCAGGCCCTCACACTTCAACACTGCCTGCAGAGTGAGTTTCACACGTCTTCACAAGAGACGATTGCCAGAGGCTTCTGAGTACAAGTTAACAACGCAGACCTGGAGGGTATCTCCAGGTGCAGTAGAGTGGTAATCTTGGAACCTCCTGACTCAGAGTACTGCTACCTTCTCACTGCCATAGGAATGCAGCTAGTTGACAGCTGGCTTCAAGACATGTTTCCCTGTGAGAGCTGAGGACAGGGCAGAACCCTCAGCATCCTGCCTGACTGTAGGAGTAGCTGCTAACATCCTAATGTTAGTGGCTGGGAGAGGTTGCGGGAAAAGCATGTGTGAGCACTGGGCCTGAACTCCCGTATATCTGAGTTGAATACAGCGATTTCCAACGGCTTTCCTCAACCAGAGTGTAGCTAGGTTCCAAATCCCATGTACGAGCGGGTAGCAGACATCTGCCTCCCATGCATACACACTTCTGAGAGTTGAGCTTATGGCCTGTACCTCCACAGCCAGCCTGCTGGTACCCTTGGCTTCTAAAAGGCCTAGGCTCGCTGTTTGACGGAAGTGCTGGGAGAGGTAATTGGAATCAGCCGGCACACAAGACTAGTGCCTCCAAGCTCAGTTCAGCGATTTCCTAGCAATTCCTGTGGTAGACTGGTGCTACATACTAAGTTCCATACGTGAGAGGGTAGCTGAACGCCTTGTCCAAAACCATCTTACTTCTGAGAGTTGAGCTCAGCCTCAGTCCCTCACAGTTCCACACTGCCTGCAGAGTGAGTTTCGCAGGTCTTCAGCAGAGACGTTTGCCAGAAGCTTCTGAGACGCAGGGTAACACTGCAGACCTGGAGGGTATCCCCAGGTGCAGTCGACTGGTAATCTTGGAACCTCCTGACTCAGAATACTGCTACCTTCTCACTGCCATAGGAATGCAGCTAGTTGACAGCTGGCTTCAAGACATGCTTCCCTGTGAGAGCTGAGGACAGGGCAGAACCCTCCCGCATACTGCCTGACTGTAGGAGTAGCTGCTAACATCCTTATGTTAGTGGCTGGGAGAGGTTTCGGGAAAAGCATGTGTGAGCACTGGGCCTGAACTCCCGTGTATCTGAGTTGAATACAGCGATTTCCAACGGCTTTCCTCAACCAGAGTGTAGCTAGGTTCCAAATCACATGTACGAGCGGGTAGCAGACATCTGCCTCCCATGCATACACACTTCTGAGAGTTGAGCTTATGGCCTGTACCTCCACTTCCAGCCTGCTGGTACCCTTGGCTTCTAAAAAGCCTAGGCTCGCTGTTTGACGGAAGTGCTGGGAGAGGTAATTGGAATCTCCCGGCACACAAGACGAGTGCCTCCAATCTCAATTCACGATTTCCCAGTAATTCTTGTGGTAGACAGGTGCTACATACTAAGTTCCATATGTGAGAAGGTAGCTGAACGCCTTGTCCAAAAGCATCTTACTTCTGAGAGTTGAGCACACCCTCAGGCCCTCACACTTCAACACTGCCTGCAGAGTGAGTTTCACACGTCTTCACAAGAGACGATTGCCAGAGGCTTCTGAGTACAAGTTAACAACGCAGACCTGGAGGGTATCTCCAGGTGCAGTAGAGTGGTAATCTTGGAACCTCCTGACTCAGAGTACTGCTACCTTCTCACTGCCATAGGAATGCAGCTAGTTGACAGCTGGCTTCAAGACATGTTTCCCTGTGAGAGCTGAGGACAGGGCAGAACCCTCAGCATCCTGCCTGACTGTAGGAGTAGCTGCTAACATCCTAATGTTAGTGGCTGGGAGAGGTTGCGGGAAAAGCATGTGTGAGCACTGGGCCTGAACTCCCGTATATCTGAGTTGAATACAGCGATTTCCAACGGCTTTCCTCAACCAGAGTGTAGCTAGGTTCCAAATCCCATGTACGAGCGGGTAGCAGACATCTGCCTCCCATGCATACACACTTCTGAGAGTTGAGCTTATGGCCTGTACCTCCACAGCCAGCCTGCTGGTACCCTTGGCTTCTAAAAGGCCTAGGCTCGCTGTTTGACGGAAGTGCTGGGAGAGGTAATTGGAATCAGCCGGCACACAAGACTAGTGCCTCCAAGCTCAGTTCAGCGATTTCCTAGCAATTCCTGTGGTAGACTGGTGCTACATACTAAGTTCCATACGTGAGAGGGTAGCTGAACGCCTTGTCCAAAACCATCTTACTTCTGAGAGTTGAGCTCAGCCTCAGTCCCTCACAGTTCCACACTGCCTGCAGAGTGAGTTTCGCAGGTCTTCAGCAGAGACGTTTGCCAGAAGCTTCTGAGACGCAGGGTAACACTGCAGACCTGGAGGGTATCCCCAGGTGCAGTCGACTGGTAATCTTGGAACCTCCTGACTCAGAATACTGCTACCTTCTCACTGCCATAGGAATGCAGCTAGTTGACAGCTGGCTTCAAGACATGCTTCCCTGTGAGAGCTGAGGACAGGGCAGAACCCTCCCGCATACTGCCTGACTGTAGGAGTAGCTGCTAACATCCTTATGTTAGTGGCTGGGAGAGGTTTCGGGAAAAGCATGTGTGAGCACTGGGCCTGAACTCCCGTGTATCTGAGTTGAATACAGCGATTTCCAACGGCTTTCCTCAACCAGAGTGTAGCTAGGTTCCAAATCACATGTACGAGCGGGTAGCAGACATCTGCCTCCCATGCATACACACTTCTGAGAGTTGAGCTTATGGCCTGTACCTCCACTTCCAGCCTGCTGGTACCCTTGGCTTCTAAAAAGCCTAGGCTCGCTGTTTGACGGAAGTGCTGGGAGAGGTAATTGGAATCAGCCGGCACACAAGACGAGTGCCTCCAATCTCAATTCACGATTTCCCAGTAATTCTTGTGGTAGACAGGTGCTACATACTAAGTTCCATATGTGAGAAGGTAGCTGAACGCCTTGTCCAAAAGCATCTTACTTCTGAGAGTTGAGCACACCCTCAGGCCCTCACACTTCAACACTGCCTGCAGAGTGAGTTTCACACGTCTTCACAAGAGACGATTGCCAGAGGCTTCTGAGTACAAGTTAACAACGCAGACCTGGAGGGTATCTCCAGGTGCAGTAGAGTGGTAATCTTGGAACCTCCTGACTCAGAGTACTGCTACCTTCTCACTGCCATAGGAATGCAGCTAGTTGACAGCTGGCTTCAAGACATGTTTCCCTGTGAGAGCTGAGGACAGGGCAGAACCCTCAGCATCCTGCCTGACTGTAGGAGTAGCTGCTAACATCCTAATGTTAGTGGCTGGGAGAGGTTGCGGGAAAAGCATGTGTGAGCACTGGGCCTGAACTCCCGTATATCTGAGTTGAATACAGCGATTTCCAACGGCTTTCCTCAACCAGAGTGTAGCTAGGTTCCAAATCCCATGTACGAGAAGGTAGCAGACATCTGCCTCCCATGCATACACACTTCTGAGAGTTGAGCTTATGGCCTGTACCTCCACAGCCAGCCTGCTGGTACCCTTGGCTTCTAAAAGGCCTAGGCTCGCTGTTTGACGGAAGTGCTGGGAGAGGTAATTGGAATCAGCCGGCACACAAGACTAGTGCCTCCAAGCTCAGTTCAGCGATTTCCTAGCAATTCCTGTGGTAGACTGGTGCTACATACTAAGTACCATACGTGAGAGGGTAGCTGAACGCCTTGTCCAAAACCATCTTACTTCTGAGAGTTGAGCTCAGCCTCAGTCCCTCACAGTTCCACACTGCCTGCAGAGTGAGTTTCGAAGGTCTTCAGCAGAGACGTTTGCCAGAGGCTTCTGAGACGCAGGGTAACAATGCAGACCTGGAGGGTATCCCCAGGTGCAGTCGACTGGTAATCTTGGAACCTCCTGACTCAGAATACTGCTACCTTCTCACTGCCATAGGAATGCAGCTAGTTGACAGCTGGCTTCAAGACATGCTTCCCTGTGAGAGTTGAGGACAGGGCTGAACCCTCCCGCATGCTGCCTGACTGTAGGAGTAGCTGCTAACATCCTTATGTTAGTGGCTGGAGGAGGTTGAGGGAAAAGCATGTGTGAGCACTGGGCCTGAACTCCCATGTATCTGAGTTGAATACAGCGATTTCCAACGGCTTTCCTCAACCAGAGTGTAGCTAGGTTCCAAATCCCATGTACGAGCGGGTAGCAGACATCTGCCTCCCATGCATACAGACTTCTGAGAGTTGAGCTTATGGCCTGTACCTCCACATCCAGCCTGCTGGTACCCATGGCTTCTAAAAGGCCTAGGCTCGCTGTTTGACGGAAGTGCTGAGAGAGGTAATTGGAATCACCCGGCACACAAGACTAGTGCCTCCAAGCTCAGTTCAGCGATTTCCTAGTAATTCCTGTGGTAGACTGGTGCTACATACTAAGTTCCATACGTGAGAGGGTAGCTGAACGCCTTGTCCAAAACCATCTTACTTCTGAGAGTTGAGCTCAGCCTCAGTCCCTCACAGTTCCACACTGCCTGCAGAGTGAGTTTCGCAGGTCTTCAGCAGAGACGTTTGCCAGAGGCTTCTGAGACGCAGGGTAACAATGCAGACCTGGAGGGTATCCCCAGGTGCAGTCGACTGGTAATCTTGGAACCTCCTGACTCAGAATACTGCTACCTTCTCACTGCCATAGGAATGCAGCTAGTTGACAGCTGGCTTCAAGGAAGCTGGCTTCCCTGTGAGAGCTGGCTTCCCTGTGAGCTAGTTGACAGCTGCCTTCAAGGAAGCTGGCTTCCCTGTGAGAGCTGAGGACAGGGCAGAACCCTCCCGCATGCTGCCTGACTGTAGGAGTAGCTGCTAACATCCTTATGTTAGTGGCTGGGAGAGGTTGCGGGAAAAGCATGTGTGAGCACTGGGCCTGAACTCCCGTGTATCTGAGTTGAATACAGAGCTGAGGACAGGGCTTCAAGGAAGCTGGCTTCCCTGTGAGAGCTGGCTTCCCTGTGAGCTAGTTGACAGCTGGCTTCAAGGAAGCTGGCTTCCCTGTGAGAGCTGAGGACAGGGCAGAACCCTCCCGCATGCTGCCTGACTGTAGGAGTAGCTGCTAACATCCTTATGTTAGTGGCTGGGAGAGGTTGCGGGAAAAGCATGTGTGAGCACTGGGCCTGAACTCCCGTGTATCTGAGTTGAATACAGCGATTTCCAACGGCTTTCCTCAACCAGAGTGTAGCTAGGTTCCAAATCCCATGTACGAGCGGGTAGCAGACATCTGCCTCCGATGCATACACACTTCTGAGAGTTGAGCTTATGGCCTGTACCTCCACAGCCAGCCTGCTGGTACCCTTGGCTTCTAAAAGGCCTAGGCTCGCTGTTTGACGGAAGTGCTGGGAGAGGTAATTGGAATCACCCGGCACACAAGACTAGTGCCTCCAAGCTCAGTTCAGCGATTTCCTAGCAATTCCTGTGGTAGACTGGTGCTACATACTAAGTTCCATACGTGAGAGGGTAGCTGAACGCCTTGTCCAAAACCATCTTACTTCTGAGAGTTGAGCTCAGCCTCAGTCCCTCACAGTTCCACACTGCCTGCAGAGTGAGTTTCGCAGGTCTTCAGCGGAGACGTTTGCCAGAGGCTTCTGAGACGCAGGGTAACAATGCAGACCTGGAGGGTATCCCCAGGTGCAGTCGACTGGTAATCTTGGAACCTCCTGACTCAGAATACTGCTACCTTCTCACTGCCATAGGAATGCAGCTAGTTGACAGCTGGCTTCAAGACATGCTTCCCTGTGAGAGCTGAGGACAGGGCAGAACCCTCCCGCATGCTGCCTGACTGTAGGAGTAGCTGCTAACATCCTTATGTTATGGTTGGGAGAGGTTGCCGGAAAAGCATGTGTGAGCACTGGGCCTGAACTCCCGTGTATCTGAGTTGAATACAGCGATTTCCAACGGCTTTCCTCAACCAGAGTGTAGCTAGGTTCCAAATCCCATGTACGAGCGGGTAGCAGACATCTGCCTCCCATGCATACACACTTCTGAGAGTTGAGCTTATGGCCTGTACCTCCACAGCCAGCCTGCTGGTACCCTTGGCTTCTAAAAGGCCTAGGCTCGCTGTTTGACGGAAGTGCTGGGAGAGGTAATTGGAATCTCCCGGCACACAAGACGAGTGCCTCCAAGCTCAATTCACGATTTCCCAGTAATTCTTGTGGTAGACAGGTGCTACATACTAAGTTCCATATGTGAGAAGGTAGCTGAACGCCTTGTCCAAAAGCATCTTACTTCTGAGAGTTGAGCACACCCTCAGGCCCTCACACTTCAACCCTGCCTGCAGAGTGAGTTTCACACGTCTTCACCAGAGACGATTGCCAGAGGCTTCTGAGTACAAGTTAACAACGCAGACCTGGAGGGTATCTCCAGGTGCAGTAGAGTGGTAATCTTGGAACCTCCTGACTCAGAGTACTGCTACCTTCTCACTGCCATAGGAATGCAGCTAGTTGACAGCTGGCTTCAAGACATGCTTCCCTGTGAGAGCTGAGGACAGGGCAGAACCCTCGCGCATCCTGCCTGACTGTAGGAGTAGCTGCTAACATCCTAATGTTAGTGGCTGGGAGAGGTTGCGGGAAAAGCATGTGTGAGCACTGGGCCTGAACTCCCGTATATCTGAGTTGAATACAGCGATTTCCAACGGCTTTCCTCAACCAGAGTGTAGCTAGGTTCCAAATCCCATGTACGGGCGGGTAGCAGACATCTGCCTCCCATGCATACACACTTCTGAGAGTTGAGCTTATGGCCTGTACCTCCACAGCCAGCCTGCTGGTCCCCTTGGCTTCTAAAAGCCCTAGGCTCGCTGTTTGACGGAAGTGCTGGGAGAGGTAATTGGAATCACACGGCACACAAGACTAGTGCCTCCAAGCTCAGTTCAGCGATTTCCTAGTAATTCCTGTGGTAGACTGGTGCTACATACTAAGTTCCATACGTGAGAGGGTAGCTGAACGCCTTGTCCAAAACCATCTTACTTCTGAGAGTTGAGCTCAGCCTCAGTCCCTCACAGTTCCACACTGCCTGCAGAGTGAGTTTCGCAGGTCTTCAGCAGAGACGTTTGCCAGAGGCTTCTGAGACGCAGGGTAACAATGCAGACCTGGAGGGTATCCCCAGGTGCAGTCGACTGGTAATCTTGGAACCTCCTGACTCAGAATACTGCTACATTCTCACTGCCATAGGAATGCAGCTAGTTGACAGCTGGCTTCAAGACATGCTTCCCTGTGAGACCTGAGGACAGGGCAGAAACCTCCCGCATCCTGCCTGACTGTAGGAGTAGCTGCTAACATCCTTATGTTAGTGGCTGGGAGAGGTTGCGGGAAAAGCATGTGTGAGCACTGGGCCTGAACTCCCGTGTATCTGAGTTGAATACAGCGATTTCCAATGGCCTTCATCAATCACAGTGTAGCTAGGTTCCAATTCCCATGTCCGAGTGGGTAGCAGACATCTGCCTCCCATGCATACACACTTCTGAGAGTTGAGCTTATGGCCTGTACCTCCCCAGCCAGCCTGCTGGTACCCTTGGCTTCTAAAAGGCCTAGGCTCGCTGTTTGACGGAAGTGCTGGGAGAGGTAATTGGAATCACCCGGCACACAAGACTAGTGCCTCCAAGCTCAGTTCAGCGATTTCCTAGTAATTCCTGTGTAGACTGGTGCTACATACTAAGTTCCATACGTGAGAGGGTAGCTTAACGCCTTGTCCAAAACCATCTTACTTCTGAGAGTTGAGCTCAGCCTCAGTCCCTCACAGTTCCACACTGCCTGCAGAGTGAGTTTCGCAGCTCTTCAGCAGAGACGTTTGCCAGAGGCTTCTGAGACGCAGGGTAACAATGCAGATCTGGAGGGTATCCCCAGGTGCAGTCGACTGGTAATCTTGGAACCTCCTGACTCAGAATACTGCTACCTTCTCCCTGCCATAGGAATGCAGCTAGTTGACAGCTGGCTTCAAGACATGCTTCCCTGTGAGAGCTGAGGACAGGGCAGAACCCTCCCGCATGCTGCCTGACTGTAGGAGTAGCTGCTAACATCCTTATGTTAGTGGCTGGGAGAGGTTGCGGGAAAAGCATGTGTGAGCACTGGGCTTGAACTCCCGGGTATCTGAGTTGAATACACCGATTTCCAACGGCTTTCCTCAACCAGAGTGTTGCTAGGTTCCAAATTCCATGTACGAGCGGGAAGCAGACATCTGCCTCCCATGCATACACACTTCTGAGAGTTGAGCTTATGGCCTGTACCTCCACAGCCAGCCTGCTGGTACCCTTGGCTTCTAAAAGGCCTAGGCTCGCTGTTTGACGTAAGTGCTGGGAGAGGTAATTGGAATCTCCGGGCACACAAGACGAGTGCCTCCAAGCTCAATTCACGATTTCCCAGTAATTCTTGTGGTAGACAGGTGCTACATACTAAGTTCCAATGTGAGAAGGTAGCTGAACGCCTTGTCCAAAAGCATCTTACTTCTGAGAGTTGAGAACACCCTCAGTCCCTCACACTTCCACACTGCCTGCAGAGTGAGTTTCACACGTCTTCACCAGAGACGATTGCCAGAGGCTTCTGAGTACAAGTTAACAATGCAGACCTGGAGGGTATCTCCAGGTGCAGTAGAGTGGTAATCTTGGAACCTCCTGACTCAGAGTACTGCTACCTTCTCCCTGCCATAGGAATGCAGCTAGTTGACAGCTGGCTTCAAGACATGCTTCCCTGTGAGAGCTGAGGACAGGGCAGAACCCTCCCGCATCCTGCCTGACTGTAGGAGTAGCTGCTAACATCCTAATGTTAGTGGCTGGGAGAGGTTGCGGGAAAAGCATGTCTGAGCACTGGGCCTGAACTCCCGTGTATCTGAGTTGAATACAGCGATTTCCAATGGCCTTCTTCAATCACAGTGTAGCTAGGTTCCAACTCCCATGTCCGAGTGGGTAGCAGACATCTGCCTCCCATGCATATACACTTCTGAGAGTTGAGCTTATGGCCTGTACCTCCACATCCAGCCTGCTGGTACCCTTGGCTTCTAAAAGGCCTAGGCTCGCTGTTTGACGGACGTGCTGGGAGAGGTAATTGGAATTACCCGGCACACAAGACTAGTGCCTCCAAGCTCAGTTCAGCGATTTCCTAGTAATTCCTGTGGTAGACTGGTGCTACATACTAAGTTCCATACGTGAGAGGGTAGCTGAACGCCTTGTCCAAAACCATCTTACTTCTGAGAGTTGAGCTCAGCCTCAGTCCCTCACAGTTCCACACTGCCTGCAGAGTGAGTTTCGCAGGTCTTCAGCAGAGACGTTTGCCAGAGGCTTCTGAGACGCAGGGTAACAATGCAGACCTGGAGGGTATCCCCAGGTGCAGTCGACTGGTAATCTTGGAACCTCCTGACTCAGAATACTGCTACCTTCTCACTGCCATAGGAATGCAGCTAGTTGACAGCTGGCTTCAAGACATGCTTCCCTGTGAGAGCTGAGGACAGGGCAGAACCCTCCCGCATGCTGCCTGACTGTAGGAGTAGCTGCTAACATCCTAATATTAGTGGCTGGGAGAGGTTGCGGGAAAAGCATGTGTGAGCACTGGGCCTGAACTCCCGTGTATCTGAGTTGAATACAGCGATTTCCAACAGCTTTCCTCAACCAGAGTGTAGCTAGGTTCCAAATCCCATGTACGAGCGGGTAGAAGACATCTGCCTCCCATGCATACACACTTCTGAGAGTTGAGCTTATGGCCTGTACCTCCATATCCAGCCTGCTGGTACCCTTGGCTTCTAAAA
Source organism: Canis aureus (assembly GCF_053574225.1). Classification (NCBI taxonomy): domain Eukaryota; kingdom Metazoa; phylum Chordata; class Mammalia; order Carnivora; family Canidae; genus Canis; species Canis aureus. The sequence goes on from NC_135630.1 coordinate 4,078,791, forward strand.
GGCCTAGGCTCGCTGTTTGATGGAAGTGCTGGGAGAGGTAGTTGGAATTTCCCGGCACACAAGACGAGTACCTCCAAGCTCAATTCACGATTTCCCAGTAATTCTTGTGGTAGACAGGTGCTACATACTACGTTCCATATGTGAGATGGTAGCTGAACGCCTTGTCCAAAAGCATCTTACTTCTGAGTGTTGAGCCCACCCTCAGTCCCTCACACTTTCACACTGCCTGCAGAGTGAGTTTCACACGTCTTCACCAGAGACGATTGCCAGAGGCTTCTGAGTGCAAGTTAACAATGCAGACCTGGAGGGTATCTCCAGGTGCAGTAGAGTGGTAATCTTGGAACTTCCTGACTCAGAGTACTGCTACCTTCTCACTGCCATAGGAATGCAGCTAGTTGACAGCTGGCTTCAAGACATGCTTCCCTGTGAGAGCTGAGGACAGGGCAGAACCCTCCCGCATCCTGCCTGACTGTAGGAGTAGCTGCTAACATCCTAATGTTAGTGGCTTGGAGAGGTTGCGGGAAAAGCATGTGTGAGCACTGGGCCTGAACTCCCGTGTATCTGAGTTGAATACAGCGATTTCCAATGGCCTTCTTCAATCACAGTTTAGCTAGGTTCCAACTCCCATGTCCGAGTGGGTAGCAGACATCTGCCTCCCATGCATACACACTTCTGAGAGTTGAGCTTATGGCCTGTACCTCCACATCCAGCCTGCTGGTACCCTTGGCTTCTAAAAGGCCTAGGCTCGCTGTTTGACGGAAGTGCTGGGAGAGGTAATTGGAATCACCCGGCACACAAGACTAGTGCCTCCAAGCTCAGTTCAGCGATTTCCTAGTAATTCCTGTGGTAGACTGGTGCTACATACTAAGTTCCATACGTGAGAGGGTAGCTGAACGCCTTGTCCAAAACCATCTTACTTCCGAGAGTTGAGCTCAGCCTCAGTCCCTCAAAGTTCCACTCTGCCTGCAGAGTGAGTTTCGCAGGTCTTCAGCAGAGACGTTTGCCAGAGGCTTCTGAGACGCAGGGTAACAATGCAGACGTGGAGGGTATCCCCAGGTGCAGTCGACTGGTAATCTTGGAACCTCCTGACTCAGAATACTGCTACCTTCTCACTGCCATAGGAATGCAGCTAGTTGACAGCAAGCTGGCTTCAAGACATGCTTCCCTGAGAGAGCTGAGGACAGGGCAGAACCCTCCCGCATGCTGCCTGACTGTAGGAGTAGCTGCTAACATCCTAATGTTAGTGGCTGGGAGATGTTGCGGGAAAAGCATGTGTGAACACTGGGCCTGAACTCCCGTGTATCTGAGTTGAATACAGCGATTTCCAACGGCTTTCCTCAACCAGAGTGTAGCTAGGTTCCAAATCCCATGTACGAGGGGGTAGAAGACATCTGCCTCCCATGCATACACACTTCTGAGAGTTGAGCTTATGGCCTGTACCTCCACAGCCAGCCTGCTGGTACCCTTGGCTTCTAAAAGGCCTAGGCTCGCTGTTTGACGGAAGTGCTGGGAGAGGTAATTGGAATCTCCCGGCACACAAGACGAGTGCCTCCAAGCTCAATTCACGATTTCCCAGTAATTCTTGTGGTAGACAGGTGCTACATACTAAGTTCCATATGTGAGATGGTAGCTGAACGCCTTGTCAAAAAGCATCTTACTTCTGAGAGTTGAGCCCACCCTCAGTCCCTCACAGTTCCACACTGCCTGCAGAGTGAGTTTCACCCGTCTTCACCAGAGACGATTGCCAGAGGCTTCTGAGTAGAAGTTAACAATGCAGACCTGGAGGGTATCTCCAGGTGCAGTAGAGTGGTAATCTTGGAACCTCCTGACTCAGAGTACTGCTACCTTCTCACTGCCATAGAAATGCAGCTAGTTGACAGATGGATTCAAGACATGCTTCCCTGTGAGAGCTGAGGACAGGGCAGAACCCTCCCGCATCCTGCCTGACTGTAGGAGTAGCTGCTAACATCCTTATGTTAGCGGCTGGGAGAGGTTGCGGGAAAAGCATGTGTGAGCACTGGGCCTGAACTCCCGTGTATCTGAGTTGAATACAGCGATTTCCAATGGCCTTCTTCAATCACAGTGTAGCTAGGTTCCAACTCCCATGTCCGAGTGGGTAGCAGACATCTGCCTCCCATGCATACACACTTCTGAGAGTTGAGCTTATGGCCTGTACCTCCACATCCAGCCTGCTGGTACCCTTGGCTTCTAAAAGGCCTAGGCTCGCTGTTTGACGGAAGTGCTGGGAGAGGTAATTGGAATCACCCGGCACACAAGACTAGTGCCTCCAAGCTCAGTTCAGCGATTTCCTAGTAATTCCTGTGGTAGACTGGTGCTACATACTAAGTTCCATACGTGAGAGGGTAGCTGAACGCCTTGTCCAAAACCATCTTACTTCTGAGAGTTGAGCTCAGCCTCAGTCCCTCACAGTTCCACACTGCCTGCAGAGTGAGTTTCGCAGGTCTTCAGCAGAGACGTTTGCCAGAGGCTTCTGACACGCAGGGTAACAATGCAGACCTGGAGGGTATCCCCAGGTGCAGTCGACTGGAAATCTTGGAACCTCCTGACTCAGAATATTGCTACCTTCTCACTGCCATAGGAATGCAGCTAGTTGACAGCTGGCTTCAAGACATGCTTCCCTGTGAGAGCTGAGGACAGGGCAGAACCCGCCCGCATGCTGCCTGACTGTAGGAGTAGCTGCTAACATCCTTATGTTAGTGGCTGGGAGAGGTTGCGGGAAAAGCATGTGTGAGCACTGGGCCTGAACTCCCGTGTACCTGAGTTGAATACAGCGATTTCCAACGGCTTTCCTCAACCAGAGTGTAGCTAGGTTCCAAATCCCTTGTACGAGTGGGTAGCAGACATCTGCCTCCCATGCATACACACTTCTGAGAGTTGAGCTTATGGCCTGTACCTCCATATCCAGCCTGCTGGTACCCTTGGCATCTAAAAGGCCTAGGCTCGCTGTTTGACGGAAGTGCTGGGAGAGGTAATTGGAATCACCCGGAACACAAGACTAGTGCCTCCAAGCTCAGTTCAGGGATTTCCTAGTAATTCCGGTGGTAGACTGGTGCTACATACTAAGTTCCATACGTGAGAGGGTAGCTGAACGCCTTGTCCAAAACCATCTTACTTCTGAGAGTTGAGCTCAGCCTCAGTCCCTCACAGTTCCACACTGTCTGCAGAGTGAGTTTCGCAGGTCTTCAGCAGAGACGTTTGCCAGAGGCTTCTGAGACGCAGAGTAACAATGCAGACCTGGAGGGTATCCCCAGGTGCAGTCGACTGGTAATCTTGGAACCTCCTGACTCAGAATACTGCTACCTTCTCACTGCCATAGGAATGCAGCTAGTTGACAGCTGGCTTCAAGACATGCTTCCCTGTGAGAGCTGAGGACAGGGCAGAACCCTCCCGCATGCTGCCTGACTGTAGGAGTAGCTGCTAACATCCTTATGTTAGTGGCTGGGAAAGGTTGCGGGAAAAGCATGTGTGAGCACTGGGCCTGAACTCCCGTGTACCTGAGTTGAATACAGCGATTTCCAACGGCTTTCTTCAACCAGAGTGTAGCTAGGTTCCAAAACCAATGTAAGAGCGGGTAGCAGACATCTGCGTCCCATGCATACACACTTCTGAGAGTTGAGCTTAAGGCCTGTACCTCCACATCCAGCCTGCTGGTACCCTTGGCTTCTAAAAGTCCTAGGCTCGCTGTTTGACGGAAGTGCTGGGAGAGGTAATTGGAATCACCCGGCACACAAGACTAGTGCCTCCAAGCTCAGTTCAGCGATTTCCTAGTAATTCCTGTGGTAGACTGGTGCTACATACTAAGTTCCATACGTGAGAGGGTAGCTGAACGCCTTGTCCAAAACCATCTTACTTCTGAGAGTTGAGCTCAGCCTCAGTCCCTCACAGTTCCACACTGCCTGCAGAGTGAGTTTCGCAGGTCTTCAGCAGAGACGTTTGCCAGAGGCTTCTGAGACGCAGGGTAACAATGCAGACCTGGAGGGTATCCCCAGGTGCAGTCGACTGGTAATCTTGGAACCTCCTGACTCAGAATACTGCTACCTTCTCACTGCCATAGGAATGCAGCTAGTTGACAGCTGGCTTCAAGACATGCTTCCCTGTGAGAGCTGAGGACAGGGCAGAACCCTCCCGCATCCTGCCTGACTGTAGGAGTAGCTGCTAACATCCTTATGTTAGTGGCTGGGAGAGGTTGCGGGAAAAGAATGTGTGAGCACTGGGCCTTAACTCCCGTGTATCTGAGTTGAATACAGCGATTTCCAATGGCCTTCTTCAATCACAGTGTAGCTAGGTTCCAACTCCCATGTCCGAGTGGGTGCAGACATCTGCCTCCCATGCATACACACTTCTGAGAGTTGAGCTTATGGCCTGTACCTCCACATCCAGCCTGCTGGTACCCTTGGCTTGTAAAAGGCCTAGGCTCGCTGTTTGACGGAAGTGCTGAGAGAGGTAATTGGAATCACCGGGCACACAAGACTAGTGGCTCCAAGCTCAGTTCAGCGATTTCCTAGTAATTCCTGTGGTAGACTGGTGCTACATACTAAGTTCCATACGTGAGAGGGTAGCTGAACGCCTTGTCCAAAACCATCTTACTTCTGAGAGTTGAGCTCAGCCTCAGTCCCTCACAGTTCGACACTGCCTGCAGAGTGAGTTTCGCAGGTCTGCAGCAGAGACGTTTGCCAGAGGCTTCTGAGACGCAGGGTAAAAATGCAGACCTGGAGGGTATCCCCAGGTGCAGTCGACTGGTAATCTTGGAACCTCCTGACTCAGAATACTGCTACCTTCTCACTGCCATAGGAATGCAGCTAGTTGACAGCTGGCTTCAAGACATGCTTCCCTGTGAGAGCTGAGGACAGGGCAGAACCCTCCCGCATGCTGCCTGACTGTAGGAGTAGCTGTTAACATCCTTATGTTAGTGGCTGGGAGAGGTTGCGGGAAAAGCATGTGTGAGCACTGGGCCTGAACTCCCGTGTATCTGAGTTGAATACAGCGATTTCCAACGGCTTTCCTCAACCAGAGTGTAGCTAGGTTCCAAATCCCATGTACGAGCGGGTAGCAGACATCTGCGTCCCATGCATACACACTTCTGAGAGTTGAGCTTATGACCTGTACTTCCACAGCCAGCCTGCTGGTACCCTTGGCTTCTAAAAGGCCTAGGCTCGCTGTTTGACGCAAGTGCTGGGAGAGGTAATTGGAATCACCCGGCACACAAGACTAGTGCCTCCAAGCTCAGTTCAGCGATTTCCTAGTAATTCCTGTTGTAGACTGGTGCTACATACTAAGTTCCTTACGTGAGAGGGTAGCTGAACGCCTTGTCCAAAACCATCTTACTTCTGAGAGTTGAGCTCAGCCTCAGTCCCTCACAGTTCCACACTGCCTGCAGAGTGAGTTTCGCAGGTCTTCAGCAGAGACGTTTGCCAGAGGCTTCTGAGACGCAGGGTAACAATGCAGACCTGGAGGGTATCCCCAGGTGCAGTCGACTGTTAATCTTGGAACCTCCTGACTCAGAATACTGCTACCTTCTCACTGCCATAGGAATGCAGCTAGTTGACAGCTGGCTTCAAGACATGCTTCCCTTTGAGAGCTGAGGACAGGGCAGAACCCTCCCGCATGCTGCCTGACTGTAGGAGTAGCTGCTAACATCCTTATGTTAGTGGCTGGGAGAGGTTGCGGGAAAAGCATGTGTGAGCACTGGGCCTGAACTCCCGTGTATCTGAGTTGAATACAGCGATTTCCAACGGCTTTCCTCAACCAGAGTGTAGCTAGGTTCCAAATCCCATGTACGAGCGGGTAGCAGACATCTGCCTCCCATGCATACACACTTCTGAGAGTTGAGCTTATGGCCTGTACCTCCACATCCAGCCTGCTGGTACCCTTGGCTTCTAAAAGGCCTAGGCTCGCTGTTTGACGGAAGTGCTGGGAGAGGTAATTGGAATCACCCGGCACACAAGACTAGTGCCTCCAAGCTCAGTTCAGCGATTTCCTAGTAATTCCTGTGGTAGACTGGTGCTACATACTAAGTTCCATACGTGAGAGGGTAGCTGAACGCCTTGTCCAAAACCATCTTACTTCTGAGAGTTGAGCTCAGCCTCAGTCCCTCACAGTTCCACACTGCCTGCAGAGTGAGTTTCGCAGGTCTTCACCAGAGACGTTTGCTAGAGGCTACTGAGACGCAGGGTAACAATGCAGACCTGGAGGGTATCCCCAGGTGCAGTCGACTGGTAATCTTGGAACCTCCTGACTCAGAATACTGCTACCTTCTCACTGCCATAGGAATGCAGCTAGTTGACAGCTGGCTTCAAGACATGCTTCCCTGTGAGAGCTGAGGACAGGTCAGAACCCTCCCGCATGCTGCCTGACTGTAGGAGTAGCTGCTAACATCCTTATGTTAGTGGCTGGGAGAGGTTGCGGGAAAAGCATGTGTGAGCACTGGGCCTGAACTCCCGTGAACCTGAGTTGATACAGCGATTTCCAACGGCTTTCCTCAACCAGAGTGTAGCTAGGTTCCAAATCCCATGTACGAGCGGGTAGCAGACATCTGCCTCCCATGCATACACACTTCTGAGAGTTGAGCTTATGGCCTGCACCTCCACAGCCAGCCTGCTGGTACCCTTGGCTTCTAAAAGGCCTAGGCTTGCTGTTTGGCGGAAGTGCTGGGAGAGGTAATTGGAATCACCCGGCACACAAGACTAGTGCCTCCAAGCTCAGTTCAGCGATTTCCTAGTAATTCCTGTGGTAGACTGGTGCTACATACTAAGTTCCATACGTGAGAGGGTAGCTGAACGCCTTGTCCAAAACCATCTTACTTCTGAGAGTTGAGCTCAGCCTCAGTCCCTCACAGTTCCACACTGCCTGCAGAGTGAGTTTCGCAGGTCTTCAGCAGAGACGTTTGCTAGAGGCTACTGAGACGCAGGGTAACAATGCAGACCTGGAGGGTATTCCCAGGTACAGTCGACTGGTAATCTTGGAACCTCCTGACTCAGAATACTGCTACCTTCTCACTGCCATAGGAATGCAGCTAGTTGACAGCTGGCTTCAAGACATGCTTCCCTGTGAGAGCTGAGGACAGGTCAGAACCCTCCTGCATGCTGCCTGAGTGTAGGAGTAGCTGCTAACATCCTTATGTTAGTGGCAGGGAGAGGTTGCGGGAAAAGCATGTGTGAGCACTGGGCCTGAACTCCCGTGTACCTGAGTTGAATACAGCGATTTCCAACGGCTTTCCTCAACCAGAGTGTAGCTAGGTTCCAAATCCCATGTACGAGCGGGTAGCAGACATCTGCCTCCCATGCATACACACTTCTGAGAGTTGAGCTTATGGCCTGTACCTCCACAGCCAGCCTGCTGGTACCCTTGGCTTCTAAAAGGCCTAGGCTCGCTGTTTGGCGGAAGTGCTGGGAGAGGTAATTGGAATCACCCGGCACACATGACTAGTGCCTCCAAGCTCAGTTCAGCGATTTCCTAGTAATTCCTGTGGTAGACTGGTGCTACATAATAAGTTTCATACGTGAGAGGGTAGCTGAACGCCTTGTCCAAAACCATCTTACTTCTGAGAGTTGAGCTCAGCCTCAGTCCCTCACAGTTCCACACTGCCTGCAGAGTGAGTTTCGCAGGTCTTCAGCAGAGACGTTTGCCAGAGGCTTCTGAGACGCAGGGTAACAATGCAGACCTGGAGGGTATCCCCAGGTGCAGTCGACTGGTAATCTTGGATCCTCCTGACTCAGAATACTGCTACCTTCTCACTGCCATAGGAATGCAGCTAGTTGACAGCTGGCTTCAAGACATGCTTCCCTGTGAGAGCTGAGGACAGGGCAGAACCCTCCCGCATGCTGCCTGACTGTAGGAGTAGCTGCTAACATCCTAATGTTAGTGGCTGGGAGATGTTGCGGGAAAAGCATGTGTGAGCACTGGGCCTGAACTCCCGTGTATCTGAGTTGAATACAGCGATTTCCAACGGCTTTCCTCAACCAGAGTGTAGCTAGGTTCCAAATCCCATGTACGAGCGGGTAGCAGACATCTGCCTCCCATGCATACACACTTCTGAGAGTTGAGCTTATGGCCTGTACCTCCACAGCCAGCCTGCTGGTACCCTTGGCTTCTAAAAGGCCTAGGCTCGCTGTTTGACGGAAGTGCTGGGAGAGGTAATTGGAATCTCCCGGCACACAAGACGAGTGCCTCCAAGCTCAATTCACGATTTCCCAGTAATTCTTGTGGTAGACAGGTGCTACATACTAAGTACCATATGTGAGAAGGTAGCTGAACGCCTTGTCCAAAAGCATCTTACTTCTGAGAGTTGAGCACACCCTCAGTCCCTCACACCTCCACACTGCCTGCAGAGTGAGTTTCACACGTCTTCACCAGAGACGATTGCCAGAGGCTTCTTAGTACAAGTTAACAATGCAGACCTGGAGGGTACTCCAGGTGCAGTAGAGTGGTAATCTTGGAACCTCCTGACTCAGAGTACTGCTACCTTCTCACTGCCATAGGAATGCAGCTAGTTGACAGCTGGCTTCAAGACATGCTTCCCTGTGAGAGCTGAGGACAGGGCAGAACCCTCCCGCATCATGCCTGACTGTAGGAGTAGCTGCTAACATCCTAATGTTAGTGGCTGGGAGAGGTTGCGGGAAAAGCATGTGTGAGCACTGGGCCTGAACTCCCGTGTATCTGAGTTGAATACAGCGATTTCCAATGGCCTTCTTCAATCACAGTGTAGCTAGGTTCCAACTCCCATGTCCGAGTCGGTAGCAGACATCTGCCTCCCATGCATACACACTTCTGAGAGTTGAGCTTATGGCCTGTACCTACACATCCAGCCTGCTGGTACCCTTGGGTTGTAAAAGGCCTAGGCTCGCTGTTTGACGGAAGTGCTGGGAGAGGTAATTGGAATCACCCGGCACACAAGACTAGTGCCTCCAAGCTCAGTTCAGCGATTTCCTAGTAATTCCTGTGGTAGACTGGTGCTACATACTAAGTTCCATACGTGAGAGGGTAACTGAACGCCTTGTCCAAAACCATCTTACTTCTGAGAGTTGAGCTCAGCCTCAGTCCCTCACAGTTCCACACTGCCTGCAGAGTGAGTTTCGCAGGTCTTCAGCAGAGACGTTTGCCAGAGGTTTCTGAGACGCAGGGTAACAATGCAGACCTGGAGGGTATCCCCAGGTGCAGTCGACTGGTAATCTTGGAACTTCCTGACTCAGAATACTGCTACCTTCTCACTGCCTAGGAATGCAGCTAGTTGACGGCTGGCTTCAAGACATGCTTCCCTGTGAGAGCTGAGGACAGGGCAGAACCCTCCCGCATGCTGCCTGACTGTAGGAGTAGCTGCTAACCTCCTTATGTTAGTGGCTGGGAGAGGTTGCGGGAAAAGCATGTGTGAGCACTGGGCCTGAACTCCCGTGTACCTGAGTTGAATACAGCGATTTCCAACGGTTTCCTCAACCAGAGTGTAGCTAGGTTCCAAATCCCATGTACGAGCGTGTAGCAGACATCTGCCTCCCATGCATACACACTTCTGAGAGTTGAGCTTATGGCCTGTACCTCCACAGCCAGCCTGCTGGTACCCTTGGCTTCTAAAAGGCCTAGGCTCGCTGTTTGACGGAAGTGCTGGGAGAGGTAATTGGAATCTCCCGGCACACAAGACGAGTACCTCCAAGCTCAATTCACGATTTCCCAGTAATTCTTGTGGTAGACAGGTGCTACATACTAAGTTCCATATGTGAGAAGGTAGCTGAACGCCTTGTCCAAAAGCATCTTAATTCTGAGAGTTGAGCACACCCTCAGTCCCTCACACTTCCACACTGCCTGCAGAGTGAGTTTCACACGTCTTCACCAGGACGATTGCCAGAGGCTTCTGAGTACAAGTTAACAATGCAGACCTGGAGGGTATCCCCAGGTGCAGTCGACGGGTAATCTTGGTACCTCCTGACTGAGAATACTGCTGCCTTCTCACTGCCATAGGAATGCAGCTAGTTGACAGCTGGCTTCAAGACATGCTTCCCTGTGAGAGCTGAGGACAGGGCAGAACCCTCCCGCATGCTGCCTGACTGTAGGAGTAGCTGCTAACATCCTTATGTTAGTGGCTGGGAGAGGTTGCGGGAAAAGCATGTGTGAGCACTGGGCCTGAACTCCCGTGTATCTGAGTTGAATACAGCGATTTCCAACGGCTTTCCTCAACCAGAGTGTAGCTAGGTTCCAAATCCCATGTACGAGCGGGTAGCAGACATCTGCCTCCCATGCATACACACTTCTGAGAGTTGAGCTTATGGCCTGTACCTCCACAGCCAGCCTGCTGGTACCCTTGGCTTCTAAAAGGCCTAGGCTCGCTGTTTGACGGAAGTGCTGGGAGAGGTAATTGGAATCTCCCGGCACACAAGACTAGTGCCTCCAAGCTCAGTTCAGCGATTTCCTAGTAATTCCTGTGGTAGACTGGTGCTACATACTAAGTTCCATACGTGAGAGGGTAGCTGAACGCCTAGTCCAAAATCATCTTACTTCTGAGAGTTGAGCTCAGCCTCAGTCCCTCACAGTTCCACACTGCCTGCAGAGTGAGTTTCGCAGGTCTTCAGCAGAGACGTTTGCCAGAGGCTTCTGAGACGCAGGGTAACAATGCAGACCAGGAGGGTATCCGCAGGTGCAGTCGACTGGTAATCTTGGAACCTCCTGACTCAGAATACTGCTACCTTCTCACTGCCATAGGAATGCAGCTAGTTGACAGCTGGCTTCAAGACATGCTTCCCTGTGAGAGCTGAGGACAGGGCAGAACCCTCCCGCATGCTGCCTGACTGTAGGAGTAGCTGCTAACATCCTTATGTTAGTGGCTGGGAGATGTTGCGGGAAAAGCATGTGTGAGCACTGGGCCTGAACTCCCGTGTATCTGAGTTGAATACAGCGATTTCCAATGGCCTTCTTCAATCACAGTGTAGCTAGGGTCCAACTCCCATGTCCGAGTGGGTAGCAGACATCTGCCTCCCATGCATACACACTTCTGAGAGTTGAGCTTATGGCCTGTACCTCCACATCCAGCCTGCTGGTAACCTTGGCTTCTAAAAGGCCTAGGCTCGCTGTATGACGGAAGTGCTGGGAGAGGTAATTGGAATCACCCGGCACACAAGACTAGTGCCTCCAAGCTCAGTTCAGCGATTTCCTAGTAATTCCTGTGGTAGACTGGTGCTACATACTAAGTTCCATACGTGAGAGGGTAGCTGAACGCCTTGTCCAAAACCATCTTACTTCTGAGAGTTGAGCTCAGCCTCAGTCCCTCACAGTTCCACACTGCCTGCAGAGTGAGTTTCGCAGGTCTTCAGCAGAGACGTTTGCCAGAGGCTTCTGAGACGCAGGGTAACAATGCAGACCTGGAGGGTATCCCCAGGTGCAGTCGACTGGTAATCTTGGAACCTCCTGACTCAGAATACTGCTACCTTCTCACTTCCATAGAAATGCAGGTAGTTGACAGCTGGCTTCAAACATGCTTCCCTGTGAGAGCTGAGGACAGGGCAGAACCCTCCCGCATGCTGCCTGACTGTAGGAGTAGCTGCTAACATCCTTATGTTAGTGGCTGGGAGAGGTTGCGGGAAAAGCATGTGTGAGCACTGGGCCTGAACTCCCGTGTATCTGAGTTGAATACAGCGATTTCCAATGGCCTTCTTCAATCACAGTGTAGCTAGGGTCCAACTCCCATGTCCGAGTGGGTAGCAGACATCTGCCTCCCATGCATACACACTTCTGAGAGTTGAGCTTATTGCCTGTACATCCACATCCAGCCTGCTGGTAACCTTGGCTTCTAAAAAGCCTAGGCTCGCTGTTTGACGGAAGTGCTGGGAGAGGTAATTTGAATCACCCGGCACACAAGACTAGTGCCTCCAAGCTCAGTTCAGCGATTTCCTAGTAATTCCTGTGGTAGACTGGTGCTACATACTAAGTTCCATACGTGAGAGGGTAGCTGAACGCCTTGTCCAAAACCATCTTACTTCTGAGAGTTGAGCTCAGCCTCCGTCCCTCACAGTTCGACACTGCCTGCAGAGTGAGTTTCGCAGGTCTTCAGCAGAGACGTTTGCCAGAGGCTTCTGAGACGCAGGGTAACAATGCAGACCTGGAGGGTATCCCCAGGTGCAGTCGACTGGTAATCTTGGAACCTCCTGACTCAGAATACTGCTACCTTCTCACTGCCATAGGAATGCAGCTAGTTGACAGCTGGCTTCAAGACATGCTTCCCTGTGAGAGCTGAGGACAGGGCAGAACCCTCACGCATGCTGCCTGACTGTAGGAGTAGCTGCTAACATCCTTATGTTAGTGGCTGGGAGAGGTTGCGGGAAAAGCATGTGTGAGCACTGGGCCTGAACTCCCGTGTATCTGAGTTGAATACAGCGATTTCCAACGGCTTTCCTCAACCAGAGTGTAGCTAGGTTCCAAATCCCTTGTACGAGCGGGTAGCAGACATCTGCCTCCCATGCATACACACTTCTGAGAGTTGAGCTTATGGCCTGTACCTCCACAGCCAGCCTGCTGGTACCCTTGGCTTCTAAAAGGCCTAGGCTCGCTGTTTGACGGAAGTGCTGGGAGAGGTAATTGGAATCACCCGGCACACAAGACTGGTGCCTCCAAGCTCAGTTCAGCGATTTCCTAGTAATTCCTGTGGTAGACTGGTGCTACATACTAAGTTCCATACGTGAGAGGGTAGCTGAACGCCTTGTCCAAAAGCATTTTACTTCTGAGAGTTGAGCACACCCTCAGTCCCTCACACTTCCACACTGCCTGCAGAGTGAGTTTCACACGTCTTCACCAGAGACGATTGCCAGAGGCTTCTGAGTACAAGTTAACAATGCACACCTGGAGGGTATCTCCAGGTGCAGTAGAGTGGTAATCTTGGAACCTCCTGACTCAGAGTACTGCTACCTTCTCACTGCCATAGGAATGCAGCTAGTTGACAGCTGGCTTCAAGACATGCTTCCCTGTGAGAGCTGAGGACAGGGCAGAACCCTCCCGCATGCTGCCTGACTGTAGGAGTAGCTGCTAACATCCTAATGTTAGTGGCTGGAAGAGGTTGCGGGAAAAGCATGTGTGAGCACTGGGCCTGAACTCCCGTGTATCTGAGTTGAATACAGCGATTTCCAATGGCCTTCTTCAATCACAGTGTAGCTAGGGTCCAACTCCCATGTCCGAGTGGGTAGCAGACATCTGCCTCCCATGCATACACACTTCTGAGAGTTGAGCTTATGGCCTGTACCTCCACATCCAGCCTGCTGGTACCCTTGGCTTCTAAAAGGCCTAGGCTCGCTGTTTGACGGAAGTGCTGGGAGAGGTAATTGGAATCACCCGGCACACAAGACTAGTGCCTCCAAGCTCAGTTCAGCGATTTCCTAGTAATTCCTGTGGTAGACTGGTGCTACATACTAAGTTCCATACGTGAGAGGGTAGCTGAACGCCTTGTCCAAAACAATCTTACTTCGGAGAGTTGAGCTCAGCCTCAGTCCCTCACAGTTCGACACTGCCTGCAGAGTGAGTTTCGCAGGACTTCAGCAGAGACGTTTGCCAGAGGCTTCTGAGACGCAGGGTAACAATGCAGACCTGGAGGGTATCCCCAGGTGCAGTCGACTGGTAATCTTGGAACCTCCTGACTCAGAATACTGCTACCTTCTCACTGCCATAGGAATGCAGCTAGTTGACAGCTGGCTTCAAGACATGCTTCCCTGTGAGAGCTGAGGACAGGGCAGAACCCTCCCGCATGCTGCCTGACTGTAGGAGTAGCTGCTAACATCCTTATGTTAGTGGCGGGGAGATGTTGCGGGAAAAGCATGTGTGAGCCTTGGGCCTGAACTCCCGTGTATCTGAGTTGAATACAGCGATTTCCAACGGCTGTCCTCAACCAGAGTGTAGCTAGGTTCCAAATCCCATGTACGAGCGGGTAGCAGACATCTGCCTCCCATGCATACACACTTCTGAGAGTTGAGCTTATGGCCTGTACCTCCACATCCAGCCTGCTGGTACCCTTGGCTTCTAAAAGGCCTAGGCTCGCTGTTTGACGGAAGTGCTGGGAGAGGTAATTGGAATCACCCGGCACACAAGACTAGTGCCTCCAAGCTCAGTTCAGCGATTTCCTAGTAATTCCTGTGGTAGACTGGTGCTACATACTAAGTTCCATACGTGAGAGGGTAGCTGAACGCCTTGTCCAAATCCATCTTACTTCTGAGAGTTGAGCTCAGCCTCAGTCCCTCACAGTTCCACACTGCCTGCAGAGTGAGTTTCGCAGGTCTTCAGCAGAGACGTTTGCCAGAGGCTTCTGAGACGCAGGGTAACAATGCAGACCTGGAGGTTATCCCCAGGTGCAGTCGACTGGTAATCTTGGAACCTCCTGACTCAGAATACTGCTACCTTCTCACTGCCATAGGAATGCAGCTAGTTGACAGCTGGCTTCAAGACATGCTTCCCTGTGAGAGCTGAGGACAGGGCAGAACCCTCCCGCATGCTGCCTGACTGTAGGAGTAGCTGCTAACATCCTTATGTTAGTGGCTGTTAGAGGTTGCGGGAAAAGCATGTGTGAGCACTGGGCCTGAACTCCCGTGTATCTGAGTTGAATACAGCGATTTCCAACGGCTTTCCTCAACCAGAGTGTAGCTAGGTTCCAAATCCCATGTACCAGCGGGTAGCAGACATCTGCCTCCCATGCATACACACTTCTGAGAGTTGAGCTTATGGCTTGTACCTCCACAGCCAGCCTGCTGGTACCCTTGGCTTCTAAAAGGCCTAGGCTCGCTGTTTGACGGAAGTGCTGGGAGAGGTAATTGGAATCTCCCGGCACACAAGACGAGTGCCTCCAAGCTCAATTCACGATTTCCCAGTAATTCTTGTGGTAGACAGGTGCTACATACTAAGTTCCATATGTGAGAAGGTAGCTGAACGCCTTGTCCAAAAGCATCTTACTTCTGAGAGTTGAGCACACCCTCAGTCCCGCACACTTCCACACTGCCTGCAGAGTGAGTTTCACACGTCTTCACCAGGACGATTGCCAGAGGCTTCTGAGTACAAGTTAACAATGCAGACCTGGAGGGTATCTCCAGGTGCAGTAGAGTGGTAATCTTGGAACCTCCTGACTCAGAGTACTGCTACCTTCTCACTGCCCTAGGAATGCAGCTAGTTGACAGCTGGCTTCAAGACATGCTTCCCTGTGAGAGCTGAGGACAGGGCAGAACCCTCCCGCATCCTGCCTGACTGTAGGAGTAGCTGCTAACATCCTAATGTTAGTGGCTGGGAGAGGTTGCGGGAAAAGCATGTGTGAGCACTGGGCCTGAACTCCCGTGTATCTGAGTTGAATACAGCGATTTCCAATGGCCTTCTTCAATCACAGTGTAGCTATGTTCCAACTCCCATGTCCGAGTGGGTAGCAGACATCTGCCTCCCATGCATACACAATTCTGAGTGTTGAGCTTATGGCCTGTACCTCCACATCCAGCCTGCTGGTACCCTTGGCTTCTAAAAGGCCTAGGCTCGCTGTTTGACGGAAGTGCTGGGAGAGGTAATTGGAATCACCCGGCACACAAGACTGGTGCCTCCAAGCTCAGTTCAGCGATTTCCTAGTAATTCCTGTGGTAGACTGGTGCTACATACTAAGTTCCATACGTGAGAGGGTAGCTGAACGCCTTGTCCAAAAGCATTTTACTTCTGAGAGTTGAGCACACCCTCAGTCCCTCACACTTCCACACTGCCTGCAGAGTGAGTTTCACACGTCTTCACCAGAGACGATTGCCAGAGGCTTCTGAGTACAAGTTAACAATGCACACCTGGAGGGTATCTCCAGGTGCAGTAGAGTGGTAATCTTGGAACCTCCTGACTCAGAGTACTGCTACCTTCTCACTGCCATAGGAATGCAGCTAGTTGACAGCTGGCTTCAAGACATGCTTCCCTGTGAGAGCTGAGGACAGGGCAGAACCCTCCCGCATGCTGCCTGACTGTAGGAGTAGCTGCTAACATCCTAATGTTAGTGGCTGGAAGAGGTTGCGGGAAAAGCATGTGTGAGCACTGGGCCTGAACTCCCGTGTATCTGAGTTGAATACAGCGATTTCCAATGGCCTTCTTCAATCACAGTGTAGCTAGGGTCCAACTCCCATGTCCGAGTGGGTAGCAGACATCTGCCTCCCATGCATACACACTTCTGAGAGTTGAGCTTATGGCCTGTACCTCCACATCCAGCCTGCTGGTACCCTTGGCTTCTAAAAGGCCTAGGCTCGCTGTTTGACGGAAGTGCTGGGAGAGGTAATTGGAATCACCCGGCACACAAGACTAGTGCCTCCAAGCTCAGTTCAGCGATTTCCTAGTAATTCCTGTGGTAGACTGGTGCTACATACTAAGTTCCATACGTGAGAGGGTAGCTGAACGCCTTGTCCAAAACAATCTTACTTCGGAGAGTTGAGCTCAGCCTCAGTCCCTCACAGTTCGACACTGCCTGCAGAGTGAGTTTCGCAGGACTTCAGCAGAGACGTTTGCCAGAGGCTTCTGAGACGCAGGGTAACAATGCAGACCTGGAGGGTATCCCCAGGTGCAGTCGACTGGTAATCTTGGAACCTCCTGACTCAGAATACTGCTACCTTCTCACTGCCATAGGAATGCAGCTAGTTGACAGCTGGCTTCAAGACATGCTTCCCTGTGAGAGCTGAGGACAGGGCAGAACCCTCCCGCATGCTGCCTGACTGTAGGAGTAGCTGCTAACATCCTTATGTTAGTGGCGGGGAGATGTTGCGGGAAAAGCATGTGTGAGCCTTGGGCCTGAACTCCCGTGTATCTGAGTTGAATACAGCGATTTCCAACGGCTTTCCTCAACCAGAGTGTAGCTAGGTTCCAAATCCCATGTACGAGCGGGTAGCAGACATCTGCCTCCCATGCATACACACTTCTGAGAGTTGAGCTTATGGCCTGTACCTCCACATCCAGCCTGCTGGTACCCTTGGCTTCTAAAAGGCCTAGGCTTGCTGTTTGACGGAAGTGCTGGGAGAGGTAATTGGAATCACCCGGCACACAAGACTAGTGCCTCCAAGCTCAGTTCAGCGATTTCCTAGTAATTCCTGTGGTAGACTGGTGCTACATACTAAGTTCCATACGTGAGAGGGTAGCTGAACGCCTTGTCCAAATCCATCTTACTTCTGAGAGTTGAGCTCAGCCTCAGTCCCTCACAGTTCCACACTGCCTGCAGAGTGAGTTTCGCAGGTCTTCAGCAGAGACGTTTGCCAGAGGCTTCTGAGACGCAGGGTAACAATGCAGACCTGGAGGTTATCCCCAGGTGCAGTCGACTGGTAATCTTGGAACCTCCTGACTCAGAATACTGCTACCTTCTCACTGCCATAGGAATGCAGCTAGTTGACAGCTGGCTTCAAGACATGCTTCCCTGTGAGAGCTGAGGACAGGGCAGAACCCTCCCGCATGCTGCCTGACTGTAGGAGTAGCTGCTAACCTCCTTATGTTAGTGGCTGGGAGAGGTTGCGGGAAAAGCATGTGTGAGCACTGGGCCTGAACTCCCGTGTACCTGAGTTGAATACAGCGATTTCCAACAGTTTTCCTCAACCAGAGTGTAGCTAGGTTCCAAAACCCATGTACGAGCGGGTAGCAGACATCTTCCTCCCATGCATACACACTTCTGAGAGTTGAGCTTATGGCCTGTACCTCCACAGCCAGCCTGCTGGTACCCTTGGCTTCTAAAAGGCCTAGGCTCGCTGTTTGTCGGAAGTGCTGGGAGAGGTAATTGGAATCACCCGGCACACAAGACTAGTGCCTCCAAGCTCAGTTCTGCGATTTCCTAGTAATTCCTGTGGTAGACTTGTGCTACATACTAAGTTCCATACGTGAGAGGGTAGCTGAACGCCTTGTCCAAATCCATCTTACTTCTGAGAGTTGAGCTCAGCCTCAGTCCCTCACAGTTCCACACTGCCTGCAGAGTGAGTTTCACACGTCTTCACCAAAGACGATTGCCAGAGGCTTCTGAGTACAAGTTAACAATGCAGACCTGGAAGGTATCTCCAGGTGCAGTAGAGTGGTAATCTTGGAACCTCCTGACTCAGAGTACTGCTACCTTCTCACTGCCATAGGAATGCAGCTAGTTGACAGCTGGCTTCAAGACATGCTTCCCTGTGAGAGCTGAGGACAGGGCAGAACCCTCCCGCATCCTGCCTGACTGTAGGAGTAGCTGCTAACATCCTAATGTTAGTGGCTGGGAGAGGTTGCGGGAAAAGCATGTGTGAGCACTGGGCCTGAACTCCCGTGTATCTGAGTTGAATACAGCGATTTCCAACGGCTTTCCTCAACCAGAGTGTAGCTAGGTTCCAAATCCCATGTACGAGAGGGTAGCAGACATCTGCCTCCCATGCATACACACTTCTGAGAGTTGAGCTTATGGCCTGTACCTCCACAGCCAGCCTGCTGGTACCCTTGGCTTCTAAAAGGCCTAGGATCGCTGTTTGACGGAAGTGCTGGGAGAGGTAATTGGAATCACCCGGCACACAAGACTAGTGCCTCCAAGCTCAGTTCAGCGATTTCCTAGTAATTCCTGTGGTAGACTGGTGCTACATACTAAGTTCCATACGTGAGAGGGTAGCTGAACGCCTTGTCCAAAACCATCTTACTTCTGAGAGTTGAGCTCAGCCTCAGTCCCTCACAGTTCCACACTGCCTGCAGAGTGAGTTTCGCAGGTCTTCAGCAGAGACGTTTGCCAGAGGCTTCTGAGACGCAGGGTAACAATGCAGACCTGGAGGGTATCCACAGGTGCAGTCGACTTGTAATCTTGGAACCTCCTGACTCAGAATACTGCTACCTTCTCACTGCCATAGGAATGCAGCTAGTTGACAGCTGGCTTCAAGACATGCTTCCCTGTGAGAGCTGAGGACAGGGCAGAACCCTCCCGCATGCTGCCTGACTGTAGGAGTAGCTGCTAACATCCTCATGTTAGTGGCTGGGAGAGGTTGCGGGAAAAACATGTGTGAGCACTGGGCCTGAACTCCCGTGTATCTGAGTTGAATACAGCGATTTCCAACGGCTTTCCTCAACCAGAGTGTAACTAGGTTCCAAGTCCCATGTACGAGCGGGTAGCAGACATCTGCCTCCCATGCATACACACTTCTGAGAGTTGAGCTTATGGCCTGTACCTCCACATCCAGCCTGCTGGTACCCTTGGCTTCTAAAAGGCCTAGGCTCGCTGTTTGACGGAAGTGCTTCGAGAGGTAATTGGAATCTCCCGGCACACAAGACGAGTGCCTCCAAGCTCAATTCACGATTTCCCAGTAATTCTTGTGGTAGACAGGTGCTACATACTAAGTTCCATATGTGAGAAGGTAGCTGAACGCCTTGTCCAAAAGCATCTTACTTCTGAGAGTTGAGCCCACCCTCAGTCCCTCACACTTCCACACTGCCTGCAGAGTGAGTTTCACACGTCTTCACCAGAGACGATTGCCAGAGGCTTCTGAGTACAAGTTAACAATGCAGACCTGGAGGGTATCTCCAGGTGCAGTAGAGTGGTAATCTTGGAACCTCCTGACTCAGAGTACTGCTACCTTCTCTCTGCCATAGGAATGCAGCTAGTTGACAGCTGGCTTCAAGACATGCTTCCCTGTGAGAGCTGAGGACAGGGCAGAACCCTCCCGCATCCTGCCTGACTGTAGGAGTAGCTGCTAACATCCTAATGTTAGTGGCTGGGAGAGGTTGCGGGAAAAGCATGTGTGAGCACTGGGCCTGAACTCCCGTGTATCTGAGTTGAATACAGCGATTTCCCATGGCCTTCTTCAATCACAGTGTAGCTAGGTTCCAACTCCCATGTCCGAGTGGGTAGCAGACATCTGCCTCCCATGCATACACACTTCTGAGAGTTGAGCTTATGGCCTGTACCTCCACATCCAGCCTGCTGGTACCCTTGGCTTCTAAAAGGCCTAGGCTCGCTGTTTGACGGAAGTGCTGGGAGAGGTAATTGGAATCACCCGGCACACAAGACTAGTGCCTCCAAGCTCAGTTCAGCGATTTCCTAGTAATTCCTGTGGTAGACTGGTGCTACATACTAAGTTCCATACGTGAGAGGGTAGCTGAACGCCTTGTCCAAAACCATCTTACTTCTGAGAGTTGAGCTCAGCCTCATTCCCTCACAGTTCCACACTGCCTGCAGAGTGAGTTTCGCAGGTCTTCAGCAGAGACGTTTGCCAGAGGCTTCTGAGACGCAGGGTAACAATGCAGACCTGGAGGGTATCCCCAGGTGCAGTCGAATTGTGATCTTGGAACCTCCTGACTCAGAATACTGCTACCTTCTCACTGCCATAGGAATGCAGCTAGTTGACAGCTAGCTGGCTTCAAGACATGCTTCCCTGAGAGAGCTGAGGACAGGGCAGAACCCTCCCGCATGCTGCCTGACTGTAGGAGTAGCTGCTAACATCCTAATGTTAGTGGCTGGGAGATGTTGTGGGAAAAACATGTGTGAGCACTGGGCCTGAACTCCCGTGTATCTGAGTTGAATACAGCGATTTCCAACGGCTTTCCTCAACCAGAGTGTAGCTAGGTTCCAAATCCCATGTACGAGCGGGTAGCAGACATCTGCCTCCCATGCATACACACTTCTGAGAGTTGAGCTTATGGCCTGTACCTCCACATCCAGCCTGCTGGTACCCTTGGCTTCTAAAAGGCCTAGGCTCGCTGTTTGACGGAAGTGCTGCGAGAGGTAATTGGAATCTCCCTGCACACAAGACGAGTGCCTCCAAGCTCAATTCACGATTTCCCAGTAATTCTTGTGGTAGACAGGTGATACATACTAAGTTCCATATGTGAGAAGGTAGCTGAACGCCTTGTCCAAAAGCATCTTACTTCTGAGAGTTGAGCCCACCCTCAGTCCCTCACACTTCCACACTGCCTGCAGAGTGAGTTTCACACGTCTTCACCAGAGACGATTGCCAGAGGCTTCTGAGTCAAGTTAACAATGCAGACCTGGAGGGTATCTCCAGGTGCAGTAGAGTGGTAATCTTGGAACCTCCTGACTCAGAGTACTGCTACCTTCTCACTGCCATAGGAATGCAGCTAGTTGACAGCTGGCTTCAAGACATGCTTCCCTGTGAGAGCTGAGGACAGGGCAGAACCCTCCCGCATCCTGCCTGACTGTAGGAGTAGCTGCTAACATCCTAATGTTAGTGGCTGGGAGAGGTTGCGGGAAAAGCATGTGTGAGCACTGGGCCTGAACTCCCGTGTATCTGAGTTGAATACAGCGATTTCCAATGGCCTTCTTCAATCACAGTGTAGCTAGGTTCCAACTCCCATGTCCGAGTGGGTAGCAGACATCTGCCTCCCATGCATACACACTTCTGAGAGTTGAGCTTATGGCCTGTACCTCCACATCCAGCCTGCTGGTACCCTTGGCTTCTAAAAGGCCTAGGCTCGCTGTTTGACGGAAGTGCTGGGAGAGGTAATTGGAATCACCCGGCACACAAGACTAGTGCCTCCAAGCTCAGTTCAGCGATTTCCTAGTAATTCCTGTGGTAGACTGGTGCTACATACTAAGTTCCATACGTGAGAGGGTAGCTGAACGCCTTGTCCAAATCCACCTTACTTCGGAGAGTTGAGCTCAGCCTCAGTCCCTCACAGTTCGACACTGCCTGCAGAGTGAGTTTCGCAGGTCTTCAGCAGAGACTTTTGCCAGAGGCTTCTGAGACGCAGGGTAACAATGCAGACCTGGAGGGTATCGCCAGGTGCAGTCGACTGCTAATCTCGGAACCTCCTGACTCAGAATACTGCTACTTTCTTACTGCCATAGGAATGCAGCTAGTTGACAGCTGGCTTCAAGACATGCTTCCCTGTGAGAGCTGAGGACAGGGCAGAACCCTCCCGCATGCTGACTGACTGTAGGAGTAGCTGCTAACATCCTTATGTTAGTGGCTGTGAGAGGTTGCGGGAAAAGCATGTGTGAGCACTGGGCCTGAACTCCCGTGTATCTGAGTTGAATACAGCGATTTCCAACGGCTTTCCTCAACCAGAGTGTAGCTAGGTTCCAAATCCCATGTACGAGCGGGTAGCAGACATCTGCCTCCCATGCATACACACTTCTGAGAGTTGAGCTTATGGCCTGTACCTCCACATCCAGCCTCCTGGTACCCTTGGCTTCTAAAAGGCCTAGGCTCGCTGTTTGACGGAAGTGCTGGGAGAGGTAATTGGAATCTCCCGGCACACAAGACGAGTGCCTCCAAGCTCAATTCACGATTTCCCAGAATTCTTGTGGTAGACAGGTGCTACATACTAAGTTCCATATGTGAGAAGGTACCTGACGCCTTGTCCAAAAGCATCTTACTTCTGAGAGTTGAGCACACCCTCAGTCCCTGACACTTCCACACTGCCTGCAGAGTGAGTTTCACACGTCTTCACCAGAGACGATTGCCAGAGGCTTCTGAGTACAAGTTAACAATGCAGACCTGGAGGGTATCTCCAGGTGCAGTAGAGTGGTAATCTTGGAACCTCCTGACTCAGAGTACTGCTACCTTCTCACTGCCATAGGAATGCAGCTAGTTGACAGCTGGCTTCAAGACATGCTTCCCTGTGAGAGCTGAGGACAGGGCAGAACCCTCCCACATCCTGCCTGACTGTAGGAGTAGCTGCTAACATCCTAATGTTAGTGGCTGGAAGAGGTTGCGGGAAAAGCATGTGTGAGCACTGGGCCTGAACTCCCGTGTATCTGAGTTGAATACAGCGATTTCCAATGGCCTTCTTCAATCACAGTGTAGCTAGGTTCCAACTCCCATGTCCGAGTGGGTAGCAGACATCTGCCTCCCATGCATACACACTTCTGAGAGTTGAGCTTATGGCCTGTACCTCCACATCCAGCCTGCTGGTACCCTTGGCTTCTAAAAGGCCTAGGCTCGCTGTTTGACGGAAGTGCTGGGAGAGGTAATTGGAATCACCCGGCACACAAGACTAGTGCCTCCAAGCTCAGTTCAGCGATTTCCTAGTAATTCCTGTGGTAGACTGGTGCTACATACTAAGTTCCATACGTGAGAGGGTAGCTGAACGCCTTGTCCAAAACCATCTTACTTCTGAGAGTTGAGCTCAGCCTCAGTCCCTCACAGTTCCACACTGCCTGCAGAGTGAGTTTCGCAGGTCTTCAGCAGAGACGTTTGCCAGAGGCTTCTGAGACGCAGGGTAACAATGCAGACCTGGAGGGTATCCCCAGGTGCAGTCGACTGGTAATCTTGGAACCTCCTGACTCAGAATACTGCTACCTTCTCACTGCCATAGGAATGCAGCTAGTTGACAGCTGGCTTCAAGACATGCTTCCCTGTGAGAGCTGAGGACAGGGCAGAACCCTCCCGCATGCTGCCTGACTGTAGGAGTAGCTGCTAACATCCTTATGTTAGTGGCTGGGAGAGGTTGCGGGAAAAGCATGTGTGAGCACTGGGCCTGAACTCCCGTGTATCTGAGTTGAATACAGCGATTTCCAACGGCTTTCCTCAACCAGAGTGTAGCTAGGTTCCAAATCCCATGTACGAGCGGGTAGCAGACATCTGCCTCCCATGCATACACACTTCTGAGAGTTGAGCTTATGGCCTGTACCTCCACATCCAGCCTGCTGGTACCCTTGGATTCTAAAAGGCCTAGGCTCGCTGTTTGACGGAAGTGCTGGGAGAGGTAATTGGAATCACCCGGCACACAAGACTAGTGCCTCCAAGCTCAGTTCAGCGATTTCCTAGTAATTCCTGTGGTAGACTGGTGCTACATACTAAGTTCCATACGTGAGAGGGTAGCTGAACGCCTTGTCCAAAACCATCTTACTTCTGAGAGTTGAGCTCAGCCTCAGTCCCTCACAATTCCACACTGCCTGCAGAGTGAGTTTCGCAGGTCTTCAGCAGAGACGTTTGCCAGAGGCTTCTAAGACGCAGGGTAACAATGCAGACCTGGAGGGTATCCCCAGGTGCAGTCGACTGGTAATCTTGGAACCTCCTGACTCAGAATACTGCTACCTTCTCACTGCCATAGGAATGCAGCTAGTTGACAGCTGGCTTCAAGACATGCTTCCCTGTGAGAGCTGAGGACAGGGCAGAACCCTCCCGCATGCTGCCTGACTGTATGAGTAGCTGCTAACATCCTTATGTTAGTGGCTGGGAGAGGGTGCGGGAAAAGCATGTGTGAGCACTGGGCCTGAACTCCCGTGTATCTGAGTTGAATACAGCGATTTCCAACGGCTTTCCTCAACCAGAGTGTAGCTAGGTTCCAAATCCCACATACGAGCGGGTAGCAGACATCTGCCTCCCATGCATACACACTTCTGAGAGTTGAGCTTATGGCCTGTACCTCCACAGCAAGCCTGCTGGTACCCTTGGCTTCTAAAAGGACTAGGCTCGCTGTTTGGCGGAAGTGCTGGGAGAGGTAATTGGAATCACCCGGCACACAAGACTAGTGCCTCCAAGCTCAGTTCTGCGATTTCCTAGTAATTCCTGTGGTAGACTGGTGCTACATACTAAGTTCCATACGTTAGAGGGTAGCTGAACGCCTTGTCCAAAACCATCTTACTTCTGAGAGTTGAGCTCAGCCTCAGTCCCTCACAGTTCCACACTGCCTGCAGAGTGAGTTTCGCAGGTCTTCAACAGAGACGTTTGCCAGAGGCTTCTGAGACGCAGGGTAACAATGCAGACCTGGAGGGTATCCCCAGGTGCAGTCGACTGGTAATCTTGGAACCTCCTGACTCAGAATACTGCTACCTTCTCACTGCCATAGGAATGCAGCTAGTTGACAGCTGGCTTCAAGACATGCTTCCCTGTGAGAGCTGAGGACAGGGCAGAACACTCCCGCATGCTGCCTGACTGTAGGAGTAGCTGCTAACATCCTAATGTTAGTGGCTGGGAGAGGTTGCGGGAAAAGCATGTGTGAGCACTGGGCCTGAACTCCCGTGTATCTGAGTTGAATACAGCGATTTCCAACGGCTTTCCTCAACCAGAGTGTAGCTAGGTTCCAAATCCCATGTACGAGCGGGTAGCAGACATCTGCCTCCCATGCATACACACTTCTGAGAGTTGAGCTTATGGCCTGTACCTCCACATCCAGCCTGCTGGTACCCTTGGCTTCTAAAAGGTCTAGGCTCGCTGTTTGACGGAAGTGCTGGGAGAGGTAATTGGAATCTCCCGGCACACAAGACGAGTGCCTCCAAGCTCAATTCACGATTTCCCAGTAATTCTTGTGGTAGACAGGTGCTACATACTAAGTTCCATATGTGAGAAGGTAGCTGAACGCCTTGTCCAAAAGCATCTTACTTCTGAGAGTTGAGCACACCCTCAGTCCCTCACACTTCCACACTGCCTGCAGAGTGAGTTTCACACGTCTTCACCAGAGACGATTGCCAGAGGCTTCTGAGTACAAGTTAACAATGCAGACCTGGAGGGTATCTCCAGGTGCAGTAGAGTGGTAATCTTGGAACCTCCTGACTCAGAGTACTGCTACCTTCTCACTGCCATAGGAATGCAGCTAGTTGACAGCTGGCTTCAAGACATGCTTCCCTGTGAGAGCTGAGGACAGGGCAGAACCCTCCCGCATCCTGCCTGACTGTAGGAGTAGCTGCTAACATCCTAATGTTAGTGGCTGGGAGAGGTTGCGGGAAAAGCATGTGTGAGCACTGGGCCTGAACTCCCGTGTATCTGAGTTGAATACAGCGATTTCCAATGGCCTTCTTCAATCACAGTGTAGCTAGGTTCCAACTCCCATGTCCTAGTGGGTAGCAGACATCTGCCTCCCATGCATACACACTTCTGAGAGTTGAGCTTATGGCCTGTACTTCCACATCCAGCCTGCTGGTACCCTTGGCTTCTAAAAGGCCTAGGCTCGCTGTTTGACGGAAGTGCTGGGAGAGGTAATTGGAATCACCCGGCACACAAGACTAGTGCCTCCAAGCTCAGTTCAGCGATTTCCTAGTAATTCCTGTGGTAGACTGGTGCTACATACTAAGTTCCATACGTGAGAGGGTAGCTGAACGCCTTGTCCAAAACCATCTTACTTCTGAGAGTTGAGCTCAGCCTCAGTCCCTCACAGTTCCACACTGCCTGCAGAGTGAGTTTCGCAGGTCTTCAGCAGAGACGTTTGCCAGAGGCTTCTGAGACGCAGGGTAACAATGCAGACCTGGAGGGTATCCCCAGGTGCAGTCGAATGGTAATCTTGGAACCTCCTGACTCAGAATACTGCTACCTTCTCACTGCCATAGGAATGCAGCTAGTTGACAGCTGGCTTCAAGACATGCTTCCCTGTGAGAGCTGAGGACAGGGCAGAACCCTCCCGCATGCTGCCTGACTGTAGGAGTAGCTGCTAACATCCTTATGTTAGTGGCCGGGAGAGGTTGCGGGAAAACAATGTGTGAGCACTGGGCCTGAACTCCCGTGTATCTGAGTTGAATACAGCGATTTCCAACGGCTTTCCTCAACCAGAGTGTAGCTAGGTTGCAAATCCCATGTACGAGCGGGTAGCAGACATCTGCCTCCCATGCATACACACTTCTGAGAGTTGAGCTTATGGCCTGTACCTCCACATCAAGCCTGCTGGTACCCTTGGCTTCTAAAAGCCCTAGGCTCGCTGTTTGACGGAAGTGCTGGGAGAGGTAATTGGAATCTCCCGGCACACAAGACGGGTGCCTCCAAGCTCAATTCACGATTTCCCAGTAATTCTTGTGGTAGACAGGTGCTACATACTAAGTTCCATATGTGAGAAGGTAGCTGAACGCCTTGTCCAAAAGCATCTCACTTGTGAGAGTGGAGCACACCCTCAGTCCCTCACACTTCCACACTGCCTGCAGAGTGAGTTTCACACGTCTTCACCAGAGACGTTTGCCAGAGGCTTCTGAGACGCAGGGTAACAATGCAGACCTGGAGGGTATCCCAGGGTGCAGTCGACTGGTAATCTTGGAACCTCCTGACTCAGAATACTGCTACCTTCTCACTGCCATAGGAATGCAGCTAGTTGACAGCTGGCTTCAAGACATGCTTCCCTGTGAGAGCTGAGGACAGGGCAGAACCCTCCCGCATGCTGCCTGATTGTAGGAGTAGCTGTAACATCCTTATGATAGTGGCTGGGAGAGGTTGCGGGAAAAGCATGTGTGAGCACTGGGCCTGAACTCCCGTGTATCTGAGTTGAATACAACGATTTCCAATGGCATTCTTCAATCACAGTGTAGCTAGGTTCCAAATCCCATGTACGAGCGGGTAGCAGACATCTGCCTCCCATGCATACACACTTCTGAGAGTTGAGCTTATGGCCTGTACCTCCACATCCAGCCTGCTGGTACCCTTGGCTTCTAAAAGGCCTAGGCTCGCTGTTTGACGGAAGTGCTGGGAGAGGTAATTGGAATCTCCCGGCACACAAGACGAGTGCCTCCAAGCTCAATTCACGATTTCCCAGTAATTCTTGTGGTAGACAGGTGCTACATACTAAGTTCCATATGTGAGAAGGTAGCTGAACGCCTTGTCCAAAAGCATCTTACTTCTGAGAGTGGAGCACACCCTCAGTCCCTCACACTTCCACACTGCCTGCAGAGTGAGTTTCACACGTCTTCACCAGAGACGATTGCCAGAGGCTTCTGAGTACAAGTTAACAATGCAGACCTGGAGGGTATCTCCAGGTGCAGTAGAGTGGTAATCTTGGAACCTCCTGACTCAGAGTACTGCTACCTTCTCACTGCCATAGGAATGCAGCTAGTTGACAGCTAGCTGGCTTCAAGACATGCTTCCCTGAGAGAGCTGAGGACAGGGCAGAACCCTCCCGCATGCTGCCTGACTGTAGGAGTAGCTGCTAACATCCTAATGTTAGTGGCTTGGAGAGGTTGCGGGAAAAGCATGTGTGAGCACTGGGCCTGAACTCCCGTGTATCTGAGTTGAATACAGCAATTTCCAATGGCCTTCTTCAATCACAGTGTAGCTAGGTTCCAACTCCCATGTCCGAGTGGGTAGCAGACATCTGCCTCCCATGCATACACACTTCTGAGAGTTGAGCTTATGGCCTGTACCTCGACATCCAGCCTGCTGGTACCCTTGGCTTCTAAAAGGCCTAGGCTCGCTGTTTGACGGAAGTGCTGGGAGAGGTAATTGGAATCACCCGGCACACAAGACTAGTGCCTCCAAGCTCAGTTCAGCGATTTCCTAGTAATTCCTGTGGTAGACTGGTGCTACATACTAAGTTCCATACGTGAGAGGGTAGCTGAACGCCTTGTCCAAAACCATCTTACTTCTGAGAGTTGAGCTCAGCCTCAGTCCCTCACAGTTCCACACTGCCTGCAGAGTGAGTTTCGCAGGTCTTCAGCAGAGACGTTTGCCCGAGGATTCTGAGACGCAGGGTAACAATGCAGACCTGGAGGGTATCCCCAGGTGCAGTCGACTGGTAATCTTGGAACCTCCTGAATCAGAATACTGCTACCTTCTCACTGCCATAGGAATGCAGCTAGTTGACAGCTGGCTTCAAGACATGCTTCCCTGTGAGAGCTGAGGACAGGGCAGAACCCTCCCGCATGCTGCCTGACTGTAGGAGTAGCTGCTAACATCCTTATGTTAGTGGCTGGGAGAGGTTGCGGGAAAACCATGTGTGAGCACTGGGCCTGAACTCCCGTGTATCTGAGTTGAATACAGCGATTTCCAACGGCTTTCCTCAACCAGAGTGTAGCTAGGTTCCAAATCCCATGTACGAGCGGGTAGCAGACATCTGCCTCCCATGCATACACACTTCTGAGAGTTGAGCTTATGGCCTGTACCTCCACAGCCAGCCTGCTGGTACCCTTGGCTTCTAAAAGGCCTAGGCTCGCTGTTTGACGGAAGTGCTGGGAGAGGTAATTGGAATCTCCCGGCACACAAGACGAGTGCCTCCAAGCTCAATTCACGATTTCCCAGTAATTCTTGTGGTAGACAGGTGCTACATACTAAGTACCATATGTGAGAAGGTAGCTGAACGCCTTGTCCAAAAGCATCTTACTTCTGAGAGTGGAGCACACCCTCAGTCCCTCACACTTCCACACTGCCTGCAGAGTGAGTTTCACACGTCTTCACCAGAGACGATTGCCAGAGGCTTCTGAGTACAAGTTAACAATGCAGACCTGGAGGGTATCTCCAGGTGCAGTAGAGTGGTAATCTTGGAACCTCCTGACTCAGAGTACTGCTACCTTCTCACTGCCATAGGAATGCAGCTAGTTGACAGCTGGCTTCGAGACATGCTTCCCTGTGAGAGCTGAGGACAGGGCAGAACCCTCCCGCATCCTGCCTGACTGTAGGAGTAGCTGCTAACATCCTAATGTTAGTGGCTGGGAGAGGTTGCGGGAAAAGCATGTGTGAGCACTGGGCCTGAACTCCCGTGTATCTGAGTTGAATACAGCGATTTCCAATGGCCTTCTTCAATCACAGTGTAGCTAGGTTCCAACTCCCATGTCCGAGTGGGTAGCAGACATCTGCCTCCCATGCATACACACTTCTGAGAGTTGAGCTTATGGCCTGTACCTCCACATCCAGCCTGCTGGTACCCTTGGCTTCTAAAAGTCCTAGGCTCGCTGTTTGACGGAAGTGCTGGGAGAGGTAATTGGAATCACGCGGCACACAAGACTAGTGCCTCCAAGCTCAGTTCAGCGATTTCCTAGTAATTCCTGTGGTAGACTGGTGCTACATACTAAGTTCCATACGTGAGAGGGTAGCTGAACGCCTTGTCCAAAACCATCTTACTTCTGAGAGTTGAGCTCAGCCTCAGTCCCTCACAGTTCCACAATGCCTGCAGAGTGAGTTTCGCAGGTCTTCAGCAGAGACGTTTGCCAGAGGCTTCTGAGACGCAGGGTAACAATGCAGACCTGGAGGGTATCCCCAGGTGCAGTCGACTGGTAATCTTGGAACCTCCTGACTCAGAATACTGCTACCTTCTCACTGCCATAGGAATGCAGCTAGTTGACAGCTGGCTTCAAAACATGCTTCCCTTTGAGAGCGGAGGACAGGGAAGAACCCTCCCGCATGCTGCCTTACTGTAGGAGTAGCTGCTAACATCCTTATGTTAGTGGCTGGGAGAGGTTGCGTGAAAAGCATGTGTGAGCACTGGGCCTGAACTCCCGTGTACCTGAGTTGAATACAGCGATTTCCAACGGCTTTCCTCAACCAGAGTGTAGCTAGGTTCCAAATCCCATGTACGAGCGGGTAGCAGACATCTGCCTCCCATGCATACACACTTCTGAGAGTTGAGCTTATGGCCTGTACCTCCACAGCCAGCCTGCTGGTACCCTTGGCTTCTAAAAGGCCTAGGCTCGCTGTTTGACGGAAGTGCTGGGAGAGGTAATTGGAATCACCCGGCACACAAGACTAGTGCCTCCAAGCTCAGTTCAGCGATTTCCTAGTAATTCCTGTGGTAGACTGGTGCTACATACTAAGTTCCATACGTGAGAGGGTAGCTGAACGCCTTGTCCAAAACCATCTTACTTCTGAGAGTTGAGCTCAGCCTCCGTCCCTCACAGTTCGACACTGCCTGCAGAGTGACTTTCGCAGGTCTTCAGCAGAGACGTTTGACAGAGGCTTCTGAGACGCAGGGTAACAATGCAGACCTGGAGGTATCCCCAGGTGCAGTCGACTGGTTATCTTGGAACCTCCTGACTCAGAATACTGCTACCTTCTCACTGCCATAGGAATGCAGCTAGTTGACAGCTGGCTTCAAGACATGCTTCCCTGTGAGAGCTGAGGACAGGGCAGAACCCTCCCGCATGCTGCCTGACTGTAGGAGTAGCTGCTAACATCCTTATGTTAGTGGCTGGGAGAGGTTGCGGGAAAAGCATGTGTGAGCACTGGGCCTGAACTCCCGTGTACCTGAGTTGAATACAGCGATTTCCAACGGCTTTCCTCAACCAGAGTGTAGCTAGGTTCCAAATCCCATGTACGAGCGGGTAGCAGATATCTGCGTCCCATGCATACACACTTCTGAGAGTTGAGCTTATGGCCTGTACTTCCACAGCCAGCCTGCTGGTACCCTTGGCTTCTAAAAGGCCTAGGCTCGCTGTTTGGCGGAAGTGCTGGGAGAGGTAATTGGAATCACCCGGCACACAAGACTAGTGCCCCCAAGCTCAGTTCAGCGATTTCCTAGTAATTCCTGTGGTAGACTGGTGCTACATACTAAGTTCCATACGTGAGAGGTAGCTGAACGCCTTGTCCAAAACCATCTTACTTCTGAGAGTTGAGCTCAGCCTCAGTCCCTCACAGTTTCACACTGCCTGCAGAGTGAGTTTCGCAGGTCTTCAGCAGAGACGTTTGCCAGAGGCTTCTGAGACGCAGGGTAACAATGCAGACGTGGAGGGTATCCGCAGGTGCAGTCGACTGGTAATCTTGGAACCTCCTGACTCAGAATACTGCTACCTTCTCACTGCCATAGGAATGCAGCTAGTTGACAGCTGGCTTCAAGACATGCTTCCCTGTGAGAGCTGAGGACAGGCAGAACCCTCCCCCATGCTGCCTGACTGTAGGAGTAGCTGCTAACATCCTTATGTTAGTGGCTGGGAGAGGTTGCGGGAAAACCATGTGTGAGCACTGGGCCTGAACTCCCGTGTATCTGAGTTGAATACAGCGATTTCCATCGGCTTTCCTCAACCAGAGTGTAGCTAGGTTCCAAATCCCATGTACGAGCGGGTAGCTGACATCTGCCTCCCATGCATACACACTTCTGAGAGTTGAGCTTATGGCCTGTACCTCCACAGCCAGCCTGCTGGTACCCTTGGCTTCTAAAAGGCCTAGGCTCGCTGTTTGACGGAAGTGCTGGGAGAGGTAATTGGAATCTCCCAGCACACAAGACGAGTGCCTCCAAGCTCAATTCACGATTTTCCAGTAATTCTTGTGGTAGACAGGTGCTACATACTAAGTTCCATACGTGAGAGGGTAGCTGAACGCCTTGTCCAAAACCATCTTACTTCTGAGAGTTGAGCTCAGCCTCCATCCCTCACAGTTCGACACTGCCTGCAGAGTGATTTTCGCAGGTCTTCAGCAGAGACGTTTGCCAGAGGCTTCTGAGACGCAGGGTAACAATGCAGACCTGGAAGGTATCCCCAGGTGCAGTCGACTGGTTATCTTGGAACCTCCTGACTCAGAATACTGCTACCTTCTCACTGCCATAGGAATGCAGCTAGTTGACAGCTGGCTTCAAGACATGCTTCCCTGTGAGAGCTGAGGACAGGGCAGAACCCTCCCGCATGCTGCCTGACTGTAGGAGTAGCTGCTAACATCCTTATGTTAGTGGCTGGGAGAGGTTGCGGGAAAAGCATGTGTGAGCACTGGGCCTGAACTCCCGTGTACCTGAGTTGAATACAGCGATTTCCAACGGCTTTCCTCAACCAGAGTGTAGCTAGGTTCCAAATCCCATGTACGAGCGGGTAGCAGACATCTGCGTCCCATGCATACACACTTCTGAGAGTTGAGCTTATGGCCTGTACCTCCACAGCCAGCCTGCTGGTACCCTTGGCTTCTAAAAGGCCTAGGCTCGCTGTTTGGCGGAAGTGCTGGGAGAGGTAATTGGAATCACCCGGCACACAAGACTAGTGCCCCCAAGCTCAGTTCAGCGATTTCGTAGTAATTCCTCTGGTAGACTGGTGCTACATACTAAGTTCCATACGTGAGAGGGTAGCTGAACGCCTTGTCCAAAACCATCTTACTTCT
The DNA here is from genome assembly GCF_053574225.1 of Canis aureus. Classification (NCBI taxonomy): domain Eukaryota; kingdom Metazoa; phylum Chordata; class Mammalia; order Carnivora; family Canidae; genus Canis; species Canis aureus. Next base: position 4,111,418 of record NC_135630.1, read on the forward strand.
GAGAGTTGAGCTCAGCCTCAGTCCCTCACAGTTTCACACTGCCTGCAGAGTGAGTTTCGCAGGTCTTCAGCAGAGACGTTTGCCAGAGGCTTCTGAGACGCAGGGTAACAATGCAGACGTGGAGGGTATCCGCAGGTGCAGTCGACTGGTAATCTTGGAACCTCCTGACTCAGAATACTGCTACCTTCTCACTGCCATAGGAATGCAGCTAGTTGACAGCTGGCTTCAAGACATGCTTCCCTGTGAGAGCTGAGGACAGGCAGAAACTTCCCCCATGCTGCCTGACTGTAGGAGTAGCTGCTAACATCCTTATGTTAGTGGCTGGGAGAGGTTGCGGGAAAACCATGTGTGAGCACTGGGCCTGAACTCCCCTGTATCTGAGTTGAATACAGTGATTTCCAACGGCTTTCCTCAACCAGAGTGTAGCTAGGTTCCAAATCCCATGTACGAGCGGGTAGCAGACATCTGCCTCCCATGCATACACACTTCTGAGAGTTGAGCTTATGGCCTGTACCTCCACATCCAGCCTGCTGGTACCCTTGGCTTCTAAAAGGCCTAGGCTCGCTGTTTGACGGAAGTGCTGGGAGAGGTAATTGGAATCTCCCGGCACACAAGACGAGTGCCTCCAAGCTCAATTCACGATTTCCCAGTAATTCTTGTGGTAGACAGGTGCTACATACTAAGTTCCATACGTGAGAGGGTAGCTGAACGCCTTGTCCAAAACCATCTTACTTCTGAGAGTTGAGCTCAGCCTCAGTCCCTCACAGTTCGACACTGCCTGCAGAGTGAGTTTCGCAGGTGTTCAGCAGAGACGTTTGCCAGAGGCTTCTGAGACGCAGGGTAACAATGCAGACCTGGAGGGTATCCCCAGGTGCATTCGACTGGTAATCTTGGAACCTCCTGACTCAGAATACTGCTACCTTCTCACTGCCATAGGAATGCAGCTGTTGACAGGTGGCTTCAAGACATGCTTCCCTGTGAGAGCTGAGGACAGGGCAGAACCCTCCCGCATGCTGCCTGACTGTAGGAGTAGCTGCTAACATCCTTATGTTAGTGGCTGGGAGAGGTTGCGGGAAAAGCATGTGTGAGCACTGGGCCTGAACTCCCGTGTATCTGAGTTGAATACAGCGATTTCCAACGGCTTTCCTCAACCAGAGTGTAGCTACGTTCCAAATCCCATGTACGAGCGGGTAGCAGACATCTGCCTCCCATGCATACACACTTCTGAGAGTTGAGCTTATGGCCTGTACCTCCACAGCCAGCCTGCTGGTACCCTTGGCTTCTAAAAGGCCTAGGCTCGCTGTTTGACGGAAGTGCTGGGAGAGGTAATTGGAATCACCCGGCACACACGACTAGTGCCTCCAAGCTCAGTTCAGCGATTTCCTAGTAATTCCTGTGGTAGACTGGTGCTACATACTAAGTTCCATACGTGAGAGGGTAGCTGAACGCCTTGTCCAAAACCATCTTACTTCTGAGAGTTGAGCTCAGCCTCCGTCCCTCACAGTTCGACACTGCCTGCAGAGTGATTTTCGCAGGTCTTCAGCAGAGACGTTTGCCAGAGGCTTCTGAGACGCAGGGTAACAATGCAGACCTGGAAGGTATCCCCAGGTGCAGTCGACTGGTTATCTTGGAACCTCCTGACTCAGAATACTGCTACCTTCTCACTGCCATAGGAATGCAGCTAGTTGACAGCTGGCTTCAAGACATGCTTCCCTGTGAGAGCTGAGGACAGGGCAGAACCCTCCCGCATGCTGCCTGACTGTAGGAGTAGCTGCTAACATCCTTATGTTAGTGGCTGGGAGAGGTTGCGGGAAAAGCATGTGTGAGCACTGGGCCTGAACTCCCGTGTACCTGAGTTGAATACAGCGATTTCCAACGGCTTTCCTCAACCAGAGTGTAGCTAGGTTCCAAATCCCATGTACCTGCGGGTAGCAGACATCTGCGTCCCATGCATACACACTTCTGAGAGTTGAGCTTATGGCCTGTACCTCCACAGCCAGCCTGCTGGTACCCTTGGCTTCTAAAAGGCCTAGGCTCGCTGTTTGGCGGAAGTGCTGGGAGAGGTAATTGGAATCACCAGGCACACAAGACTAGTGCCCCCAAGCTCAGTTCAGCGATTTCCTAGTAATTCCTGTGGTAGACTGGTGCTACATACTAGTTCCATACGTGAGAGGGTAGCTGAACGCCTTGTCCAAAACCATCTTACTTCTGAGAGTTGAGCTCAGCCTCAGTCCCTCACAGTTCCACACTGCCTGGAGAGTGAGTTTCGCAGGTCTTCAGCAGAGACGTTTGCCAGACGCTTCTGAGACGCAGGGTAACAATGCAGACCTGGAGGGTATCCGCAGGTGCAGTCGACTGGTAATCTTGGAACCTCCTGACTCAGAATACTGCTACCTTCTCACTGCCATAGGAATGCAGCTAGTTGACAGCTGGCTTCAAGACATGCTTCCCTGTGAGAGCTGAGGACAGGCAGAACCCTCCCCCATGCTGCCTGACTGTAGGAGTAGCTGCTAACATCCTTATGTTAGTGGCTGGGAGAGGTTGCGGGAAAAGCATGTGTGAGCACTGGGCCTGAACTCCCGTGTATCTGAGTTGAATACAGCGATTTCCAACGGCTTTCCTCAACCAGAGTGTAGCTAGGTTCCAAATCCCATGTACGAGCGGGTAGCAGATATCTGCCTCCTATGCATACACACTTCTGAGAGTTGAGCTTATGGCCTGTACCTCCACAGCCAGCCTGCTGGTACCCTTGGCTTCTAAAACGTCGAGGCTCGCTGTTTGACGGAAGTGCTGGGAGAGGTAATTGGAATCTCCCGGCACACAAGACGAGTGCCTCCAAGCTCAATTCACGATTTCCCAGTAATTCTTGTGGTAGACAGGTGCTACATACTAAGTTCCATATGTGAGAAGGTAGCTGAACGCCTTGTCCAAAAGCATGTTACTTCTGAGAGTTGAGCACACCCTCAGTCCCTCACACTTCCACACACCTGCAGAGTGAGTTTCACAAGTCTTCACCAGGACGATTGCCAGAGGCTTCTGAGTACAAGTTAACAATGCAGACCTGGAGGGTATCTCCAGGTGCAGTAGAGCGGTAATCTTGGAACCTCCTGACTCAGAGTACTGCTACTTTCTCACTGCCATAGGAATGCAGCTAGTTGACAGCTGGCTTCAAGACATGCTTCCATGTGAGAGCTGAGGACAGGGCAGAACCCTCCCGCATCCTGCCTGACTGTAGGAGTAGCTGCTAACATCCTAATGTTAGTGGCTGGGAGAGGTTGCGGGAAAAGCATGTGTGAGCACTGGGCCTGAACTCCCGTGTATCTGAGTTGAATACAGCGATTTCCAATGGCCTTCTTCAATCACAGTGTAGCTAGGTTCCAACTCCCATGTCCGACTGGGTAGCAGACATCTGCCTCCCATGCATACACACTTCTGAGAGTTGAGCTTATGGCCTGTACCTCCACAGCCAGCCTGCTGGTCCCCTTGGCTTCTAAAAGGCCTAGGCTCGCTGTTTGACGGAAGTGCTGGGAGAGGTAATTGGAATCACCCGGCACACAAGACTAGTGCCTCCAAGCTCAGTTCAGCGATTTCCTAGTAATTCCTGTGGTAGACTGGTGCTACATACTAAGTTCCATACGTGAGAGGGTATCTGAACGCCTTGTCCAAAACCATCTTACTTCTGAGAGTTGAGCTCAGCCTCAGTCCCTCACAGTTCCACACTGCCTGCAGAGTGAGTTTCGCAGGTCTTCAGCAGAGACGTTTCCCAGAGGCTTCTGAGACGCAGGGTAACAATGCAGACCTGGAGGGTATCCCCAGGTGCAGTCGACTGGTAATCTTGGAACCTCCTGAGTCAGAATACTGCTACCTCCTCACTGCCATAGGAATGCAGCTAGTTGACAGCTGGCTTCAAGACATGCTTCCCTGTGAGAGCTGAGGACAGGGCAGAACTCTCCCGCATGCTGCCTGACTGTAGGAGTAGCTGCTAACATCCTTATGTTAGTGGCTGGGAGAGGTTGCGGGAAAAGCATGTGTGAGAACTGGGCCTGAACTCCCGTGTATCTGAGTTGAATACAGCGATTTCCAACGGCTTTTCTCAACCAGAGTGTAGCTAGGTTCCAAATCCCATGTACGAGGGGGTAGCAGACATCTGCCTCCCATGCATACACACTTCTGAGAGTTGAGGTTATGGCCTGTACCTCCACAGCCAGCCTGCTGGTACCCTTGGCTTCTAAAAGGCCTAGGCTCGCTGTTTGACGGAAGTGCTGGGAGAGGTAATTGGAATCACCCGGCACACAAGACTAGTGCCTCCAAGTTCAGTTCAGCGATTTCCTAGTAATTCCTGAGGTAGACTGGTGCTACATACTAAGTTCCATACGTGAGAGGGTAGCTGAACGCCTTGTCCAAATCCATCTTACTTCTGAGAGTTGAGCTCAGCCTCAGTCCCTCACAGTTCGACACTGCCTGCAGAGTGAGTTTCGCAGGTCTTCAGCAGAGACGTTTGCCAGAGGCTTCTGAGACGCAGGGTAACAATGCAGACCTGGAGGGTATCCCCAGGTGCAGTCGACTGGTAATCTTGGAACCTCCTGACTCAGAATACTGCTACCTTCTCACTGCCATAGGAATGCAGCTAGTTGACAGCTGGCTTCAAGACATCCTTCCCTGTGAGAGCTGAGGACAGGGCAGAACCCTCCCGCATGCTGCCTGACTGTAGGAGTAGCTGCTAACATCCTTATGTTAGTGGCTGGGAGAGGTTGCGGGAAAAGCATGTGTGAGCACTGGGCCTGAACTCCCGTATATCTGAGTTGAATACAGCGATTTCCAACGGCTTTCCTCAACCAGAGTGTAGCTAGGGTCCAAATCCCATGTACGAGCGGGTAGCAGACATCTGCCTCCCATGCATACACACTTCTGAGAGTTGAGCTTATGGCCTGTACCTCCACATCCAGCTTGCTGGTACCCTTGGCTTCTAAAAGGCCTAGGCTCGCTGTTTGACAGAAGTGCTGGGAGAGGTAATTGGAATCTCCCGGCACACAAGACGAGTGCCTCCAAGCTCAATTCACGATTTCCCAGTAATTCTTGTGGTAGACAGGTGCTACATACTAAGTTCCATATGCTAGATGGTAGCTGAACGCCTTGTCCAAAAGCATCTTACTTCTGAGAGTTGAGCCCACCTTCAGTCCCTCACAGTTCCACACTGCCTGCAGAGTGAGTTTCACACGTCTTCACTAGAGACGATTGCCAGAGGCTTCTTAGTACAAGTTAACAATGCAGACCTGGAGGGTATCTCCAGGTGCAGTAGAGTGGTAATCTTGGAACCTCCTGACTCAGAGTACTGCTACCTTCTCACTGCCATAGGAATGCAGCTAGTTGACAGCTGGCTTCAAGACATGCTTCCCTGTGAGAGCTGAGGACAGGGCAGAACCCTCCCGCATGCTGCCTGTCTGTAGGAGTAGCTGCTAACATCCTTATGTTAGTGGCTGGGAGAGGTTGCGGGAAAAGCATGTGTGAGCACTGGGCCTGAACTCCCGTGTATCTGAGTTGAATACAGCGATTTCCAACGGCTTTCCTCAACCAGAGTGTAGCTAGATTCCAAATCCCATGTACGAGCGGGTAGCAGACATCTGCCTCCCATGCATACACACTTCTGAGATTTGAGCTTATGGCCTGTACCTCCACATCCAGTCTGCTGGTACCCTTGGCTTCTAAAAGGCCTACGCTCGCTGTTTGACGGAAGTGCTGGGAGAGGTAATTGGAATCTCCCGGCACACAAGACGAGTGCCTCCAAGCTCAATTCACGATTTCCCAGTAATTCTTGTGGTAGACAGGTGCTACATACTAAGTTCCATATGTGAGAAGGTAGCTGAACGCCTTGTCCAAAAGCATCTTACTTCTGAGAGTTGAGCACACCCTCAGTCCCTCACACTTCCACACACCTGCAGAGTGAGTTTCACACGTCTTCACCAGGACGATTGCCAGAGGCTTCTGAGTACAAGTTAACAATGCAGACCTGGAGGGTATCTCCAGGTGCAGTAGAGCGGTAATCTTGGAACCTCCTGACTCAGAGTACTGCTACCTTCTCACTGCCATAGGAATGCAGCTAGTTGACAGCTGGCTTCAAGACATGCTTCCCTGTGAGTGCTGAGGACAGGGCAGAACCCTCCCGCATCCTGCGTGACTGTAGGAGTAGCTGCTAACATCCTAATGTTAGTGGCTGGGAGAGGTTGCGGGAAAAGCATGTGTGAGCACTGGGCCTGAACTCCCGTGTATCTGAGTTGAATACAGCGATTTCCAATGGCCTTCTTCAATCACAGTGTAGCTAGGTTCCCACTCGCATGTCCGAGTGGGTAGCAGACATCTGCCTCCCATGCATACACACTTCTGAGGGTTGAGCTTATGGCCTGTACCTCCACATCCAGCCTGCTGGTACCCTTGGCTTCTAAAAGGCCTAGGCTCGCTGTTTGACGGAAGTGCTGGGAGAGGTAATTGGAATCACCCGGCACACAAGACTAGTGCCTCCAAGCTCAGTTCAGCGATTTCCTAGTAATTCCTGTGGTAGACTGGTGCTACATACTAAGTTCCATATGTGAGATGGTAGCTGAACGCCTTGTCCAAAAGCATCTTACTTCTGAGAGTTGAGCCCACCCTCAGTCCCTCACAGTTCCACACTGCCTGCAGAGTGAGTTTCACACGTCTTCACCAGAGACGATTGCCAGAGGCTTCTTAGTACAAGTTAACAATGCAGACCTGGAGGGTATCCCAGGGTGCAGTCGACTGGTAATCTTGGAACCTCCTGACTCAGAATACTGCTACCTTCTCACTGCCATAGGAATGCAGCTAGTTGACAGCTGGCTTCAAAACATGCTTCCTTGTGAGAGCTGAGGACAGGGCAGAACCCTCCCGCATGCTGCCTGACGGTAGGAGTAGCTGCTAACATACTTATGTTAGTGGCTGGGAGAGGTTGGGGGAAAAGCATATGTGAGCACTGGGCCTGAACTCCCGTGTATCTGAGTTGAATACAGCGATTTCCAATGGCCTTCTTCAATCACAGTGTTGCTAGGTTCCAACTCCCATGTCCGAGTGGGTAGCAGACATCTGCCTCCCATGCATACACACTTCTGAGAGTTGAGCTTATGGCCTGTACCTCCACATCCAGCCTGCTGGTACCCTTGGCTTCTAAAAGGCCTAGGCTCGCTGTTTGACGGAAGTGCTGGGAGAGGTAATTGGAATCACCGGTCACACAAGACTAGTGCCTCCAAGCTCAGTTCAGCCGTTTCCTAGTAATTCCTGTGGTAGACTGGTGCTACATACTAAGTTCCATACGTGAGAGGGTAGCTGAACGCCTTGTCCAAAACCATCTTACTTCTGAGAGTTGAGCTCAGCCTCAGTCCCTCACAGTTCGACACTTCCTGCAGAGTGAGTTTCGCAGGTCTTCAGCAGAGACGTTTGCCAGAGGCTTCTGAGACGCAGGGTAACAATGCAGACCTGGAGGGTATCCCCAGGTGCATTCGACTGGTAATCTTGGAACCTCCTGACTCAGAATACTGCTACCTTCTCACTGCCATAGGAATGCAGCTAGTTGACAGCTAGCTTCAAGACATGCTTCCCTGTGAGAGCTGAGGACAGGGCAGAACCCTCCCGCATGCTGCCTGACTGTAGGAGTAGCTGCTAACATCCTTATGTTAGTGGCTGGGAGAGGTTGCGGGAAAAGCATGAGTGAGCACTGGGCCTGAACTCCCGTGTATCTGAGTTGAATACAGCGATTTCCAACGGCTTTCCTCAACCAGAGTGTAGCTAGGTTCCAAATCCCATGTACGAGCGGGTAGCAGACATCTGCCTCCCATGCATACACACTTCTGAGAGTTGAGCTTATGGCCTGTACCTCCACATCCAGCCTGCTGGTACCCTTGGCTTCTAAAAGGCCTAGGCTCACTGTTTGACGGAAGTGCTGGGAGAGGTAATTGGAATCACCCGGCACACAAGACTAGTGCCTCCAAACTCAGTTCAGCGATTTCCTAGTAATTCCGGTGGTAGACTGGTGCTACATACTAAGTTCCATACGTGAGAGGGTAGCTGAACGCCTTGTCCAAAACCATCTTACTTCGGAGAGTTGAGCTCAGCCTCAGTCCCTCACAGTTCGACACTGCCTGCAGAGTGAGTTTCGCAGGTCTTCAGCAGAGACGTTTGCCAGAGGCTTCTGAGACGCAGGGTAACAATGCAGACCTGGAGGGTATCCCCAGGTGCAGTCGACTGGTAATCTTGGAACCTCCTGACTCAGAATACTGCTACCTTCTCACTGCCATAGGAATGCAGCTAGTTGACAGCTGGCTTCAAGACATGCTTCCCTGTGAGTGCTGAGGACAGGGCAGAACCCTCCCGCATGCTGCCTGACTGTAGGAGTAGCTGCTAACATCCTTATGTTAGTGGCTAGGAGAGGTTGCGGGAAAAGCATGTGTGAGCACTGGGCCTGAACTCCCGTGTACCTGAGTTGAATACAGCGATTTCCAACGGCTTTCCTCAACCAGAGTGTAGCTAGGTTCCAAATCCCATGTACGAGCGGGTAGCAGACATCTGCCTCCCATGCATACACACTTCTGAGAGTTGAGCTTATGGCCTGTACCTCCACAGCCAGCCTGCTGGTACCCTTGGCTTCTAAAAGGCCTAGGCTCGCTGTTTGACGGAAGTGCTGGGAGAGGTAATTGGAATCTCCCGGCACACAAGACGAGTGCCTCCAAGCTCAATTCACGATTTCCCAGTAATTCTTGTGGTAGACAGGTGCTACATACTAAGTTCCATATGTGAGAAGGTAGCTGAACGCCTTGTCCAAAAGCATCTTACTTCTGAGAGTTGAGCACACCCTCAGTCCCGCACACTTCCACACTGCCTGCAGAGTGAGTTTCACACGTCTTCACCAGAGACGATTGCCAGAGGCTTCTGAGTACAAGTTAACAATGCAGACCTGGAGGGTATCTCCAGGTGCAGTAGAGAGGTAATCTTGGAACCTCCTGACTCAGAGTACTGCTACCTTCTCACTGCCATAGGAATGCAGCTGGTTGACAGCTGGCTTCAAGAGATGCTTCCCTGTGAGAGCTGAGGACAGGGCAGAACCCTCCCGCATCCTGCCTGACTGTAGGAGTAGCTGCTAACATCCTAATGTTAGTGGCTGGGAGAGGTTGCGGGAAAAGCATGTGTGAGCACTGGGCCTGAACTCCCGTGTATCTGAGTTCAATACAGCGATTTCCAATGGCCTTCTTCAATCACAGTGTAGCCAGGTTCCAACTCCCATGTCCGACAGGGTAGCAGACATCTGCCTCCCATGCATACACACTTCTGAGTGTTGAGCTTATGGCCTGTACCTCCACATCCAGCCTGCTGGTACCCTTTGCTTCTAAAAGGCCTAGGCTCGCTGTTTGACGGAAGTGCTGGGAGAGGTAATTGGAATCACCCGGCACACAAGACTAGTGCCTCCAAGCTCAGTTCAGCGATTTCCTAGTAATTCCTGTGGTAGACTGGTGCTACATACTAAGTTCCATACGTGAGAGGGTAGCTGAACGCCTTGTCCAAAACCATCTTACTTCTGAGAGTTGAGCTCAGCCTCAGTCCCTCACAGTTCCACCCTGCCTGCAGATTGAGTTTCGCAGGTCTTCAGCAGAGACGTTTGCCAGAGGCTTCTGAGACGCAGGGTAACAATGCAGACCTGGAGGGTATCCCCAGGTGCAGTCGACTGGTAATCTTGGAACCTCCTGACTCAGAATACTGCTACATTCTCACTGCCATAGGAATGCAGCTAGTTGACAGCTGGCTTCAAAACATGCTTCCCTGTGAGAGCTGAGGACAGGGAAGAACCCTCCCGCATGCTGCCTGACTGTAGGAGTAGCTGCTAACATCCTTATGTTAGTGGCTGGGAGATGTTGCGGGAAAAGCATGTGTGAGCACTGGGCCTGAACTCCCGTGTACCTGAGTTGAATACAGCGATTTCCAACGGCTTTCCTCAACCAGAGTGTAGCTAGGTTCCAAATCCCATGTACGAGCGGGTAGCAGACATCTGCCTCCCATGCATACACACTTCTGAGAGTTGAGCTTATGGCCTGTACCTCCACAGCCAGCCTGCTGGTACCCTTGGCTTCTAAAAGGCCTAGGCTCGCTGTTTGACGGAAGTGCTGGGAGAGGTAATTGGAATCACAAGGCACACAAGACTAGTGCCTCCAAGCTCAGTTCAGCGATTTCCTAGTAATTCCTGTGGTAGACTGGTGCTACATACTAAGTTCCATACGTGAGAGGGTAGCTGAACGCCTTGTCCAAAACCATCTTACTTCTGAGAGTTGAGCTCAGCCTCAGTCCCTCACAGTTCGACACTGCCTGCAGAGTGAGTTTCGCAGGTCTTCAGCAGAGACGTTTGCCAGAGGCTTCTGAGACGCAGGGTAACAATGCAGACCTGGAGGGTATCCCCAGGTGCAGTCGACTGGTAATCTTGGAACCTCCTGACTCAGAATACTGCTACCTTCTCACTGCCATAGGAATGCAGCTAGTTGACAGCTGGCTTCAAAACATGCTTCCCTGTGAGAGCTGAGGACAGGGCAGAACCCTCCCGCATGCTGCCTGACTGTAGGAGTAGCTGCTAACATCCTTATTTTAGTGGCTGGGAGAGGTTGGGGAAAAGCATATGTGAGCACTGGGCCTGAACTCCCGTGTATCTGAGTTGAATACAGCGATTTCCAATGGCCTTCTTCAATCACAGTGTAGCTAGGTTCCAACTCCCATGTCCGAGTGGGTAGCAGACATCTGCCTCCCATGCATACACACTTCTGAGAGTTGAGCTTATGGCCTGTACCTCCACATCCAGCCTGCTGGTACCCTTGGCTTCTAAAAGGCCTAGGCTCGCTGTTTGACGGAAGTGCTGGGAGAGGTAATTGGAATCACCGGTCACACAAGACTAGTGCCTCCAAGCTCAGTTCAGCCATTTCCTAGTAATTCCTGTGGTAGACTGGTGCTACATTCTAAGTTCCATACGTGAGAGGGTAGCTGAACGCCTTGTCCAAAACCATCTTACTTCTGAGAGTTGAGCTCAGCCTCAGTCCCTCACAGTTCGACACTTCCTGCAGAGTGAGTTTCGCAGGTCTTCAGCAGAGACGTTTGCCAGAGGCTTCTGAGACGCAGGGTAACAATGCAGACCTGGAGGGTATCCCCAGGTGCATTCGACTGGTAATCTTGGAACCTCCTGACTCAGAATACTGCTACCTTCTCACTGCCATAGGAATGCAGCTAGTTGACAGCTGGGTTCAAGACATGCTTCCCTGTGAGAGCTGAGGACAGGGCAGAACCCTCCCGCATGCTGCCTGACTGTAGGAGTAGCTCCTAACATCCTTATGTTAGTGGCTGGGAGAGGTTGCGAGAAAAGCATGTGTGAGCACTGGGCCTGAACTCCCGTGTATCTGAGTTGAATACAGCGATTTCCAACGGCTTTCTCCAACCAGAGTGTAGCTAGGTTCCAAATCCCATGTACGAGTGGGTAGCAGACATCTGCCTCCCATGCATACACACTTCTGAGAGTTGAGCTTATGGCCTGTACCTCCACAGCCAGCCTGCTGGTACCCTTGGCTTCTAAAGGCCTAGGCTCGCTGTTTGACGGAAGTGCTGGGAGAGGTAATTGGAATCTCCCGGCACACAAGACGAGTGCCTCCAAGCTCAATTCACGATTTCCCAGTAATTCTTGTGGTAGACAGGTGCTACATACTAAGTTCCATATGTGAGAAGGTAGCTGAACGCCTTGTCCAAAAGCATCTTACTTCTGAGAGTTGAGCACACCCTCAGTCCCGCACACTTCCACACTGCCTGCAGAGTGACTTTCACACGTCTTCACCAGGACGATTGCCAGAGGCTTCTGAGTACAAGTTAACAATGCAGACCTGGAGGGTATCTCCAGGTGCAGTAGAGTGGTAATCTTGGAACCTCCTGACTCAGAGTACTGCTACCTTCTCACTGCCATAGGAATGCAGCTGGTTGACAGCTGGCTTCAAGAGATGCTTCCCTGTGAGAGCTGAGGACAGGGCAGAACCCTCCCGCATCCTGCCTGACTGTAGGATAGCTGCTAACATCCTAATGTTAGTGGCTGGGAGAGGTTGCGGGAAAAGCATGTGTGAGCACTGGGCCTGAACTCCCGTGTATCTGAGTTCAATACAGCGATTTCCAATGGCCTTCTTCAATCACAGTGTAGCTAGGTTCCAACTCCCATGTCCGACAGGGTAGCAGACATCTGCCTCCCATGCATACACACTTCTGAGTGTTGAGCTTATGGCCTGTACCTCCACATCCAGACTGCTGGTACCCTTGGCTTCTAAAAGTCCTAGGCTCGCTGTTTGACGGAAGTGCTGGGAGAGGTAATTGGAATCACCCGGCACACAAGACTAGTGCCACCAAGCTCAGTTCAGCGATTTCCTAGTAATTCCTGTGGTAGACTGGTGCTACATACTAAGTTCCATACGTGAGAGGGTAGCTGAACGCCTTGTCCAAAACCATCTTACTTCTGAGAGTTGAGCTCAGCCTCAGTCCCTCACAGTTCCACCCTGCCTGCAGATTGAGTTTCGCAGGTCTTCAGCAGAGACGTTTGCCAGAGGCTTCTGAGACGCAGGGTAACAATGCAGACCTGGAGGGTATCCCCAGGTGCAGTCGACTGGTAATCTTGGAACCTCCTGACTCAGAATACTGCTACCTTCTCACTGCCATAGGAATGCAGCTAGTTGACAGCTGGCTTCAAAACATGCTTCCCTGTGAGAGCTGAGGACAGGGAAGAACCCTCCCGCATGCTGCCTGACTGTAGGAGTAGCTGCTAACATCCTTATGTTAGTGGCTGGGAGATGTTGCGGGAAAAGCATGTGTGAGCACTGGGCCTGAACTCCCGTGTACCTGAGTTGAATACAGCGATTTCCAACGGCTTTCCTCAACCAGAGTGTAGCTAGGTTCCAAATCCCATGTACGAGCGGGTAGCAGACATCTGCCTCCCATGCATACACACTTCTGAGAGTTGAGCTTATGGCCTGTACCTCCACAGCCAGCCTGCTGGTACCCTTGGCTTCTAAAAGGCCTAGGCTCGCTGTTTGACGGAAGTGCTGGGAGAGGTAATTGGAATCACAAGGCACACAAGACTAGTGCCTCCAAGCTCAGTTCAGCGATTTCCTAGTAATTCCTGTGGTAGACTGGTGCTACATACTAAGTTCCATACGTGAGAGGGTAGCTGAACGCCTTGTCCAAAACCATCTTACTTCTGAGAGTTGAGCTCAGCCTCAGTCCCTCACAGTTCGACACTGCCTGCAGAGTGAGTTTCGCAGGTCTTCAGCAGAGACGTTTGCCAGAGGCTTCTGAGACGCAGGGTAACAATGCAGACCTGGAGGGTATCCCCAGGTGCAGTCGACTGGTAATCTTGGAACCTCCTGACTCAGAATACTGCTACCTTCTCACTGCCATAGGAATGCAGCTAGTTGACAGCTGGCTTCAAAACATGCTTCCCTGTGAGAGCTGAGGACAGGGCAGAACCCTCCCGCATGCTGCCTGACTGTAGGAGTAGCTGCTAACATCCTTATTTTAGTGGCTGGGAGAGGTTGGGGAAAAGCATATGTGAGCACTGGGCCTGAACTCCCGTGTATCTGAGTTGAATACAGCGATTTCCAATGGCCTTCTTCAATCACAGTGTAGCTAGGTTCCAACTCCCATGTCCGAGTGGGTAGCAGACATCTGCCTCCCATGCATACACACTTCTGAGAGTTGAGCTTATGGCCTGTACCTCCACATCCAGCCTGCTGGTACCCTTGGCTTCTAAAAGGCCTAGGCTCGCTGTTTGACGGAAGTGCTGGGAGAGGTAATTGGAATCACCGGTCACACAAGACTAGTGCCTCCAAGCTCAGTTCAGCCATTTCCTAGTAATTCCTGTGGTAGACTGGTGCTACATTCTAAGTTCCATACGTGAGAGGGTAGCTGAACGCCTTGTCCAAAACCATCTTACTTCTGAGAGTTGAGCTCAGCCTCAGTCCCTCACAGTTCGACACTTCCTGCAGAGTGAGTTTCGCAGGTCTTCAGCAGAGACGTTTGCCAGAGGCTTCTGAGACGCAGGGTAACAATGCAGACCTGGAGGGTATCCCCAGGTGCATTCGACTGGTAATCTTGGAACCTCCTGACTCAGAATACTGCTACCTTCTCACTGCCATAGGAATGCAGCTAGTTGACAGCTGGGTTCAAGACATGCTTCCCTGTGAGAGCTGAGGACAGGGCAGAACCCTCCCGCATGCTGCCTGACTGTAGGAGTAGCTCCTAACATCCTTATGTTAGTGGCTGGGAGAGGTTGCGAGAAAAGCATGTGTGAGCACTGGGCCTGAACTCCCGTGTATCTGAGTTGAATACAGCGATTTCCAACGGCTTTCTTCAACCAGAGTGTAGCTAGGTTCCAAATCCCATGTACGAGTGGGTAGCAGACATCTGCCTCCCATGCATACACACTTCTGAGAGTTGAGCTTATGGCCTGTACCTCCACAGCCAGCCTGCTGGTACCCTTGGCTTCTAAAGGCCTAGGCTCGCTGTTTGACGGAAGTGCTGGGAGAGGTAATTGGAATCTCCCGGCACACAAGACGAGTGCCTCCAAGCTCAATTCACGATTTCCCAGTAATTCTTTGGTAGACAGGTGCTACATACTAAGTTCCATATGTGAGAAGGTAGCTGAACGCCTTGTCCAAAAGCATCTTACTTCTGAGAGTTGAGCACACCCTCAGTCCCGCACACTTCCACACTGCCTGCAGAGTGACTTTCACACGTCTTCACCAGGACGATTGCCAGAGGCTTCTGAGTACAAGTTAACAATGCAGACCTGGAGGGTATCTCCAGGTGCAGTAGAGTGGTAATCTTGGAACCTCCTGACTCAGAGTACTGCTACCTTCTCACTGCCATAGGAATGCAGCTGGTTGACAGCTGGCTTCAAGAGATGCTTCCCTGTGAGAGCTGAGGACAGGGCAGAACCCTCCCGCATCCTGCCTGACTGTAGGATAGCTGCTAACATCCTAATGTTAGTGGCTGGGAGAGGTTGCGGGAAAAGCATGTGTGAGCACTGGGCCTGAACTCCCGTGTATCTGAGTTCAATACAGCGATTTCCAATGGCCTTCTTCAATCACAGTGTAGCTAGGTTCCAACTCCCATGTCCGACAGGGTAGCAGACATCTGCCTCCCATGCATACACACTTCTGAGTGTTGAGCTTATGGCCTGTACCTCCACATCCAGCCTGCTGGTACCCTTGGCTTCTAAAAGTCCTAGGCTCGCTGTTTGACGGAAGTGCTGGGAGAGGTAATTGGAATCACCCGGCACACAAGACTAGTGCCACCAAGCTCAGTTCAGCGATTTCCTAGTAATTCCTGTGGTAGACTGGTGCTACATACTAAGTTCCATACGTGAGAGGGTAGCTGAACGCCTTGTCCAAAACCATCTTACTTCTGAGAGTTGAGCTCAGCCTCAGTCCCTCACAGTTCCACACTGCCTGCAGAGTGAGTTTCGCAGGTCTTCAGCAGAGACGTTTGCCAGAGGCTTCTGAGACGCAGGGTAACAATGCAGACCTGGAGGGTATCCCCAAGTGCAGTCGACTGGTAATCTTGGAACCTCCTGACTCAGAATACTGCTACCTTATCACTGCCATAGGAATGCAGCTAGTTGACAGCTGGCTTCAAGACATGCTTCCCTGTGAGAGCTGAGGACAGGGGAGAACCCTCCTTTATGCTGCCTGACTGTAGGAGTAGCTGCTAACATCCTTATGTTAGTGGCTGGCAGAAGTTGCGGGAAAAGCATGTGTGAGCACTGGGCCTGAACTCCCGTGTATCTGAGGTGAATACGGCGATTTCCAACGGCTTTCCTCAGCCAGAGTGTAGCTAGTTTCCAAATCCCATGTACGAGCGGGTAGCAGACATCTGCCTCCCATGCATACACACTTCTGAGAGTTGAGCTTATGGCCTGTACCTCCACAGCCAGCCTGCTGGTACCCTTGGCTTCTAAAAGGCCTAGGCTCGCTGTTTGACGGAAGTGCTGGGAGAGGTAATTGGAATCTCCCGGCACACAAGACGAGTGCCTCCAAGCTCAATTCACGATTTCCCAGTAATTCTTGTGGGAGACAGGTGCTACATACTAAGTTCCATATGTGAGAAGGTAGCTGAACGCCTTGTCCAAAAGCATCTTACTTCTGAGAGTTGAGCACACCCTCATTCCCTCACACTTCCACACTGCCTGCAGAATGAGTTTCACACGTCTTCACCAGGGACGATTGCCAGAGGCTTCTGAGTACAAGTTAACAATGCAGACCTGGAGGGTATCTCCAGGTGCAGTAGAGTGGTAATCTTGGAACCTCCTGACTCAGAGTACTGCTACCTTCTCACTGCCACAGGAATGCAGCTAGTTGACAGCTGGCTTCAAGACATGCTTCCCTGTGAGAGCTGAGGACAGGGCAGAACCCTCCCGCATGCTGCCTGACTGTAGGAGTAGCTGCTAACATCCCTATGTTAGTGGCTGGGAGAGGTTGCGGGAAAAGCATGTGTGAGCACTGGGCCTGAACTCCCGTGTATCTGAGTTGAATACAGCGATTTCCAATGGCCTTCTTCAATCACAGTGTAGCTAGGTTCCAACTCCCATGTCCGAGTGGGTAGCAGACATCTGCCTCCCATGCATACACACTTCTGAGAGTTGAGCTTATGGCCTGTACCTCCACATCCAGCCTGCTGGTACCCTTGGATTCTAAAAGGCCTAGGCTCGCTGTTTGACGGAAGTGCTGGGAGAGGTAATTGGAATCACCCGGCACACAAGATTAGTGCCTCCAAGCTCAGTTCAGCGATTTCCTAGTAATTCCTGTGGTAGACTGGTGCTACATACTAAGTTCCATATTGAGAGGGTAGCTGAACGCCTTGTCCAAAACCATCTTACTTCTGAGAGTTGAGCTCAGCCTCAGTCCCTCACAGTTCCACACTGCCTGCAGAGTGAGTTTCACACGTCTTCACCAGAGACGATTGCCAGAGGCTTCTGAGTACAAGTTACACTGCAGACCTGGAGGGTATCTCCAGGTGCAGTAGAGTGGTAATCTTGGAACCTCCTGACTCAGAGTACTGCTACCTTCTCACTGCCATAGGAATGCAGCTAGTTGACAGCTGGCTTCAAGACATGCTTCCCTGTGAGAGCTGAGGACAGGGCAGAACCCTCCCGCATGCTGCCTGACTGTAGGAGTAGCTGCTAACATCCTTATGTTAGTGGCTGGGAGAGGTTGCGGGAAAAGCATGTGTGAGCACTGGGCCTGAACTCCCGTGTATCTGAGTTGAATACAGCGATTTCCAATGGCCTTCTTCAATCACAGTGTAGCTAGGTTCCAACTCCCATGTCCGAGTGGGTAGCAGACATCTGCCTCCCATGCATACACACTTCTGAGAGTTGAGCTTATGGCCTGTACCTCCACATCCAGCCTGCTGGTACCCTTGGCTTCTAAAAGGCCTAGGCTCGCTGTTTGACGGAAGTGCTGGGAGAGGTAATTGGAATCACCCGGCACACAAGACTAGTGCCTCCAAGCTCAGTTCAGCCATTTCCTAGTAATTCCTGTGGTAGACTGGTGCTACATACTAAGTTCCATACGTGAGAGGGTAGCTGAACGCCTTGTCCAAAACCATCTTACTTCTCAGAGTTGAGCTCAGCCTCAGTCCCTCACAGTTCCACACTGCCTGCAGAGTGAGTTTCGCAGGTCTTCAGCAGAGACGTTTGCCAGAGGCTTCTGAGACGCAGGGTAACAATGCAGACCTGGAGGGTATCCCCAGGTGCAGTCGACTGGTAATCTTGGAACCTCCTGACTCAGAGTACTGCTACCTTCTCACTGCCATAGGAATGCAGCTAGTTGACAGCTGGCTTCAAGACATGCTTCCCTGTGAGAGCTGAGGACAGGGCAGAACCCTCCCGCATGATGCCTGACTGTAGGAGTAGCTGCTAACATCCTTATGTTAGTGGCTGGGAGAGGTTGCGGGAAAAGCAGGTGTGAGCACTGGGCCTGAACTCCCGTGTATCTGAGTTGAATACAGCGATTTCCAACGGCTTTCCTCAACCAGAGTGTAGCTAGGTTCCAAATCCCATGTCCGAGTGGGTAGCAGACATCTGCCTCCCATGCATACACACTTCTGAGAGTTGAGCTTAAGGCCTGTACCTCCACATCCAGCCTGCTGGTACCCTTGCCTTCTAAAAGGCCTAGGCTCGCTGTTTGACGGAAGTGCTGGGAGAGGTAATTGGAATCTCCCGGCACACAAGACGAGTGCCTCCAAGCTCAATTCACGATTTCCCAGTAATTCTTGTGGTAGACAGGTGCTACATACTAAGTTCCATATGTCAGAAGGTAGCTGAACGCCTTGTCCAAAAGCATCTTACTTCTGAGAGTTGAGCACACGCTCAGTCCCTCACACTTCCACACTGCCTGCAGAGTGAGTTTCACACGTCTTCACCAGAGACGATTGCCAGAGGCTTCTGAGTACAAGTTAACAATGCAGACCTGGAGGGTATCTCCAGGTGCAGTAGAGTGGTAATCTTGGAACCTCCTGACTCAGAGTACTGCTACCTTCTCACTGCAATAGGAACGCAGCTAGTAGACAGCTGGCTTCAAGACATGCTTCCCTGTGAGAGCTGAGGACAGGGCAGAACCGTCCCGCATCCTGCCTGACTGTAGAAGTAGCTGCTAACATCCTAATGTTAGTGGCTGGGAGAGGTTGGGGAAAAGCATATGTGAGCACTGGGCCTGAACTCCCGTGTATCTGAGTTGAATACAGCGATTTCCAATGGCCTTCTTCAATCACAGTGTAGCTAGGTTCCAACTCCCATGTCCGAGTGGGTAGCAGACATCTGCCTCCCATGCATACACACTTCTGAGAGTTGAGCTTATGGCCTGTACCTCCACATCCAGCCTGCTGGTACCCTTGGCTTCTAAAAGGCCTAGGCTCGCTGTTTGACGGAAGTGCTGGGAGAGGTAATTGGAATCACCGGTCACACAAGACTAGTGCCTCCAAGCTCAGTTCAGCCATTTCCTAGTAATTCCTGTGGTAGACTGGTGCTACATTCTAAGTTCCATACGTGAGAGGGTAGCTGAACGCCTTGTCCAAAACCATCTTACTTCTGAGAGTTGAGCTCAGCCTCAGTCCCTCACAGTTCGACACTTCCTGCAGAGTGAGTTTCGCAGGTCTTCAGCAGAGACGTTTGCCAGAGGCTTCTGAGACGCAGGGTAACAATGCAGACCTGGAGGGTATCCCCAGGTGCATTCGACTGGTAATCTTGGAACCTCCTGACTCAGAATACTGCTACCTTCTCACTGCCATAGGAATGCAGCTAGTTGACAGCTGGGTTCAAGACATGCTTCCCTGTGAGAGCTGAGGACAGGGCAGAACCCTCCCGCATGCTGCCTGACTGTAGGAGTAGCTCCTAACATCCTTATGTTAGTGGCTGGGAGAGGTTGCGAGAAAAGCATGTGTGAGCACTGGGCCTGAACTCCCGTGTATCTGAGTTGAATACAGCGATTTCCAACGGCTTTCTTCAACCAGAGTGTAGCTAGGTTCCAAATCCCATGTACGAGTGGGTAGCAGACATCTGCCTCCCATGCATACACACTTCTGAGAGTTGAGCTTATGGCCTGTACCTCCACAGCCAGCCTGCTGGTACCCTTGGCTTCTAAAGGCCTAGGCTCGCTGTTTGACGGAAGTGCTGGGAGAGGTAATTGGAATCTCCCGGCACACAAGACGAGTGCCTCCAAGCTCAATTCACGATTTCCCAGTAATTCTTGTGGTAGACAGGTGCTACATACTAAGTTCCATATGTGAGAAGGTAGCTGAACGCCTTGTCCAAAAGCATCTTACTTCTGAGAGTTGAGCACACCCTCAGTCCCGCACACTTCCACACTGCCTGCAGAGTGACTTTCACACGTCTTCACCAGGACGATTGCCAGAGGCTTCTGAGTACAAGTTAACAATGCAGACCTGGAGGGTATCTCCAGGTGCAGTAGAGTGGTAATCTTGGAACCTCCTGACTCAGAGTACTGCTACCTTCTCACTGCCATAGGAATGCAGCTGGTTGACAGCTGGCTTCAAGAGATGCTTCCCTGTGAGAGCTGAGGACAGGGCAGAACCCTCCCGCATCCTGCCTGACTGTAGGATAGCTGCTAACATCCTAATGTTAGTGGCTGGGAGAGGTTGCGGGAAAAGCAGGTGTGAGCACTGGGCCTGAACTCCCGTGTATCTGAGTTCAATACAGCGATTTCCAATGGCCTTCTTCAATCACAGTGTAGCTAGGTTCCAACTCCCATGTCCGACAGGGTAGCAGACATCTGCCTCCCATGCATACACACTTCTGAGTGTTGAGCTTATGGCCTGTACCTCCACATCCAGCCTGCTGGTACCCTTGGCTTCTAAAAGTCCTAGGCTCGCTGTTTGACGGAAGTGCTGGGAGAGGTAATTGGAATCACCCGGCACACAAGACTAGTGCCACCAAGCTCAGTTCAGCGATTTCCTAGTAATTCCTGTGGTAGACTGGTGCTACATACTAAGTTCCATACGTGAGAGGGTAGCTGAACGCCTTGTCCAAAACCATCTTACTTCTGAGAGTTGAGCTCAGCCTCAGTCCCTCACAGTTCCACCCTGCCTGCAGATTGAGTTTCGCAGGTCTTCAGCAGAGACGTTTGCCAGAGGCTTCTGAGACGCAGGGTAACAATGCAGACCTGGAGGGTATCCCCAGGTGCAGTCGACTGGTAATCTTGGAACCTCCTGACTCAGAATACTGCTACCTTCTCACTGCCATAGGAATGCAGCTAGTTGACAGCTGGCTTCAAAACATGCTTCCCTGTGAGAGCTGAGGACAGGGAAGAACCCTCCCGCATGCTGCCTGACTGTAGGAGTAGCTGCTAACATCCTTATGTTAGTGGCTGGGAGAGGTTGCGGGAAAAGCATGTGTGAGCACTGGGCCTGAACTCCCGTGTACCTGAGTTGAATACAGCGATTTCCAACGGCTTTCCTCAACCAGAGTGTAGCTAGGTTCCAAATCCCATGTACGAGCGGGTAGCAGACATCTGCCTCCCATGCATACACACTTCTGAGAGTTGAGCTTATGGCCTGTACCTCCACAGCCAGCCTGCTGGTACCCTTGGCTTCTAAAAGGCCTAGGCTCGCTGTTTGACGGAAGTGCTGGGAGAGGTAATTGGAATCACAAGGCACACAAGACTAGTGCCTCCAAGCTCAGTTCAGCGATTTCCTAGTAATTCCTGTGGTAGACTGGTGCTACATACTAAGTTCCATACGTGAGAGGGTAGCTGAACGCCTTGTCCAAAACCATCTTACTTCTGAGAGTTGAGCTCAGCCTCAGTCCCTCACAGTTCGACACTGCCTGCAGAGTGAGTTTCGCAGGTCTTCAGCAGAGACGTTTGCCAGAGGCTTCTGAGACGCAGGGTAACAATGCAGACCTGGAGGGTATCCCCAGGTGCAGTCGACTGGTAATCTTGGAACCTCCTGACTCAGAATACTGCTACCTTCTCACTGCCATAGGAATGCAGCTAGTTGACAGCTGGCTTCAAAACATGCTTCCCTGTGAGAGCTGAGGACAGGGCAGAACCCTCCCGCATGCTGCCTGACTGTAGGAGTAGCTGCTAACATCCTTATTTTAGTGGCTGGGAGAGGTTGGGGAAAAGCATATGTGAGCACTGGGCCTGAACTCCCGTGTATCTGAGTTGAATACAGCGATTTCCAATGGCCTTCTTCAATCACAGTGTAGCTAGGTTCCAACTCCCATGTCCGAGTGGGTAGCAGACATCTGCCTCCCATGCATACACACTTCTGAGAGTTGAGCTTATGGCCTGTACCTCCACATCCAGCCTGCTGGTACCCTTGGCTTCTAAAAGGCCTAGGCTCGCTGTTTGACGGAAGTGCTGGGAGAGGTAATTGGAATCACCGGTCACACAAGACTAGTGCCTCCAAGCTCAGTTCAGCCATTTCCTAGTAATTCCTGTGGTAGACTGGTGCTACATTCTAAGTTCCATACGTGAGAGGGTAGCTGAACGCCTTGTCCAAAACCATCTTACTTCTGAGAGTTGAGCTCAGCCTCAGTCCCTCACAGTTCGACACTTCCTGCAGAGTGAGTTTCGCAGGTCTTCAGCAGAGACGTTTGCCAGAGGCTTCTGAGACGCAGGGTAACAATGCAGACCTGGAGGGTATCCCCAGGTGCATTCGACTGGTAATCTTGGAACCTCCTGACTCAGAATACTGCTACCTTCTCACTGCCATAGGAATGCAGCTAGTTGACAGCTGGGTTCAAGACATGCTTCCCTGTGAGAGCTGAGGACAGGGCAGAACCCTCCCGCATGCTGCCTGACTGTAGGAGTAGCTCCTAACATCCTTATGTTAGTGGCTGGGAGAGGTTGCGAGAAAAGCATGTGTGAGCACTGGGCCTGAACTCCCGTGTATCTGAGTTGAATACAGCGATTTCCAACGGCTTTCTTCAACCAGAGTGTAGCTAGGTTCCAAATCCCATGTACGAGTGGGTAGCAGACATCTGCCTCCCATGCATACACACTTCTGAGAGTTGAGCTTATGGCCTGTACCTCCACAGCCAGCCTGCTGGTACCCTTGGCTTCTAAAGGCCTAGGCTCGCTGTTTGACGGAAGTGCTGGGAGAGGTAATTGGAATCTCCCGGCACACAAGACGAGTGCCTCCAAGCTCAATTCACGATTTCCCAGTAATTCTTGTGGTAGACAGGTGCTACATACTAAGTTCCATATGTGAGAAGGTAGCTGAACGCCTTGTCCAAAAGCATCTTACTTCTGAGAGTTGAGCACACCCTCAGTCCCGCACACTTCCACACTGCCTGCAGAGTGACTTTCACACGTCTTCACCAGGACGATTGCCAGAGGCTTCTGAGTACAAGTTAACAATGCAGACCTGGAGGGTATCTCCAGGTGCAGTAGAGTGGTAATCTTGGAACCTCCTGGCTCAGAGTACTGCTACCTTCTCACTGCCATAGGAATGCAGCTGGTTGACAGCTGGCTTCAAGAGATGCTTCCCTGTGAGAGCTGAGGACAGGGCAGAACCCTCCCGCATCCTGCCTGACTGTAGGATAGCTGCTAACATCCTAATGTTAGTGGCTGGGAGAGGTTGCGGGAAAAGCATGTGTGAGCACTGGGCCTGAACTCCCGTGTATCTGAGTTCAATACAGCGATTTCCAATGGCCTTCTTCAATCACAGTGTAGCTAGGTTCCAACTCCCATGTCCGACAGGGTAGCAGACATCTGCCTCCCATGCATACACACTTCTGAGTATTGAGCTTATGGCCTGTACCTCCACATCCAGCCTGCTGGTACCCTTGGCTTCTAAAAGTCCTAGGCTCGCTGTTTGACGGAAGTGCTGGGAGAGGTAATTGGAATCACCCGGCACACAAGACTAGTGCCACCAAGCTCAGTTCAGCGATTTCCTAGTAATTCCTGTGGTAGACTGGTGCTACATACTAAGTTCCATACGTGAGAGGGTAGCTGAACGCCTTGTCCAAAACCATCTTACTTCTGAGAGTTGAGCTCAGCCTCAGTCCCTCACAGTTCCACACTGCCTGCAGAGTGAGTTTCGCAGGTCTTCAGCAGAGACGTTTGCCAGAGGCTTCTGAGACGCAGGGTAACAATGCAGACCTGGAGGGTATCCCCAGGTGCAGTCGACTGGTAATCTTGGAACCTCCTGACTCAGAATACTGCTACCTTCTCACTGTCATAGGAATGCAGCTAGTTGACAGCTGGCTTCAAAACATGCTTCCCTGTGAGAGCTGAGGACAGGGAAGAACCCTCCCGCATGCTGCCTGACTGTAGGAGTAGCTGCTAACATCCTTATGTTAGTGGCTGGGAGAGGTTGCGGGAAAAGCATGTGTGAGCACTGGGCCTGAACTCCCGTGTACCTGAGTTGAATACAGCGATTTCCAACGGCTTTCCTCAACCAGAGTGTAGCTAGGTTCCAAATCCCATGTACGAGCGGGTAGCAGACATCTGCCTCCCATGCATACACACTTCTGAGAGTTGAGATTATGGCCTGTACCTCCACATCCAGCCTGCTGGTACCCTTGGCTTCTAAAAGTCCTAGGCTCGCTGTTTGACGGAAGTGCTGGAGAGGTAATTGGAATCACCCGGCACACAAGACTAGTGCCTCCAAGCTCAGTTCAGCGATTTCCTAGTAATTCCTGTGGTAGACTGGTGCTACATACTAAGTTCCCTACGTGAGAGGGTAGCTGAACGCCTTGTCCAAAACCATCTTACTTCTGAGAGTTGAGCTCAGCCTCAGTCCCTCACAGTTCCACACTGCCTGCAGATTGAGTTTCGCAGGTCTTCAGCAGAGACCTTTGCCAGAGGCTTCTGAGACGCAGGGTAACAATGCAGACCTGGAGGGTATCCCCAGGTGCAGTCGACTGGTAATCTTGGAACCTCCTGACTCAGAATACTGCTACCTTCTCACTGCCATAGGAATGCAGCTAGTTGACAGCTGGCTTCAAAACATGCTTCCCTGTGAGAGCTGAGGACAGGGAAGAACCCTCCCGCATGCTGCCTGACTGTAGGAGTAGCTGCTAACATCCTTATTTTAGTGGCTGGGAGAGGTTGGGGAAAAGCATATGTGAGCACTGGGCCTGAACTCCCGTGTATCTGAGTTGAATACAGCGATTTCCAATGGCCTTCTTCAATCACAGTGTAGCTAGGTTCCAACTCCCATGTCCGAGTGGGTAGCAGACATCTGCCTCCCATGCATACACACTTCTGAGAGTTGAGCTTATGGCCTGTACCTCCACATCCAGCCTGCTGGTACCCTTGGCTTCTAAAAGGCCTAGGCTCGCTGTTTGACGGAAGTGCTGGGAGAGGTAATTGGAATCACCGGTCACACAAGACTAGTGCCTCCAAGCTCAGTTCAGCCATTTCCTAGTAATTCCTGTGGTAGACTGGTGCTACATTCTAAGTTCCATACGTGAGAGGGTAGCTGAACGCCTTGTCCAAAACCATCTTACTTCTGAGAGTTGAGCTCAGCCTCAGTCCCTCACAGTTCGACACTTCCTGCAGAGTGAGTTTCGCAGGTCTTCAGCAGAGACGTTTGCCAGAGGCTTCTGAGACGCAGGGTAACAATGCAGACCTGGAGGGTATCCCCAGGTGCATTCGACTGGTAATCTTGGAACCTCCTGACTCAGAATACTGCTACCTTCTCACTGCCATAGGAATGCAGCTAGTTGACAGCTGGGTTCAAGACATGCTTCCCTGTGAGAGCTGAGGACAGGGCAGAACCCTCCCGCATGCTGCCTGACTGTAGGAGTAGCTCCTAACATCCTTATGTTAGTGGCTGGGAGAGGTTGCGAGAAAAGCATGTGTGAGCACTGGGCCTGAACTCCCGTGTATCTGAGTTGAATACAGCGATTTCCAACGGCTTTCTTCAACCAGAGTGTAGCTAGGTTCCAAATCCCATGTACGAGTGGGTAGCAGACATCTGCCTCCCATGCATACACACTTCTGAGAGTTGAGCTTATGGCCTGTACCTCCACAGCCAGCCTGCTGGTACCCTTGGCTTCTAAAGGCCTAGGCTCGCTGTTTGACGGAAGTGCTGGGAGAGGTAATTGGAATCTCCCGGCACACAAGACGAGTGCCTCCAAGCTCAATTCACGATTTCCCAGTAATTCTTGTGGTAGACAGGTGCTACATACTAAGTTCCATATGTGAGAAGGTAGCTGAACGCCTTGTCCAAAAGCATCTTACTTCTGAGAGTTGAGCACACCCTCAGTCCCGCACACTTCCACACTGCCTGCAGAGTGACTTTCACACGTCTTCACCAGGACGATTGCCAGAGGCTTCTGAGTACAAGTTAACAATGCAGACCTGGAGGGTATCTCCAGGTGCAGTAGAGTGGTAATCTTGGAACCTCCTGACTCAGAGTACTGCTACCTTCTCACTGCCATAGGAATGCAGCTGGTTGACAGCTGGCTTCAAGAGATGCTTCCCTGTGAGAGCTGAGGACAGGGCAGAACCCTCCCGCATCCTGCCTGACTGTAGGATAGCTGCTAACATCCTAATGTTAGTGGCTGGGAGAGGTTGCGGGAAAAGCATGTGTGAGCACTGGGCCTGAACTCCCGTGTATCTGAGTTCAATACAGCGATTTCCAATGGCCTTCTTCAATCACAGTGTAGCTAGGTTCCAACTCCCATGTCCGACAGGGTAGCAGACATCTGCCTCCCATGCATACACACTTCTGAGTGTTGAGCTTATGGCCTGTACCTCCACATCCAGCCTGCTGGTACCCTTGGCTTCTAAAAGTCCTAGGCTCGCTGTTTGACGGAAGTGCTGGGAGAGGTAATTGGAATCACCCGGCACACAAGACTAGTGCCACCAAGCTCAGTTCAGCGATTTCCTAGTAATTCCTGTGGTAGACTGGTGCTACATACTAAGTTCCATACGTGAGAGGGTAGCTGAACGCCTTGTCCAAAACCATCTTACTTCTGAGAGTTGAGCTCAGCCTCAGTCCCTCACAGTTCCACACTGCCTGCAGAGTGAGTTTCGCAGGTCTTCAGCAGAGACGTTTGCCAGAGGCTTCTGAGACGCAGGGTAACAATGCAGACCTGGAGGGTATCCCCAGGTGCAGTCGACTGGTAATCTTGGAACCTCCTGACTCAGAATACTGCTACCTTCTCACTGCCATAGGAATGCAGCTAGTTGACAGCTGGCTTCAAAACATGCTTCCCTGTGAGAGCTGAGGACAGGGAAGAACCCTCCCGCATGCTGCCTGACTGTAGGAGTAGCTGCTAACATCCTTATGTTAGTGGCTGGGAGAGGTTGCGGGAAAAGCATGTGTGAGCACTGGGCCTGAACTCCCGTGTACCTGAGTTGAATACAGCGATTTCCAACGGCTTTCCTCAACCAGAGTGTAGCTAGGTTCCAAATCCCATGTACGAGCGGGTAGCAGACATCTGCCTCCCATGCATACACACTTCTGAGAGTTGAGATTATGGCCTGTACCTCCACATCCAGCCTGCTGGTACCCTTGGCTTCTAAAAGTCCTAGGCTCGCTGTTTGACGGAAGTGCTGGAGAGGTAATTGGAATCACCCGGCACACAAGACTAGTGCCTCCAAGCTCAGTTCAGCGATTTCCTAGTAATTCCTGTGGTAGACTGGTGGTACATATTAAGTTCCCTACGTGAGAGGGTAGCTGAACGCCTTGTCCAAAACCATCTTACTTCTGAGAGTTGAGCTCAGCCTCAGTCCCTCACAGTTCCACACTGCCTGCAGATTGAGTTTCGCAGGTCTTCAGCAGAGACCTTTGCCAGAGGCTTCTGAGACGCAGGGTAACAATGCAGACCTGGAGGGTATCCCCAGGTGCAGTCGACTGGTAATCTTGGAACCTCCTGACTCAGAATACTGCTACCTTCTCACTGCCATAGGAATGCAGCTAGTTGACAGCTGGCTTCAAAACATGCTTCCCTGTGAGAGCTGAGGACAGGGAAGAACCCTCCCGCATGCTGACTGACTGTAGGAGTAGCTGCTAACATCCTTATGTTAGTGGCTGGGAGAGGTTGCGGGAAAAGCATGTGTGAGCACTGGGCCTGAACTCCCGTGTACCTGAGTTGAATACAGCGATTTCCAACGGCTTTCCTCAACCAGAGTGTAGCTAGGTTCCAAATCCCATGTACGAGCGGGTAGCAGACATCTGCCTCCCATGCATACACACTTCTGAGAGTTGAGCTTATGGCCTGTACCTCCACAGCCAGCCTGCTGCTACCCTTGGCTTCTAAAAGGCCTAGGCTCGCTGTTTGGCGGAAGTGCTGGGAGAGGTAATTGGAATCACCCGGCACACAAGACTAGTGCCTCCAAGCTCAGTTCAGCGATTTCCTAGTAATTCCTGTGGTAGACTGGTGGTACATACTAAGTTCCATACGTGAGAGGTTAGCTGAACGCCTTGTCCAAAACCATCTTACTTCGGAGAGTTGAGCTCAGCCTCAGTCCCTCACAGTTCGACACTGCCTGCAGAGTGAGTTTCGCAGGTCTTCAGCAGAGACGTTTGCCAGAGGCTTCTGAGACGCAGGGTAACAATGCAGACCTGGAGGGTATCCCCAAGTGCAGTCGACTGGTAATCTTGGAACCTCCTGACTCAGAATACTGCTACCTTATCACTGCCATAGGAATGCAGCTAGTTGACAGCTGGCTTCAAGACATGCTTCCCTGTGAGAGCTGAGGACAGGGGAGAACCCTCCTTTATGCTGCCTGACTGTAGGAGTAGCTGCTAACATCCTTATGTTAGTGGCTGGCAGAAGTTGCGGGAAAAGCATGTGTGAGCACTGGGCCTGAACTCCCGTGTATCTGAGGTGAATACAGCGATTTCCAACGGCTTTCCTCAGCCAGAGTGTAGCTAGTTTCCAAATCCCATGTACGAGCGGGTAGCAGACATCTGCCTCCCATGCATACACACTTCTGAGAGTTGAGCTTATGGCCTGTACCTCCACAGCCAGCCTGCTGGTACCCTTGGCTTCTAAAAGGCCTAGGCTCGCTGTTTGACGGAAGTGCTGGGAGAGGTAATTGGAATCTCCCGGCACACAAGACGAGTGCCTCCAAGCTCAATTCACGATTTCCCAGTAATTCTTGTGGTAGACAGGTGCTACATACTAAGTTCCATATGTGAGAAGGTAGCTGAACGCCTTGTCCAAAAGCATCTTACTTCTGAGAGTTGAGCACACCCTCATTCCCTCACACTTCCACACTGCCTGCAGAATGAGTTTCACACGTCTTCACCAGGGACGATTGCCAGAGGCTTCTGAGTACAAGTTAACAATGCAGACCTGGAGGGTATCTCCAGGTGCAGTAGAGTGGTAATCTTGGAACCTCCTGACTCAGAGTACTGCTACCTTCTCACTGCCACAGGAATGCAGCTAGTTGACAGCTGGGTCAAGACATGCTTCCCTGTGAGAGCTGAGGACAGGGCAGAACCCTCCCGCATGCTGCCTGACTGTAGGAGTAGCTGCTAACATCCCTATGTTAGTGGCTGGGAGAGGTTGCGGGAAAAGCATGTGTGAGCACTGGGCCTGAACTCCCGTGTATCTGAGTTGAATACAGCGATTTCCAATGGCCTTCTTCAATCACAGTGTAGCTAGGTTCCAACTCCCATGTCCGAGTGGGTAGCAGATATCTGCCTCCCATGCATACACACTTCTGAGAGTTGAGCTTATGGCCTGTACCTCCACATCCAGCCTGCTGGTACCCTTGGATTCTAAAAGGCCTAGGCTCGCTGTTTGACGGAAGTGCTGGGAGAGGTAATTGGAATCACCCGGCACACAAGATTAGTGCCTCCAAGCTCAGTTCAGCGATTTCCTAGTAATTCCTGTGGTAGACTGGTGCTACATACTAAGTTCCATATTGAGAGGGTAGCTGAACGCCTTGTCCAAAACCATCTTACTTCTGAGAGTTGAGCTCAGCCTCAGTCCCTCACAGTTCCACACTGCCTGCAGAGTGAGTTTCACACGTCTTCACCAGAGACGATTGCCAGAGGCTTCTGAGTACAAGTTACACTGCAGACCTGGAGGGTATCTCCAGGTGCAGTAGAGTGGTAATCTTGGAACCTCCTGACTCAGAGTACTGCTACCTTCTCACTGCCATAGGAATGCAGCTAGTTGACAGCTGGCTTCAAGACATGCTTCCCTGTGAGAGCTGAGGACAGGGCAGAACCCTCCCGCATGCTGCCTGACTGTAGGAGTAGCTGCTAACATCCTTATGTTAGTGGCTGGGAGAGGTTGCGGGAAAAGCATGTGTGAGCACTGGGCCTGAACTCCCGTGTATCTGAGTTGAATACAGCGATTTCCAATGGCCTTCTTCAATCACAGTGTAGCTAGGTTCCAACTCCCATGTCCGAGTGGGTAGCAGACATCTGCCTCCCATGCATACACACTTCTGAGAGTTGAGCTTATGGCCTGTACCTCCACATCCAGCCTGCTGGTACCCTTGGCTTCTAAAAGGCCTAGGCTCGCTGTTTGACGGAAGTGCTGGGAGAGGTAATTGGAATCACCCGGCACACAAGACTAGTGCCTCCAAGCTCAGTTCAGCGATTTCCTAGTAATTCCTGTGGTAGACTGGTGCTACATACTAAGTTCCATACGTGAGAGGGTAGCTGAACGCCTTGTCCAAAACCATCTTACTTCTCAGAGTTGAGCTCAGCCTCAGTCCCTCACAGTTCCACACTGCCTGCAGAGTGAGTTTCGCAGGTCTTCAGCAGAGACGTTTGCCAGAGGCTTCTGAGACGCAGGGTAACAATGCAGACCTGGAGGGTATCCCCAGGTGCAGTCGACTGGTAATCTTGGAACCTCCTGACTCAGAGTACTGCTACCTTCTCACTGCCATAGGAATGCAGCTAGTTGACAGCTGGCTTCAAGACATGCTTCCCTGTGAGAGCTGAGGACAGGGCAGAACCCTCCCGCATGATGCCTGACTGTAGGAGTAGCTGCTAACATCCTTATGTTAGTGGCTGGGAGAGGTTGCGGGAAAAGCAGGTGTGAGCACTGGGCCTGAACTCCCGTGTATCTGAGTTGAATACAGCGATTTCCAACGGCTTTCCTCAACCAGAGTGTAGCTAGGTTCCCAATCCCATGTCCGAGTGGGTAGCAGACATCTGCCTCCCATGCATACACACTTCTGAGAGTTGAGCTTAAGGCCTGTACCTCCACATCCAGCCTGCTGGTACCCTTGCCTTCTAAAAGGCCTAGGCTCGCTGTTTGACGGAAGTGCTGGGAGAGGTAATTGGAATCTCCCGGCACACAAGACGAGTGCCTCCAAGCTCAATTCACGATTTCCCAGTAATTCTTGTGGTAGACAGGTGCTACATACTAAGTTCCATATGTCAGAAGGTAGCTGAACGCCTTGTCCAAAAGCATCTTACTTCTGAGAGTTGAGCACACGCTCAGTCCCTCACACTTCCACACTGCCTGCAGAGTGAGTTTCACACGTCTTCACCAGAGACGATTGCCAGAGGCTTCTGAGTACAAGTTAACAATGCAGACCTGGAGGGTATCTCCAGGTGCAGTAGAGTGGTAATCTTGGAACCTCCTGACTCAGAGTACTGCTACCTTCTCACTGCAATAGGAACGCAGCTAGTAGACAGCTGGCTTCAAGACATGCTTCCCTGTGAGAGCTGAGGACAGGGCAGAACCGTCCCGCATCCTGCCTGACTGTAGAAGTAGCTGCTAACATCCTAATGTTAGTGGCTGTGAGAGGTTGCGGGAAAAGCATGTGTGAGCACTGGGCCTGAACTCCCGTGTATCTCAGTTGAATACAGCGATTTCCAATGGCCTTCTTCAATCACACTGAAGCTAGGTTCCAACTCCCATGTCCGAGTGGGTAGCAGACATCTGCCTCCCATGCATACACACTTCTGAGAGTTGAGCTTATGGCCTGTACCTCCACAGCCAGCCTGCTGGTACCCTTGGCTTCTAAAAGGCCTAGGCTCGCTGTTTGGCGGAAGTGCTGGGAGAGGTAATTGGAATCACCCGGCACACAAGACTAGTGCCTCCAAGCTCAGTTCTGCGATTTCCTAGTAATTCCTGTGGTAGACTGGTGCTACATACTAAGTTCCATACGTGAGAGGGTAGCTGAACGCCTTGTCCAAATCCATCTTACTTCTGAGAGTTGAGCTCAGCCTCAGTCCCTCACAGTTCCACACTGCCTGCAGAGTGAGTTTCGCAGGTCTTCAGCAGAGACGTTTGCCAGAGGCTTCTGAGACGCAGGGTAAAAATGCAGACCTGGAGGGTATCCCCAGGTGCAGTCGACTGGTAATCTTGGAACCTCCTGACTCAGAATACTGCTACCTTCTCACTGCCATAGGAATGCAGCTAGTTGACAGCTGGCTTCAAGACATGCTTCCCTGTGAGAGCTGAGGACAGGGCAGAACCCTCCCGCATGCTGCCTGACTGTAGGAGTAGCTGCTAACATCCTTATGTTAGTGGCTGGGAGAGGTTGCGGGAAAAGCATGTCTGAGCACTGGGCCTGAACTCCCGTGTATCTGAGTTGAATACAGCGATTTCCAACGGCTTTCCTCAACCAGAGTGTAGCTAGGTTCCAAATCCCATGTACGAGCGGGTAGCAGACATCTGCCTCCCATGCATACACACTTCTGAGAGTTGAGCTTATGGCCTGTACCTCCACATCCAGCCTCCTGGTACCCTTGGCTTCTAAAAGGCCTAGGCTCGCTGTTTGACGCAAGTGCTGGGAGAGGTAATTGGAATCTCCCGGCACACAAGACGAGTGCCTCTAAGCTCAATTCACGATTTCCAAGTAATTCTTGTGGTAGACAGGTGCTACATACTAAGTTCCATATGTGAGAAGGTAGCTGAACGCCTTGTCCAAAAGCATCTTACTTCTGAGAGTTGAGCACACCCTCAGTCCCTCACACTTCCACACTGCCTGCAGAGTGAGTTTCACACGTCTTCACCAGAGACGATTGCCAGAGGCTTCTGAGTACAAGTTTACAATGCAGACCTGGAGGGTATCTCCAGGTGCAGTAGAGTGGTAATCTTGGAACCTCCTGACTCAGAGTACTGCTACCTTCTCACTGCCATAGGAATGCAGCTAGTTGACAGCTGGCTTCAAGACATGCTTCCCTGTGAGAGCTGAGGACAGGGCAGAACCCTCCCGCATTATGCCTGACTGTAGGAGTAGCTGCTAACATCCTAATGTTAGTGGCTGGGAGAGGTTGCGGGAAAAGCATGTGTGAGCACTGGGCCTGAACTCCCGTGTATCTGAGTTGAATACAGCGATTTCCAATGGCCTTCTTCAATCACAGTGTAGCTAGGTTCCAACTCCCATGTCCGAGTGGGTAGCAGACATCTGCCTCCCATGCATACACACTTCTGAGAGTTGAGCTTATGGCCTGTACCTCCACATCCAGCCTGCTGGTACCCTTGGCTTCTAAAAGGCCTAGGCTCGCTGTTTGACGGAAGTGCTGGGAGAGGTAATTGGAATCACCCGGCACACAAGACTAGTGCCTCCAAGCTCAGTTCTGGGATTTCCTAGTAATTCCTGTGGTAGACTGGTGCTATATACTAAGTTCCATACGTGAGAGGGTAGCTGAACGCCTTGTCCAAAACCATCTTACTTCTGAGAGTTGAGCTCAGCCTCAGTCCCTCACAGTTCCACACTGCCTGCAGAGTGAGTTTCGCAGGTCTTCAGCAGAGACGTTTGCCAGAGGCTTCTGAGACGCAGGGTAACAATGCAGACCTGGAGGGTATCCCCAGGTGCAGTCGACTGGTAATCTTGGAACCTCCTGACTCAGAATACTGCTACCTTCTCACTGCCATAGGAATGCAGCTAGTTGACAGCTGGCTTCAAGACATGCTTCCCTGTGAGAGCTGAGGACAGGGCAGAACCCTCCCGCATGCTGCCTGACTGTAGGAGTAGCTGCTAACATCCTTATGTTAGTGGCTGGGAGAGGTTGCGGGAAAAGCATGTGTGAGCACTGGGCCTGAACTCCCGTGTATCTGAGTTGAATACAGCGATTTCCAACGGCTTTCCTCAACCAGAGTGTAGCTAGGTTCCAAATCCCATGTACGAGCGGGTAGCAGACATCTGCCTCCCATGCATACACACTTCTGAGAGTTGAGCTTATGGCCTGTACCTCCACAGCCAGCCTGCTGGTGCCCTTGGCTTCTAAAAGGCCTAGGCTCGCTGTTTGACGGAAGTGCTGGGAGAGGTAATTGGAATCTCCCGGCACACAGGACGAGTGCCTCCAAGCTCAATTCACGATTTCCCAGTAATTCTTGTGGTAGACAGGTGCTACATACTAAGTTCCATATATGAGATGGTAGCTGAACGCCTTGTCCAAAAGCATCTTACTTCTGAGAGTAGAGCCCACCCTCAGTCCCTTCACACTTCCACACTGCCTGCAGAGTGAGTTTCACACGTCTTCATCAAAGACGATTGCCAGAGGCTTCTGAGTACAAGTTAACAATGCAGACCTGGAGGGTATCTCCAGGTGCAGTAGAGTGGTAATCTTGGAACCTCCTGACTCAGAGTACTGCTACCTTCTCACTGCCATAGGAATGCAGCTAGTTGACAGCTGGCTTCAAGACATGCTTCCCTGTGAGAGCTGAGGACAGGGCAGAACCCTCCCGCATCCTGCCTGACTGTAGGAGTAGCTGCTAACATCCTTATGTTAGTGGCTGGGAGAGGTTGCGGGAAAAGCATGTGTGAGCACTGGGCCTGAACTCCCGTGTATCTGAGTTGAATACAGCGATTTCCAATGGCCTTCTTCAATCACAGTGTAGCTAGGTTCCAACTCCCATGTCCGAGTGGGTAGCAGACATCTGCCTCCCATGCATACACACTTCTGAGAGTTGAGCTTATGGCCTGTACCTCCACATCCAGCCTGCTGGTACCCTTGGCTTCTAAAAGGCCTAGGCTCGCTGTTTGACGGAAGTGCTGGGAGAGGTAATTGGAATCACCCGGCACATAAGACTAGTGCCTCCAAGCTCAGTTCAGCGATTTCCTAGTAATTCCTGTGGTAGACTGGTGCTACATACTAAGTTCCATACGTGAGAGGCTAGCTGAACGCCTTGTCCAAAACCATCTTACTTCTGAGAGTTGAGCTCAGCCTCAGTCCCTCACAGTTCCACACTGCCTGCAGAGTGAGTTTCGCAGGTCTTCAGCAGAGATGATTGCCAGAGGCTTCTGAGACGCAGGGTAACAATGCAGACCTGGAGGGTATCCCCAGGTGCAGTCGACTGGTAATCTTGGAACCTCCTGACTCAGAATACTGCTACCTTCTCACTGCCATAGGAATGCAGCTAGTTGACAGCTGGCTTCAAGACATGCTTCCCTGTGAGAGCTGAGGACAGGGCAGAACCCTCCCGCATGCTGCCTGACTGTAGGAGTAGCTGCTAACCTCCTTATGTTAGTGGCTGGGAGAGGTTGCGGGAAAAGCATGTGTGAGCACTGGGCCTGAACTCCCGTGTACCTGAGGTGAATACAGCGATTTCCAACGGCTTTCCTCAACCAGAGTGTAGCTAGGTTCCAAAACCCATGTACGAGCGGGTAGCAGACATCTGCCTCCCATGCATACACACTTCTGAGAGTTGAGCTTATGGCCTGTACCTCCACATCCAGCCTGCTGGTACCCTTGGCTTCTAAAAGGCCTAGGCTCGCTGTTTGACGGAAGTGCTTCGAGAGGTAATTGGAATCTCCCGGCACACAAGACGAGTGCCTCCAAGCTCAATTCACGATTTCCCAGTAATTCTTGTGGTAGACAGGTGCTACATAATAAGTTCCATATGTGAGAAGGTAGCTGAACGCCTTGTCCAAAAGCATGTTACTTCTGAGAGTTGAGCCCACCCTCAGTCCCTCACACTTCCACACTGCCTGCAGAGTGAGTTTCACACGTCTTCACCAGAGACGATTGCCAGAGGCTTCTGAGTACAAGTTAACAATGCAGACCTGGAGGGTATCTCCAGGTGCAGTAGAGTGGTAATCTTGGAACCTCCTGACTCAGAGTACTGCTACCTTCTCTCTGCCATAGGAATGCAGCTAGTTGACAGCTGGCTTCAAGACATGCTTCCCTGTGAGAGCTGAGGACAGGGCAG
Organism: Canis aureus; assembly: GCF_053574225.1. NCBI lineage: Eukaryota > Metazoa > Chordata > Mammalia > Carnivora > Canidae > Canis > Canis aureus. Next base: position 4,147,035 of record NC_135630.1, read on the forward strand.
AACCCTCCCGCATCCTGCCTGACTGTAGGAGTAGCTGCTAACATCCTAATGTTAGTGGCTGGGAGAGGTTGCGGGAAAAGCATGTGTGAGCACTGGGCCTGAACTCCCGTGTATCTGAGTTGAATACAGCGATTTCCCATGGCCTTCTTCAATCACAGTGTAGCTAGGTTCCAACTCCCATGTCCGAGTGGGTAGCAGACATCTGCCTCCCATGCATACACACTTCTGAGAGTTGAGCTTATGGCCTGTACCTCCACATCCAGCCTGCTGGTACCCTTGGCTTCTAAAAGGCCTAGGCTCGCTGTTTGACGGAAGTGCTGGGAGAGGTAATTGGAATACCCGGCACACAAGACTAGTGCCTCCAAGCTCAGTTCAGCGATTTCCTAGTAATTACTGTGGTAGACTGGTGCTACATACTAAGTTCCATACGTGAGAGGGTAGCTGAACGCCTTGTCCAAAACCATCTTACTTCGGAGAGTTGAGCTCAGCCTCAGTCCCTCACAGTTCGACACTGCCTGCAGAGTGAGTTTCGCAGGTCTTCAGCAGAGACGTTTGCCAGAGGCTTCTGAGACGCAGGGTAACAATGCAGACCTGGAGGGTATCCCCAGGTGCAGTCGACTGGTAATCTTGGAACCTCCTGACTCAGAATACTGCTACCAACTCACTGCCATAGGAATGCAGCTAGTTGAAAGCTGGCTTCAAGACATGCTTCCCTGTGAGAGCTGAGGACAGGGCAGAACCCTCCCGCATGCTGCCTGACTGTAGGTGTAGCTGCTAACATCCTTATGTTAGTGGCTGTGAGAGGTTGCGGGAAAAGCATGTGTGAGCACTGGGCCTGAACTCCCGTGTATCTGAGCTGAATACAGCGATTTCCAACGGCTTTCCTCAACCAGAGTGTTGCTAGGTTCCAAATCCCATGTACGAGCGGGTAGCAGACATCTGCCTCCCATGCATACACACTTCTGAGAGTTGAGCTTATGGCCTGTACCTCCACAGCCAGCCTGCTGGTACCCTTGGCTTCTAAAAGGCCTAGGATCGCTGTTTGACGGAAGTGCTGGGAGAGGTAATTGGAATCACCCGGCACACAAGACTAGTGCCTCCAAGCTCAGTTCAGCGATTTCCTAGTAATTCCTGTGGTAGACTGGTGCTACATACTAAGTTCCATACGTGAGAGGGTAGCTGAACGCCTTGTCCAAAACCATCTTACTTCTGAGAGTTGAGCTCACCCTCAGTCCCTCACAGTTCCACACTGCCTGCAGAGTGAGTTTCGCAGGTCTTCAGCAGAGACGTTTGCCAGAGGCTTCTGAGACGCAGGGTAACAATGCAGACCTGGAGGGTATCCCCAGGTGCAGTCCACTGGTAATCTTGGAACCTCCTGACTCAGAATACTGCTACCTTCTCACTGCCATAGGAATGCAGCTAGTTGACAGCTAGCTGGCTTCAAGACATGCTTCCCTGAGAGAGCTGAGGACAGGGCAGAACCCTCCCGCATGCTGCCTGACTGTAGGAGTAGCTGCTAACATCCTAATGTTAGTGGCTGGGAGATGTTGTGGGAAAAACATGTGTGAGCACTGGGCCTGAACTCCCGTGTATCTGAGTTGAATACAGCGATTTCCAACGGCTTTCCTCAACCAGAGTGTAGCTAGGTTCCAAATCCCATGTACGAGCGGGTAGCAGACATCTGCCTCCCATGCATACACACTTCTGAGAGTTGAGCTTATGGCCTGTACCTCCACATCCAGCCTGCTGGTACCCTTGGCTTCTAAAAGGCCTAGGCTCGCTGTTTGACGGAAGTGCTGCGAGAGGTAATTGGAATCTCCCTGCACACAAGACGAGTGCCTCCAAGCTCAATTCACGATTTCCCAGTAATTCTTGTGGTAGACAGGTGATACATACTAAGTTCCATATGTGAGAAGGTAGCTGAACGCCTTGTCCAAAAGCATCTTACTTCTGAGAGTTGAGCCCACCCTCAGTCCCTCACACTTCCACACTGCCTGCAGAGTGAGTTTCACACGTCTTCACCAGAGACGATTGCCAGAGGCTTCTGAGTCAAGTTAACAATGCAGACCTGGAGGGTATCTCCAGGTGCAGTAGAGTGGTAATCTTGGAACCTCCTAACTCAGAGTACTGCTACCTTCTCACTGCCATAGGAATGCAGCTAGTTGACAGCTGGCTTCAAGACATGCTTCCCTGTGAGAGCTGAGGACAGGGCAGAACCCTCCCGCATCCTGCCTGACTGTAGGAGTAGCTGCTAACATCCTAATGTTAGTGGCTGGGAGAGGTTGAGGGAAAAGCATGTGTGAGCACTGGGCCTGAACTCCCGTGTATCTGAGTTGAATACAGCGATTTCCCATGGCCTTCTTCAATCACAGTGTAGCTAGGTTCCAACTCCCATGTCCGAGTGGGTAGCAGACATCTGCCTCCCATGCATACACACTTCTGAGTGTTGAGCTTATGGCCTGTACCTCCACATCCAGCCTGCTGGTACCCTTGGCTTCTAAAAGGCCTAGGCTCGCTGTTTGACGGAAGTGCTGGGAGAGGTAATTGGAATCACCCGGCACACAAGACTAGTGCCTCCAAGCTCAGTTCAGCGATTTCCTAGTAATTCCTGTGGTAGACTGGTGCTACATACTAAGTTCCATACGTGAGAGGCTAGCTGAACGCCTTGTCCAAAACCACCTTACTTCGGAGAGTTGAGCTCAGCCTCAGTCCCTCACAGTTCGACACTGCCTGCAGAGTGAGTTTCGCAGGTCTTCAGCAGAGACTTTTGCCAGAGGCTTCTGAGACGCAGGGTAACAATGCAGACCTGGAGGGTATCCCCAGGTGCAGTCGACTGGTAATCTTGGAACCTCCTGACTCAGAATACTGCTACCTTCTCACTGCCATAGGAATGCAGCTAGTTGACAGCTGGCTTCAAGACATGCTTCCCTGTGAGAGCTGAGGACAGGGCAGAACCCTCCCGCATGCTGACTGACTCTAGGAGTAGCTGCTAACATCCTTATGTTAGTGGCTGTGAGAGGTTGCGGGAAAAGCATGTGTGAGCACTGGGCCTGAACTCCCGTGTATCTGAGTTGAATACAGCGATTTCCAACGGCTTTCCTCAACCAGAGTGTAGCTAGGTTCCAAATCCCATGTACGAGCGGGTAGCAGACATCTGCCTCCCATGCATACACACTTCTGAGAGTTGAGCTTATGGCCTGTACCTCCACATCCAGCCTGCTGGTACCCTTGGCTTCTAAAAGGCCTAGGCTCGCTGTTTGACGGAAGTGCTGGGAGAGGTAATTGGAATCACCCAGCACACAAGACTAGTGCCTCCAAGCTCAGTTCAGCGATTTCCTAGTAATTCCTGTGGTAGACTGGTGCTACATACTAAGTTCCATACGTGAGAGGGTAGCTGAACGCCTTGTCCAAAACCACCTTACTTCGAAGAGTTGAGCTCAGCCTCAGTCCCTCACAGTTCGACACTGCCTGCAGAGTGAGTTTCGCAGGTCTTCAGCAGAGACTTTTGCCAGAGGCTTCTGAGACGCAGGGTAACAATGCAGACCTGGAGGGTATCCCCAGGTGCAGTCGACTGGTAATCTTGGAACCTCCTGACTCAGAATACTGCTACCTTCTCACTGCCATAGGAATGCAGCTAGTTGACAGCTGGCTTCAAGACATGCTTCCCTGTGAGAGCTGAGGACAGGGCAGAACCCTCCCGCATGCTGACTGACTGTAGGAGTAGCTGCTAACATCCTTATGTTAGTGGCTGTGAGAGGTTGCGGGAAAAGCATGTGTGAGCACTGGGCCTGAACTCCCGTGTATCTGAGTTGAATACAGCGATTTCCAACGGCTTTCCTCAACCAGAGTGTAGCTAGGTTCCAAATCCCATGTACGAGCGGGTAGCAGACATCTGCCTCCCATGCATACACACTTCTGAGAGTTGAGCTTATGGCCTGTACCTCCACAGCCAGCCTGCTGGTACCCTTGGCTTCTAAAAGGCCTAGGCTCGCTGTTTGACGGAAGTGCTGGGAGAGGTAATTGGAATCTCCCGGCACACAAGACGAGTGCCTCCAAGCTCAATTCACGATTTCCCAGTAATTCTTGTGGTAGACAGGTGCTACATACTAAGTTCCATATGTGAGAAGGTACCTGACGCCTTGTCCAAAAGCATCTTACTTCTGAGAGTTGAGCACACCCTCAGTCCCTCACACTTCCACACTGCCTGCAGAGTGAGTTTCACACGTCTTCACCAGAGACGATTGCCAGAGGCTTCTGAGTACAAGTTAACAATGCAGACCTGGAGGGTATCTCCAGGTGCAGTAGAGTGGTAATCTTGGAACCTCCTGACTCAGAGTACTGCTACCTTCTCAATGCCATAGGAATGCAGCTAGTTGACAGCTGGCTTCAAGACATGCTTCCCTGTGAGAGCTGAGGACAGGGCAGAACCCTCCCGCATGCTGCCTGACTGTAGGAGTAGCTGCTAACATCCTAATGTTAGTGGCTGGAAGAGGTTGCGGGAAAAGCATGTGTGAGCACTGGGCCTGAACTCCCGTGTATCTGAGTTGAATACAGCGATTTCCAATGGCCTTCTTCAATCACAGTGTAGCTAGGTTCCAACTCCCATGTCCGAGTGGGTAGCAGACATCTGCCTCCCATGCATACACACTTCTGAGAGTTGAGCTTATGGCCTGTACCTCCACATCCAGCCTGCTGTTACCCTTGGCTTCTAAAAGGCCTAGGCTCGCTGTTTGACGGAAGTGCTGGGAGAGGTAATTGGAATCACCCGGCACACAAGACTAGTGCCTCCAAGCTCAGTTCAGCGATTTCCTAGTAATTCCTGTGGTAGACTGGTGCTACATACTAAGTTCCATACGTGAGAGGGTAGCTGAACGCCTTGTCCAAAACCATCTTACTTCTGAGAGTTGAGCTCAGCCTCAGTCCCTCACAGTTCCACACTGCCTGCAGAGTGAGTTTCGCAGGTCTTCAGCAGAGACGTTTGCCAGAGGCTTCTGAGACGCAGGGTAACAATGCAGACCTGGAGGGTATCCCCAGGTGCAGTCGACTGGTAATCTTGGAACCTCCTGACTCAGAATACTGCTACCTTCTCACTGCCATAGGAATGCAGCTAGTTGACAGCTGGCTTCAAGACATGCTTCCCTGTGAGAGCTGAGGACAGGGCAGAACCCTCCCGCATGCTGCCTGACTGTAGGAGTAGCTGCTAACATCCTTATGTTAGTGGCTGGGAGAGGGTGCGGGAAAAGCATGTGTGAGCACTGGGCCTGAACTCCCGTGTATCTGAGTTGAATACAGCGATTTCCAACGGCTTTCCTCAACCAGAGTGTAGCTAGGTTCCAAATCCCATGTACGAGCGGGTAGCAGACATCTGCCTCCCATGCATACACACTTCTGAGAGTTGAGCTTATGGCCTGTACCTCCACAGCAAGCCTGCTGGTACCCTTGGCTTCTAAAAGGACTAGGCTCGCTGTTTGGCGGAAGTGCTGGGAGAGGTAATTGGAATCACCCGGCACACAAGACTAGTGCCTCCAAGCTCAGTTCTGCGATTTCCTAGTAATTCCTGTGGTAGACTGGTCCTACATACTAAGTTCCATACGTTAGAGGGTAGCGGAACGCCTTGTCCAAAACCATCTTACTTCTGAGAGTTGAGCTCAGCCTCAGTCCCTCACAGTTCCACACTGCCTGCAGAGTGAGTTTCGCAGGTCTTCAACAGAGACGTTTGCCAGAGGCTTCTGAGACGCAGGGTAACAATGCAGACCTGGAGGGTATCCCCAGGTGCAGTCGACTGGTAATCTTGGAACCTCCTGACTCAGAATACTGCTACCTTCTCACTGCCATAGGAATGCAGCTAGTTGACAGCTGGCTTCAAGACATGCTTCCCTGTGAGAGCTGAGGACAGGGCAGAACACTCCCGCATGCTGCCTGACTGTAGGAGTAGCTGCTAACATCCTTATGTTAGTGGCTGGGAGAGGTTGCGGGAAAAGCATGTCTGAGCACTGGGCCTGAACTCCCGTGTATCTGAGTTGAATACAGCGATTTCCAACGGCTTTCCTCAACCAGAGTGTAGCTAGGTTCCAAATCCCATGTACGAGCGGGTAGCAGACATCTGCCTCCCATGCATACACACTTCTGAGAGTTGAGCTTATGGCCTGTACCTCCACAGCCAGCCTGCTGGTACCCTTGGCTTCTAAAAGGCCTAGGCTCGCTGTTTGACGGAAGTGCTGGGAGAGGTAATTGGAATCTCCCGGCACACAAGACGAGTGCCTCCAAGCTCAATTCACGATTTCCCAGTAATTCTTGTGGTAGACAGGTGCTACATACTAAGTTCCATATGTGAGAAGGTACCTGACGCCTTGTCCAAAAGCATCTTACTTCTGAGAGTTGAGCACACCCTCAGTCCCTCACACTTCCACACTGCCTGCAGAGTGAGTTTCACACGTCTTCACCAGAGACGATTGCCAGAGGCTTCTGAGTACAAGTTAACAATGCAGACCTGGAGGGTATCTCCAGGTGCAGTAGAGTGGTAATCTTGGAACCTCCTGACTCAGAGTACTGCTACCTTCTCAATGCCATAGGAATGCAGCTAGTTGACAGCTGGCTTCAAGACATGCTTCCCTGTGAGAGCTGAGGACAGGGCAGAACCCTCCCGCATGCTGCCTGACTGTAGGAGTAGCTGCTAACATCCTAATGTTAGTGGCTGGAAGAGGTTGCGGGAAAAGCATGTGTGAGCACTGGGCCTGAACTCCCGTGTATCTGAGTTGAATACAGCGATTTCCAATGGCCTTCTTCAATCACAGTGTAGCTAGGTTCCAACTCCCATGTCCGAGTGGGTAGCAGACATCTGCCTCCCATGCATACACACTTCTGAGAGTTGAGCTTATGGCCTGTACCTCCACATCCAGCCTGCTGTTACCCTTGGCTTCTAAAAGGCCTAGGCTCGCTGTTTGACGGAAGTGCTGGGAGAGGTAATTGGAATCACCCGGCACACAAGACTAGTGCCTCCAAGCTCAGTTCAGCGATTTCCTAGTAATTCCTGTGGTAGACTGGTGCTACATACTAAGTTCCATACGTGAGAGGGTAGCTGAACGCCTTGTCCAAAACCATCTTACTTCTGAGAGTTGAGCTCAGCCTCAGTCCCTCACAGTTCCACACTGCCTGCAGAGTGAGTTTCGCAGGTCTTCAGCAGAGACGTTTGCCAGAGGCTTCTGAGACGCAGGGTAACAATGCAGACCTGGAGGGTATCCCCAGGTGCAGTCGACTGGTAATCTTGGAACCTCCTGACTCAGAATACTGCTACCTTCTCACTGCCATAGGAATGCAGCTAGTTGACAGCTGGCTTCAAGACATGCTTCCCTGTGAGAGCTGAGGACAGGGCAGAACCCTCCCGCATGCTGCCTGACTGTAGGAGTAGCTGCTAACATCCTTATGTTAGTGGCTGGGAGAGGGTGCGGGAAAAGCATGTGTGAGCACTGGGCCTGAACTCCCGTGTATCTGAGTTGAATACAGCGATTTCCAACGGCTTTCCTCAACCAGAGTGTAGCTAGGTTCCAAATCCCATGTACGAGCGGGTAGCAGACATCTGCCTCCCATGCATACACACTTCTGAGAGTTGAGCTTATGGCCTGTACCTCCACAGCAAGCCTGCTGGTACCCTTGGCTTCTAAAAGGACTAGGCTCGCTGTTTGGCGGAAGTGCTGGGAGAGGTAATTGGAATCACCCGGCACACAAGACTAGTGCCTCCAAGCTCAGTTCTGCGATTTCCTAGTAATTCCTGTGGTAGACTGGTCCTACATACTAAGTTCCATACGTTAGAGGGTAGCGGAACGCCTTGTCCAAAACCATCTTACTTCTGAGAGTTGAGCTCAGCCTCAGTCCCTCACAGTTCCACACTGCCTGCAGAGTGAGTTTCGCAGGTCTTCAACAGAGACGTTTGCCAGAGGCTTCTGAGACGCAGGGTAACAATGCAGACCTGGAGGGTATCCCCAGGTGCAGTCGACTGGTAATCTTGGAACCTCCTGACTCAGAATACTGCTACCTTCTCACTGCCATAGGAATGCAGCTAGTTGACAGCTGGCTTCAAGACATGCTTCCCTGTGAGAGCTGAGGACAGGGCAGAACACTCCCGCATGCTGCCTGACTGTAGGAGTAGCTGCTAACATCCTTATGTTAGTGGCTGGGAGAGGTTGCGGGAAAAGCATGTCTGAGCACTGGGCCTGAACTCCCGTGTATCTGAGTTGAATACAGCGATTTCCAACGGCTTTCCTCAACCAGAGTGTAGCTAGGTTCCAAATCCCATGTACGAGCGGGTAGCAGACATCTGCCTCCCATGCATACACACTTCTGAGAGTTGAGCTTATGGCCTGTACCTCCACATCCAGCCTGCTGGTACCCTTGGCTTCTAAAAGGTCTAGGCTCGCTGTTTGACGGAAGTGCTGGGAGAGGTAATTGGAATCTCCCGGCACACAAGACGAGTGCCTCCAAGCTCAATTCACGATTTCCCAGTAATTCTTGTGGTAGACAGGTGCTACATACTAAGTTCCATATGTGAGAAGGTAGCTGAACGCCTTTTCCAAAACCATCTTACTTCTGAGAGTTGAGCTCAGCCTCAGTCCCTCACACTTCCACACTGCCTGCAGAGTGAGTTTCACACGTCTTCACCAGAGACGATTGCCAGAGGCTTCTGAGTACAAGTTAACAATGCAGACCTGGAGGGTATCTCCAGGTGCAGTAGAGTGGTAATCTTGGAACCTCCTGACTCAGAGTACTGCTACCTTCTCACTGCCATAGGAATGCAGCTAGTTGACAGCTGGCTTCAAGTCATGCTTCCCTGTGAGAGCTGAGGACAGGGCAGAACCCTCCCGCATCCTGCCTGACTGTAGGAGTAGCTGCTAACATCCTTATGTTAGTGGCTGGGAGAGGTTGCGGGAAAAGCATGTGTGAGCACTGGGCCTGAACTCCCGTGTATCTGAGTTGAATACAGCGATTTCCAATGGCATTCTTCAATCACAGTGTAGCTAGGTTCCAAATCCCATGTACGAGCGGGTAGCAGACATCTGCCTCCCATGCATACACACTTCTGAGAGTTGAGCTTATGGCCTGTACCTCCACATCCAGCCTGCTGGTACCCTTGGCTTCTAAAAGGCCTAGGCTCGCTGTTTGACGGAAGTGCTGGGAGAGGTAATTGGAATCTCCCGGCACACAAGACGAGTGCCTCCAAGCTCAATTCACGATTTCCCAGTAATTCTTGTGGTAGACAGGTGCTACATACTAAGTTCCATATGTGAGAAGGTAGCTGAACGCCTTGTCCAAAAGCATCTTACTTCTGAGAGTTGAGCACACCCTCAGTCCCTCACACTTCCACACTGCCTGCAGAGTGAGTTTCACACGTCTTCACCAGAGACGATTGCCAGAGGCTTCTGAGTACAAGTTAACAATGCAGACCTGCAGGGTATCTCCAGGTGCAGTAGAGTGGTAATCTTGGAACCTCCTGACTCAGAGTACTGCTACCTTCTCACTGCCATAGGAATGCAGCTAGTTGACAGCTGGCTTCAAGACATGCTTCCCTGTGAGAGCTGAGGACAGGGCAGAACCCTCCCGCATCCTGCCTGACTGTAGGAGTAGCTGCTAACATCCTAATGTTAGTGGCTGGGAGAGGTTGCGGGAAAAGCATGTGTGAGCACTGGGCCTGAACTCCCGTGTATCTGAGTTGAATACAGCAATTTCCAATGGCCTTCTTCAATCACAGTGTAGCTAGGTTCCAACTCCCATGTCCTAGTGGGTAGCAGACATCTGCCTCCCATGCATACACACTTCTGAGAGTTGAGCTTATGGCCTGTACTTCCACATCCAGCCTGCTGGTACCCTTGGCTTCTAAAAGGCCTAGGCTCGCTGTTTGACGGAAGTGCTGGGAGAGGTAATTGGAATCACCCGGCACACAAGACTAGTGCCTCCAAGCTCAGTTCAGCGATTTCCTTGTAATTCCTGTGGTAGACTGGTGCTACATACTAAGTTCCATACGTGAGAGGGTAGCTGAACGCCTTGTCCAAAACCATCTTACTTCAGAGAGTTGAGCTCAGCCTCAGTCCCTCACAGTTCCACACTGCCTGCAGAGTCAGTTTCGCAGGTCTTCAGCAGAGACGTTTGCCAGAGGCTTCTGAGACGCAGGGTAACAATGCAGACCTGGAGGGTATCCCCAGGTGCAGTCGACTGGTAATCTTGGAACCTCCTGACTCAGAATACTGCTACCTTCTCACTGCCATAGGAATGCAGCTAGTTGACAGCTGGCTTCAAGACATGCTTCCCTGTGAGAGCTGAGGACAGGGCAGAACCCTCCCGCATGCTGCCTGACTGTAGGAGTAGCTGCTAACATCCTTATGTTAGTGGCCGGGAGAGGTTGCGGGAAAACCATGTGTGAGCACTGGGCCTGAACTCCCGTGTATCTGAGTTGAATACAGCGATTTCCAACGGCTTTCCTCAACCAGAGTGTAGCTAGGTTGCAAATCCCATGTACGAGCGGGTAGCAGACATCTGCCTCCCATGCATACACACTTCTGAGAGTTGAGCTTATGGCCTGTACCTCCACATCAAGCCTGCTGGTACCCTTGGCTTCTAAAAGCCCTAGGCTCGCTGTTTGACGGAAGTGCTGGGAGAGGTAATTGGAATCTCCCGGCACACAAGACGGGTGCCTCCAAGCTCAATTCACGATTTCCCAGTAATTCTTGTGGTAGACAGGTGCTACATAGTAAGTTCCATATGTGAGAAGGTAGCTGAACGCCTTGTCCAAAAGCATCTTACTTCTGAGAGTGGAGCACACCCTCAGTCCCTCACACTTCCACACTGCCTGCAGAGTGAGTTTCACACGTCTTCACCAGAGACGTTTGCCAGAGGCTTCTGAGACGCAGGGTAACAATGCAGACCTGGAGGGTATCCCCAGGTGCAGTCGACTGGTAATCTTGGAACCTCCTGACTCAGAATACTGCTACCTTCTCACTGCCATAGGAATGCAGGTAGTTGACAGCTAGCTGGCTTCAAGACATGCTTCCCTGAGAGAGCCGAGGACAGGGCAGAACCCTCCCGCATGCTGCCTGACTGTAGGAGTAGCTGCTAACATCCTAATGTTAGTGGCTTGGAGAGGTTGCGGGAAAAGCATGTGTGAGCACTGGGCCTGAACTCCCGTGTATCTGAGTTGAATACAGCAATTTCCAATGGCCTTCTTCAATCACAGTGTAGCTAGGTTCCAACTCCCATGTCCGAGTGGGTAGGAGACATCTGCCTCCCATGCATACACACTTCTGAGGGTTGAGCTTATGGCCTGTACCTCCACATCCAGCCTGCTGGTACCCTTGGCTTCTAAAAGGCCTAGGCTCGCTGTTTGACGCAAGTGCTGGGAGAGGTAATTGGAATCACCCGGCACACAAGACTAGTGCCTCCAAGCTCAGTTCAGCGATTTCCTAGTAATTCCTGTGGTAGACTGGTGCTACATACTAAGTTCCATACGTGAGAGGGTAGCTGAACGCCTTGTCCAAAACCATCTTACTTCTGAGAGTTGAGCTCAGCCTCAGTCCCTCACACTTCCACACTGCCTGCAGAGTGTGTTTCACACGTCTTCACCAGAGACGATTGCCAGAGGCTTCTGAGTACAAGTTAACAATGCAGACCTGGAGGGTATCTCCAGGTGCAGTAGAGTGGTAATCTTGGAACCTCCTGACTCAGAGTACTGCTACCTTCTCACTGCCATATGAATGCAGGTAGTTGACAGCTGGCTTCAAGTCATGCTTCCCTGTGAGAGCTGAGGACAGGGCAGAACCCTCCCGCATCCTGCCTGACTGTAGGAGTAGCTGCTAACGTCCTTATGTTAGTGGCTGGGAGAGGTTGCGGGAAAAGCATGTGTGAGCACTGGGCCTGAACTCCCGTGTATCTGAGTTGAATACAACGATTTCCAATGGCATTCTTCAATCACAGTGTAGCTAGGTTCCAAATCCCATGTACGAGCGGGTAGCAGACATCTGCCTCCCATGCATACACACTTCTGAGAGTTGAGCTTATGGCCTGTACCTCCACATCCAGCCTGCTGGTACCCTTGGCTTCTAAAAGGCCTAGGCTCGCTGTTTGACGGAAGTGCTGGGAGAGGTAATTGGAATCTCCCGGCACACAAGACGAGTGCCTCCAAGCTCAATTCACGATTTCCCAGTAATTCTTGTGGTAGACAGGTGCTACATACTAAGTTCCATATGTGAGAAGGTAGCTGAACGCCTTGTCCAAAAGCATCTTACTTCTGAGAGTGGAGCACACCCTCAGTCCCTCACACTTCCACACTGCCTGCAGAGTGAGTTTCACACGTCTTCACCAGAGACGATTGCCAGAGGCTTCTGAGTACAAGTTAACAATGCAGACCTGGAGGGTATCTCCAGGTGCAGTAGAGTGGTAATCTTGGAACCTCCTGACTCAGAGTACTGCTACCTTCTCACTGCCATAGGAATGCAGCTAGTTGACAGCTGGCTTCAAGACATGCTTCCCTGAGAGAGCTGAGGACAGGGCAGAACCCTCCCGCATGCTGCCTGACTGTAGGAGTAGCTGCTAACATCCTAATGTTAGTGGCTTGGAGAGGTTGCGGGAAAAGCATGTGTGAGCACTGGGCATGAACTCCCGTGTATCTGAGTTGAATACAGCAATTTCCAATGGCCTTCTTCAATCACAGTGTAGCTAGGTTCCAACTCCCATGTCCGAGTGGGTAGCAGACATCTGCCTCCCATGCATACACACTTCTGAGAGTTGAGCTTATGGCCTGTACCTCCACATCCAGCCTGCTGGTACCCTTGGCTTCTAAAAGGCCTAGGCTCGCTGTTTGACGGAAGTGCTGGGAGAGGTATTTGGAATCACCCGGCACACAAGACTAGTGGCTCCAAGCTCAGTTCAGCGATTTCCTAGTAATTCCTGTGGTAGACTGGTGCTACATACTAAGTTCCATACGTGAGAGGGTAGCTGAACGCCTTGTCCAAAACCATCTTACTTCTGAGAGTTGAGCTCAGCCTCAGTCCCTCACAGTTCCACACTGCCTGCAGAGTGAGTTTCGCAGGTCTTCAGCAGAGACGTTTGCCCGAGGATTCTGAGACGCAGGGTAACAATGCAGACCTGGAGGGTATCCCCAGGTGCAGTCGACTGGTAATCTTGGAACCTCCTGAATCAGAATACTGCTACCTTCTCACTGCCATAGGAATGCAGCTAGTTGACAGCTGGCTTCAAGACATGCTTCCCTGTGAGAGCTGAGGACAGGGCAGAACCCTCCCGCATGCTGCCTGACTGTAGGAGTAGCTGCTAACATCCTTATGTTAGTGGCTGGGAGAGGTTGCGGGAAAACCATGTGTGAGCACTGGGCCTGAACTCCCGTGTATCTGAGTTGAATACAGCGATTTCCAACGGCTTTCCTCAACCAGAGTGTAGCTAGGTTCCAAATCCCATGTACGAGCGGGTAGCAGACATCTGCCTCCCATGCATACACACTTCTGAGTGTTGAGCTTATGGCCTGTACCTCCACAGCCAGCCTGCTGGTACCCTTGGCTTCTAAAAGGCCTAGGCTCGCTGTTTGACGGAAGTGCTGGGAGAGGTAATTGGAATCTCCCGGCACACAAGACGAGTGCCTCCAAGCTCAATTCACGATTTCCCAGTAATTCTTGTGGTAGACAGGTGCTACATACTAAGTTCCATATGTGAGAAGGTAGCTGAACGCCTTGTCCAAAAGCATCATACTTCTGAGAGTTGAGCACACCCTCAGTCCCTCACACTTCCACACTGCCTGCAGAGTGAGTTTCACACGTCTTCACCAGGACGATTGCCAGAGGCTTCTGAGTACAAGTTAACAATGCAGACCTGGAGGGTATCTCCAGGTGCAGTAGAGTGGTAATCTTGGAACCTCCTGACTCAGAGTACTGCTACCTTCTCACTGCCATAGGAATGCAGCTAGTTGACAGCGGGCTTCAAGACATCTTTCCCTGTGAGAGCTGAGGACAGGGCAGAACCCTCCCGCATCCTGCCTGACTGTAGGAGTAGCTGCTAACATCCCTATGTTAGTGGCTGGGAGAGGTTGGGGAAAAGCATGTGTGAGCACTGGGCCTGAACTCCCGTGTATCTGAGTTGAATACAGCGATTTCCAATGGCCTTCTTCAATCACAGTGTAGCTAGGTTCCAACTCCCATGTCCGAGTGGGTAGCAGACATCTGCCTCCCATGCATACACACTTCTGAGAGTTGAGCTTATGGCCTGTACTTCCACATCCAGCCTGCTGGTACCCTTGGATTCTAAAAGGCCTAGGCTCGCTGTTTGACGGAAGTGCTGGGAGAGGTAATTGGAATCACCCGGCACACAAGATTAGTTCCTCCAAGCTCAGTTCAGCGATTTCCTAGTAATTCCTGTGGTAGACTGGTGCTACATACTAAGTTCCATACGTGAGAGGGTAGCTGAACGCCTTGTCCAAAACCATCTTACTTCTGAGAGTTGAGCTCAGCCTCAGTCCCTCACACTTCCACACTGCCTGCAGAGTGAGTTTCACACGTCTTCACCAGACACGATTGCCAGAGGCTTCTGAGTACAAGAAAACAATGCAGACCTGGAGGGTATCTCCAGGTGCAGTAGAGTGGTAATCTTGGAACCTCCTGACTCAGAGTACTGCTACCTTCTCACTGCCATAGGAATGCAGCTAGTTGACAGCTGGCTTCAAGACATGCTTCCCTGTGAGAGCTGAGGACAGGGCAGAACCCTCCCGCATGCTGCCTGACTGTAGGAGTAGCTGCTAACATCCTTATGTTAGTGGCTGGGAGAGGTTGCGGGAAAAGCATGTGTGAGCACTGGGCCTGAACTCCCGTGTATGTGAGTTGAATACAGCGATTTCCAATGGCCTTCTTCAATCACAGTGTAGCTAGGTTCCAATTCCCATGTCCGAGTGGGTAGCAGACATCTGCCTCCCATGCATACACATTTCTGAGAGTTGAGCTTATGGCCTGTACCTCCACATCCAGCCTGCTGGTACCCTTGGCTTCTAAAAGGCCTAGGCTCGCTGTTTGACGGAAGTGCTGGGAGAGGTAATTGGAATCACCCGGCACACAAGACTTGTGCCTCCAAGCTCAGTTCAACGATTTCCTAGTAATTCCTGTGGTAGACTGGTGCTACATACTAAGTTCCATACGTGAGAGGGTAGCTGAACGCCTTGTCCAAAACCATCTTACTTCTCAGAGTTGAGCTCAGCCTCAGTCCCTCACAGTTCCACACTGCCTGCAGAGTGAGTTTCGCAGGTCTTCAGCAGAGACGTTTGCCAGAGGCTTCTGAGACGCAGGGTAACAATGCAGACCTGGAGGGTATCCCCAGGTGCAGTCGACTGGTAATCTTGGAACCTCCTGACTCAGAGTACTACTACCTTCTCACTGCCATAGGAATGCAGCTAGTTGACAGCTGGCTTCAAGACATGCTTCCCTGTGAGAGCTGAGGACAGGGCAGAACCCTCCCGCATGATGCCTGACTGTAGGAGTAGCTGCTAACATCCTTATGTTAGTGGCTGGGAGAGGTTGCGGGAAAAGCAGGTGTGAGCACTGGGCCTGAACTCCCGTGTATCTGAGTTGAATACAGCGATTTCCAACGGCTTTCCTCAACCAGAGTGTAGCTAGGTACCAAATCCCATGTCCGAGTGGGTAGCAGACATCTGCCTCCCATGCATATACACTTCTGAGAGTTGAGCTTAAGGCCTGTACCTCCACATCCAGCCTGCTGGTACCCTTGCCTTCTAAAAGGCCTAGGCTCGCTGTTTGACGGAAGTGCTGGGAGAGGTAATTGGAATCTCCCGGCACACAAGACGAGTGCCTCCAAGCTCTATTCACGATTTCCCAGTAATTCTTGTGGTATACAGGTGCTACATACTAAGTTCCATATGTCAGAAGGTAGCTGAACGCCTTGTCCAAAAGCATCTTACTTCTGAGAGTTGAGCACACGCTCAGTCCCTCACACTTCCACACTGCCTGCAGAGTGAGTTTCACACGTCTTCACCAGAGACGATTGCCAGAGGCTTCTGAGTACAAGTTAACAATGCAGACCTGGAGGGTATCTCCAGGTGCAGTAGAGTGGTAATCTTGGAACCTCCTGACTCAGAGTACTGCTACCTTCTCACTGCCATAGGAATGCAGCTAGTTGACAGCTGGCTTCAAGACATGCTTCCCTGTGAGAGCTGAGGACAGGGCAGAACCGTCCCGCATCCTGCCTGACTGTAGAAGTAGCTGCTAACATCCTAATGTTAGTGGCTGGGAGAGGTTGCGGGAAAAGCATGTGTGAGCACTGGGCCTGAACTCCCGTGTATCTGAGTTGAATACAGCGAATTCCAACGGCTTTCCTCAACCAGAGTGTAGCTAGGTTCCAAATCCCATGTACGAGCGGGTAGCAGACATCTGCCTCCCATGCATACACACTTCTGAGAGTTGAGCTTATGGCCTGTACCTCCACAGCCAGCCTGCTGGTACCCTTGGCTTCTAAAAGGCCTAGGCTCGCTGTTTGACGGAAGTGCTCTGAGAGGTAATTGGAATCACGGGTCACACAAGACTAGTGCCTCCAAGCTCAGTTCAGCCATTTCCTAGTAATTCCTGTGGTAGACTGGTGCTACATTCTAAGTTCCATACGTGAGAGGGTAGCTGAACGCCTTGTCCAAAACCATCTTACTTCGGAGAGTTGAGCTCAGCCTCAGTCCCTCACAGTTCGACACTGCCTGCAGAGTGAGTTTCGCAGGTCTTCAGCAGAGACGTTTGCCAGAGGCTTCTGAGACGCAGGGTAACAATGCAGACCTGGAGGGTATCCCCAGGTGCAGTCCACTGGTAATCTTGGAACCTCCTGACTCAGAATACTGCTACCTTCTCACTGCCATAGGAATGCAGCTAGTTGACAGCTGGGTTCAAGACATGCTTCCCTGTGAGAGCTGAGGACAGGGCAGAACCCTCCCGCATCCTGCCTGACTGTAGGAGTAGCTACTAACATCCTTATGTTAGTGGCTGGGAGAGGTTGCGGGAAAAGCATGTGTGAGCACTGGGCCTGAACTCCCGTGTATCTGAGGTGAATACAGCGATTTCCAACGGCTTTCCTCAGCCAGAGTGTAGCTAGTTTCCAAATCCCATGTACGAGCGGGTAGCAGACATCTGCCTCCCATGCATACACACTTCTGAGAGTTGAGCTTATGGCTTGTACCTCCACAGCCAGCCTGCTGGTACCCTTGGCTTCTAAAAGGCCTAGGCTCGCTGTTTGACGGAAGTGCTGGGAGAGGTAATTGGAATCTCCCGGCACACAAGACGAGTGCCTCCAAGCTCAATTCACGATTTCCCAGTAATTCTTGTGGGAGACAGGTGCTACATACTAAGTTCCATATGTGAGAAGGTAGCTGAACGCCTTGTCCAAAAGCATCTTACTTCTGAGAGTTGAGCACACCCTCATTCCCTCACACTTCCACACTGCCTGCAGAGTGAGTTTCACACGTCTTCACCAGGGACGATTGCCAGAGGCTTCTGAGTACAAGAAAACAATGCAGACCTGGAGGGTATCTCCAGGTGCAGTAGAGTGGTAATCTTGGAACCTCCTGACTCAGAGTACTGCTACCTTCTCACTGCCACAGGAATGCAGCTAGTTGACAGCTGGCTTCAAGACATGCTTCCCTGTGAGAGCTGAGGACAGGGCAGAACCCTCCCGCATGCTGCCTGACTGTAGGAGTAGCTGCTAACATCCTTATGTTAGTGGCTGGGAGAGGTTGCGGGAAAAGCATGTGTGAGCACTGGGCCTGAACTCCCGTGTATCTGAGTTGAATACAGCGATTTCCAATGGCCTTCTTCAATCACAGTGTAGCTAGGTTCCAACTCCCATGTCCGAGTGGGTAGCAGACATCTGCCTCCCATGCATACACACTTCTGAGAGTTGAGCTTATGGCCTGTACCTCCACAGCAAGCCTGCTGGTACCCTTGGCTTCTAAAAGGCCTAGGCTCGCTGTTTGACGGAAGTGCTGGGAGAGGTAATTGGAATCACCCGGCACACAAGACTAGTGCCTCCAAGCTCAGTTCAGCGATTTCCTAGTAATTCCTGTGGTAGACTGGTGCTACATACTAAGTTCCATACGTGAGAGGGTAGCTGAACGCCTTGTCCAAAACCATCTTACTTCTCAGAGTTGAGCTCAGCCTCAGTCCCTCACAGTTCCACACTGCCTGCAGAGTGAGTTTCGCAGGTCTTCAGCAGAGACGTTTGCCAGAGGCTTCTGTGACGCAGGGTAACAATGCAGACCTGGAGGGTATCCCCAGGTGCAGTCGACTGGTAATCTTGGAACCTCCTGACTCAGAGTACTGCTACCTTCTCACTGCCATAGGAATGCAGCTAGTTGACAGCTGGCTTCAAGACATGCTTCCCTGTGAGAGCTGAGGACAGGGCAGAACCCTCCCGCATGATGCCTGACTGTAGGAGTAGCTGCTAACGTCCTTATGTTAGTGGCTGGGAGAGGTTGCGGGAAAAGCAGGTGTGAGCACTGGGCCTGAACTCCCGTGTATCTGAGTTGAATACAGCGATTTCCAACGGCTTTCCTCAACCAGAGTGTAGCTAGGTTCCAAATCCCATGTCCGAGTGGGTAGCAGACATCTGCCTCCCATGCATACACACTTCTGAGAGTTGAGCTTAAGGCCTGTACCTCCACATCCAGCCTGCTGGTACCCTTGCCTTCTAAAAGGCCTAGGCTCGCTGTTTGACGGAAGTGCTGGGAGAGGTAATTGGAATCTCCCGGCACACAAGACGAGTGCCTCCAAGCTCAATTCACGATTTCCCAGTAATTCTTGTGGTAGACAGGTGCTACATACTAAGTTCCATATGTCAGAAGGTAGCTGAACGCCTTGTCCAAAAGCATCTTACTTCTGAGAGTTGAGCACACGCTCAGTCCCTCACACTTCCACACTGCCTGCAGAGTGAGTTTCACACGTCTTCACCAGAGACGATTGCCAGAGGCTTCTGAGTACAAGTTAACAATGCAGACCTGGAGGGTATCTCCAGGTGCAGTAGAGTGGTAATCTTGGAACCTCCTGACTCAGAGTACTGCTACCTTCTCACTGCAATAGGAATGCAGCTAGTTGACAGCTGGCTTCAACACATGCTTCCTTGTGAGAGCTGAGGACAGGGCAGAACCGTCCCGCATCCTGCCTGACTGTAGAAGTAGCTGCTAACATCCTAATGTTAGTGGCTGGGAGAGGTTGCGGGAAAAGCATGTGTGAGCACTGGGCCTGAACTCCCGTGTATCTCAGTTGAATACAGCGATTTCCAATGGCCTTCTTCAATCACACTGAAGCTAGGTTCCAACTCCCATGTCCGAGTGGGTAGCAGACATCTGCCTCCCATGCATACACACTTCTGAGAGTTGAGCTTATGGCCTGTACCTCCACAGCCAGCCTGCTGGTACCCTTGGCTTCTAAAAGGCCTAGGCTCGCTGTTTGGCGGAAGTGCTGGGAGAGGTAATTGGAATCACCCGGCACACAAGACTAGTGCCTCCAAGCTCAGTTCTGCGATTTCCTAGTAATTCCTGTGGTAGACTGGTGCTACATACTAAGTTCCATACGTGAGAGGGTAGCTGAACGCCTTGTCCAAATCCATCTTACTTCTGAGAGTTGAGCTCAGCCTCAGTCCCTCACAGTTCCACACTGCCTGCAGAGTGAGTTTCGCAGGTCTTCAGCAGAGACGTTTGCCAGAGGCTTCTGAGACGCAGGGTAACAATGCAGACCTGGAGGGTATCCCCAGGTGCAGTCGACTGGTAATCTTGGAACCTCCTGACTCAGAATACTGCTACCTTCTCACTGCCATAGGAATGCAGCTAGTTGACAGCTGGCTTCAAGACATGCTTCCCTGTGAGAGCTGAGGACAGGGCAGAACCCTCCCGCATGCTGCCTGACTGTAGGAGTAGCTGCTAACATCCTTATGTTAGTGGCTGGGAGAGGTTGCGGGAAAAGCATGTCTGAGCACTGGGCCTGAACTCCCGTGTATCTGAGTTGAATACAGCGATTTCCAACGGCTTTCCTCAACCAGAGTGTAGCTAGGTTCCAAATCCCATGTACGAGCGGGTAGCAGACATCTGCCTCCCATGCATACACACTTCTGAGAGTTGAGCTTATGGCCTGTACCTCCACATCCAGCCTCCTGGTACCCTTGGCTTCTAAAAGGCCTAGGCTCGCTGTTTGACGCAAGTGCTGGGAGAGGTAATTGGAATCTCCCGGCACACAAGACGAGTGCCTCTAAGCTCAATTCACGATTTCCAAGTAATTCTTGTGGTAGACAGGTGCTACATACTAAGTTCCATATGTGAGAAGGTAGCTGAACGCCTTGTCCAAAAGCATCTTACTTCTGAGAGTTGAGCACACCCTCAGTCCCTCACACTTCCACACTGCCTGCAGAGTGAGTTTCACACGTCTTCACCAGAGACGATTGCCAGAGGCTTCTGAGTACAAGTTTACAATGCAGACCTGGAGGGTATCTCCAGGTGCAGTAGAGTGGTAATCTTGGAACCTCCTGACTCAGAGTACTGCTACCTTCTCACTGCCATAGGAATGCAGCTAGTTGACAGCTGGCTTCAAGACATGCTTCCCTGTGAGAGCTGAGGACACGGCAGAACCCTCCCGCATTATGCCTGACTGTAGGAGTAGCTGCTAACATCCTAATGTTAGTGGCTGGGAGAGGTTGCGGGAAAAGCATGTGTGAGCACTGGGCCTGAACTCCCGTGTATCTGAGTTGAATACAGCGATTTGCAATGGCCTTCTTCAATCACAGTGTAGCTAGGTTCCAACTCCCATGTCCGAGTGGGTAGCAGACATCTGCCTCCCATGCATACACACTTCTGAGAGTTGAGCTTATGGCCTGTACCTCCACAGCCAGCCTGCTGGTACCCTTGGCTTCTAAAAGGCCTAGGCTCGCTGTTTGACGGAAGTGCTGGGAGAGGTAATTGGAATCACCCGGCACACAAGACTAGTGCCTCCAAGCTCAGTTCTGCGATTTCCTAGTAATTCCTGTGGTAGACTGGTGCTATATACTAAGTTCCATACGTGAGAGGGTAGCAGAACGCCTTGTCCAAAACCATCTTACTTCTGAGAGTTGAGCTCAGCCTCAGTCCCTCACAGTTCCACACTGCCTGCAGAGTGAGTTTCGCAGGTCTTCAGCAGAGACGTTTGCCAGAGGCTTCTGAGACGCAGGGTAACAATGCAGACCTGGAGGGTATCCCCAGGTGCAGTCGACTGGTAATCTTGGAACCTCCTGACTCAGAATACTGCTACCTTCTCACTGCCATAGGAATGCAGCTAGTTGACAGCTGGCTTCAAGACATGCTTCCCTGTGAGAGCTGAGGACAGGGCAGAACCCTCCCGCATGCTGCCTGACTGTAGGAGTAGCTGCTAACATCCTTATGTTAGTGGCTGGGAGAGGTTGCGGGAAAAGCATGTGTGAGCACTGGGCCTGAACTCCCGTGTATCTGAGTTGAATACAGCGATTTCCAACGGCTTTCCTCAACCAGAGTGTAGCTAGGTTCCAAATCCCATGTACGAGCGGGTAGCAGACATCTGCCTCCCATGCATACACACTTCTGAGAGTTGAGCTTATGGCCTGTACCTCCACAGCCAGCCTGCTGGTACCCTTGGCTTCTAAAAGGCCTAGGCTCGCTGTTTGACGGAAGTGCTGGGAGAGGTAATTGGAATCACCCGGCACACAAGACTAGTGCCTCCAAGCTCAGTTCAGCGAATTCCTAGTAATTCCTGTGGTAGACAGGTGCTACATACTAAGTTCCATACGTGAGAGGGTAGCTGAACGCCTTGTCCAAAACCATCTTACCTCTGAGAGTTGAGCTCAGCCTCAGTCCCTCACAGTTCGACACTGCCTGCAGAGTGAGTTTCGCAGGTCTTCAGCAGAGACGTTTGCCAGAGGCTTCTGAGACGCAGGGTAACAATGCAGACCTGGAGGGTATCCCCAGGTGCAGTCGACTGGTAATCTTGGAACCTCCTGACTCAGAATACTGCTACCTTCTCACTGCCATAGGAATGCAGCTAGTTGACACCTGGCTTCAAGACATGCTTCCCTGTGAGAGCTGAGGACAGGGCAGAACCCTCCCGCATGCTGCCTGACTGTAGGAGTAGCTGCTAACATCCTTATGTTAGTGGCTGGGAGAGGTTGCGGGAAAAGCATGTCTGAGCACTGGGCCTGAACTCCCGTGTATCTGAGTTGAATACAGCGATTTCCAACGGCGTTCCTCAACCAGAGTGTAGCTAGGTTCCAAATCCCATGTACGAGCGGGTAGCAGACATCTGCCTCCCATGCATACACACTTCTGAGAGTTGAGCTTATGGCCTGTACCTCCACATCCAGCTTGCTGGTACCCTTGGCTTCTAAAAGGCCTAGGCTCGCTGTTTGACGGAAGTGCTGGGAGAGGTAATTGGAATCTCCCCGCACACAAGACGAGTGCCTCCAAGCTCAATTCACGATTTCCCAGTAATTCTTGTGGTAGACAGGTACTACTTACTAAGTTCCATATGCTAGATGGTAGCTGAACGCCTTGTCCAAAAGCATCTTACTTCTGAGAGTTGAGCCCACCTTCAGTCCCTCACAGTTCCACACTGCCTGCAGAGTGAGTTTCACACGTCTTCACTAGAGACGATTGCCAGAGGCTTCTTAGTACAAGTTAACAATGCAGACCTGGAGGGTATCTCCAGGGGCAGTAGAGTGGTAATCTTGGAACCTCCTGACTCAGAGTACTGCTACCTTCTCACTGCCATAGGAATGCAGCTAGTTGACAGCTGGCTTCAAGACATGCTTCCCTGTGAGAGCTGAGGACAGGGCAGAACCCTCCCGCATGCTGCCTGACTGTAGGAGTAGCTGCTAACATCCTTATGTTAGTGGCTGGGAGAGGTTGCGGGAAAAGCATGTGTGAGCACTGGGCCTGAACTCCCGTGTATCTGAGTTGAATACAGCGATTTCCAAAGGCTTTCCTCAACCAGAGTGTAGCTAGGTTCCAAATCCCATGTACGGGCGGGTAGCAGACATCTGCCTCCATGCATACACACTTCTGAGAGTTGAGCTTATGGCCTGTACCTCCACATCCAGCCTGCTGGTACCCTTGGCTTCTAAAAGGCCTAGGCTCGCTGTTTGACGGAAGTGCTGGGAGAGGTAATTGGAATCTCCCGGCACACAAGATGATTCCCTCCAAGCTCAATTCATGATTTCCCAGTAATTCTTGTGGTAGACAGGTTCTACATACTAAGTTCCATATGTGAGAAGGTAGCTGAACGCCTTGTCCAAAAGCATCTTACTTCTGAGAGTTGAGCACACCCTCAGGCCCTCACACGTCAACACTGCCTGCAGAGTGAGTTTCACACGTCTTCACCAGAGACGATTGCCAGAGGCTTCTGAGTACAAGTTAACAACGCAGACCTGGAGGGTATCTCCAGGTGCAGTAGAGTGGTAATCTTGGAACCTCCTTACTCAGAGTACTGCTACCTTCTCATTGCCATAGGAATGCAGCTAATTGACAGCTGGCTTCAAGACATGCTTCCCTGTGAGAGCTGGGGACAGGGCAGAACCCTCCCGCATGCTGCCTGACTGTAGGAGTAGCTGCTAACATCCTAATGTTAGTGGCTGGGAGAGGTTGCGGGAAAAGCATGTGTGAGCACTGGGCCTGAACTCCCGTGTATCTGAGTTGAATACAGCGATTTCCAATGGCCTTCTTCAATCACAGTGTAGCTAGGTTCCAACTCCCATGTCCGAGTGGGTAGCAGACATCTGCCTCCCATGCATATACACTTCTGAGTGTTGAGCTTAAGGCCTGTACCTCCACATCCAGCCTGCTGGTACCCTTGCCTTCTAAAAGGCCTAGGCTCGCTGTTTGACGGAAGTGCTGGGAGAGGTAATTGGAATCACCCGGCACACAAGACTAGTGCCTCCAAGCTCAGTTCAGCGAATTCCTAGTAATTCCTGTGGTAGACTGGTGCTACATACTAAGTTCCATACGTGAGAGGGTAGCTGAACACCTTGTCCAAAACCATCTTACTTCTGAGAGTTGAGCTCAGCCTCAGTCCCTCACAGTTCCACACTGCCTGCAGAGTGAGTTTCGCAGGTCTTCAGCAGAGACGTTTGCCAGAGGCTTCTGAGACGCAGGGTAACAATGCAGACCTGGAGGGTATCCCCAGGTGCAGTCGACTGGTAATCTTGGAACCTCCTGACTCAGAATACTGCTATCTTCTCACTGCCATAGGAATGCAGCTAGTTGACAGCTGGCTTCAAGACATGCTTCCCTGTGAGAGCTGAGGACAGGGCAGAACCCTCCCGCATGTTGCCTGACTGTAGGAGTAGCTGCTAACATCCTTATGTTAGTGGCTGGGAGAGGTTGCGGGAAAAGCATGTGTGAGCACTGGGCCTGAACTCCCGTGTATCTGAGTTGAATACAGCGATTTCCAACGGCTTTTCTCAACCAGAGTGTAGCTAGTTTCCAAATCCCATGTACGAGTGGGTAGCAGACATCTGCCTCCCATGCATACACACTTCTGAGAGTTGAGCTTATGGCCTGTACCTCCACAGCCAGCCTGCTGGTACCCTTGGCTTCTAAAAGGCCTAGGCTCGCTGTTTGACGGAAGTGCTGGGAGAGGTAATTGGAATCTCCCGGCACACAAGACGAGTGCCTCCAAGCTCAATTCACGATTTCCCAGTAATTCTTGTGGTAGACAGGTGCTACATACTAAGTTCCATATGTGAGAAGGTAGCTGAACGCCTTGTCCAAAAGCATCTTACTTCTGAGAGTTGAGCACACCCTCAGTCCCTCACAGTTCCACACTGCCTGCAGAGTGATTTTCACACGTCTTCACCAGAGACGATTGCCAGAGGCTTCTGAGTACAAGTTAACAATGCAGACCTGGAGGGTATCTCCAGGTGCAGTAGAGTGGTAATCTTGGAACCTCCTGACTCAGAGTACTGCTACCTTCTCACTGCCATAGGAATGCAGCTAGTTGACAGCTGGCTTCAAGACATGTTTCCCTGTGAGTGCTGAGGACAGGGCAGAACCCTCCCGCATGCTGCCTGACTGTAGGAGTAGCTGCTAACATCCTTATGTTAGTGGCTGGGAGAGGTTGCGGGAAAAGCATGTGTGAGCACTGGGCCTGAACTCCCGTGTATCTGAGTTGAATACAGCGATTTCCAACGGCTTTCCTCAACCAGAGTGTAGCTAGGTTCCAAATCCCATGTACGAGCGGGTAGCAGACATCTGCCTCCCATGCATACACACTTCTGAGAGTTGAGCTTATGGCCTGTACCTCCACAGCCAACCTGATGGTACCCTTGGCTTCTAAAAGGCCTAGGCTCGCTGTTTGACGGAAGTGCTGGGAGAGGTAATTGGAATCACCCGGCACACAAGACTAGTGCCTCCAAGCTCAGTTCAGCGATTTCCTAGTAATTCCTGTGGTAGACTGGTGCTACATACTAAGTTCCATACGTGAGAGGGTAGCTGAACGCCTTGTCCAAAACCATCTTACTTCTGAGAGTTGAGCTCACCCTCAGTCCCTAACAGTACCACACTGCCTGCAGAGTGAGTTTCGCAGGTCTTCAGCAGAGACGTTTGCCAGAGGCTTCTGAGACGCAGGGTAACAATGCAAACCTGGAGGGTATCCCCAGGTGCAGTCGACTGGTAATCTTGGAACCTCCTGACTCAGAATACTGCTACCTTCTCACTGCCATAGGAATGCAGCTAGTTGACAGCTGGCTTCAAGACATGCTTCCCTGTGAGAGCTGAGGACAGGGCAGAACCCTCCCGCATGCTGCCTGACTGTAGGAGTAGCTGCTAACATCCTTATGTTAGTGGCTGGGAGAGGTTGCGGGAAAAGCATGTGTGAGCACTGGGCCTGAACTCCCGTGTATCTGAGTTGAATACAGCGATTTCCAACGGCTTTCCTCAACCAGAGTGTAGCTAGGTTCCAAATCCCATGTACGAGCGGGTAGCAGACATCTGTCTCCCATGCATACACACTTCTGAGAGTTGAGCTTATGGCCTGTACCTCCACATCCAGCCTGCTGGTACCCTTGGCTTCTAAAAGGCCTAGGCTCGCTGTTTGACGGAAGTGCTGGGAGAGGTAATTGGAATCTCCCGGCACACAAGACGAGTGCCTCCAAGCTCAATTCACGATTTCCCAGTAATTCTTGTGGTAGACAGGTGCTACATACTAAGTTCCATATGTGAGAAGGTAGCTGAACGCCTTGTCCAAAAGCATCTTACTTCTGAGAGTTGAGCACACCCTCAGTCCCTCACACTTCCACACTGCCTGCAGAGTGAGTTTCACACGTCTTCACCAGAGACGATTGCCAGAGGCTTCTGAGTACAAGTTAACAATGCAGACCTGGAGGGTATCTCCAGGTGCAGTAGAGTGGTAATCTTGGAACCTCCTGACTCAGAGTACTGCTACCTTCTCACTGCCATAGGAATGCAGCTAGTTGACAGCTGGCTTCAAGACATGCTTCCCTGTGAGAGCTGAGGACAGGGCAGAACCCTCCCGCATGCTGCCTGACTGTAGGAGTAGCTGCTAACATCCTTATGTTAGTGGCTGGGAGAGGTTGCGGGAAAAGCATGTGTGAGCACTGGGCCTGAACTCCCGTGTATCTGAGTTGAATACAGCGATTTCCACCGGCGTTCTTCAACCAGAGTGTAGCTAGGTTCCAAATCCCATGTACGAGCGGGTAGCAGACATCTGCCTCCCATGCATACAAACTTCTGAGAGTTGAGCTTATGGCCTGTACCTCCACAGCCAGCCTGCTGTTACCCTTGGCTTCTAAAAGGCCTAGGCTCGCTGTTTGACGGAAGTGCTTGGAGAGGTAATTGGAATCACCCGGCACACAAGACTAGTGCCTCCAAGCTCAGTTCAGCGATTTCCTAGTTATTCCTGTGGTAGACTGGTGCTACATACTAAGTTCCATACGTGAGAGGGTAGCTGAACGCCTTGTCCAAAACCATCTTACTTCTGAGAGTTGAGCTCAGCCTCAGTCCCTCACAGTTCGACACTGCCTGCAGAGTGAGTTTCGCAGGTCTTCAGCAGAGACGTTTGCCAGAGGCTTCTGAGACGCAGGGTAACAATGCAGACCTGGAGGGTATCCCCAGGTGCAGTCGACTGGTAATCTTGGAACCTCCTGACTCAGAATACTGCTACCCTCTCACTGCCATAGGAATGCAGCTAGTTGACAGCTGGCTTCAAGACATGCTTCCCTGTGAGAGCTGAGGACAGGGCCGAACCCTCCCGCATTCTGCCTGACTGTAGGAGTAGCTGCTAACATCCTTATGTTTGTGGCTGGGAGAGGTTGCGGGAAAAGCATGTGTGAGCACTGGGCCTGAACTCCCGTGTATCTGAGTTGAATACAGCGATTTCCAACGGCTTTCCTCAACCAGAGTG
Organism: Canis aureus; assembly: GCF_053574225.1. Taxonomy (NCBI): domain Eukaryota; kingdom Metazoa; phylum Chordata; class Mammalia; order Carnivora; family Canidae; genus Canis; species Canis aureus. The sequence continues at coordinate 4,174,469 of NC_135630.1, forward strand.
TAGCTAGGTTCCAAATCCCATGTACGAGCTGGTAGCAGACATCTGCCTCCCATGCATACACACTTCTGAGAGTTGAGCTTATGGCCTGTACCTCCACATCCAGCCTGCTGGTACCCTTGGCTTCTAAAAGGCCTAGGCTCGCTGTTTGACGGAAGTGCTGGGAGAGGTAATTGGAATCTCCCGGCACACAAGGCGAGTGCCTCCAAGCTCATATCACGATTTCACAGTAATTCTTGTGGTAGACAAGTGCTACATACTAAGTTCCATATGTGAGATGGTAGCTGAACGCCTTGTCCAAAAGCATCTTACTTCTGAGAGTGTAGCCCACCCTCAGTCCCTCACAGTTCCACACTGCCTGCAGAGTGAGTTTCGCAGGTCTTCACCAGAGACGATTGCCAGAGGCTTCTGAGTACAAGTTAACAATGCAGACCTGGAGGGTATCTCCAGGTGCAGTAGAGTGGTAATCTTGGAACCTCCTGACTCAGAGTACTGCTACCTTCTCACTGCCATAGGAATGCAGCTAGTTGACAGCTGGCTTCAAGACATGCTTCCCTGTGAGAGCTGAGGACAGGGCAGAACCCTCCCGCATGCTGCCTGACTGTAGGAGTAGCTGCTAACATCCTTATGTTAGTGGCTGGAAGAGGTTGCGGGAAAAGCATGTGTGAGCGCTGGGCCTGAACTCCCGTGTATCTGAGTTGAATACAGCGATTTCCAACGGCTTTCCTCAACCAGAGTGTAGCTAGGTTCCAAATCCCATGTACGAGCGGGTAGCAGACATCTGCCACCCATGCATACACACTTCTGAGAGTTGAGCTTATGGCCTGTACCTCCACAGCCAGCCTGCTGGTACCCTTGGCTTCTAAAAGGCCTAGGCTCGCTGTTTGACGGAAGTGCTGGGAGAGGTAATTGGAATCTCCCGGCACACAAGGCGAGTGCCTCCAAGCTCAATTCACGATTTCCCAGTAATTCTTGTGGTAGACAGGTGCTACATACTAAGTTCCATATGTGAGATGGTAGCTGAACGCCTTGTCCAAAAGCATCTTACTTCTGAGAGTTGAGCCCACCCTCAGTCCCTCACAGTTCCACACTGCCTGCAGAGTGAGTTTCACACGTCTTCACCAGAGACGATTGCCAGAGGCTTCTGAGTACAAGTTAACAATGCAGACCTGGAGGGTATCTCCAGGTGCAGTAGAGTGGTAATCTTGGAACCTCCTGAATCAGAGTACCGCTACCTTCTCACTGCCATAGGAATGCAGCTAGTTGACTGCTGGTTTCAAGACATGCTTCCCTGGAGAGCTGAGGACAGGGCAGAATCCTCCCGCATGCTGCCTGACTGTAGGAGTAGCTGCTAACATCCTAATGTTAGTGGCTGGGAGAGGTTGCGGGAAAAGCATGTGTGAGCACTGGGCCTGAACTCCCGTGTATCTGAGTTGAATACAGCGATTTCCAATGGCCTTCTTCAATCACAGTGTAGCTAGGTTCCAACTCCCATGACCGAGTGGGTAGCAGACATCTGCCTCCCATGCATATACACTTCTGAGAGTTGAGCTTATGGCCTGTACCTCCACAGCCAGCCTGCTGGTACCCTTGGCTTCTAAAAGGCCTAGGCTCGCTGTTTGACGGAAGTGCTGGGAGAGGTAATTGGAATCACCCGGCACACAAGACTAGTGCCTCCAAGCTCAGTTCAGCGATTTCCTAGTAATTCCTGTGGTAGACTGGTGCTACATACTAAGTTCCATACGTGAGAGGGTAGCTGAACGCCTTGTCCAAAACCATCTTACTTCTGAGAGTTGAGCTCAGCCTCACTCCCTCACAGTTCCACACTGCCTGCAGAGTGAGTTTCGCAGGTCTTCGGCAGAGACGTTTGCCAGAGGCTTCTGAGACGCAGGGTAACAATGCAGACCTGGAGGGTATCCCCAGGTGCAGTCGACTGGTAATCTTGGAACCTCCTGACTCAGAATACTGCTACCTTCTCACTGCCATAGGAATGCAGCTATTTGACAGCTATCTGGCTTCAAGACATGCTTCCCTGTGAGAGCTGAGAGCAGGGCAGAACCCTCCCGCATCCTGCCTGACTGTAGGATGAGCTGCTAACATCCTAATGTTAGTGGCTGGGAGAGGTTGCGGGAAAAGCATGTTTGAGCACTGGGCCTGAACTCAAGTGTATCTGAGTTGAATACAGCGATTTCCAACGGCTTTCCTCAACCAGAGTGTAGCTAGGTTCCAAATCCCATGTACGAGCGGGTAGCAGACATCTGCCTCCCATGCATACACACTTCTGAGAGTTGAGCTTATGGCCTGTACCTCCACAGCCAGCCTGCTGGTACCCTTGGCTTCTAAAAGGCCTAGGCTCGCTGTTTGACGGAAGTGCTGGGAGAGGTAATTGGAATCTCCCGGCACACAAGACGAGTGCCTCCAAGCTCAATTCACGATTTCCCAGTAATTCTTGTGGTAGACAGGTGCTACATACTAAGTTCCATATGTGAGAAGGTAGCTGAACGCCTTGTCCAAAAGCATCTTACTTCTGAGAGTTGAGCACACCCTCAGTCCCTCACACTTCCACACTGCCTGCAGAGTGAGTTTCACACGTCTTCACCAGAGACGATTGCCAGAGGCTTCTGAGTACAAGTTACACTGCAGACCTGGAGGGTATCTCCAGGTGCAGTAGAGTGGTAATCTTGGAACCTCCTGACTCAGAGTACTGCTACCTTCTCACTGCCATAGGAATGCAGCTAGTTGACAGCTGGCTTCAAGACATGCTTCCCTGTGAGAGCTGAGGACAGGGCAGAACCCTCCCGCATGCTGCCTGACTGTAGGAGTAGCTGCTAACATCCTTATGTTAGTGGCTGGGAGAGGTTGCGGGAAAAGCATGTGTGAGCACTGGGCCTGAACTCCCGTGTATCTGAGTTGAATACAGCGATTTCCAATGGCCTTCTTCAATCACAGTGTAGCTAGGTTCCAACTCCCATGTCCGAGTGGGTAGCAGACATCTGCCTCCCATGCATACACACTTCTGAGAGTTGAGCTTATGGCCTGTACCTCCACATCCAGCCTGCTGGTACCCTTGGCTTCTAAAGGCCTAGGCTCGCTGTTTGACGGAAATGCTGAGAGAGGTAATTGGAATCACCCGGCACACAAGACTAGTGCCTCCAAGCTCAGTTCAGCGATTTCCTAGTAATTCCTGTGGTAGACTGGTGCTACATACTAAGTTCCATATGTGAGAAGGTAACTGAACGCCTTGTCCAAAAGCATCTTACTTCTGAGAGTTGAGCACAACCTCAGTCACTCACACTTCCACACTGCCTGCAGAGTGAGTTTCACACGTCTTCACCAGAGACGATTGCCAGAGGCTTCTGAGTACAAGTTACACTGCAGACCTGGAGGGTATCTCCAGGTGCAGTATTGTGGTAATCTTGGAACCTCCTGACTCAGAGTACTGCTACCTTCTCACTGCCATAGGAATGAGGCTAGTTGACAGCTGGCTTCAAGACATGCTTCCCTGTGAGAGCTGAGGACAGGGCAGAACCCTCCCGCATGCTGCCTGACTGTAGGAGTAGCTGCTAACATCCTTATGTTAGTGGCTGGGAGAGGTTGCGGGAAAAGCATGTGTGAGCACTGGGCCTGAACTCCCGTGTATCTGAGTTGAATACAGCGATTTCCAATGGCCTTCTTCAATCACAGTGTAGCTAGGTTCCAACTCCCATGTCTGAGTGGGTAGCAGACATCTGCCTCCCATGCATACACACTTCTGAGAGTTGAGCTTATGGCCTGTACCTCCACATCCAGCCTGATGGTACCCTTGGCTTCTAAAGGCCTAGGCTCGCTGTTTGACGGAAATGCTGGGAGAGGTAATAGGAATCACCCGGCACACAAGACTAGTGCCTCCAAGCTCATTTCAGCGATTTCCTAGTAATTCCTGTGGTAGACTGGTCCTACATACTAGTTCCATACGTGAGAGGGTAGCTGAACGCCTTGTCCAAAACCATCTTACTTCTGAGAGTTGAGCTCAGCCTCAGTCCCTCACAGTTCCACACTGCCTGCAGAGTGAGTTTCGCAGGTCTTCAGCAGAGACGTTTGCCAGAGGCTTCTGAGACGCAGGGTAACAATGCAGACCTGGAGGGTATCCCCAGGTGCAGTCGACTGGTAATCTTGGAACCTCCTGACTCAGAATACTGCTACATTCTCACTGCCATAGGAATGCAGCTAGTTGACAGCTAGCCGGTTTCAAGACATGCCTCCCTGAGAGAGCTGAGGCCAGGGCAGAACCCTCCCGCATGCTGCCTGACTGTAGGAGTAGCTGCTAACATCCTAATGTTAGTGGCTGGGAGAGGTTGCGGGAAAAGCATGTGTGAGCACTGGGCCTGAACTCCCGTGTATCTGAGTTGAATACAGCGATTTCCAACGGCTTTCCTCAACCAGAGTGTAGCTAGGTTACAAATCCCATGTACGAGCGGGTAGCAGACATCTGCCTCCCATGCATACACACTTCTGAGAGTTGAGCTTATGGACTGTACCTCCACAGCCAGCCTGCTGGTACCCTTGGCTTCTAAAAGGCCTAGGCTCGCTGTTTGACGGAAGTGCTGCGAGAGGTAATTGGAATCTCCCGGAACACAAGACGAGTGCCTCCAAGCTCAATTCACGATTTCCCAGTAATTCTTGTGGTAGACAGGTTCTACATACTAAGTTCCATATGTGAGATGGTAGCTGAACGCCTTGTCCAAAAGCATCTTACTTCCGAGAGTTGAGCCCACACTCAGTCCCTCACAGTTCCACACTGCCTGCAGAGTGAGTTTCACAAGTCTTCACCAGAGACGATTGCCAGAGGCTTCTGAGTACAAGTTAACAATGCAGACCTGGAGGGTATCTCCAGGTTCAGTAGAGTGGTAATCTTGGAACCTCCTGACTCAGAGTACTGCTACCTTCTCACTGCCATAGGAATGCAGCTAGTTGACAGCTGGCTTCAAGACATGCTTCCCTGTGAGAGCTGAGGACAGGGCAGAACCCTCCCGCATCCTGCCTGACTGTAGGAATAGCTGCTAACATCCTAATGTTAGTGCCTGGGAGAGGTTGCGGGAAAAGCATGTGTGAGCACTGGGCCTGAACTCCCGTGTATCTGAGTTGAATACAGCGATTTCCAATGGCCTTCTTCAATCACAGTGTAGCTAGGTTCCAACTCCCATGTCCGAGTGGGTAGCAGACATCTGCCTCCCATGCATATACACTTCTGAGAGTTGAGCTTATGGCCTGTACCTCCACAGCCAGCCTGCTGGTACCCTTGGCTTCTAAAAGGCCTAGGCTCGCTGTTTGACGGAAGTGCTTGAGAGGTAATTGGAATCACCCGGCACACAAGTCTAGTGCCTCCAAGCTCAGTTCAGCGATTTCCTAGTAATTCCTGTGGTAGACTGGTGCTACATACTAAGTTCCATACGTGAGAGGGTAGCTGAACGCCTTGTCCAAAAAAATCTTACCTCTGAGATTAGAGCTCAGCCTCAGTCCCTCACAGTTCCACACTGCCTGCAGAGTGAGTTTCGCAGGTCTTCAGCAGAGACGTTTGCCAGAGGCTTCTGAGACGCAGGGTAACAATGCAGACCTGGAGGGTATCCCCAGGTGCAGTCCACTGGTAATCTTGGAACCTCCTGACTCAGAATACTGCTACCTTCTCACTGACATAGGAATGCAGCTAGTTGACAGCTAGCTGGCTTCAAGACATGCTTCCCTGTGAGAGCTGAGGACAGGGCAGAACCCTCCCGCATGCTGCCTGACTGTAGGAGTAGCTGCTAACATCCTAATGTTAGTGGCTGGGAGAGGTTGCGGGAAAAGCATGTGTGAGCACTGGGCCTGAACTCCCGTGTATCTGAGTTGAATACAGCGATTTCCAACGGCTTTCCTCAACCAGAGTGTAGCTAGGTTCCAAATCCCATGTACGAGCGGGTAGCAGACATCTGCCTCCCATGCATACACACTTCTGAGAGTTGAGCTTATGGCCTGTACCTCCACAGCAAGCCTGCTGGTACCCTTGGCTTCTAAAAGGCCTATGCTCGCTGTTTGACGGAAGTGCTGGGAGAGGTAATTGGAATCTCCCGGCACACAAGACGAGTGCCTCCAAGCTCAATTCACGATTTCCCAGTAATTCTTGTGGTAGACAGGTGCTACATACTAAGTTCCATATGTGAGATGGTAGCTGAACGCCTTGTCCAAAAGCATCTTACTTCTGAGAGTTGAGCCCACCCTTAGTCCCTCACAGTTCCACACTGCCTGCAGAGTGAGTTTCACACGTCTTCACCAGAGACGATTGCCAGAGGCTTCTGAGTACAAGTTAACAATGCAGACCTGGAGGGTATCTCCAGGTGCAGTAGAGTGGTAATCTTGGAACCTCCTGACTCAGAGTACTGCTACCTTCTCACTGCCATAGGAATGCAGCTAGTTGACAGCTGGCTTCAAGACATGCTTCGCTGAGAGAGCTGAGGACAGGGCAGAACCCTCCCTCATGCTGCCTGACTGTAGGAGTAGCTGCTAACATCCTAATGTTAGTGGCTGGGAGAGGTTGGGGGAAAAGCATGTGTGAGCACTGGGCCTGAACTCCCGTGTATCTGAGTTGAATACAGCGATTTTCAATGGCCTTCTTCAATCACAGTGTAGCTAGGTTCCAACACCCATGTCCGAGTGGGTAGCAGACATCTGCCTCCCATGCATACACACTTCTGAGAGTTGAGCTTATGGCCTGTACCTCCACAGCAAGCCTGCTGGTACCCTTGGCTTCTAAAAGGCCTAGGCTCGTTGTTTGACGGAAGTGCTGGGAGAGGTAATTGGAATCACCCGGCACACAAGACTAGTGCCTCCAACCACAGTTCAGCGATTTCCTAGTAATTCCTGTGGTAGACTGGTGCTACATACTAAGTTCCATACGTGAGAGGGTAGCTGAACGCCTTGTCCAAAACCATCTTACTTCTGAGAGTTGAGCTCAGCCTCAGTCCCTCACAGTTCCACACTGCCTGCAGAGTGCGTTTCGCAGGTCTTCAGCAGAGACGTTTGCCAGAGGCTTCTCAGACGCAGGGTAACAATGCAGACCTGGAGGGTATCCCCAGGGGCAGTCGACTGGTAATCTTGGAACCTCCTGACTCAGAATACTGCTACCTTCTCACTGCCATAGGAATGCAGCTAGTTGACAGCTGGCTTCAAGACATGCTTCCCTGTGAGAGCTGAGGACAGGGCAGAACCCTCCCGCATGCTGCCTGACTGTAGGAGTAGCTGCTAACATCCTTATGTTAGTGGCTGGGAGACGTTGCGGGAAAGCATGTGTGAGCACTGGGCCTGAACTCCCGTGTATCTGAGTTGAATACAGCGGTTTCCAACGGCTTTCCTCAACCAGAGTGTAGCTAGATTCCAAATCCCATGTACGAGCGTGTAGCAGACATCTGCCTCCCATGCATACACACTTCTGAGAGTTGAGCTTATGGCCTGTACCTCCACAGCCAGCCTGCTGGTACCCTTGGCTTCTCAAAGGCCTAGGCTCGCTGTTTGACGGAAGTGCTGGGAGAGGTAATTGGAATCACCCGGCACACAAGACTAGTGCCTCCAAGCTCAGTTCAGCGATTTCCTAGTAATTCCTGTGGTAGACTGGTGCTACATACTAAGTTCCATACGTGAGAGGATAGCTGAACGCCTTGTCCAAAACCATCTTACTTCTGAGAGTTGAGCCCACCCTTAGTCCCTCACAGTTCCACACTGCCTGCAGAGTGAGTTTCACACGTCTTCACCAGAGACGATTGCCAGAGGCTTCTGAGTACAAGTTAACAATGCAGACCTGGAGGGTATCTCCAGGTGCAGTAGAGTGGTAATCTTGGAACCTCCTGACTCAGAGTACTGCTACCTTCTCACTGCCATAGGAATGCAGCTAGTTGACAGCTGGCTTCAAGACATGCTTCGCTGAGAGAGCTGAGGACAGGGCAGAACCCTCCCTCATGCTGCCTGACTGTAGGAGTAGCTGCTAACATCCTAATGTTAGTGGCTGGGAGAGGTTGCGGGAAAAGCATGTGTGAGCACTGGGCCTGAACTCCCGTGTATCTGAGTTGAATACAGCGATTTTCAATGGCCTTCTTCAATCACAGTGTAGCTAGGTTCCAACACCCATGTCCGAGTGGGTAGCAGACATCTGCCTCCCATGCATACACACTTCTGAGGGTTGAGCTTATGGCCTGTACCTCCACAGCAAGCCTGCTGGTACCCTTGGCTTCTAAAAGGCCTAGGCTCGTTGTTTGACGGAAGTGCTGGGAGAGGTAATTGGAATCACCCGGCACACAAGACTAGTGCCTCCAACCACAGTTCAGCGATTTCCTAGTAATTCCTGTGGTAGACTGGTGCTACATACTAAGTTCCATACGTGAGAGGGTAGCTGAACGCCTTGTCCAAAACCATCTTACTTCTGAGAGTTGAGCTCAGCCTCAGTCCCTCACAGTTCCACACTGCCTGCAGAGTGCGTTTCGCAGGTCTTCAGCAGAGACGTTTGCCAGAGGCTTCTCAGACGCAGGGTAACAATGCAGACCTGGAGGGTATCCCCAGGGGCAGTCGACTGGTAATCTTGGAACCTCCTGACTCAGAATACTGCTACCTTCTCACTGCCATAGGAATGCAGCTAGTTGACAGCTGGCTTCAAGACATGCTTCCCTGTGAGAGCTGAGGACAGGGCAGAACCCTCCCGCATGCTGCCTGACTGTAGGAGTAGCTGCTAACATCCTTATGTTAGTGGCTGGGAGACGTTGCGGGAAAGCATGTGTGAGCACTGGGCCTGAACTCCCGTGTATCTGAGTTGAATACAGCGGTTTCCAACGGCTTTCCTCAACCAGAGTGTAGCTAGATTCCAAATCCCATGTACGAGCGTGTAGCAGACATCTGCCTCCCATGCATACACACTTCTGAGAGTTGAGCTTATGGCCTGTACCTCCACAGCCAGCCTGCTGGTACCCTTGGCTTCTCAAAGGCCTAGGCTCGCTGTTTGACGGAAGTGCTGGGAGAGGTAATTGGAATCACCCGGCACACAAGACTAGTGCCTCCAAGCTCAGTTCAGCGATTTCCTAGTAATTCCTGTGGTAGACTGGTGCTACATACTAAGTTCCATACGTGAGAGGATAGCTGAACGCCTTGTCCAAAACCATCTTACTTCTGAGAGTTGAGCTCAGCCTCAGTCCCTCACAGTTCCACACTGCCTGCAGAGTGAGTTTCGCAGGACTTCAGCAGAGACGTTTGCCAGAGGCTTCTGAGACGCAAGGTAACAATGCAGACCTGGAGGGTATCCCCAGGTGCAGTCGACTGGTAATCTTGGAACCTCCTGACTCAGAATACTGCTACCTTCTCACTGCCATAGGAATGCAGCTAGTTGACAGCTGGCTTCAAGACATGCTTCCCTGTGAGAGCTGAGGACAGGGCAGAACCCTCCCGCATGCTGCCTGACTGTAGGAGTAGCTGCTAACATCCTTATGTTAGTGGCTGGGAGAGGTTGAGGGAAAAGCATGTGTGAGCACTGGGCCTGAACTCCCGTGTATCTGAGTTGAATACAGCGATTTCCACCGGCGTTCCTCAACCAGAGTGTAGCTAGGTTCCAAATCCCATGTACGAGCGGGTAGCAGACATCTGCCTCCCATGCATACACACTTCTGAGAGTTGAGCTTATGGCCTGTGCCTCCACATCCAGCCTGCTGGTACCATTGGCTTCTAAAAGGCCTAGGCTCGCTGTTTGACGGAAGTGCTGGGAGAGGTAATTGGAATCTCCCGGCACACAAGACTAGTGCCTCCAAGCTCAATTCACGATTTCCCAGTAATTCTTGTGGTAGACAGGTGCTACATACTAAGTTCCATATGTGAGATGGTAGCTGAACGCCTTGTCCAAAAGCATCTTACTTCTGAGAGTTGAGCCCACTCTCAGTCCCTCACAGTTCCACACTGCCTGCAGAGTGAGTTTCACACGTCTTCACCAGAGACGATTGCTAGAGGCTTCTGAGTACAAGTTAACAATGCAGACCTGGAGGGTATCTCCAGGTGCAGTAGAGTGGTAATCTTGGAACCTCCTGACTCAGAGTACTGCTACCTTCTCACTGCCATAGGAATGCAGCTAGTTGACAGCTGGCTTCAAGACATGCTTCCCTGTGAGAGCTGAGGACAGGGAAGAACCCTCCCGCATCCTGCCTGACTGTAGGAGTAGCTGCTAACATCCTAATGTTAGTGGCTGGGAGAGGTTGCGGGAAAAGTATGTGTGAGCACTGGGCCTGAACTCCCGTGTATCTGAGTTGAATACAGCGATTTCCAATGGCCTTCTTCAATCACAGTGTAGCTAGGTTCCAACTCCCATGTCCGAGTGGGTAGCAGACATCTGCCTCCCATGCATATACACTTCTGAGAGTTGAGCTTATGTTCTGTACCTCCACAGCCAGCCTGCTGGTACCCTTGGCTTCTAAAAGGCCTAGGCTCGCTGTTTGACGGAAGTGCTTGAGAGGAAATTGGAATCACCCGGCACACATGACTAGTGCCTCCAAGCTCAGTTCAGCGATTTCCTAGTAATTCCTGTGGTAGACTGGTGCTACATACTAAGTTCCATACGTGAGAGGGTAGCTGAACGCCTTGTCCAAAAAAATCTTACTTCTGAGAGTTGAGCTCAGCCTCAGTCCCTCAGTTCCACACTGCCTGCAGAGTGAGTTTCGCAGGTCTTCAGCAGAGACGTTTGCCAGAGGCTTCTGAGACGCAGGGTAACAATGCAGACCTGGAGGGTATCCCCAGGTGCAGTCGACTGGTAATCTTGGAACCTCCTGACTCAGAATACTGCTACCTTCTCACTGCCACAGGAATGCAGCTAGTTGACAGCTGGCTTCAAGACATGCTTCCCTGTGAGAGCTGAGGACAGGGCAGAACCCTCCCGCATCCTGCCTGACTGTAGGAGTAGCTGCTAACATCCTAATGTTAGTGGCTGGGAGAGGTTAAGGGGAAAGCATGTGTGAGCACTGGGCCTGAACTCCCGTGTATCTGAGTTGAATACAGCGATTTCCAATGGCCTTCTTCAATCACAGTGTAGCTAGGTTCCAACTCCCATGTCCGAGTGGGTAGCAGACATCTGCCTCCCATGCATACACACTTCTGAGAGTTGAGCTTATGGCCTGTACCTCCACATCCAACCTGCTGGTACCCTTGGCTTCTAAAGGCCTAGGCTCGCTGTTTGACGGAAGTGCTGGGAGAGGTAATTGGAATCACCCGGCACACAAGACTAGTGCCTCCAAGCTCAGTTCAGCGATTTCCTAGTAATTCCTGTGGTAGACTGGTGCTACATACTAAGTTCCATACGTGAGAGGGTAGCTGAACGCCTTGTCCAAAACCATCTTACTTCTGAGAGTTGAGCTCAGCCTCAGTCCCTCACAGTTCCACACTGCCTGCAGAGTGAGTTTCGCAGGTCTTCAGCAGAGATGTTTGCCAGAGGCTTCTGAGACGCAGGGTAACAATGCAGACCTGGAGGGTATCCCCAGGTGCAGTCGACTGGTAATAATTGGAACCTCCTGACTCAGAATACTGCTACCTTCTCACTGCCATAGGAATGCAGCTAGTTGACAGCTAGCTGGCTTCAAGACATGCCTCCCCGAGAGAGCTGAGGACAGGGCAGAACCCTCCCGCATGCTGCCTGACTGTAGGAGTAGCTGCTAACATCCTAATGTTAGTGGCTGGGAGAGGTTCCGGGAAAAGCATGTGTGAGCACTGGGCCTGAACTCCCGTGTATCTGAGTTGATACAGCGATTTCCAACGGCTTTCCTCAACCAGAGTGTAGCTAGGTTCCAAATCCCATGTACGAGCGGGTAGCAGACATCTGCCTCCCATGCATACACACTTCTGAGAGTTGAGCTTATGGCCTGTACCTCCACATCCAGCCTGCTGGTATCCTTGGCTTGTAAAAGGCCTAGGCTCGCTGTTTGACGGAAGTGCTGTGAGAGGTAATTGGAATCTCCCGGCACACAAGACGAGTGCCTCCAAGCTCAATTCACGATTTCCCAGTAATTCTTGTGGTAGACAGGTGCTACATACTAAGTTCCATATGTGAGATGGTAGCTGAACGCCTTGTCCAAAAGCATCTTACTTCCGAGAGTTGAGCCCACCCTCAGTCCCTCACAGTTCCACACTGCCTGCAGAGTGAGTTTCACACGTCTTCACCAGAGACGATTGCCAGAGGCTTCTGAGTACAAGTTAACAATGCAGACCTGGAGGGTATCTCCAGGTGCAGTAGAGTGGTAATCTTGGAACCTCCTGACTCAGAGTACTGCTACCTTCTCACTGCCATAGGAATGCAGCTAGTTGACAGCTGGCTTCAAGACATGCTTCCCTGTGAGAGCTGAGGACAGGGCAGAACCCTCCCGCATGCTGCCTGACTGTAGGAGTAGCTGCTAACATCCTTATGTTAGTGGCTGGGAGAGGTTGCGGGAAAAGCATGTGTGAGCACTGGGCCTGAACTCCCGTGTATCTGAGTTGAATACAGCGATTTCCAATGGCCTTCTTCAATCACAGTGTAGCTAGTTTCCAACTCCCATGTCCGAGTGGGTAGCAGACATCTGCCTCCCATGCATACACACTTCTGAGAGTTGAGCTTATGGCCTGTACCTCCACATCCAGCCTGCTGGTACCCTTGGCTTCTAAAGGCCTAGGTTCGCTGTTTGACGGAATTGCTGGGAGAGGTAATTGGAATCACCCGGCACACAAGACTAGTGCCTCCAAGCTCAGTTCAGCGATTTCCTAGTAATTCCTGTGGTAGACTGGTGCTACATACTAAGTTCCATACGTGAGAGGGTAGCTGAACGCCTTGTCCAAAACCATCTTACTTCTGAGAGTTGAGCTCAGCCTCAGTCCCTCACAGTTCCACACTGCCTGCAGAGTGAGTTTCGCAGGTCTTCAGCAGAGACGTTTGCCAGAGGCTTCTGAGACGCAGGGTAAGAATGCAGACCTGGAGGGTATCCCCAGGTGCAGTCGACTGGTAATCTTGGAACCTCCTGACTCAGAATACTGCTACCTTCTCACTGCCATAGGAATGCAGCTAGTTGACAGCTGGCTTCAAGACCTGCTTCCCTGTGAGAGCTGAGGACAGGGCAGAACCCTCCCGCATGCTGCCTGACTGTAGGAGTAGCTGCTAACATCCTTATGTTAGTGGCTGGGAGAGGTTGCGGGAAAAGCATGTGTGAGCACTGGGCCTGAACTCCCGTGTATCTGAGTTGAATACAGCGATTTCCAATGGCCTTCTTCAATCACAGTGTAGCTAGGTTCCAACTCCCATGTCCGAGTGGGTAGCAGACATCTGCCTCCCATGCATACACACTACTGAGAATTGAGCTTATGGCCTGTACCTCCACAGCCAGCCTGCTGGTACCCTTGGTTTCTAAAGGCCTAGGCTCGCTGTTTGACGGAAGTGCTGGGAGAGGTAATTGGAATCACCCGGCACACAAGACTAGTGCCTCCAAGCTCAGTTCAGCGATTTCCTAGTAATTCCTGTGGTAGACTGGTGCTACATACTAAGTTCCATACTGAGAGGGTAGCTGAACGCCTTGTCCAAAACCATCTTACTTCTGAGAGTTGAGCTCAGCCTCAGTCCCTCACAGTTCCACACTGCCTGCAGAGTGAGTTTCGCAGGTCTTCAGCAGAGACGTTTGCCAGAGGCTTCTGAGACGCAGGGTAACAATGCAGACCTGGAGGGTATCCCCAGGTGCAGTCGACTGGTAATCTTGGAACCTCCTGACTCAGAATACTGCTACCTTCTCACTGCCATAGGAATGCAGCTAGTTGACAGCTAGCTGGCTTCAAGACATGCTTCCCTGTGAGAGCTGAGGACAGGGCAGAACCCTCCCTCATCCTGCCTGAATGTAGGATTAGCTGCTAACATCCTAATGTTAGTGGCTGGGAGAGGTTGCGGGAAAAGCATGTTTGAGCACTGGGCCTGAACTCCCGTGTATCTGAGTTGAATACAGCGATTTCCAACGGCTTTCCTCAACCAGACTGTATCTAGGTTCCAAATCCCATGTACGAGCGGGTAGCAGACATCTGCCTCCCATGCATACACACTTCTGAGAGTTGAGCTTATGGCCTGTACCTCCACATCCAGCCTGCTGGTACCCTTGGTTTCTAAAAGGCCTAGGCTCGGTGTTTGACGGAAGTGCTGGGAGAGGTAATTGGAATCTCCCGGCACACAAGACGAGTGCCTCCAAGCTCAATTCACGATTTCCCAGTAATTCTTGTGGTAGACAGGTGCTACATACTAAGTTCCATATGTGAGAAGGTAGCTGAACGCCTTGTCCAAAAGCATCTTACTTCTGAGAGTTGAGCACACCCTCAGTCCCTCACAGTTCCACACTGCCTGCAGAGTGAGTTTCACACGTCTTCACCAGAGACGATGGCCAGAGGCTTCTGAGTACAAGTTACACTGCAGACCTGGAGGGTATCTCCAGGTGCAGTAGAGTGGTAATCTTGGAACCTCCTGAATCAGTGTACTGCTACCTTCTCACTGCCATAGGAATGCAGCTAGTTGACAGCTGGCTTCAAGACATGCTTCCCTGTGAGAGCTGAGGACAGGGCAGAACCCTCCCGCATGCTGCCTGACTGTAGGAGTAGCTGCTAACATCCTTATGTTAGTGGCTGGGAGAGGTTGCGGGAAAAGCATGTGTGAGCACTGGGCCTGAACTCCCGTGTATCAGAGTTGAATACAGCGATTTCCAATGGCCTTCTTCAATCACAGTGTAGCTAGGTTCCAACTCCCATGTCCGAGTGGGTAGCAGACATCTGCCTCCCATGCATACACACTTCTGAGAGTTGAGCTTATGGCCTGAACCTCCACATCCAGCCTGCTGGTACCCTTGGCTTCTAAAGGCCTAGGCTCGCTGTTTGACGGAAATGCTGGGAGAGGTAATTGGAATCACCCGGCACACAAGACTAGTGCCTCCAAGCTCAGTTCAGCGATTTCCTAGTAATTCCTGTGGTAGACTGGTGCTACATACTAAGTTCCATACGTGAGAGGGTAGCTGAACGCCTTGTCCAAAACCATCTTACTTCTGAGAGTTGAGCTCAGCCTCAGTCCCTCACAGTTCCACACTGCCTGCAGAGTGAGTTTCGCAGGTCTTCAGCAGAGACGTTTGCCAGAGGCTTCTGAGACGCAGGGTAACAATGCAGACCTGGAGGGTATCCCCAGGTGCAGTCGACTGGTAATCTTGGAACCTCCTGACTCAGAATACTGCTACATTCTCACTGCCATAGGAATGCAGCTAGTTTACAGCTAGCTGGTTTCAAGACATGCCTCCCTGAGAGAGCTGAGGACAGGGCAGAACCCTCCCGCATGCTGCCTGACTGTAGGAGTAGCTGCTAACATCCTAATGTTAGTGGCTGGGAGAGGTTGCGGGAAAAGCATGTGTGAGCACTGGGCCTGAACTCCCGTGTATCTGAGTTGAATACAGCGATTTCCAACGGCTTTCTTCAACCAGAGTGTAGCTAGGTTCCAAATCCCATGTACGAGCGGGTAGCAGACATCTGCCTCCCATGCATACACAATTCTGAGAGTTGAGCTTATGGCCTGTACCTCCACATCCAGCCTGCTGGTAACCTTGGCTTCTAAAAGGCCTAGGCTCGCTGTTTGACGGAAGTGCTGGGAGAGGTAATTGGAATCTCCCGGCACACAAGACGAGTGCCTCCAAGCTCAATTCACGATTTCCCAGTAATTCTTGTGGTAGACAGGTGCTACATACTAAGTTCCATATGTGAGAAGGTAGCTGAACGCCTTGTCCCAAAGCATCTTACTTCTGAGAGTTGAGCACACCCTCAGTCCCTCACACTTCCACACTGCCTGCAGAGTGAGTTTCACACGTCTTCACCAGAGACGATTGCAAGAGGCTTCTGAGTACAAGTTACACTGCAGACCTGGAGGGTATCTCCAGGTGTAGTAGAGTGGTAATCTTGGAACCTCCTGACTCAGAGTACTGCTACCTTCTCACTGCCATAGGAATGCAGCTAGTTGACAGCTGGCTTCAAGACATGCTTCCATGTGAGAGCTGAGGACAGGGCAGAACCCTCCCGCATGCTGCCTGACTGTAGGAGTAGCTGCTAACATCCTTATGTTAGTGGCTGGGAGAGGTTGCGGGAAAAGCATGTGTGAGCACTGGGCCTGAACTCCAGTGCATCTGAGTTGAATACAGCGATTTCCAATGGCCTTCTTCAATCACAGTGTAGCTAGGTTCCAACTCCCATGTCCGAGTGGGTAGCAGACATCTGCCTCCCATGCATACACACTTCTGAGAGTTGAGCTTATGGCCTGTACCTCCACAGCCAGCCTGCTGGTACCCTTGGCTTCTAAAGGCCTAGGCTCGCTGTTTGACGGAAATGCTGGGAGAGGTAATTGGAATCACCCGGCACACAAGACTAGTGCCTCCAAGCTCAGTTCAGCGATTTCCTAGTAATTCCTGTGGTATACTGGTGCTACATACAAAGTTCCATACGTGAGAGGGTAGCTGAACGCCTTGTCCAAAACCATCTTACATCTGAGAGTTGAGCTCAGCCTCAACCCTCACAGTTCCACACTGCCTGCAGAGTGAGTTTCGCAGGTCTTCAGCAGAGACGTTTGCCAGAGGCTTCTGAGACGCAGGGTAACAATGCAGACCTGGAGGGTATCCCCAGGTGCAGTCGACTGGTAATCTTGGAACCTCCTGACTCAGAATACTGCTACCTTCTCACTGCCATAGGAATGCAGCTAGTTGACAGCTAGCTGGCTTCAAGACATGCTTCCCTGTGAGAGCTGAGGACAGGGCAGAACCCTCCCGCATGCTGCCTGACTGTAGGAGTAGCTGCTAACATCCTAATGTTAGTGGCTGGGAGAGGTTGCGGGAAAAGCATGTGTGAGCACTGGGCCTGAACTCCCGTGTATCTGAGTTGAATACAGCGATTTCCAACGGCTTTCCTCAACCAGAGTGTAGCTAGGTTCCAAATCCCATGTACGAGCGGGTAGCAGACATCTGCCTCCCATGCATACACACTTCTGAGAGTTGAGCTTATGGCCTGTACCTCCACAGCAAGCCTGCTGGTACCCTTGGCTTCTAAAAGGCCTAGGCTCGCTGTTTGACGGAATTGCTGGGAGAGGTAATTGGAATCTCCCGGCACACAAGACGAGTGCCTCCAAGCTCAATTCACGATTTCCCAGTAATTCTTGTGGTAGACAGGTGCTACATACTAAGTTCCATATGTGAGATGGTAGCTGAACGCCTTGTCCAAAAGCATCTTACTTCTGAGAGTTGAGCCCACCCTCAGTCCCTCACAGTTCCACACTGCCTGCAGAGTGAGTTTCACACGTCTTCACCAGAGACGATTGCCAGAGGCTTCAGAGTACAAGTTAACAATGCAGACCTGGAGGGTATCTCCAGGTGCAGTAGAGCGGTAATCTTGGAACCTCCTGACTCAGAGTACTGCTACCTTCTCACTGCCATAGGAATGCAGCTAGTTGACAGCTGGCTTCAAGACATGCTTCGCTGAGAGAGCTGAGGACTGGGCAGAACCCTCCCTCATGCTGCCTGACTGTAGGAGTAGCTGCTAACATCCTAATGTTAGTGGCTGGGAGAGGTTGCGGGAAAAGCATGTGTGAGCACTGGGCCTGAACTCCCGTGTATCTGAGTTGAATACAGCGATTTCCAATGGCCTTCTTCAATCACAGTGTAGCTAGGTTCCAACACCCATGTCCGAGTGGGTAGCAGACATCTGCCTCCCATGCATACACACTTCTGAGAGTTGAGCTTATGGCCAGTACCTCCACAGCCAGCCTGCTGGTACCCTTGGCTTCTAAAAGGCCTAGGCTCGCTGTTTGAGGGAAGTGCTGGGAGAGGTAATTGGAATCACCCGGCACACAAGACTAGTGCCTCCAAGCACAGTTCAGCGATTTCCTAGTAATTCCTGTGGTAGACTGGTGCTACATACTAAGTTCCATACGTGAGAGGGTAGCTGAACGCCTTGTCCAAAACCATCTTACTTCTGAGAGTTGAGCTCAGCCTCAGTCCCTCACAGTTCCACACTGCCTGCAGAGTGAGTTTCGCAGGTCTTCAGCAGAGACGTTTGCCAGAGGCTTCTGACACGCAGGGTAACAATGCAGACCTGGAGGGTATCCCCAGGTGCAGTCGACTGGTAATCTTGGAACCTCCTGACTCAGAATACTGCTACCTTCTCACTGCCATAGGAATGCAGCTAGTTGACAGCTGGCTTCAAGACATGCTTCCCTGTGAGAGCTGAGGACTGGGCAGAACCCTCCCGCATGCTGCCTGACTGTAGGAGTAGCTGCTAACATCCTTATGTTAGTGGCTGGGAGAGGTTGCGGGAAAAGCATGTGTGAAAACTGGGCCTGAACTCCCGTGTATCTGAGTTGAATACAGCGATTTCCAACGGCTTTCCTCAACCAGAGTGCTGCTAGGTTCCAAATCCCATGTACGAGCGGGTAGCAGACATCTGCCTCCCATGCATACACACTTCTGAGATTTGAGCTTATGGCCTGTACCTCCACAGCCAGCCTGCTGGTACCCTTGGCTTCTAAAAGGCCTTGGCTCGCAGTTTGACGGAAGTGCTGGGAGAGGTAATTGGAATCACCCGGCACACAAGACTAGTGCCTCCAAGCTCAGTTCAGCGATTTCCTAGTAATTCCTGTGGTAGACTGGTGCTACATACTAAGTTCCATACGTGAGAGGGTAGCTGAACGCCTTGTCCAAAACCATCTTACTTCTGAGAGTTGAGCTCAGCCTCAGTCCCTCACAGTTCCACACTGCCTGCAGAGTGAGTTTCGCAGGTCTTCAGCAGAGACGTTTGCCAGAGGCTTCTGAGACGCAGGGTAACAATGCAGACCTGGAGGGTATCCCCAGGTGCAGTCGACTGGTAATCTTGGAACCTCCTGACTCAGAATACTGCTACCTTCTCACTGCCATAAGAATGCAGCTAGTTGACAGCTGGCTTCAAGACATGCTTCCCTGTGAGAGCTGAGGACAGGGCAGAACCCTCCCGCATCCTGCCTGACTGTAGGAATAGCTGCTAACATCCTAATGTTAGTGGCTGGGAGAGGTTGCGGGAAAAGCATGTGTGAGCACTGGGCCTGAACTCCCGTGTATCTGAGTTGAATACAGCGATTTCCAATGGCCTTCTTCAATCACAGTGTAGCTAGGTTCCAACTCCCATGTCCGAGTGGGTAGCAGACATCTGCCTCCCATGCATACACACTTCTGAGAGTTGAGCTTATGGCCTGTACCTCCACATCCAGCCTGCTGGTACCCTTGGCTTCTAAAGGCCTAGGCTCGCTTTTTGACGGAAGTGCTGGGAGAGGTATTTGGAATCACCCGGCACACAAGACTAGTGCCTCCAAGCTCAGTTCAGCGATTTCCTAGTAATTCCTGTGGTAGACTGGTGCTACATACTAAGTTCCATACGTGAGAGGGTAGCTGAACGCCTTGTCCAAAAAAATCTTACTTCTGAGAGTAGAGCTCAGCCTCAGTCCCTCACAGATCCACACTGCCTGCAGAGTGAGTTTCGCAGGTCTTCAGCAGAGACGTTTGCCAGAGGCTTCTGAGACACAGGGTAACAATGCAGACCTGGAGGGTATCCCCAGGTGCAGTCGACTGGTAATCTTGGAACCTCCTGACTCAGAATACTGCTACCTTCTCACTGCCATAGGAATGCAGCTAGTTGACAGCTGGCTTCAAGACATGCTTCCCTGTGAGAGCTGAGGACTGGGCAGAACCCTCCCGCATGCTGCCTGACTGTAGGAGTAGCTGCTAACATCCTTATGTTAGTGGCTGGGAGAGGTTGCGGGAAAAGCATGTGTGAGCACTGGGCCTGAACTCCCGTGTATCTGAGTTGAATACAGCGATTTCCAACGGCTTTCCTCAACCAGAGTGCTGCTAGGTTCCAAATCCCATGTACGAGCGGGTAGCAAACATCTGCCTCCCATGCATACACACTTCTGAGATTTGAGCTTATGGCCTGTACCTCCACAGCCAGCCTGCTGGTACCCTTGGCTTCTAAAAGGCCTTGGCTCGCAGTTTGACGGAAGTGCTGGGAGAGGTAATTGGAATCACCCGGCACACAAGACTAGTGCCTCCAAGCTCAGTTCAGCGATTTCCTAGTAATTCCTGTGGTAGACTGGTGCTACATACTAAGTTCCATACGTGAGAGGGTAGCTGAACGCCTTGTCCAAAACCATCTTACTTCTGAGAGTTGAGCTCAGCCTCAGTCCCTCACAGTTCCACACTGCCTGCAGAGTGAGTTTCGCAGGTCTTCAGCAGAGACGTTTGCCAGAGGCTTCTGAGACGCAGGGTAACAATGCAGACCTGGAGGGTATCCCCAGGTGCAGTCGACTGGTAATCTTGGAACCTCCTGACTCAGAATACTGCTACCTTCTCACTGCCATAAGAATGCAGCTAGTTGACAGCTGGCTTCAAGACATGCTTCCCTGTGAGAGCTGAGGACAGGGCAGAACCCTCCCGCATCCTGCCTGACTGTAGGAATAGCTGCTAACATCCTAATGTTAGTGGCTGGGAGAGGTTGCGGGAAAAGCATGTGTGAGCACTGGGCCTGAACTCCCGTGTATCTGAGTTGAATACAGCGATATCCAATGGCCTTCTTCAATCACAGTGTAGCTAGGTTCCAACTCCCATGTCCGAGTGGGTAGCAGACATCTGCCTCCCATGCATACACACTTCTGAGAGTTGAGCTTATGGCCTGTACCTCCACATCCAGCCTGCTGGTACCCTTGGCTTCTAAAGGCCTAGGCTCGCTTTTTGACGGAAGTGCTGGGAGAGGTATTTGGAATCACCCGGCACACAAGACTAGTGCCTCCAAGCTCAGTTCAGCGATTTCCTAGTAATTCCTGTGGTAGACTGGTGCTACATACTAAGTTCCATACGTGAGAGGGTAGCTGAACGCCTTGTCCAAAAAAATCTTACTTCTGAGAGTAGAGCTCAGCCTCAGTCCCTCACAGATCCACACTGCCTGCAGAGTGAGTTTCGCAGGTCTTCAGCAGAGACGTTTGCCAGAGGCTTCTGAGACACAGGGTAACAATGCAGACCTGGAGGGTATCCCCAGGTGCAGTCGACTGGTAATCTTGGAACCTCCTGACTCAGAATACTGCTACCTTCTCACTGCCATAGGAATGCAGCTAGTTGACAGCTAGCTGTCTTCAAGACATGCTTCCCTGTGAGAGCTGAGGACAGGGCAGAACCCTCCCGCATGCTGCCTGACTGTAGGAGTAGCTGCTAACATCCTAATGTTAGTGGCTGGGAGAGGTTGCGGGAAAAGCATGTGTGAGCACTGGGCCTGAACTCCCGTGTATCTGAGTTGAATACAGCGATTTCCAACGGCTTTCCTCAACCAGAGTGTAGCTAGGTTCCAAATCCCATGTACGAGCGGGTAGCAGACATCTGCCTCCCATGCATACACACTTCTGAGAGTTGAGCTTATGGCCTGTACCTCCACAGCCAGCCTGCTGGTACCCTTGGCTTCTAAAAGGCCTAGGCTCGCTGTTTGACGGAAGTGCTGGGAGAGGTAATTGGAAGCTCCCGGCACACAAGACGAGTGCCTCCAAGCTCAATTCACGATTTCCCAGTAATTCTTGTGGTAGACAGGTGCTACATACTAAGTTCCATATGTGAGAAGGTAGCTGAACGCCTTGTCCAAAAGCATCTTACTTCTGAGAGTTGAGCACACCCTCAGTCCCTCACACTTCCACACTGCCTGCAGAGTGAGTTTCACACGTCTTCACCAGAGACGATTGCCAGAGGCTTTTGAGTACAAGTTACAATGCAGACCTGGAGGGTTTCTCCAGGTGCAGTAGAGTGGTAATCTTGGAACCTCCTGACTCAGAGTACTGCTACCTTCTCACTGCCATAGGAATGCAGCTAGTTGACAGCTGGCTTCAAGACATGCTTCCCTGTGAGAGCTGAGGACAGGGCAGAACACTCCCGCATCCTGCCTGACTGTAGGAGTAGCTGCTAACATCCTAATGTTAGTGGCTGGGAGAGGTTGCGGGAAAAGCACGTGTGAGCACTGGGCCTGAACTCCCGTGTATCTGAGTTGAATACAGCGATTTCCAATGGCCTTCTTCAATCACAGTGTAGCTAGGTTCCAACTCCCATGTCCGAGTGGGTAGCAGACATCTGCCTCCCATGCATACACACTTCTGAGAGTTGAGCTTATGGCCTGTACCTCCACATCCATTCTGCTGGTACCCTTGGCTTCTAAAAGGCCTAGGCTCGCTGTTTGACGGAAGTGCTGGGAGAGGTAATTGGAATCACCCGGCACACAAGACTAGTGCCTCCAAGCTCAGTTCAGTGATTTCCTAGTAATTCCTGTGGTAGACTGGTGCTACATACTAAGTTCCATACGTGAGAGGGTAGCTGAACGCCTTTTCCAAAAAAATCTTACTTCTGAGAGTAGAGCTCAGCCTCAGTCCCTCACAGTTCCACACTGCCTGCAGTGTGAGTTTCGCAGGTCTTCAGCAGAGACGTTTGCCAGAGGCTTCTGAGACGCAGGGTAACAATGCAGACCTGGAGGGTATCCCCAGGTGCAGTCGACTGGTAATCTTGGAACCTCCTTACTCAGAATACAGCTACCTTCTCACTGCCATAGGAATGCAGCTAGTTGACAGCTAGCTGGCTTCAAGACATGCTTCCCTGTGAGAGCTGAGGACAGGGCAGAACCCTCCCGCATGCTGCCTGACTGTAGGAGTAGCTGCTAACATCCTAATGTTAGTGGCTGGGAGAGGTTGCGGGAAAAGCATGTGTGAGCACTGGGCCTGAACTCCCGTGTATCTGAGTTGAATACAGCGATTTCCAACGGCTTTCCTCAACCAGAGTGTAGCTAGGTTCCAAATCCCATGTACGAGCGGGTAGCAGACATCTGCCTCCCATGCATACACACTACTGAGATTTGAGCTTATGGCCTGTACCTCCACAGCAAGCCTGCTGGTACCCTTGGCTTCTAAAAGGCCTAGGCTCGCTGTTTGACGGAAGTGCTGGGAGAGGTAATTGGAATCTCCCGGCACACAAGACGAGTGCCTCCAAGCTCAATTCACGATTTCCCAGTAATTCTTGTGGTAGACAGGTGCTACATACTAAGTACCATATGTGAGATGGTAGCTGAACGCCTTGTACAAAAGCATTTTACTTCTGAGAGTTGAGCCCACCCTCAGTCCCTCACAGTTCCACACTGCCTGCAGAGTGAGTTTCACACGTCTTCACCAGAGACGATTGCCAGAGGCTTCTGAGTACAAGTTAACAATGCAGACCTGGAGGGTATCTCCAGGTGCAGTAGAGTGGTAATCTTGGAACCTCCTGACTCAGAGTACTGCTACCTTCTCACTGCCATAGGAATGCAGCTAGTTGACAGCTGGCTTCAAGACATGCTTCGCTGAGAGAGCTGAGGACAGGGCAGAACCCTCCCTCATGCTGCCTGACTGTAGGAGTAGCTGCTAACATCCTTATGTTAGTGGCTGGGAGAGGTTGCGGGAAAAGCATGGGTGAGCACTGGGCCTGAACTCCCGTGTATCTGAGTTGAATATAGCGATTTCCAATGGCCTTCTTCAATCACAGAGTAGCTAGGTTCCAACACCCATGTCCGAGTTGGTAGCAGACATCTGCCTCCCATGCATACACACTTCTGAGAGTTGAGCTTATGGCCTGTACCTCCACAGCCAGCCTGCTGGTACCCTTGGCTTCTAAAAGGCCTAGGCTCGCTGTTTGACGGAAGTGCTGGGAGAGGTAATTGGAATCACCCGGCACACAAGACTAGTGCCTCCAAGCACAGTTCAGCGATTTCCTAGTAATTCCTTTGGTAGACTGGTGCTACATACTAAGTTCCATACGTGAGAGGGTAGCTGAACGCCTTGTCCAAAACCATCTTACTTCTGAGAGTTGAGCCCACCATCAGGCCCTCACAGTTCCACACTGCCTGCAGAGTGAGTTTCGCAGGTCTTCAGCAGAGACGTTTGCCAGAGGCTTCTGACACGCAGGGTAACAATGCAGACCTGGAGGGTATCCCCAGGTGCAGTCGACTGGTAATCTTGGAACCTCCTGACTCAGAATACTGCTACTTTCTCACTGCCATAGGAATGCAGCTAGTTGACAGCTGGCTTCAAGACATGCTTCCCTGTGAGAGATGAGGACAGGGCAGAACCCTCCCGCATGCTGCCTGACTGTAGGAGTAGCTGCTAACATCCTTATGTTAGTGGCTTGGAGAGGTTGCGGGAAAAGCATGTGTGAGCACTGGGCCTGAACTCCCGTGTATCTGAGTTGAATACAGCGATTTCCAACGGCTTTCCTCAACCAGAGTGTAGGTAGGTTCCAACTCCCATGTCCGAGTGGGTAGCAGACATCTGCCTCCCATGTATACACACTTCTGAGAGTTGAGCTTATGGCCTGTACCTCCACATCCAGCCTGCTGGTACCCTTGGCTTCTAAAAGGCCTAGGCTCGCTGTTTGACGGAAGTGCTGGCAGAGGTAATTGGAATCTCCCGGCACACAAGACGAGTGCCTCCAAGCTCAACTCACGATTTCCCAGTAATTCTTGTGGTAGACAGGTGCTACATACTAAGTTCCATATGTGAGATGGTAGCTGAACGCCTTGTCCAAAAGCATTTTACTTCTGAGAGTTGAGCCCACCCTCAGTCCCTCACAGTTCCACACTGCCTGCAGAGTGAGTTTCACACGTCTTCACCAGAGACGATTGCCAGAGGCTTCTGAGTACAAGTTAACAATGCAGACCTGGAGGGTATCTCCAGGTGCAGTAGAGTGGTAATCTTGGAACCTCCTGACTCAGAGTACTGCTACCTTCTCACTGCAATAGGAATGCAGCTAGTTGACAGCTGGCTTCAAGACATGCTTCCCTGTGAGTGCTGAGGACAGGGCAGAACCCTCCCGCATGCTGCCTGACTGTAGGAGTAGCTGCTAACATCCTTATGTTAGTGGCTGGGAGAGGTTGCGGGAAAAGCATGTGTGAGCACTGGGCCTGAACTCCCGTGTACCTGAGTTGAATACAGCGATTTCCAACGGCCTTCCTCAACCAGAGTGTAGCTAGGTTCCAAATCCCATGTACGAGCGGGTAGCAGACATCTGCCTCCCATGCATACACACTTCTGAGAGTTGAGCTTATGGCCTGTACCTCCACAGCCAGCCTGCTGGTACCCTTGGCTTCTAAAAGGCCTAGGCTCGCTGTTTGACGGAAGTGCTGGGAGAGGTATTTGGAATCACCTGGCACACAAGACTAGTTCCTCCAAGCTCAGAACAGCGATTTCCTAGTAATTCCTGTGGTAGACTGGTGTTACATACTAAGTTCCATACGTGAGAGTGTAGCTGAACGCTTTGCCCAAAACCATCTTACTTCTGAGAGTTGAGCACACCCTCAGTCCCTCACACTTCCACACTGCCTGCAGAGTGAGTTTCACACGTCTTCACCAGAGACGATTGCCAGAGGCTTTTGAGTACAAGTTACAATGCAGACCTGGAGGGTATCTCCAGGTGCAGTAGAGTGGCAATCTTGGAACCTCCTGACTCAGAGTACTGCTACCTTCTCACTGCCATAGGAATGCAGCTAGTTGACAGCTGGCTTCAAGACATGCTTCCCTGTGAGAGCTGAGGACAGCGCAGAACCCTCCCGCATCCTGCCTGACTGTAGGAGTAGCTGCTAACATCCTAATGTTAGTGGCTGGGAGAGGTTGCGGGAAAAGCATGTGTGAGCACTGGGCCTGAACTCCCGTGTATCTGAGTTGAATACAGCGATTTCCAACGGCTTTCCTATACCAGAGTGTAGCTAGGATCCAACTCCCATGTCCGAGCGGATAGCAGACATCTGCCTCCCATGCATACACACTTCTGAGAGTTGAGCTTATGGCCTGTACCTCCACAGCCAGCCTGCTGGTACCCTTGGCTTCTAAAAGGCCTAGGCTCGCTGTTTGACGGAAGTGCTGGGAGAGGTAATTGGAATCACCCGGCACACAAGACTAGTGCCTCCAAGCTCAGTTCAGCGATTTCCTAGTAATTCCTGTGGTAGACTGGTGCTACATACTAAGTTCCATACGTGAGAGGGTAGCTGAACGCCTTGTCCAAAACCATCTTACTTCTGAGAGTTGAGCTCACCCTCAGTCCCTCACAGTTCCAAACTGCCTGCAGAGTGAGTTTCGCAGGTCTTCAGCAGAGACGTTTGCCAGAGGCTTCTGAGACGCAGGGTAACAATGCAGACCTGGAGGGTATCCCCAGGTGCAGTCGACTGGTAATCTTGGAACCTCCTGACTCAGAATACTGCTACCTTCTCACTGCCATAGGAATGCAGCTAGTTGACAGCTGGCTTCAAGACATGCTTCCCTGTGAGAGCTGAGGACAGGGCAGAACCCTCCCGCATGCTGCCTGACTGTAGGAGTAGCTGCTAACATCCTTATGTTAGTGGCTGGGAGAGGTTGCGGGAAAAGCATGTGTGAGCACTGGGCCTGAACTCCCGTGTATCTGAGTTGAATACAGCGATTTCCAACGGCTTTCCTCAACCAGAGTGTAGCTAGGTTGCAAATCCCATGTACGAGCGGGTAGCAGACATCTGCCTCCCATGCATACACACTTCTGAGAGTTGAGCTTATGGCCTGTACCTCCACAGCCAGCCTGCTGGTACCCTTGGCTTCTAAAAGGCCTAGGCTCGCTGTTTGACGGAAGTGCTGGGAGAGGTAATTGGAATCACCCGGCACACAAGACTAGTGCCTCCAAGCTCAGTTCAGCGATTTCCTAGTAATTCCTGTGGTAGACTGGTGCTACATACTAAGTTCCATACGTGAGAGGGTAGCTGAACGCCTTGTCCAAAACCATCTTACTTCTGAGAGTTGAGCTCAGCCTCAGTCCCTCACAGTTCCACACTGCCTGCAGAGTGAGTTTCGCAGGTCTTCAGCAGAGACGTTTGCCAGAGGCTTCTGAGACACAGGGTAACAATGCAGACCTGGAGGGTATCCCCAGGTGCAGTCGACTGGTAATCTTGGAACCTCCTGACTCAGAATACAGCTACCTTCTCACTGCCATAGGAATGCAGCTAGTTGACAGCTGGCTTCAAGACATGTTTCCCTGTGAGAGCTGAGGACAGGGCAGAACCCTCCCGCATGCTGCCTGACTGTAGGAGTAGCTGCTAACATCCTTATGTTAGTGGCTGGGAGAGGTTGCGGGAAAAGCATGTGTGAGCACTGGGCCTGAACTCCCGTGTATCTGAGTTGAATACAGCGATTTCCAATGGCTTTCCTCAACCAGAGTGTAGCTAGGTTCCAAATCCCATGTACGAGCGGGTAGCAGACATCTGCCTCCCATGCATACACACTTCTGAGAGTTGAGCTTATGGCCTGTACCTCCACATCCAGCCTGCTGGTACCCTTGGCTTCTAAAAGGCCTAGGCTCGCTGTTTGACGGAAGTGCTGGGAGAGGTAATTGGAATCTCCCGGAACACAAGACGAGTGCCTCCAAGCTCAATTCACGATTTCCCAGTAATTCTTGTGGTAGACAGGTGCTACATACTAAGTTCCATATGTGAGAAGGTAGCTGAACGCCTTGTGTAAAAGCATCTTACTTCTGAGAGTTAAGCACACCCTCAGGCCCTCACACTTCAACACTGCCTGCAGAGTGAGTTTCACACGTCTTAACCAGAGACGATTGCCAGAGGCTTCTGAGTACAAGTTAACAACGCAGACCTGGAGGGTATCTCCAGGTGCAGTAGAGTGGTAATCATGGAACCTCCTGACTCAGAGTACTGCTACCTTCTCACTGCCATAGGAATGCAGCTAGTTGACAGCTGGCTTCAAGACATGCTTCCCTGTGAGAGCTGAGGACAGGGCAGAACCCTCAGCATCCTGCCTGACTGTAGGAGTAGCTGCTAACATCCTAATGTTAGTGGCTGGGAGAGGTTGCGGGAAAAGCATGTGTGAGCACTGGGCCTGAACTCCCGTATATCTGATTTGAATACAGCGATTTCCAACGGCTTTCCTCAACCAGAGTGTAGCTAGGTTCCAAATCCCATGTACGAGCGGGTAGCAGACATCTGCCTCCCATGCATACACACTTCTGAGAGTTGAGCTTATGGCCTGTACCTCCACAGCCAGCCTGCTGGTACCCTTGGCTTCTAAAAGGCCTAGGCTCGCTGTTTGACGGAAGTGCTGGGAGAGGTAATTGGAATCACCCGGCACACAAGACTAGTGCCTCCAAGCTCAGTTCAGCGATTTCCTAGTAATTCCTGTGGTAGACTGGTGCTACATACTAAGTTCCATACGTGAGAGGGTAGCTGAACGCCTTGTCCAAAACCATCTTACTTCTGAGAGTTGAGCTCAGCCTCACTCCCTCACAGTTCCACACTGCCTGCAGAGTGAGTTTCGCAGGTCTTCAGCAGAGACGTTTGCCTGAAGCTTCTGAGACGCAGGGTAACAATGCAGACCTGGAGGGTATCCCCAGGTGCAGTCGACTGGTAATCTTGGAACCTCCTGACTCAGAATACTGCTACCTTCTCACTGCCATAGGAATGCAGCTAGTTGACAGCTGGCTTCAAGCCATGCTTCCCTGTGAGAGCTGAGGACAGGGCAGAACCCTCCCGCATACTACCTGACTGTAGGAGTAGCTGCTAACATCCTTATGTTAGTGGCTGGGAGAGGTTTCGGGAAAAGCATGTGTGAGCACTGGGCCTGAACTCCCGTGTATCTGAGTTGAATACAGCGATTTCGAACGGCTTTCCTCAACCAGAGTGTAGCTAGGTTCCAAATCCCATGTACGAGCGGGTAGCAGACATCTGCCTCCCATGCATACACACTTCTGAGAGTTGAGCTTATGGCCTGTACCTCCACTTCCAGCCTGCTGGTACCCTTGGCTTCTAAAAAGCCTAGGCTCGCTGTTTGACGGAAGTGCTGGGAGAGGTAATTGGAATCTCCCGGCACACAAGACGAGTGCCTCCAAGCTCAATTCACTATTTCCCAGTAATTCTTGTGGTAGACAGGTGCTACATACTAAGTTCCATATGTGAGAAGGTAGCTGAACGCCTTGTCCAAAAGCATCTTACTTCTGAGAGTTGAGCACACCCTCAGGCCCTCACACTTCAACACTGCCTGCAGAGTGAGTTTCACACGTCTTCACCAGAGACGATTGCCAGAGGCTTCTGAGTACAAGTTAACAACGCAGACCTGGAGGGTATCTCCAGGTGCAGTAGAGTGGTAATCTTGGAACCTCCTGACTCAGAGTACTGCTACCTTCTCACTGCCATAGGAATGCAGCTAGTTGACAGCTGGCTTCAAGACATGCTTCCCTGTGAGAGCTGAGGACAGGGCAGAACCCTCGCGCATCCTGCCTGACTGTAGGAGTAGCTGCTAACATCCTAATGTTAGTGGCTGGGAGAGGTTGCGGGAAAAGCATGTGTGAGCACTGGGCCTGAACTCCCGTATATCTGATTTGAATACAGCGATTTCCAACGGCTTTCCTCAACCAGAGTGTAGCTAGGTTCCAAATCCCATGTACGAGCGGGTAGCAGACATCTGCCTCCCATGCATACACACTTCTGAGAGTTGAGCTTATGGCCTGTACCTCCACAGCCAGCCTGCTGGTACCCTTGGCTTCTAAGAGGCCTAGGCTCGCTGTTTGACGGAAGTGCTGGGAGAGGTAATTGGAATCACCCGGCACACAAGACTAGTGCCTCCAAGCTCAGTTCAGCGATTTCCTAGTAATTCCTGTGGTAGACTTGTGCTACATACTGAGTTCCATACGTGAGAGGGTAGCTGAACGCCTTGTCCAAAACCATCTTACTTCTGAGAGTTGAGCTCAGCCTCAGTCCCTCACAGTTCCACACTGCCTGCAGAGTGAGTTTCGCAGGTCTTCAGCAGAGACGTTTGCCAGAGGCTTCTGAGACGCAGGGTAACAATGCAGACCTGGAGGGTATCCCCAGGTGCAGTCGACTGGTAATCTTGGAACCTCCTGACTCAGAATACTGCTACCTTCTCACTGCCATAGGAATGCAGCTAGTTGACAGCTGGCTTCAAGACATGCTTCCCTGTGAGAGCTGAGGACAGGGCAGAACCCTCCCGCATGCTGCCTGACTGTAGGAGTAGCTGCTAACATCCTTATGTTAGTGGCTGGGAGAGGTTGCGGGAAAAGCATGTGTGAGCACTGGGCCTGAACTCCCGTGTATCTGAGTAGAATACAGCGATTTCCAACGGCTTTCCTCAACCAGAGTGTAGCTAGGTTCCAAATCCCATGTACGAGCGGGTAGCAGACATCTGCCTCCCATGCATACATACTTCTGAGAGTTGAGCTTATGGCCTGTACCTCCACAGCCAGCCTGCTGGTACCCATGGCTTCTAAAAGGCCTAGGCTCGCTGTTAGACGGAAGTGCTGGGAGAGGTAATTGGAATCACCCGGCACACAAGACTAGTGCCTCCAAGCTCAGTTCAGCGATTTCCTAGTAATTCCTGTGGTAGACTGGTGCTACATACTAAGTTCCATACGTGAGAGGGTAGCTGAACGCCTTGTCCAAAACCATCTTACTTCTGAGAGTTGAGCTCAGCCTCAGTCCCTCACAGTTCCACACTGCCTGCAGAGTGAGTTTCGCAGGTCTTCAGCAGAGACGTTTGCCAGAGGCTTCTGAGACGCAGGGTAACAATGCAGACCTGGAGGGTATCCCCAGGTGCAGTCGACTGGTAATCTTGGAACCTCCTGACTCAGAATACTGCTACCTTCTCACTGCCATAGGAATGCAGCTAGTTGACAGCTGGCTTCAAGACATGCTTCCCTGTGAGAGCTGAGGACAGGGCAGAACCCTCCCGCATGCTGCCTGACTGTAGGAGTAGCTGCTAACATCCTTATGTTATGGCTGGGAGAGGTTGCGGGAAAAGCATGTGTGAGCACTGGGCCTGAACTCCCGTGTATCTGAGTTGAATACAGCGATTTCCAACGGCTTTCCTCAACCAGAGTGTAGCTAGGTTCCAAATCCCATGTACGAGCGGGTAGCAGACATCTGCCTCCCATGCATACACACTTCTGAGAGTTGAGCTTATGGCCTGTACCTCCACATCCAGCCTGCTGGTACCCTTGGCTTCTAAAAGGCCTAGGCTCGCTGTTTGACGGAAGTGCTGGGAGAGGTAATTGGAATCTCCCGGCACACAAGACGAGTGCCTCCAAGCTCAATTCACTATTTCCCAGTAATTCTTGTGGTAGACAGGTGCTACATACTAAGTTCCATATGTGAGAAGGTAGCTGAACGCCTTGTCCAAAAGCATCTTACTTCTGAGAGTTGAGCACACCCTCAGGCCCTCACACTTCAACACTGCCTGCAGAGTGAGTTTCACACGTCTTCACCAGAGACGATTGCCAGAGGCTTCTGAGTACAAGTTAACAACGCAGACCTGGAGGGTATCTCCAGGTGCAGTAGAGTGGTAATCTTGGAACCTCCTGACTCAGAGTACTGCTACCTTCTCACTGCCATAGGAATGCAGCTAGTTGACAGCTGGCTTCAAGACATGCTTCCCTGTGAGAGCTGAGGACAGGGCAGAACCCTCGCGCATCCTGCCTGACTGTAGGAGTAGCTGCTAACATCCTAATGTTAGTGGCTGGGAGAGGTTGCGGGAAAAGCATGTGTGAGCACTGGGCCTGAACTCCCGTATATCTGATTTGAATACAGCGATTTCCAACGGCTTTCCTCAACCAGAGTGTAGCTAGGTTCCAAATCCCATGTACGAGCGGGTAGCAGATATCTGCCTCCCATGCATACACACTTCTGAGAGTTGAGCTTATGGCCTGTACCTCCACAGCCAGCCTGCTGGTACCCTTGGCTTCTAAAAGGCCTAGGCTCGCTGTTTGACAGAAGTGCTGGGAGAGGTAATTGGAATCACCCGGCACACAAGACTAGTGCCTCCAAGCTCAGTTCAGCGATTTCCTAGTAATTCCTGTGGTAGACTTGTGCTACATACTAAGTTCCATACGTGAGAGGGTAGCTGAACGCCTTGTCCAAAACCATCTTACTTCTGAGAGTTGAGCTCAGCCTCAGTCCCTCACAGTTCCACACTGCCTGCAGAGTGAGTTTCGCAGGTCTTCAGCAGAGACGTTTGCCAGAGGCTTCTGAGACGCAGGGTAAGAATGCAGACCTGGAGGGTATCCCCAGGTGCAGTCGACTGGTAATCTTGGAACCTCCTGACTCAGAATACTGCTACCTTCTCACTGCCATAGGAATGCAGCTAGTTGACAGCTGGCTTCAAGACATGCTTCCCTGTGAGAGCTGAGGACAGGGCAGAACCCTCCCGCATGCTGCCTGACTGTAGGAGTAGCTGCTAACATCCTTATGTTATGGCTGGGAGAGGTTGCGGGAAAAGCATGTGTGAGCACTGGGCCTGAACTCCCGTGTATCTGAGTTGAATACAGCGATTTCCAACGGCTTTCCTCAACCAGAGTGTAGCTAGGTTCCAAATCCCATGTACGAGCGGGTAGCAGACATCTGCCTCCCATGCATACACACTTCTGAGAGTTGAGCTTATGGCCTGTACCTCCACATCCAGCCTGCTGGTACCCTTGGCTTCTAAAAGGCCTAGGCTCGCTGTTTGACGGAAGTGCTGGGAGAGGTAATTGGAATCTCCCGGCACACAAGACGAGTGCCTCCAAGCTCAATTCACGATTTCGCAGTAATTCTTGTGGTAGACAGGTGCTACATACTAAGTTCCATATGTGAGAAGGTAGCTGAACGCCTTGTCCAAAAGCATCTTACTTCTGAGAGTTGAGCACACCCTCAGGCCCTCACACTTCAACACTGCCTGCAGAGTGAGTTTCACACGTCTTCACCAGAGACGATTGCCAGAGGCTTCTGAGTACAAGTTAACAACGCAGACCTGGAGGGTATCTCCAGGTGCAGTAGAGTGGTAATCTTGGAACCTCCTGACTCAGAGTACTGCTACCTTCTCACTGCCATAGGAATGCAGCTAGTTGACAGCTGGCTTCAAGACATGCTTCCCTGTGAGAGCTGAGGACAGGGCAGAACCCTCGCGCATCCTGCCTGACTGTAGGAGTAGCTGCTAACATCCTAATGTTAGTGGCTGGGAGAGGTTGTGGGAAAAGCATGTGTGAGCACTGGGCCTGAACTCCCGTATATCTGATTTGAATACAGCGATTTCCAACGGCTTTCCTCAACCAGAGTGTAGCTAGGTTCCAAATCCCATGTACGGGCGGGTAGCAGACATCTGCCTCCCATGCATACACACTTCTGAGAGTTGAGCTTATGGCCTGTACCTCCACATCCAGCCTGCTGGTACCCTTGGCTTGTAAAAGGCCTAGGCTCGCTGTTAGACGGAAGTGCTGGGAGAGGTAATTGGAATCTCCCGGCACACAAGACGAGTGCCTCCAAGCTCAATTCACTATTTCCCAGTAATTCTTGTGGTAGACAGGTGCTACATACTAAGTTCCATATGTGAGAAGTTAGCTGAACGCCTTGTCCAAAAGCATCTTACTTCTGAGAGTTGAGCACACCCTCAGGCCCTCACACTTCAACACTGCCTGCAGAGTGAGTTTCACACGTCTTCACCAGAGACGATTGCCAGAGGCTTTTGAGTACAAGTTAACAACGCAGACCTGGAGGGTATCTCCAGGTGCAGTAGAGTGGTAATCTTGGAACCTCCTGACTCAGAGTACTGCTACCTTCTCACTGCCATAGGAATGCAGCTAGTTGACAGCTGGCTTCAAGACATGCTTCCCTGTGAGAGCTGAGGACAGGGCAGAACCCTCCCGCATCCTGCCTGACTGTAGGAGTAGCTGCTAACATCCTAATGTTAGTGGCTGGGAGAGGTTGCGGGAAAAGCACGTGTGAGCACTGGGCCTGAACTCCCGTGTATCTGAGTTGAATACAGCCATTTCCAATGGCCTTCTTCAATCACAGTGTAGCTAGGTTCCAACTCCCATGTCCGAGTGGGTATCAGACATCTGCCTCCCATGCATACACACTTCTGAGAGTTGAGGTTATGGCCTGTACCTCCACAGCCAGCCTGCTGGTACCCTTGGCTTCTAAAAGGCCTAGGCTCGCTGTTTGTCGGAAGTGCTGGGAGAGGTAATTGGAATCTCCCGGCACACAAGACGAGTGCCTCCAAGCTCAATTCACGATTTCCCAGTAATTCTTGTGGTAGACAGGTGCTACATACCTAGTTCCATACGTGAGAGGGTAGCTGAACGCCTTGTCCAAAAGCATCTTACTTCTGAGAGTTGAGAACACCCTCAGTCACACACACTACCACACTGCCTGAAGAGTGAGTTTCACACGTCTTCACCAGAGAGGATTGCCAGAGGCTTCTGAGTACAAGTTAACAATGCAGACCTGGAGGGTATCTCCAGGGGCAGTAGAGTGGTAATCTTGGAACCTCCTGACTCAGAGTATTGCTACCTTCTCACTGCCATAGGAATGCAGCTAGTTGACAGCTGGCTTCAAGACATGCTTCCCTGTGAGAGCTGAGGACAGGGCAGAACCCTCCCGCTTCCTGCCTGACTGTATGAGTAGCTGCTAACATCCTAATGTTAGTGGCTGGGAGAGGTTGCGGGAAAAGCATGTGTGAGCGTTGGGCCTGAACTCCCGTGTATCTGAGTTGAATACAGCCATTTCCAATGGCCTTCTTCAATCACAGTGTAGCTAGGTTCCAACTCCCATGTCCGAGTGGGTAGCAGACATCTTCCTCCCATGCATACACACTTCTGAGAGTTGAGCTTATGGCCTATACCTCCACATCCAGCCTGCAGGTACCCTTGGCTTCTAAAAGGCCTAGGCTCGCTGTTTGACGGAAGTGCTGGGAGAGGTAATTGGAATCACCCGGCACACAAGACTAGTGCCTCCAAGCTCAGTTCAGCGATTTCCTAGTAATTCCTGTGGTAGACTGGTGCTACATACTAAGTTCCATACGTGAGAGGGTAGCTGAACGCCTTGTCCAAAACCATCTTACTTCTGAGAGTTCAGCTCAGCCTCAGTCCCTCACAGTTCCACACTTCCTGCAGAGTGAGTTTCGCAGGTCTTCAGCAGAGACGTTTGCCAGAGGCTTCTGAGACGCAGGGTAACAATGCAGACCTGGAGGTTATCCCCAGGTGCAACGACTGGTAATCTTGGAACCTCCTGACTCGGAATACTGCTACCTTCTCACTGCCATAGGAATGCAGCTAGTTGACAGCTGGCTTCAAGACATGCTTCCCTGTGAGAGCTGAGGACAGGGCAGAACCCTCCCGCATGCTGCCTGACTGTAGGAGTAGCTGCTAACATCCTTATGTTAGTGGCTGGGAGAGGTTGCGGGAAAAGCATGTGTGAGCACTGGGCCTGAACTCCCGTGTATCTGAGTTGAATACAGCGATTTCCAACGGCTTTCCTCAACCAGAGTGTAGCTAGGTTCCAAATCCCATGTACGAGCGGGTAGCAGACATCTGCCTCCCATGCATACACACTTCTGAGAGTTGAGCTTATGGCCTGTACCTCCACAGCCAGCCTGCTGGTACCCTTGGCTTCTAAAAGGCCTAGGCTCGCTGTTTGACGGAAGTGCTGGGAGAGGTAATTGGAATCTCCCGGCACACAAGACGAGTGCCTCCAAGCTCAATTCACGATTTCCCAGTAATTCTTGTGGTAGACAGGTGCTACATACTAAGTTCCATATGTGAGAAGGTAGCTGAACGCCTTGTCCAAAAGCATCTTACTTCTGAGAGTTGAGCACACCCTCAGTCCCTCACACTTCCACACTGCCTGCAGAGTGAGTTTCACACGTCTTCACCAGAGACGATTGCCAGAGGCTTCTGAGTACAAGTTAACAATGCAGACCTGGAGCGTATCCCCAGGTGCAGTCGACTGGTAATCTTGGAACCTCCTGACTCAGAATACTGCTACCTTCTCACTGCCATAGGAATGCAGCTAGTTGACAGCTGGCTTCAAGACATGCTTCCCTGTGAGAGCTGAGGACAGGGCAGAACCCTGCCGCATGCTGCCTGACTGTAGGAGTAGCTGCTAACATCCTTATGTTAGTGGCTGGGAGAGGTTGCGGGAAAAGCATGTTTGAGCACTGGGCCTGAACTCCCGTGTATCTGAGTTGAATACAGCGATTTCCAACGGCTTTCCTCAACCAGAGTGTAGCTAGGTTCCAAATCCCATGTACGAGCGGGTAGCAGACATCTGCCTCCCATGCATACACACTTCTGAGAGTTGAGCTTATGGCCTGTACCTCCACAGCCAGCCTGCTGGTACCCTTGGCTTCTAAAAGGCCTAGGCTCGCTGTTTGACGGAAGTGCTGGGAGAGGTAATTGGAATCTCCCGGCACACAAGACGAGTCCCTCAAGCTCAATTCACGATTTCCCAGTAATTCTTGTGGTAGACAGGTGCTACATACTAAGTTCCATAAGTGAGAAGGTAGCTGAACGCCTTGTCCAAAAGCATCTTACTTCTGAGAGTTGAGCACACCCTCAGGCCCTCACACTTCAACACTGCCTGCAGAGTGAGTTTCACACGTCTTCACCAGAGACGATTGCCAGAGGCTTCTGAGTACAAGTTAACAACGCAGACCTGGAGGGTATCTCCAGGTGTAGTAGAGTGGTAATCTTGGAACCTCCTGACTCAGAGTACTGCTACCTTCTCATTGCCATAGGAATGCAGCTAGTTGACAGCTGGCTTCAAGACATGCTTCCCTGTGAGAGCTGAGGACAGGGCAGAACCCTCCCGCATCCTGCCTGACTGTAGGAGTAGCTGCTAACATCCTTATGTTAGTGGCTGCGAGAGGTTGTGGGAAAAGCATGTGTGAGCACTGGGCCTGAACTCCCGTGTATCTGACTTGAATACAGCGATTTCCAACGGCTTTCCTCAACCAGAGTGTAGCTAGGTTCCAAATTTCATGTACGAGCGGGTAGCAGACATCTGCCTCACATGCATACACACTTCTGAGAGTTGAGCTTATGGCCTGTACATCCACAGCCAGCCTGCTGGTACCCTTGGCTTCTAAAAGGCCTAGGCTCGCTGTTTGACGGAAGTGCTGGGAGAGGTAATTGGAATCACCCGGCACACAAGACTAGTGCCTCCAAGCTCAGTTCAGCGATTTCCTAGTAATTCCTGTGGTAGACTGGTGCTACATACTAAGTTCCATACGTGAGAGGGTAGCTGAACGCCTTGTCCAAAACCATCTTACTTCTGAGAGTTGAGCTCAGCCTCTTTCCCTCACAGTTCGACACTGCCTGCAGAGTGAGTTTCGCAGGTCTTCAGCAGAGACGTTTGCCAGAGGCTTCTGAGACGCAGGGTAACAATGCAGACCTGGAGGGTATCCCCAGGTGCAGTCGACTGGTAATCTTGGAACCTCCTGACTCAGAATACTGCTACCTTCTCACTGCCATAGGAATGCAGCTAGTTGACAGCTGGCTTCAAGACATGCTTCCCTGTGAGAGCTGAGGACAGGGCAGAACCCTCCCGCATGCTGCCTGACTGTAGGAGTAGCTGCTAACATCCTTATGTTAGTGGCTGGGAGAGGTTGCGGGAAAAGCATGTGTGAGCACTGGGCCTGAACTCCCGTGTATCTGAGTTGAATACAGCGATTTCCAACGGCTTTCCTCAACCAGAGTGTATCTAGGTTCCAAATCCCATGTACGAGCGGGTAGCAGATATCTGCCTCCCATGCATACACACTTCTGAGAGTTGAGCTTATGGCCTGTACCTCCACAGCCAGCCTGCTGGTACCCTTGGCTTCTAAAAGGCCTAGGCTCGCTGTTTGACGGAAGTGCTGGGAGAGGTAATTGGAATCACCCGGCACACAAGACTAGTGCCTCCATGCTCAGTTCAGCGATTTCCTAGTAATTCCTGTGGTAGACTGGTGCTACATACTAAGTTCCATACGTGAGAGGGTAGCTGACCGCCTTGTCCAAAACCATCTTACTTCTGAGAGTTGAGCTCAGCCTCAGTCCCTCACAGTTCCACACTGCCTGCAGAGTGAGTTTCGCAGGTCTTCAGCAGAGACGTTTGCCAGAGGCTTCTGAGACGCAGGGTAACAATGCAGACCTGGAGGGTATCCCCAGGTGCAGTCGACTGGTAATCTTGGAACCTCCTCACTCAGAATACTGCTACCTTCTCACTGCCATAGGAATGCAGCTAGTTGACAGCTGGCTTCAAGACATGCTTCCCTGTGAGAGCTGAGGACAGGGCAGAACCCTCCCGCATGCTGCCTGACTGTAGGAGTAGCTGCTAACATCCTTATGTTAGTGGCTGGGAGAGGTTGCGGGAAAAGCATGTGTGAGCACTGACCCTGAACTCCCGTGTATCTGAGTTGAATACAGCGATTTCCAACGGCTTTCCTCAACCAGAGTGTAGCTAGGTTCCAAATCCCATGTACGAGCGGGTAGCAGACATCTGCCTCCCATGCATACACACTTCTGAGAGTTGAGCTTATGGCCTGTACCTCCACATCCAGCCTGCTGGTACCCTTGGCTTGTAAAAGGCCTAGGCTCGCTGTTTGACGGAAGTACTGTGAGAGGTAATTGGAATCTCCCGGCACACAAGACGAGTGCCTCCAAGCTCAATTCACGATTTCCCAGTAATTCTTGTGGTAGACAGGTGCTACATACTAAGTTCCATATGTGAGATGGTAGCTGAACGCCTTGTCCAAAAACATCTTACTTCCGAGAGTTGAGCCCACCCTCAGTCCCTCACAGTTCCACACTGCCTGCAGAGTGAGTTTCACACGTCTTCACCAGAGACGATTGCCAGAGGCTTCTGAGTACAAGTTAACAATGCAGACCTGGAGGGTATCTCCAGGTGCAGTAGAGTGGTAATCTTGGAACCTCCTGACTCAGAGTACTGCTACCTTCTCACTGCCATAGGAATGCAGCTAGTTGACAGCTGGCTTCAAGACATGCCTCCCTGAGAGAGCTGAGGACAGGGCAGATCCCTCCCGCCTGCTGCCTGACTGTAGGAGTAGCTGCTAACATCCTAATGTTAGTGGCTGGGAGAGGTTGCGGGAAAAGCATGTGTGAGCACTGGGCCTGAACTCCCGTGTATCTGAGTTGAATACAGCGATTTCCAACGGCTTTCCTCAACCAGAGTGTAGCTAGGTTCCAAATCCCATGTACGAGCGGGTAGCAGACATCTGCCTCCCATGCATACACACTTCTGAGAGTTGAGCTTATGGCCTGTACCTCCACAGCCAGCCTGCTGGTACCCTTGGCTTCTAAAAGGCCTTGGCTCGCTGTTTGACAGAAGTGCTGGGAGAGGTAATTGGAATCACCCGGCACACAAGACTAGTGCCTCCAAGCTCAGTTCAGCGATTTCCTAGTAGTTCCTGTGGTAGACTGGTGCTACATACTAAGTTCCATACGTGAGAGGGTAGCTGAACGCCTTGTCCAAAACCATCTTACTTCTGAGAGTTGAGCTCAGCCTCAGTCCCTCACAGTTCCACACTGCCTGCAGAGTGAGTTTCGCAGGTCTTCAGCAGAGACGTTTGCCAGAGGCTTCTGAGACGCAGGGTAACAATGCAGACCTGGAGGGTATCCCCAGGTGCAGTCGACTGGTAATCTTGGTACCTCCTGACTCGGA
Source organism: Canis aureus (assembly GCF_053574225.1). Lineage (NCBI taxonomy): Eukaryota > Metazoa > Chordata > Mammalia > Carnivora > Canidae > Canis > Canis aureus. Next base: position 4,214,030 of record NC_135630.1, read on the forward strand.
ATACTGCTACCTTCTCACTGCCATAGGAATGCAGCTAGTTGACAGCTGGCTTCAAGACCTGCTTCCCTGTGAGAGCTGAGGACAGGGCAGAACCCTCCCGCATGCTGCCTGACTGTAGGAGTAGCTGCTAACATCCTTATGTTAGTGGCTGGGAGAGGTTGCGGGAAAAGCATGTGTGAGCACTGGGCCTGAACTCCCGTGTATCTGAGTTGAATACAGCGATTTCCAATGGCCTTCTTCAATCACAGTGTAGCTAGGTTCCAACTCCCATGTCCGAGTGGGTAGCAGACATCTGCCTCCCATGCATACACACTACTGAGAATTGAGCTTATGGCCTGTACGTCCACAGCCAGCCTGCTGGTACCCTTGGTTTCTAAAGGCCTAGGCTCGCTGTTTGACGGAAGTGCTGGGAGAGGTAATTGGAATCACCCGGCACACAAGACTAGTGCCTCCAAGCTCAGTTCAGCGATTTCCTAGTAATTCCTGTGGTAGACTGGTGCTACATACTAAGTTCCATACTGAGAGGGTAGCTGAACGCCTTGTCCAAAACCATCTTACTTCTGAGAGTTGAGCTCAGCCTCAGTCCCTCACAGTTCCACACTGCCTGCAGAGTGAGTTTCGCAGGTCTTCAGCAGAGACGTTTGCCAGAGGCTTCTGAGACGCAGGGTAACAATGCAGACCTGGAGGGTATCCCCAGGTGCAGTCGACTGGTAATCTTGGAACCTCCTGACTCAGAATACTGCTACCTTCTCACTGCCATAGGAATGCAGCTAGTTGACAGCTAGCTGGCTTCAAGACATGCTTCCCTGTGAGAGCTGAGGACAGGGCAGAACCCTCCCGCATCCTGCCTGACTGTAGGATTAGCTGCTAACATCCTAATGTTAGTGGCTGGGAGAGGTTGCCGGAAAAGCATGTTTGAGCACTGGGCCTGAACTCCCGTGTATCTGAGTTGAATACAGCGATTTCCAACGGCTTTCCTCAACCAGAGTGTAGCTAGGTTCCAAATCCCATGTACGAGCGGGTAGCAGACATCTGCCTCCCATGCATACACACTTCTGAGAGTTGAGCTTATGGCCTGTACCTCCACATCCAGCCTGCTGGTACCCTTGCTTTCTAAAAGGCCTAGGCTCGCTGTTTGACGGAAGTGCTGGGAGAGGTAATTGGAATCTCCCGGCACACAAGACGAGTGCCTCCAAGCTCAATTCACGATTTCCCAGTAATTCTTGTGGTAGACAGGTGCTACATACTAAGTTCCATATGTGAGAAGGTAGCTGAACGCCTTGTCCCAAAGCATCTTACTTCTGAGAGTTGAGCACACCCTCAGTCCCTCACACTTCCACACTGCCTGCAGAGTGAGTTTCACACGTCTTCACCAGAGACGATTGCCAGAGGCTTCTGAGTACAAGTTACACTGCAGACCTGGAGGGTATCTCCAGGTGCAGTAGAGTGGTAATCTTGGAACCTCCTGACTCAGAGTACTGCTACCTTCTCACTGCCATAGGAATGCAGCTAGTTGACAGCTGGCTTCAAGACATGCTTCCCTGTGAGAGCTGAGGACAGGGCAGAACCCTCCCGCATGCTGCCTGACTGTAGGAGTAGCTGCTAACATCCTTATGTTAGTGGCTGGGAGAGGTTGCGGGAAAAGCATATGTGAGCACTGGGCCTGAACTCCCGTGTATCTGAGTTGAATACAGCGATTTCCAATGGCCTTCTTCAATCACAGTGTAGCTAGGTTCCAACTCCCATGTCCGAGTGGGTAGCAGACATCTGCCTCCCATGCATACACACTTCTGAGAGTTGAGCTTATGGCCTGAACCTCCACATCCAGCCTGCTGGTACCCTTGGCTTCTAAAGGCCTAGGCTCGCTGTTTGACGGAAATGCTGGGAGAGGTAATTGGAATCACCCGGCACACAAGACTAGTGCCTCCAAGCTCAGTTCAGCGATTTCCTAGTAATTCCTGTGGTAGACTGGTGCTACATACTAAGTTCCATACGTGAGAGGGTAGCTGAACGCCTTGTCCAAAACCATCTTACTTCTGAGAGTTGAGCTCAGCCTCAGTCCCTCACAGTTCCACACTGCCTGCAGAGTGAGTTTCGCAGGTCTTCAGCAGAGACGTTTGCCAGAGGCTTCTGAGACGCAGGGTAACAATGCAGACCTGGAGGGTATCCCCAGGTGCAGTCGACTGGTAATCTTGGAACCTCCTGACTCAGAATACTGCAACATTCTCACTGCCATAGGAATGCAGCTAGTTTACAGCTAGCTGGTTTCAAGACATGCTTCCCTGAGAGAGCTGAGGACAGGGCAGAACCCTCCCGCATGCTGCCTGACTGTAGGAGTAGCTGCTAACATCCTAATGTTAGTGGCTGGGAGAAGTTGCGGGAAAAGCATGTGTGAGCACTGGGCCTGAACTCCCGTGTATCTGAGTTGAATACAGCGATTTCCAACGGCTTTCCTCAACCAGAGTGTAGCTAGGTTCCAAATCCCATGTACGAGCGGGTAGCAGACATCTGCCTCCCATGCATACACACTTCTGAGAGTTGAGCTTATGGCCTGTACCTCCACATCCAGCCTGCTGGTACCCTTGGCTTCTAAAAGTCCTAGGCTCGCTGTTTGACGGAAGTGCTGGGAGAGGGAATTGGAATCACCCGGCACACAAGACTAGTGCCTCCAAGCTCAGTTCAGCGATTTCCTAGTAATTCCTGTGGTAGACTGGTGCTACAAACTAAGTTCCATACGTGAGAGGGTAGCTGAACGCCTTGTCCAAAACCATCTTACTTCTGAGAGTTGAGCTCAGCCTCAGTCCCTCACAGTTCCACACTGCCTGCAGAGTGAGTTTCGCAGGTCTTCAGCGGAGACGTTTGCCAGAGACTTCTGAGACGCAGGGTAACAATGCAGACCTGGAGGGTATCCCCAGGTGCAGACGACTGTAATCTTGGAACCTCCTGACTCAGAATACTGCTACCTTCTCACTGCCATAGGAATGCAGCTAGTTGACAGCTAACTGGCTTCAAGACATGCTTCCCTGAGAGAGCTGAGGACAGGGCAGAACCCTCCCGCATCCTGCCTGACTGTAGGAGTAGCTGCTAACATCCTAATGTTAGTGGCTGGGAGAGGTTGCGGGAAAAGCATGTGTGAGCACTGGGCCTGAACTCCCGTGTATCTGAGTTGAATACAGCGATTTCCAACGGAGTTCCTCAACCAGAGTGTAGCTACGTTCCAAATCCGATGTACGAGCGGGTAGCAGATATCTGCCTCCCATGCATACACACTTCTGAGAGTTGAGCTTATGGCCTGTACCTCCACATCCAGCCTGCTGGTACCCTTGGCTTCTAAAAGGCCTAGGCTCGCTGTTTGACGGAAGTGCTGGGAGAGGTAATTGGAATCTCCCGGCACACAAGACGAGTGCCTCCAAGCTCAATTCACGATTTCCCAGTAATTCTTGTGGTAGACAGGTGCTACATACTAAGTTCCATATGTGAGAAGGTAGCTGAACGCCTTGTCCAAAAGCATCTTACTTCTGAGAGTTGAGCACACCCTCAGTCCCTCACACTTCCACACTGCCTGCAGAGTGAGTTTCACACGTCTTCACCAGAGACGATTGCCAGAGGCTTCTGAGTACAAGTTAACAATGCAGACCTGGAGGGTATCTCCAGGTGCAGTAGAGTGGTAATCTTGGAACCTCCTGACTCAGAGTACTGCTACCTTCTCACTGCCATAGGAATGCAGCTAGTTGACAGCTGGCTTCAAGACATGTTTCCCTGTGAGAGCTGAGGACAGGGCAGACCCCTCCCGCATGCTGCCTGACTGTAGGAGTAGCTGCTAACATCCTAATGTTAGTGGCTGGGAGAGGATGCGGGAAAAGCATGTGTGAGCACTGGGCCTGAACTCCCGTGTATCTGAGTTGAATACAGCGATTTCCAACGGCTTTCCTCAACCAGAGTGTAGCTAGATTCCAAATCCCATGTACGAGCGGGTAGCAGACATCTGTCTCCCATGCATACACACTTCTGAGAGTTGAGCTTATGGCCTGTACCTCCACAGCCAGCCTGCTGGTACCCTTGGCTTCTAAAAGGCCTAGGTTCGCTGTTTGACGGAAGTGCTGGGAGAGGTATTTGGAATCACCCGGCACACAAGACTAGTGCCTCCAAGCTCAGTTCAGCGATTTCCTAGTAATTCCTGTGGTAGACTGGTGCTACAAACTAAGTTCCATACGTGAGAGGGTAGCTGAACGCCTTGTCCAAAACCATCTTACTTCTGAGAGTTGAGCTCAGCCTCAGTCCCTCACAGTTCCACACTGCCTGCAGAGTGAGTTTCGCAGGTCTTCAGCAGAGACGTTTGCCAGAGACTACTGAGACGCAGGGTAACAATGCAGACCTGGAGGGTATCCCCAGGTGCAGACGACTGTAATCTTGGAACCTCCTGACTCAGAATACTGCTACCTTCTCACTGCCATAGGAATGCAGCTAGTTGACAGCTAACTGGCTTCAAGACATGCTTCCCTGAGAGAGCTGAGGACAGGGCAGAACCCTCCCGCATCCTGCCTGACTGTAGGAGTAGCTGCTAACATCCTAATGTTAGTGGCTGGGAGAGGTTGCGGGAAAAGCATGTGTGAGCACTGGGCCTGAACTCCCGTGTATCTGAGTTGAATACAGCGATTTCCAACGGAGTTCCTCAACCAGAGTGTAGCTACGTTCCAAATCCCATGTACGAGCGGGTAGCAGATATCTGCCTCCCATGCATACACACTTCTGAGAGTTGAGCTTATGGCCTGTACCTCCACATCCAGCCTGCTGGTACCCTTGGCTTCTAAAAGGCCTAGGCTCGCTGTTTGACGGAAGTGCTGGGAGAGGTAATTGGAATCTCCCGGCACACAAGACGAGTGCCTCCAAGCTCAATTCACGATTTCCCAGTAATTCTTGTGGTAGACAGGTGCTACATACTAGGTTCCATATGTGAGATGGTAGCTGAACGCCTTGTCCAAAAGCATCTTACTTCTGAGAGTTGAACACACCCTCAGTCCCTCACAGTTCCACACTGCCTGCAGAGTGAGTTTCACACGTCTTCACCAGAGACGATTTCCAGAGGCTTCTGAGTACAAGTTAACAATGCAGAACTGGAGGGTATCTCCAGGTGCAGTAGAGTGGTAATCTTGGAACCTCCTGACTCAGAGTACTGCTACCTTCTCACTGCCATAGGAATGCAGCTAGTTGACAGCTGGCTTCAAGACATGCTTCCCTGTGAGAGCTGAGGACAGGGCAGAACCCTCCCGCATGCTGCCTGACTGTAGGAGTAGCTGCTAACATCCTTATGTTAGTGGCTGGGAGAGGTTGCGGGAAAAGCATGTGTGAGCACTGGGCCTGAACTCCCGTGTATCTGAGTTGAATACAGCGATTTCCAACGGCTTTCCTCAACCAGAGTGTAGCTAGGTTCCAAATCCCATGTACGAGCGGGTAGCAGACATCTGCCTCCCATGCATACACACTTCTGAGAGTTGAGCTTATGGCCTGTACCTCCACAGCCAGCCTGCTGGTACCCTTGGCTTCTAAAAGGCCTAGGCTCGCTGTTTGACGGAAGTGCTGGGAGAGGTAATTGGAATCTCCCGGCACACAAGACGAGTGCCTCCAAGCTCAATTCACGATTTCCCAGTAATTCTTGTGGTAGACAGGTGCTACATACTAAGTTCCATATGTGAGATGGTAGCTGAACGCCTTGTCCAAAAGCATCTTACTTCTGAGAGTTGAGCCCACCCTCAGGCCCTCAGAGTTCCACACTGCCTGCAGAGTGAGTTTCACACGTCTTCACCAGAGACGATTGCTAGACGCTTCTGAGTACAAGTTAACAATGCAGACCTGGAGGGTATCTCCAGGTGCAGTAGAGTGGTAATCTTGGAACCTCCTGACTCAGAGTACTGCTACCTTCTCACTGCCATAGGAATGCAGCTAGTTGACAGCTGGCTTCAAGACATGCTTCCCTGTGAGAGCTGAGGACAGGGCAGAACCCTCCCGCATCCTGCCTGACTGTAGGAGTAGCTGCTAACATCCTTATGTTAGTGGCTGGGAGAGGTTGCGGGAAAAGCATGTGTGAGCACTGGGCCTGAACTCCCGTGTATCTGAGTTGAATACAGCGATTTCCAACGGCTTTCCTCAACCAGAGTGTAGCTAGGTTCCAAATCCCATGTACGAGCGGGTAGCAGACATCTGCCTCCCATGCATACACACTTCTGAGAGTTGAGCTTATGGCCTGTACCTCCACAGCCAGCCTGCTGGTACCCTTGGCTTCTAAAAGGCCTTGGCTCGCAGTTTGACGGAAGTGCTGGGAGAGGTAATTGGAATCACCCTGCACACAAGACTAGTGCCTCCAAGCTCAGTTCAGCGATTTCCTAGTTATTCCTGTGGTAGACTGGTGCTACATACTAAGTTCCATACGTGAGAGGGTAGCTGAACGCCTTGTCCAAAACCATCTTACTTCTGAGAGTTGAGCTCAGCCTCAGTCCCTCACAGTTCCACACTGCCTGCAGAGTGAGTTTCGCAGGTCTTCAGCAGAGACGTTTGCCAGAGGCTTCTGAGACGCAGGGTAACAATGCAGACCTGGAGGGTATCCCCAGGTGCAGTCGACTGGTAATCTTGGAACCTCCTGACTCAGAATACTGCTACTTTCTCACTGCCATAGGACTGCAGCTAGTTGACAGCTGGCTTCAAGACATGCTTCCCTGTGAGAGATGAGGACAGGGCAGAACCCTCCCGCATGCTGCCTGACTGTAGGAGTAGCTGCTAACATCCTTATGTTAGTGGCTGGGAGAGGTTGCGGGAAAAGCATGTGTGAGCACTGGGCCTGAACTCCCGTGTATCTGAGTTGAATACAGCGATTTCCAACGGCTTTCCTCAACCAGAGTGTAGCTAGGTTCCAAATCCCATGTACGAGCGGGTAGCAGACATCTGCCTCCCATGCATACACACTTCTGAGAGTTGAGCTTATGGCCTGTACCTCCACAGCCAGCCTGCTGGTACCCTTGGCTTCTAAAAGGCCTAGGCTCGCTGTTTGACGGAAGTGCTGGGAGAGGTAATTGGAATCTCCCGGCACACAAGACGAGTGCCTCCAAGCTCAATTCACGATTTCCCAGTAATTCTTGTGGTAGACAGGTGCTACATACTAAGTTCCATATGTGAGATGGTAGCTGAACGCCTTGTCCAAAAGCATCTTACTTCTGAGAGTTGAGCCCACCCTCAGGCCCTCAGAGTTCCACACTGCCTGCAGAGTGAGTTTCACACGTCTTCACCAGAGACGATTTCTAGACGCTTCTGAGTACAAGTTAACAATGCAGACCTGGAGGGTATCGCCAGGTGCAGTAGAGTGGTAATCTTGGAACCTCCTGACTCAGAGTACTGCTACCTTCTCACTGCCATAGGAATGCAGCTAGTTGACAGCTGGCTTCAAGACATGCTTCCCTGTGAGAGCTGAGGACAGGGCAGAACCCTCCCGCATCCTGCCTGACTGTAGGAGTAGCTGCTAACATCCTTATGTTAGTGGCTGGGAGAGGTTGCGGGAAAAGCATGTGTGAGCACTGGGCCTGAACTCCCGTGTATCTGAGTTGAATACAGCGATTTCCAACGGCTTTCCTCAACCAGAGTGTAGCTAGGTTCCAAATCCCATGTACGAGCGGGTAGCAGACATCTGCCTCCCATGCATACACACTTCTGAGAGTTGAGCTTATGGCCTGTACCTCCACATCCAGCCTGCTGGTACCCTTGGCTTCTAAAGGCCTAGGCTCGCTGTTTGACGGAAGTGCTGGGAGAGGTAATTGGAATCACCCGGCACACAAGACTAGTGCCTCCAAGCTCAGTTCAGCGATTTCCTAGTAATTCCTGTGGTAGACTGGTGCTACATACTAAGTTCCATACGTGAGAGGGTAGCTGAACGCCTTGTCCAAAACCATCTTACTTCTGAGAGTTGAGCTCAGCCTCAGTCCCTCACAGTTCCACACTGCCTGCAGAGTGAGTTTCGCAGGTCTTCAGCAGAGACGTTTGCCAGAGGCTTCTGAGACGCAGGGTAACAATGCAGACTTGGAGGGTATCCCCAGGTGCAGTCGACTGGTAATAATTGGAACCTCCTGACTCAGAATACTGCTACCTTCTCACTGCCATAGGAATGCAGCTAGTTGACAGCTAGCTGGCTTCAAGACATGCCTCCCTGAGAGAGCTGAGGACAGGGCAGAACCCTCCCGCATGCTGCCTGACTGTAGGAGTAGCTGCTAACATCCTAATGTTAGTGGCTGGGAGAGGTTGCGGGAAAAGCATGTGTGAGCACTGGGCCTGAACTCCCGTGTATCTGAGTTGAATACAGCGATTTCCAACGGCTTTCCTCAACCAGAGTGTAGCTAGGTTCCAAATCCCATGTACGAGCGGGTAGCAGACATCTGCCTCCCATGCATACACACTTCTGAGAGTTGAGCTTATGGCCTGTACCTCCACATCCAGCCTGCTGGTACCCTTGGCTTGTAAAAGGCCTAGGCTCGCTGTTTGACGGAAGTACTGTGAGAGGTAATTGGAATCTCCCGGCACACAAGACGAGTGCCTCCAAGCTCAATTCACGATTTCCCAGTAATTCTTGTGGTAGACAGGTGCTACATACTAAGTTCCATATGTGAGATGGTAGCTGAACGCCTTGTCCAAAAACATCTTACTTCCGAGAGTTGAGCCCACCCTCAGTCCCTCACAGTTCCACACTGCCTGCAGAGTGAGTTTCACACGTCTTCACCAGAGACGATTGCCAGAGGCTTCTGAGTACAAGTTAACAATGCAGACCTGGAGGGTATCTCCAGGTGCAGTAGAGTGGTAATCTTGGAACCTCCTGACTCAGAGTACTGCTACCTTCTCACTGCCATAGGAATGCAGCTAGTTGACAGCTGGCTTCAAGACATGCCTCCCTGAGAGAGCTGAGGACAGGGCAGATCCCTCCCGCCTGCTGCCTGACTGTAGGAGTAGCTGCTAACATCCTAATGTTAGTGGCTGGGAGAGGTTGCGGGAAAAGCATGTGTGAGCACTGGGCCTGAACTCCCGTGTATCTGAGTTGAATACAGCGATTTCCAACGGCTTTCCTCAACCAGAGTGTAGCTAGGTTCCAAATCCCATGTACGAGCGGGTAGCAGACATCTGCCTCCCATGCATACACACTTCTGAGAGTTGAGCTTATGGCCTGTACCTCCACAGCCAGCCTGCTGGTACCCTTGGCTTTAAAAGGCCTTGGCTCGCTGTTTGACAGAAGTGCTGGGAGAGGTAATTGGAATCACCCGGCACACAAGACTAGTGCCTCCAAGCTCAGTTCAGCGATTTCCTAGTAGTTCCTGTGGTAGACTGGTGCTACATACTAAGTTCCATACGTGAGAGGGTAGCTGAACGCCTTGTCCAAAACCATCTTACTTCTGAGAGTTGAGCTCAGCCTCAGTCCCTCACAGTTCCACACTGCCTGCAGAGTGAGTTTCGCAGGTCTTCAGCAGAGACGTTTGCCAGAGGCTTCTGAGACGCAGGGTAACAATGCAGACCTGGAGGGTATCCCCAGGTGCAGTCGACTGGTAATCTTGGAACCTCCTGACTCAGAATACTGCTACCTTCTCACTGCCATAGGAATGCAGCTAGTTGACAGCTAGCTGGCTTCAAGACATGCTTCCCTGTGAGAGCTGAGGACAGGGCAGAACCCTCCCGCATCCTGCCTGACTGTAGGATTAGCTGCTAACATCCTAATGTTAGTGGCTGGGAGAGGTTGCCGGAAAAGCATGTTTGAGCACTGGGCCTGAACTCCCGTGTATCTGAGTTGAATACAGCGATTTCCAACGGCTTTCCTCAACCAGAGTGTAGCTAGGTTCCAAATCCCATGTACGAGCGGGTAGCAGACATCTGCCTCCCATGCATACACACTTCTGAGAGTTGAGCTTATGGCCTGTACCTCCACATCCAGCCTGCTGGTACCCTTGCTTTCTAAAAGGCCTAGGCTCGCTGTTTGACGGAAGTGCTGGGAGAGGTAATTGGAATCTCCCGGCACACAAGACGAGTGCCTCCAAGCTCAATTCACGATTTCCCAGTAATTCTTGTGGTAGACAGGTGCTACATACTAAGTTCCATATGTGAGAAGGTAGCTGAACGCCTTGTCCCAAAGCATCTTACTTCTGAGAGTTGAGCACACCCTCAGTCCCTCACACTTCCACACTGCCTGCAGAGTGAGTTTCACACGTCTTCACCAGAGACGATTGCCAGAGGCTTCTGAGTACAAGTTACACTGCAGACCTGGAGGGTATCTCCAGGTGCAGTAGAGTGGTAATCTTGGAACCTCCTGACTCAGAGTACTGCTACCTTCTCACTGCCATAGGAATGCAGCTAGTTGACAGCTGGCTTCAAGACATGCTTCCCTGTGAGAGCTGAGGACAGGGCAGAACCCTCCCGCATGCTGCCTGACTGTAGGAGTAGCTGCTAACATCCTTATGTTAGTGGCTGGGAGAGGTTGCGGGAAAAGCATATGTGAGCACTGGGCCTGAACTCCCGTGTATCTGAGTTGAATACAGCGATTTCCAATGGCCTTCTTCAATCACAGTGTAGCTAGGTTCCAACTCCCATGTCCGAGTGGGTAGCAGACATCTGCCTCCCATGCATACACACTTCTGAGAGTTGAGCTTATGGCCTGAACCTCCACATCCAGCCTGCTGGTACCCTTGGCTTCTAAAGGCCTAGGCTCGCTGTTTGACGGAAATGCTGGGAGAGGTAATTGGAATCACCCGGCACACAAGACTAGTGCCTCCAAGCTCAGTTCAGCGATTTCCTAGTAATTCCTGTGGTAGACTGGTGCTACATACTAAGTTCCATACGTGAGAGGGTAGCTGAACGCCTTGTCCAAAACCATCTTACTTCTGAGAGTTGAGCTCAGCCTCAGTCCCTCACAGTTCCACACTGCCTGCAGAGTGAGTTTCGCAGGTCTTCAGCAGAGACGTTTGCCAGAGGCTTCTGAGACGCAGGGTAACAATGCAGACCTGGAGGGTATCCCCAGGTGCAGTCGACTGGTAATCTTGGAACCTCCTGACTCAGAATACTGCAACATTCTCACTGCCATAGGAATGCAGCTAGTTTACAGCTAGCTGGTTTCAAGACATGCTTCCCTGAGAGAGCTGAGGACAGGGCAGAACCCTCCCGCATGCTGCCTGACTGTAGGAGTAGCTGCTAACATCCTAATGTTAGTGGCTGGGAGAAGTTGCGGGAAAAGCATGTGTGAGCACTGGGCCTGAACTCCCGTGTATCTGAGTGGAATACAGCGATTTCCAACGGCTTTCCTCAACCAGAGTGTAGCTAGGTTCCAAATCCCATGTACGAGCGGGTAGCAGACATCTGCCTCCCATGCATACACACTTCTGAGAGTTGAGCTTATGGCCTGTACCTCCACATCCAGCCTGCTGGTACCCTTGGCTTCTAAAAGTCCTAGGCTCGCTGTTTGACGGAAGTGCTGGGAGAGGGAATTGGAATCACCCGGCACACAAGACTAGTGCCTCCAAGCTCAGTTCAGCGATTTCCTAGTAATTCCTGTGGTAGACTGGTGCTACATACTAAGTTCCATACGTGAAAGGGTAGCTGAACGCCTTGTCCAAAAAAATCTTACTTCTGAGAGTTGAGCTCAGCCTCAGTCCCTCACAGTTCCACACTGCCTGCAGAGTGAGTTTCGCAGGTCTTCAGCAGAGACGTTTGCCAGAGGCTTCTGAGACGCAGGGTAACAATGCAGACCTGGAGGGTATCCCCAGGTGCAGTCGACTGGTAATCTTGGAACCTCCTGACTCAGAATACTGCTACCTTCTCACTGCCATAGGAATGCAGCTAGTTGACAGCTAGCTGGCTTCAAGACATGCTTCCCTGAGAGAGCTGAGGACAGGGCAGAACCCTCCCGCATGCTGCCTGACTGTAGGAGTAGCTGCTAACATCCTAATGTTAGTTGCTGGGAGAGGTTGCGGGAAAAGCATGTGTGAGCACTGGGCCTGAACTCCCGTGTATCTGAGTTGAATACAGCGATTTCCAACGGCTTTCCTCAACCAGAGTGTAGCTAATTTCCAAATCCCATGTACGAGCGGGTAGCAGACATCTGCCTGCCATGCATACACACTTCTGAGAGTTGAGCTTATGGCCTGTACCTCCACATCCAGCCTGCTGGTACCCTTGGCTTCTAAAAGGCCTAGGCTCGCTGTTTGACAGAAGTGCTGGGAGAGGTAATTGGAATCTCCCGGCACACAAGACGAGTGCCTCCAAGCTCTATTCACGATTTCCCAGTAATTCTTGTGGTAGACAGGTGCTACATACTAAGTTCCATATGTGAGAAGGTAGCTGAACGCCTTGTCCAAAAGCATCTTACTTCTGAGAGTTGAGCACACCCTCAGTCCCTCACACTTCCACACTGCCTGCAGAGTGAGTTTCACACGTCTTCACCAGAGAGGATTGCCAGAGGCTTCTGAGTACAAGTTAACAATGCAGACCTGGAGGGTATCTCCAGGTGCAGTAGAGTGGTAATCTTGGAACCTCCTGACTCAGAGTACTGCTACCTTCTCACTGCCATAGGAATGCAGCTAGTTGACAGCTGGCTTCAAGACATGTTTCCCTGTGAGAGCTGAGGACAGGGCAGACCCCTCCCGCATGCTGCCTGACTGTAGGAGTAGCAGCTAACATCCTAATGTTAGTGGCTGGGAGAGGATGCGCGAAAAGCATGTGTGAGCACTGGGCCTGAACTCCCGTGTATCTGAGTTGAATACAGCGATTTCCAACGGCTTTCCTCAACCAGAGTGTAGCTAGATTCCAAATCCCATGTACGAGCGGGTAGCAGACATCTGTCTCCCATGCATACACACTTCTGAGAGTTGAGCTTATGGCCTGTACCTCCACAGCCAGCCTGCTGGTACCCTTGGCTTCTAAAAGGCCTAGGTTCGCTGTTTGACGGAAGTGCTGGGAGAGGTATTTGGAATCACCCGGCACACAAGACTAGTGCCTCCAAGCTCAGTTCAGCGATTTCCTAGTAATTCCTGTGGTAGACTGGTGCTACAAACTAAGTTCCATACGTGAGAGGGTAGCTGAACGCCTTGTCCAAAACCATCTTACTTCTGAGAGTTGAGCTCAGCCTCAGTCCCTCACAGTTCCACACTGCCTGCAGAGTGAGTTTCGCAGGTCTTCAGCAGAGACGTTTGCCAGAGACTTCTGAGACGCAGGGTAACAATGCAGACCTGGAGGGTATCCCCAGGTGCAGACGACTGTAATCTTGGAACCTCCTGACTCAGAATACTGCTACCTTCTCACTGCCATAGGAATGCAGCTAGTTGACAGCTAACTGGCTTCAAGACATGCTTCCCTGAGAGAGCTGAGGACAGGGCAGAACCCTCCCGCATCCTGCCTGACTGTAGGAGTAGCTGCTAACATCCTAATGTTAGTGGCTGGGAGAGGTTGCGGGAAAAGCATGTGTGAGCACTGGGCCTGAACTCCCGTGTATCTGAGTTGAATACAGCGATTTCCAACGGAGTTCCTCAACCAGAGTGTAGCTACGTTCCAAATCCCATGTACGAGCGGGTAGCAGATATCTGCCTCCCATGCATACACACTTCTGAGAGTTGAGCTTATGGCCTGTACCTCCACATCCAGCCTGCTGGTACCCTTGGCTTCTAAAAGGCCTAGGCTTGCTGTTTGACGGAAGTGCTGGGAGAGGTAATTGGAATCTCCCGGCACACAAGACGAGTGCCTCCAAGCTCAATTCACGATTTCCCAGTAATTCTTGTGGTAGACAGGTGCTACATACTAGGTTCCATATGTGAGATGGTAGCTGAACGCCTTGTCCAAAAGCATCTTACTTCTGAGAGTTGAACACACCCTCAGTCCCTCACAGTTCCACACTGCCTGCAGAGTGAGTTTCACACGTCTTCACCAGAGACGATTTCCAGAGGCTTCTGAGTACAAGTTAACAATGCAGAACTGGAGGGTATCTCCAGGTGCAGTAGAGTGGTAATCTTGGAACCTCCTGACTCAGAGTACTGCTACCTTCTCACTGCCATAGGAATGCAGCTAGTTGACAGCTGGCTTCAAGACATGCTTCCCTGTGAGAGCTGAGGACAGGGCAGAACCCTCCCGCATGCTGCCTGACTGTAGGAGTAGCTGCTAACATCCTTATGTTAGTGGCTGGGAGAGGTTGCGGGAAAAGCATGTGTGAGCACTGGGCCTGAACTCCCGTGTATCTGAGTTGAATACAGCGATTTCCAACGGCTTTCGTCAACCAGAGTGTAGCTAGGTTCCAAATCCCATGTACGAGCGGGTAGCAGACATCTGCCTCCCATGCATACACACTTCTGAGAGTTGAGCTTATGGCCTGTACCTCCACAGCCAGCCTGCTGGTACCCTTGGCTTCTAAAAGGCCTAGGCTCGCTGTTTGACGGAAGTGCTGGGAGAGGTAATTGGAATCTCCCGGCACACAAGACGAGTGCCTCCAAGCTCAATTCACGATTTCCCAGTAATTCTTGTGGTAGACAGGTGCTACATACTAAGTTCCATATGTGAGATGGTAGCTGAACGCCTTGTCCAAAAGCATCTTACTTCTGAGAGTTGAGCCCACCCTCAGGCCCTCAGAGTTCCACACTGCCTGCAGAGTGAGTTTCACACGTCTTCACCAGAGACGATTGCTAGACGCTTCTGAGTACAAGTTAACAATGCAGACCTGGAGGGTATCTCCAGGTGCAGTAGAGTGGTAATCTTGGAACCTCCTGACTCAGAGTACTGCTACCTTCTCACTGCCATAGGAATGCAGCTAGTTGACAGCTGGCTTCAAGACATGCTTCCCTGTGAGAGCTGAGGACAGGGCAGAACCCTCCCGCATCCTGCCTGACTGTAGGAGTAGCTGCTAACATCCTTATGTTAGTGGCTGGGAGAGGTTGCGGGAAAAGCATGTGTGAGCACTGGGCCTGAACTCCCGTGTATCTGAGTGGAATACAGCGATTTCCAACGGCTTTCCTCAACCAGAGTGTAGCTAGGTTCCAAATCCCATGTACGAGCGGGTAGCAGACATCTGCCTCCCATGCATACACACTTCTGAGAGTTGAGCTTATGGCCTGTACCTCCACAGCCAGCCTGCTGGTACCCTTGGCTTCTAAAAGGCCTTGGCTCGCAGTTTGACGGAAGTGCTGGGAGAGGTAATTGGAATCACCCTGCACACAAGACTAGTGCCTCCAAGCTCAGTTCAGCGATTTCCTAGTAATTCCTGTGGTAGACTGGTGCTACATACTAAGTTCCATACGTGAGAGGGTAGCTGAACGCCTTGTCCAAAACCATCTTACTTCTGAGAGTTGAGCTCAGCCTCAGTCCCTCACAGTTCCACACTGCCTGCAGAGTGAGTTTCGCAGGTCTTCAGCAGAGACGTTTGCCAGAGGCTTCTGAGACGCAGGGTAACAATGCAGACCTGGAGGGTATCCCCAGGTGCAGTCGACTGGTAATCTTGGAACCTCCTGACTCAGAATACTGCTACTTTCTCACTGCCATAGGACTGCAGCTAGTTGACAGCTGGCTTCAAACATGCTTCCCTGTGAGAGATGAGGACAGGGCAGAACCCTCCCGCATGCTGCCTGACTGTAGGAGTAGCTGCTAACATCCTTATGTTAGTGGCTGGGAGAGGTTGCGGGAAAAGCATGTGTGAGCACTGGGCCTGAACTCCCGTGTATCTGAGTTGAATACAGCGATTTCCAACGGCTTTCCTCAACCAGAGTGTAGCTAGGTTCCAAATCCCATGTACGAGCGGGTAGCAGACATCTGCCTCCCATGCATACACACTTCTGAGAGTTGAGCTTATGGCCTGTACCTCCACAGCCAGCCTGCTGGTACCCTTGGCTTCTAAAAGGCCTAGGCTCGCTGTTTGACGGAAGTGCTGGGAGAGGTAATTGGAATCTCCCGGCACAAAAGACGAGTGCCTCCAAGCTCAATTCACGATTTCCCAGTAATTCTTGTGGTAGACAGGTGCTACATACTAAGTTCCATATGTGAGATGGTAGCTGAACGCCTTGTCCAAAAGCATCTTACTTCTGAGAGTTGAGCCCACCCTCAGGCCCTCAGAGTTCCACACTGCCTGCAGAGTGAGTTTCACAC
Source organism: Canis aureus (assembly GCF_053574225.1). Classification (NCBI taxonomy): domain Eukaryota; kingdom Metazoa; phylum Chordata; class Mammalia; order Carnivora; family Canidae; genus Canis; species Canis aureus. Next base: position 4,230,158 of record NC_135630.1, read on the forward strand.
GTCTTCACCAGAGACGATTGCTAGACGCTTCTGAGTACAAGTTAACAATGCAGACCTGGAGGGTATCTCCAGGTGCAGTAGAGTGGTAATCTTGGAACCTCCTGACTCAGAGTACTGCTACCTTCTCACTGCCATAGGAATGCAGCTAGTTGACAGCTGGCTTCAAGACATGCTTCCCTGTGAGAGCTGAGGACAGGGCAGAACCCTCCCGCATCCTGCCTGACTGTAGGAGTAGCTGCTAACATCCTAATGTTAGTGGCTGGGAGAGGTTGCGGGAAAAGCATGGGTGAGCACTGGGCCTGAACTCCCGTGTATCTGAGTTGAATACAGTGATTTCCAATGGCCTTCTTCAATCACAGTGTAGCTAGGTTCCAACACCCATGTCCGAGTGGGTAGCAGACATCTGCCTCCCATGCATACACACTTCTGAGAGTTGAGCTTATGGCCTGTACCTCCACAGCCAGCCTGCTGGAACCCTTGGCTTCTAAAAGGCCTAGGCTCGCTGTTTGACGGAAGTGCTGGGAGAGGTAATTGTAATCACCCGGCACACAAGACTAGTGCCTCCAAGCACAGTTCAGCGATTTCCTAGTAATTCCTGAGGTAGACTGGTGCTACATACTAAGTTCCATACGTGAGAGGGTAGCTGAACGCCTTGTCCAAAACCATCTTACTTCTGAGAGTTGAGCCCACCCTCAGGCCCTCACAGTTCCACACTGCCTGCAGAGTGAGTTTCGCAGGTCTTCAGCAGAGACGTTTGCCAGAGGCTTCTGACACGCAGGGTAACAATGCAGACCTGGAGGGTATCCCCAGGTGCAGTCGACTGGTAATCTTGGAACCTCCTGACTCAGAATACTGCTACTTTCTCACTGCCATAGGAATGCAGCTAGTTGACAGCTGGCTTCAAGACATGCTTCCCTGTGAGAGATGAGGACAGGGCAGAACCCTCCCGCATGCTGCCTGACTGTAGGAGTAGCTGCTAACAACCTTATGTTAGTGGCTTGGAGAGGTTGCGGGAAAAGCATGTGTGAGCACTGGGCCTGAACTCCCGTGTATCTGAGTTGAATACAGCGATTTCCAACGGCTTTCCTCAACCAGAGTGTAGCTAGGTTCCAACTCCCATGTCCGAGTGGGTAGCAGACATCTGCCTCCCATGTATACACACTTCTGAGAGTTGAGCTTATGGCCTGTACCTCCACATCCAGCCTGCTGGTACCCTTGGCTTCTAAAAGGCCTAGGCTCGCTGTTTGACGGAAGTGCTGGGAGAGGTAATTGGAATCACCCGGCACACAAGACTAGTGCCTCCAAGCTCAGTTCAGTGATTTCCTAGTAATTTCTCTGGTAGACTGGTGCTACATACTAAGTTCGATACGTGAGAGGGTAGCTGACCGCCTTGTCCAAAACCATCTTACTTCTGAGAGTTGAGCTCAGCCTCAGTCCCTCACAGTTCCACACTGCCTGCAGAGTGAGTTTCGCAGGTCTTCAGCAGTGACGTTTGCCAGAGGCTTCTGAGACGCAGGGTAACATGCAGACCTGGAGGGTATCCCCAGGTGCAGTCGACTGGTAATCTTGGAACCTCCTGACTCAGAATACTGCTACCTTCTCACTGCCATAGGAATGCAGCTAGTTGACAGCTGGCTTCAATACATGCTTCCCTGTGAGAGCTGAGGACAGGGCAGAACCCTCCCGCATGCTGCCTGACTGTAGGAGTAGCTGCTAACATCCTTATGTTAGTGGCTGGGAGAGGTTGCGGGAAAAGCATGTGTGAGCACTGGGCCTGAACTCCCGTGTATCTGAGTTGAATACAGCGATTTCCAACGGCTTTCCTCAACCTGAGTGTAGCTAGGTTCCAAATCCCATGTACGAGCGGGTAGCAGATATCTGCCTCCCATGCATACACACTTCTGAGAGTTGAGCTTATGGCCTGTACCTCCACAGCCAGCCTGCTGGTACCCTTGGCTTCTAAAAGGCCTGGCTCGCTGTTTGACGGAAGTGCTGGGAGAGGTAATTGGAATCTCCCGGCACACAAGACGAGTGCCTCGAAGCTCAATTCACGATTTCCCAGTAATTCTTGTGGTAGACAGGTGCTACATACTAAGTTCCATATGTGAGATGGTAGCTGAACGCCTTGTCCAAAAGCATTTTACTTCTGAGAGTTGAGCCCACCCTCAGTCCCTCACAGTTCCACACTGCCTGCAGAGTGAGTTTCACACGTCTTCACCAGAGACGATTGCCAGAGGCTTCTGAGTACAAGTTAACAATGCAGACCTGGAGGGTATCTCCAGGTGCAGTAGAGTGGTAATCTTGGAACCTCCTGACTCAGAGTACTGCTACCTTCTCACTGCCATAGGAATGCAGCTAGTTGACAGCTGGCTTCAAGACATGCTTCCCTGTGAGAGCTGAGGACAGGGCAGAACCCTCCCGCATCCTGCCTGACTGTAGGAGTAGCTGCTAACATCCTAATGTTAGTGGCTGGGAGAGGTTGCGGGAAAAGCACGTGTGAGCACTGGGCCTGAACTCCCGTGTATCTGAGTTGAATACAGCGATTTCCAATGGCCTTCTTCAATCACAGTGTAGCTAGGTTCCAACTCCCATGTCCGAGTGGGTAGCAGACATCTGCCTCCCATGCATACACACTTCTGAGAGTTGAGCTTATGGCCTGTACCTCCACATCCAGCCTGCTGGTACCCTTGGCTTCTAAAAGGCCTAGGCTCGCTGTTTGACGGAAGTGCTGGGAGAGGTAATTGGAATCACACGGCACACAAGACTAGTGCCTCCAAGCTCAGTTCAGCGATTTCCTAGTAATTCCTGTGGTAGACTGGTGCTACATACTAAGTTCCATACGTGAGAGGGTAGCTGAACGCCTTGTCCAAAACCATCTTACTTCTGAGAGTTGAGCTCAGCCTCAGTCCCTCACAGTTCCACACTGCCTGCAGAGTGAGTTTCGCAGGTCTTCAGTAGAGACGTTTGCCAGAGGCTTCTGAGACGCAGGGTAACAATGCAGACTTGGAGGGTATCCCCAGGTGCAGTCGACCGGTAATCTTGGAACCTCCTGACTCAGAATACTGCTACCTTCTCACTGCCATAGGAATGCAGCTAGTTGACAGCTGGCTTCAAGACATGCTTCCCTGTGAGAGCTGAGGACAGGGCAGAACCCTCCCGCATGCTCCCTTACTGTAGGAGTAGTGCTAACATCCTTATGTTAGCGGCTGGGAGAGGTTGCGGGAAAAGCATGTGTGAACACTTGGCCTGAACTCCCGTGTACCTGAGTTGAATACAGCGATTTCCAACGGCTTTCCTCAACCAGAGTGTAGCTAGGTTCCAAATCCCATGTACGAGCGGGTAGCAGACATCTGCCTCCCATGCATACACACTTCTGAGAGTTGAGCTTATGGCCTGTACCTCCACAGCCAGCCTGCTGGTACCCTTGGTTTCTAAAAGGCCTAGGCTCGCTGTTTGACGGAAGTGCTGGGAGAGGTATTTGGAATCACCTGTCACACAAGACTAGTGCCTCCAAGCTCAGTTCAGCGATTTCCTAGTAATTCCTGTGGTAGAGTGGTGCTACATAGTAAGTTCCATACGTGAGAGGGTAGCTGAACGCCTTGTCCAAAACCATCTTACTTCTGAGAGTTGAGCTCACCCTCAGTCCCTCACAGTACCACACTGCCTGCAGAGTGATTTTCGCAGGTCTTCAGCAGAGACGTTTGCCAGAGGCTTCTGAGACGCAGGGTAACAATGCAGACCTGGAGGGTATCCCCAGGTGCAGTCGACTGGTAATCTTGGAACCTCCTTACTCAGAATACTGCTACCTTCTCACTGCCATAGGAATGCAGCTAGTTGACAGCTGGCTTCAAGACATGCTTCCCTGTGAGAGCTGAGGACAGCGCAGAACCCTCCCGCATGATGCCTGACTGTGGGAGTAGCTGCTAACATCCTTATGTTAGTGGCTGGGAGAGGTTGCGGGAAAAGCATGTGTGAGCACTGGGCCTGAACTCCCGTGTATCTGAGTTGAATACAGCGATTTCCAACGGCTTTCCTCAACCAGAGTGTAGCTAGGTTCCAAATCCCATGTACGGTCGGATAGCAGACATTTGCCTCCCATGCATACACACTTCTGAGAGTTGAGCTTATGGCCTGTACCTCCACAGCCAGCCTGCTGGTACCCTTGGCTTCTAAAAGGCCTAGGCTCGCTGTTTGACGGAAGTGCTGGGAGAGGTAATTGGAAGCTCCCGGCACACAAGACGAGTGCCTCCAAGCTTAATTCACGATTTCCCAGTAATTCTTGTGGTAGACAGGTGCTACATACTAAGTTCCATATGTGAGAAGGTAGCTGAACGCCTTGTCCAAAAGCATCTTACTTCTGAGAGTTGAGCACACCCTCAGTCCCTCACAGTTCCACACTGCCTGCAGAGTGAGTTTCACACGTCTTTACCAGAGACGATTGCCAGAGGCTTTTGAGTACAAGTTACAGTGCAGACCTGGAGGGTATCTCCAGGTGCAGTAGAGTGGTAATCTTGGAACCTCCTGACTCAGAGTACTGCTACCTTCTCACTGCCATAGGAATGCAGCTAGTTGACAGCTGGCTTCAAGACATGCTTCCCTGTGAGAGCTGAGGACAGCGCAGAACCCTCCCGCATGCTGCCTGACTGTAGGAGTAGCTGCTAACATCCTTATGTTAGTGGCTGGGAGAGGTTGCGGGAAAAGCATGTGTGAGCACTGGGCCTGAACACCCGTGTATCTGAGTTGAATACAGCGATTTCCAATGGCCTTCTTCAATCACAGTGTAGCTAGGTTCCAACTCCCATGTCCGAGTGGGTAGCAGACATCTGCCTCCCATGCATACACACTTCTGAGAGTTGAGCTTATGGCCTGTACCTCCACATCCAGCCTGCTGGTACTCTTGGCTTCTAAAAGGCCTAGGCTCGCTGTTTGACGGAAGTGCTGGGAGAGGTAATTGGAATCTCCCGGCACACAAGACTAGTGCCTCCAAGCTCAGTTCAGCGATTTCCTAGTAATTCCTGTGGTAGACTGGTGCTACATACTAAGTTCCATACGTGAGAGGGTAGCTGAACGCCTTGTCCAAAACCATCTTACTTCTGAGAGTTGAGCTCAGCCTCAGTCCCTCACAGTTCCACACTGCCTGCAGAGTGAGTTTCGCAGGTCTTCAGCAGAGACGTTTGCCAGAGGCTTCTGAGACGCAGGGTAACAATGCAGACCTGGAGGGTATCCCCAGGTGCAGTCGACTGGTAATCTTGGAACCTCCTGACTCAGAATACTGCTACCTTCTCACTGCCATAGGAATGCAGCTAGTTGACAGCTGGCTTCAAGACATGCTTCCCTGTGAGAGCTGAGGACAGGGCAGAACCCTCCCGCATGCTGCCTGACTGTAGGAGTAGCTGCTAACATCCTTATGTTAGTGGCTGGGAGAGGTTGCGGGAAAAGCATGGGTGAGCACTGGGCCTGAACTCCCGTGTATCTGAGTTGAATACAGCGATTTCCAACGGCGTTCATCAACCAGAGTGTAGCTAGGTTCCAAATCCCATGTACGAGCGGGTAGCAGACATCTGCCTCCAATGCATACACACTTCTGAGAGTTGAGCTTATGGCCTGTACCTCCACATCCAGCCTGCTGGTACCCTGGGCTTCTAAAAGGCCTAGGCTCGCTGTTTGACGGAAGTGCTGGGAGAGGTAATTGGAATCTCCCTGCACACAAGACGAGTGCCTCCAAGCTCAATTCACGATTTCCCAGTAATTCTTGTGGTAGACAGGTGCTACATACTAAGTTCCATATGTGATAAGGTAGCTGAACGCCTTGTCCAAAAGCATTTTACTTCTGAGAGTTGAGCCCACCCTCACTCCCTCACAGTTCCACACTGCCTGCAGAGTGAGTTTCACATGTCTTCACCAGAGATGATTGCCAGAGGCTTCTGAGTACAAGTTAACAATGCAGACCTGGAGGGTATCTCCAGGTGCAGTAGAGTGGTAATCTTGGAACCTCCTGACTCAGAGTACTGCTACTTTCTCACTGCCATAGGAATGCAGCTAGTTGACAGCTGGCTTCAAGACATGCTTCCCTGTGAGGGCTGAGGACAGGGCAGAACCCTCCCGCATCCTGCCTGACTGTAGGAGCAGCTGCTAACATCCTAATGTTAGTGGCTGGGAGAGGTTGCGGGATAAGCATGTGTGAGCACTGGGCCTGAACTCCCGTGTATCTGAGTTGAATACAGCGATTTCCAACGGCTTTCCTCAACCAGAGTGTAGCTAGGTTCCAAATCCCATGCATGAGCGGGTAGCAGACATCTGATTCCCATGCATACACACTTCTGAGAGTTCAGCTTATGGCCTGTACCTCCACAGCCAGCCTGCTGGTACCCTTGGCTTCTAAAAGGCCTAGGCTCGCTGTTTGACGGAAGTGCTGGGAGAAGTAATTGGAATCACCCGGCACACAAGACTAGTGCCTCCAAGCTCAGTTCAGCGATTTCCTAGCAATTCCTGTGGTAGACTGGTGCTACATACTAAGTTCCATACGTGAGAGGGTAGCTGAACGCCTTGTCCAAAACCATCTTACTTCTGAGAGTTGAGCTCACCCTCAGTCCCTCACACTTCGACACTGCCTGCAGAGTGATTTTCGCAGGTCTTCAGCAGAGACGTTTGCCAGAGGCTTCTGAGACGCAGGGTAAAAATGCAGACCTGGAGGGTATCCCCAGGTGCAGTCGACTGGTAATCTTGGAACCTCCTGACTCAGAATACTGCTACCTTCCACTGCCATAGGAATGCAGCTAGTTGACAGCTGGCTTCAAGACATGCTTCCCTGTGAGAGCTGAGGACAGGGCAGAACCCTCCCGCATCCTGCCTGACTGTAGGAGTACCTGCAAAATCCTAATGTTAGTGGCTGGGAGAGGTTGCGGGAAAAGCATGTGTGAGCACTGGGCCTGAACTCCCGTGTATCTGAGTTGAATACAGCGATTTCCAACGGCTTTCCTCAACCAGAGTGTAGCTAGGTTCCAAATCCCATGTACGAGCGGGTAGCAGACATCTGCCTCCCATGCATACACACTTCTGAGAGTTGAGCTTATGGCGTGTACCTCCACATCCAGCCTGCTGGTACCCTTGGCTTCTAAAAGGCCTAGGCTCGCTGTTTGACGGAAGTGCTGGGAGAGGTAATTGGAATCACAGGGCACACAAGTCTAGTGCCTCCAAGCTCAGTTCAGCGATTTCCTAGTAATTCCTGTGGTAGACTGGTGCTACATACTAAGTTCCATACGTGAGAGGGTAGCTGAACGCCTTGTCCAAAACCATCTTACTTCTGAGAGTTGAGCTCAGCCTCAGTCCCTCACAGTTCCACACTGCCTGCAGAGTGAGTTTCGCAGGTCTTCAGCAGAGACGTTTGCCAGAGGCTTCTGAGACGCAGGGTAACAATGCAGACCTGGAGGGTATCCCCAGGTGCAGTCGACTGGTAATCTTGGAACCTCCTGACTCAGAATACTGCTACCTTCTCACTGCCATAGGAATGCAGCTAGTTGACAGCTAGCTGGCTTCAAGACATGCTTCCCTGAGAGAGCTGAGGACAGGGCAGAACCCTCCCGCATGCTGCCTGACTGTAGGAGTAGCTGCTAACATCCTAATGTTAGTGGCTGGGAGATGTTGCGGGAAAAGCATGTGTGAACACTGGGCCTGAACTCCCGTGTATCTGAGTTGAATACAGCGATTTCCAACGGCTTTCCTCAACCAGAGTGTAGCTAGGTTCCAAATCCCATGTACGAGCGGGTAGAAGACATCTGCCTCCCATGCATACACACTTCTGAGAGTTGAGCTTATGGCCTGTACCTCCACAGCCAGCCTGCTGGTACCCTTGGCTTCTAAAAGGCCTAGGCTCGCTGTTTGACGGAAGTGCTGGGAGAGGTAATTGGAATCTCCCGGCACACAAGAAGAGTGCCTCCAAGCTCAATTCACGATTTCCCAGTAATTCTTGTGGTAGACAGGTGCTACATACTAAGTTCCATATGTGAGATGGTAGCTGAACGCCTTGTCCAAAAGCATCTTACTTCTGAGAGTTGAGCCCACCCTCAGTCCCTCACAGTTCCACACTGCCTGCAGAGTGAGTTTCACACGTCTTCACCAGAGACGATTGCCAGAGGCTTCTGAGTAGAAGTTAACAATGCAGACCTGGAGGGTATCTCCAGGTGCAGTAGAGTGGTAATCTTGGAACCTCCTGACTCAGAGTACTGCTACCTTCTCACTGCCATAGGAATGCAGCTAGTTGACAGATGGATTCAAGACATGCTTCCCTGTGAGAGCTGAGGACAGGGCAGAACCCTCCCGCATCCTGCCTGACTGTAGGAGTAGCTGCTAACATCCTTATGTTAGCGGCTGGGAGAGGTTGCGGGAAAAGCATGTGTGAGCACTGGGCCTGAACTCCCGTGTATCTGAGTTGAATACAGCGATTTCCAATGGCCTTCTTCAATCACAGTGTAGCTAGGTTCCAACTCCCATGTCCGAGTGGGTAGCAGACATCTGCCTCCCATGCATACACACTTCTGAGAGTTGAGCTTATGGCCTGTACCTCCACATCCAGCCTGCTGGTACCCTTGGCTTCTAAAAGGCCTAGGCTCGCTGTTTGACGGAAGTGCTGGGAGAGGTAATTGGAATCACCCGGCACACAAGACTAGTGCCTCCAAGCTCAGTTCAGCGATTTCCTAGTAATTCCTGTGGTAGACTGGTGCTACATACTAAGTTCCATACGTGAGAGGGTAGCTGAACGCCTTGTCCAAAACCATCTTACTTCTGAGAGTTGAGCTCAGCCTCAGTCCCTCACAGTTCCACACTGCCTGCAGAGTGAGTTTCGCAGGTCTTCAGCAGAGACGTTTGCCAGAGGCTTCTGACACGCAGGGTAACAATGCAGACCTGGAGGGTATCCCCAGGTGCTGTCGACTGGAAATCTTGGAACCTCCTGACTCAGAATACTGCTACCCTCTCACTGCCATAGGAATGCAGCTAGTTGACAGCTGGCTTCAAGACATGCTTCCCTGTGAGAGCTGAGGACAGGGCAGAACCCGCCCGCATGCTGCCTGACTGTAGGAGTAGCTGCTAACATCCTTATGTTAGTGGCTGGGAGAGGTTGCGGGAAAAGCATGTGTGAGCACTGGGCCTGAACTCCCGTGTACCTGAGTTGAATACAGCGATTTCCAACGGCTTTCCTCAACCAGAGTGTAGCTAGGTTCCAAATCCCTTGTACGAGTGGGTAGCAGACATCTGCCTCCCATGCATACACACTTCTGAGAGTTGAGCTTATGGCCTGTACCTCCACATCCAGCCTGCTGGTACCCTTGGCTTCTAAAAGGCCTAGGCTCGCTGTTTGACGGAAGTGCTGGGAGAGGTAATTGGAATCACCCGGCACACAAGACTAGTGCCTCCAAGCTCAGTTCAGGGATTTCCTAGTAATTCCTGTGGTAGACTGGTGCTACATACTAAGTTCCATACGTGAGAGGGTAGCTGAACGCCTTGTCCAAAACCATCTTACTTCTGAGAGTTGAGCTCAGCCTCAGTCCCTCACAGTTCCACACTGTCTGCAGAGTGAGTTTCGCAGGTCTTCAGCAGAGACGTTTGCCAGAGGCTTCTGAGACGCAGAGTAACAATGCAGACCTGGAGGGTATCCCCAGGTGCAGTCGACTGGTAATCTTGGAACCTCCTGACTCAGAATACTGCTACCTTCTCACTGCCATAGGAATGCAGCTAGTTGACAGCTGGCTTCAAGACATGCTTCCCTGTGAGAGCTGAGGACAGGGCAGAACCCTCCCGCATGCTGCCTGACTGTAGGAGTAGCTGCTAACATCCTTATGTTAGTGGCTGGGAAAGGTTGCGGGAAAAGCATGTGTGAGCACTGGGCCTGAACTCCCGTGTACCTGAGTTGAATACAGCGATTTCCAACGGCTTTCTTCAACCAGAGTGTAGCTAGGTTCCAAAACCAATGTAAGAGCGGGTAGCAGACATCTGCGTCCCATGCATACACACTTCTGAGAGTTGAGCTTAAGGCCTGTACCTCCACATCCAGCCTGCTGGTACCCTTGGCTTCTAAAAGTCCTAGGCTCGCTGTTTGACGGAAGTGCTGGGAGAGGTAATTGGAATCACCCGGCACACAAGACTAGTGCCTCCAAGCTCAGTTCAGCGATTTCCTAGTAATTCCTGTGGTAGACTGGTGCTACATACTAAGTTCCATACGTGAGAGGGTAGCTGAACGCCTTGTCCAAAACCATCTTACTTCTGAGAGTTGAGCTCAGCCTCAGTCCCTCACAGTTCCACACTGCCTGCAGAGTGAGTTTCGCAGGTCTTCAGCAGAGACGTTTGCCAGAGGCTTCTGAGACGCAGGGTAACAATGCAGACCTGGAGGGTATCCCCAGGTGCAGTCGACTGGTAATCTTGGAACCTCCTGACTCAGAATACTGCTACCTTCTCACTGCCATAGGAATGCAGCTAGTTGACAGCTGGCTTCAAGACATGCTTCCCTGTGAGAGCTGAGGACAGGGCAGAACCCTCCCGCATCCTGCCTGACTGTAGGAGTAGCTGCTAACATCCTTATGTTAGTGGCTGGGAGAGGTTGCGGGAAAAGAATGTGTGAGCACTGGGCCTGAACTCCCGTGTATCTGAGTTGAATACAGCGATTTCCAATGGCCTTCTTCAATCACAGTGTAGCTAGGTTCCAACTCCCATGTCCGAGTGGGTGCAGACATCTGCCTCCCATGCATACACACTTCTGAGAGTTGAGCTTATGGCCTGTACCTCCACATCCAGCCTGCTGGTACCCTTGGCTTGTAAAAGGCCTAGGCTCGCTGTTTGACGGAAGTGCTGAGAGAGGTAATTGGAATCACCGGGCACACAAGACTAGTGGCTCCAAGCTCAGTTCAGCGATTTCCTAGTAATTCCTGTGGTAGACTGGTGCTACATACTAAGTTCCATACGTGAGAGGGTAGCTGAACGCCTTGTCCAAAACCATCTTACTTCTGAGAGTTGAGCTCAGCCTCAGTCCCTCACAGTTCGACACTGCCTGCAGAGTGAGTTTCGCAGGTCTGCAGCAGAGACGTTTGCCAGAGGCTTCTGAGACGCAGGGTAAAAATGCAGACCTGGAGGGTATCCCCAGGTGCAGTCGACTGGTAATCTTGGAACCTCCTGACTCAGAATACTGCTACCTTCTCACTGCCATAGGAATGCAGCTAGTTGACAGCTGGCTTCAAGACATGCTTCCCTGTGAGAGCTGAGGACAGGGCAGAACCCTCCCGCATGCTGCCTGACTGTAGGAGTAGCTGCTAACATCCTTATGTTAGTGGCTGGGAGAGGTTGCGGGAAAAGCATGTGTGAGCACTGGGCCTGAACTCCCGTGTATCTGAGTTGAATACAGCGATTTCCAACGGCTTTCCTCAACCAGAGTGTAGCTAGGTTCCAAATCCCATGTACGAGCGGGTAGCAGACATCTGCGTCCCATGCATACACACTTCTGAGAGTTGAGCTTATGGCCTGTACCTCCACAGCCAGCCTGCTGGTACCCTTGGCTTCTAAAAGGCCTAGGCTCGCTGTTTGACGCAAGTGCTGGGAGAGGTAATTGGAATCACCCGGCACACAAGACTAGTGCCTCCAAGCTCAGTTCAGCGATTTCCTAGTAATTCCTGTGGTAGACTGGTGCTACATACTAAGTTCCTTACGTGAGAGGGTAGCTGAACGCCTTGTCCAAAACCATCTTACTTCTGAGAGTTGAGCTCAGCCTCAGTCCCTCACAGTTCCACACTGCCTGCAGAGTGAGTTTCGCAGGTCTTCAGCAGAGACGTTTGCCAGAGGCTTCTGAGACGCAGGGTAACAATGCAGACCTGGAGGGTATCCCCAGGTGCAGTCGACTGGTAATCTTGGAACCTCCTGACTCAGAATACTGCTACCTTCTCACTGCCATAGGAATGCAGCTAGTTGACAGCTGGCTTCAAGACATGCTTCCCTGTGAGAGCTGAGGACAGGGCAGAACCCTCCGGCATGCTGCCTGACTGTAGGAGTAGCTGCTAACATCCTTATGTTAGTGGCAGGGAGAGGTTGCGGGAAAAGCATGTGTGAGCACTGGGCCTGAACTCCCGTGTACCTGAGTTGAATACAGCGATTTCCAACGGCTTTCCTCAACCAGAGTGTAGCTAGGTTCCAAATCCCATGTACGAGCGGGTAGCAGACATCTGCGTCCCATGCATACACACTTCTGAGAGTTGAGCTTATGGCCTGTACCTCCACAGCCAGCCTGCTGGTACCCTTGGCTTCTAAAAGGCCTAGGCTCGCTGTTTGGCGGAAGTGCTGGGAGAGGTAATTGGAATCACCCGGCACACATGACTAGTGCCTCCAAGCTCAGTTCAGCGATTTCCTAGTAATTCCTGTGGTAGACTGGTGCTACATAATAAGTTTCATACGTGAGAGGGTAGCTGAACGCCTTGTCCAAAACCATCTTACTTCTGAGAGTTGAGCTCAGCCTCAGTCCCTCACAGTTCCACACTGCCTGCAGAGTGAGTTTCGCAGGTCTTCAGCAGAGACGTTTGCCAGAGGCTTCTGAGACGCAGGGTAACAATGCAGACCTGGAGGGTATCCCCAGGTGCAGTCGACTGGTAATCTTGGATCCTCCTGACTCAGAATACTGCTACCTTCTCACTGCCATAGGAATGCAGCTAGTTGACAGCTGGCTTCAAGACATGCTTCCCTGTGAGAGCTGAGGACAGGGCAGAACCCTCCCGCATGCTGCCTGACTGTAGGAGTAGCTGCTAACATCCTAATGTTAGTGGCGGGGAGATGTTGCGGGAAAAGCATGTGTGAGCACTGGGCCTGAACTCCCGTGTATCTGAGTTGAATACAGCGATTTCCAACGGCTTTCCTCAACCAGAGTGTAGCTAGGTTCCAAATCCCATGTACGAGCGGGTAGCAGACATCTGCCTCCCATGCATACACACTTCTGAGAGTTGAGCTTATGGCCTGTACCTCCACAGCCAGCCTGCTGGTACCCTTGGCTTCTAAAAGGCCTAGGCTCGCTGTTTGACGGAAGTGCTGGGAGAGGTAATTGGAATCTCCCGGCACACAAGACGAGTGCCTCCAAGCTCAATTCACGATTTCCCAGTAATTCTTGTGGTAGACAGGTGCTACATACTAAGTACCATATGTGAGAAGGTAGCTGAACGCCTTGTCCAAAAGCATCTTACTTCTGAGAGTTGAGCACACCCTCAGTCCCTCACACCTCCACACTGCCTGCAGAGTGAGTTTCACACGTCTTCACCAGAGACGATTGCCAGAGGCTTCTTAGTACAAGTTAACAATGCAGACCTGGAGGGTACTCCAGGTGCAGTAGAGTGGTAATCTTGGAACCTCCTGACTCAGAGTACTGCTACCTTCTCACTGCCATAGGAATGCAGCTAGTTGACAGCTGGCTTCAAGACATGCTTCCCTGTGAGAGCTGAGGACAGGGCAGAACCCTCCCGCATCATGCCTGACTGTAGGAGTAGCTGCTAACATCCTAATGTAAGTGGCTGGGAGATGTTGCGGGAAAAGCATGTGTGAGCACTGGGCCTGAACTCCCGTGTATCTGAGTTGAATACAGCGATTTCGAACGGCTTTCCTCAACCAGAGTGTAGCTAGGTTCCAAATCCCATGTACGAGCGGGTAGCAGACATCTGCCTCCCATGCATACACACTTCTGAGAGTTGAGCTTATGGCCTGTACCTCCACAGCCAGCCTGCTGGTACCCTTGGCTTCTAAAAGGCCTAGGCTAGCTGTTTGACGGAAGTGCTGGGAGAGGTAATTGGAATCTCCCGGCACACAAGACGAGTGCCTCCAAGCTCAGTTCAGCGATTTCCTAGTAATTCCTGTGGTAGACTGGTGCTACATAATAAGTTCCATACGTGAGAGGGTAGGTGAACGCCTTGTCCAAAACCATCTTACTTCTGAGAGTTGAGCTCAGCCTCAGTCCCTCACAGTTCCACACTGCCTGCAGAGTGAATTTCGCAGGTCTTCAGCAGAGACGTTTGCCAGAGGCTTCTGAGACGCAGGGTAACAATGCAGACCTGGAGGGTATCCCCAGGTGCAGTCGACTGGTAATCTTGGAACCTCCTGACTCAGAATACTGCTACCTTCTCACTGCCATAGGAATGCAGCTAGTTGACAGATAGCTGGCTTCAAGACATGCTTCCCTGAGAGAGCTGAGGACAGGGCACAACCCTCCCGCATGCTGCCTGACTGTAGGAGTAGCTGCTAACATCCTAATGTTAGTGGCTGGGAGATGTTGAGGGAAAAGCATGTGTGAGCACTGGGCCTCAACTCCCGTGTATCTGAGTTGAATACAGCGATTTCCAACGGCTTTCCTCAACCAGAGTGTAGCTAGGTTCCAAATCCCATGTACGAGCGGGTAGCAGACATCTGCCTCCCATGCATACACACTTCTGAGAGTTGAGCTTATGGCCTGTACCTCCACAGCCAGCCTGCAGGTACCCTTGGCTTCTAAAAGGCCTAGGCTCGCTGTTTGACGGAAGTGCTGGGAGAGGTAATTGGAATCTCCCGGCACACAAGACGAGTGCCTCCAAGCTCAATTCACGATTTCCAAGTAATTCTTGTGGTAGACAGGTGCTACATACTAAGTTCCATATGTGAGAAGTTAGCTGAACGCCTTGTCCAAAAGCATCTTACTTCTGAGAGTTGAGGACACCCTCAGTCCCTCACACTTCCACACTGCCTGCAGAGTGAGTTTCACACGTCTTCACCAGGACGATTGCCAGAGGCTTCTGAGTACAAGTTAACAATGCAGACCTGGAGGGTATCTCCAGGTGCAGTAGAGTGGTAATCTTGGAACTTCCTGACTCAGAGTACTGCTACCTTCTCACTGCCATAGGAATGCAGCTAGTTGACAGCTGGCTTCAAGACATGCTTCCCTGTGAGAGCTGAGGACAGGGCAGAACCCTCCCGCATCCTGCCTGACTGTAGGAGTAGCTGCTAACATCCTAATGTTAGTGGCTGGGAGAGGTTGCGGGAAAAGCATGTGTGAGCACTGGGCCTGAACTCCCGTGTATCTGAGTTGAATACAGCGATTTCCAATGGCCTTCTTCAATCACAGTGTAGCTAGGTTCCAACTCCCATGTCCGAGTCGGTAGCAGACATCTCCCTCCCATGCATACACACTTCTGAGAGTTGAGCTTATGGCCTGTACCTACACATCCAGCCTGCTGGTACCCTTGGGTTGTAAAAGGCCTAGGCTCGCTGTTTGACGGAAGTGCTGGGAGAGGTAATTGGAATCACCCGGCACACAAGACTAGTGCCTCCAAGCTCAGTTCAGCGATTTCCTAGTAATTCCTGTGGTAGACTGGTGCTACATACTAAGTTCCATACGTGAGAGGGTAACTGAACGCCTTGTCCAAAACCATCTTACTTCTGAGAGTTGAGCTCAGCCTCAGTCCCTCACAGTTCGACACTGCCTGCAGAGTGAGTTTCGCAGGTCTTCAGCAGAGACGTTTGCCAGAGGCTTCTGAGACGCAGGGTAACAATGCAGACCTGGAGGGTATCCCCAGGTGCAGTTGACTGGTAATCTTGGAACTTCCTGACTCAGAATACTGCTACCTTCTCACTGCCATAGGAATGCAGCTAGTTGACGGCTGGCTTCAAGACATGCTTCCCTGTGAGAGCTGAGGACAGGGCAGAACCCTCCCGCATGCTGCCTGACTGTAGGAGTAGCTGCTAACCTCCTTATGTTAGTGGCTGGGAGAGGTTGCGGGAAAAGCATGTGTGAGCACTGGGCCTGAACTCCCGTGTACCTGAGTTGAATACAGCGATTTCCAACGGTTTCCTCAACCAGAGTGTAGCTAGGTTCCAAATCCCATGTACGAGCGTGTAGCAGACATCTGCCTCCCATGCATACACACTTCTGAGAGTTGAGCTTATGGCCTGTACCTCCACAGCCAGCCTGCTGGTACCCTTGGCTTCTAAAAGGCCTAGGCTCGCTGTTTGACGGAAGTGCTGGGAGAGGTAATTGGAATCTCCCGGCACACAAGACGAGTACCTCCAAGCTCAATTCACGATTTCCCAGTAATTCTTGTGGTAGACAGGTGCTACATACTAAGTTCCATATGTGAGAAGGTAGCTGAACGCCTTGTCCAAAAGCATCTTAATTCTGAGAGTTGAGCACACCCTCAGTCCCTCACACTTCCACACTGCCTGCAGAGTGAGTTTCACACGTCTTCACCAGGACGATTGCCAGAGGCTTCTGAGTACAAGTTAACAATGCAGACCTGGAGGGTATCCCCAGGTGCAGTCGACTGGTAATCTTGGTACCTCCTGACTGAGAATACTGCTGCCTTCTCACTGCCATAGGAATGCAGCTAGTTGACAGCTGGCTTCAAGACATGCTTCCCTGTGAGAGCTGAGGACAGGGCAGAACCCTCCCGCATGCTGCCTGACTGTAGGAGTAGCTGCTAACATCCTTATGTTAGTGGCTGGGAGAGGTTGCGGGAAAAGCATGTGTGAGCACTGGGCCTGAACTCCCGTGTATCTGAGTTGAATACAGCGATTTCCAACGGCTTTCCTCAACCAGAGTGTAGCTAGGTTCCAAATCCCATGTACGAGCGGGTAGCAGACATCTGCCTCCCATGCATACACACTTCTGAGAGTTGAGCTTATGGCCTGTACCTCCACAGCCAGCCTGCTGGTACCCTTGGCTTCTAAAAGGCCTAGGCTCGCTGTTTGACGGAAGTGCTGGGAGAGGTAATTGGAATCTCCCGGCACACAAGACTAGTGCCTCCAAGCTCAGTTCAGCGATTTCCTAGTAATTCCTGTGGTAGACTGGTGCTACATACTAAGTTCCATACGTGAGAGGGTAGCTGAACGCCTAGTCCAAAATCATCTTACTTCTGAGAGTTGAGCTCAGCCTCAGTCCCTCACAGTTCCACACTGCCTGCAGAGTGAGTTTCGCAGGTCTTCAGCAGAGACGTTTGCCAGAGGCTTCTGAGACGCAGGGTAACAATGCAGACCAGGAGGGTATCCGCAGGTGCAGTCGACTGGTAATCTTGGAACCTCCTGACTCAGAATACTGCTACCTTCTCACTGCCATAGGAATGCAGCTAGTTGACAGCTGGCTTCAAGACATGCTTCCCTGTGAGAGCTGAGGACAGGGCAGAACCCTCCCGCATGCTGCCTGACTGTAGGAGTAGCTGCTAACATCCTTATGTTAGTGGCTGGGAGAGGTTGCGGGAAAAGCATGTGTGAGCACTGGGCCTAAACTCCCGTGTATCTGAGTTGAATACAGCGATTTCCAATGGCCTTCTTCAATCACAGTGTAGCTAGGGTCCAACTCCCATGTCCGAGTGGGTAGCAGACATCTGCCTCCCATGCATACACACTTCTGAGAGTTGAGCTTATGGCCTGTACCTCCACATCCAGCCTGCTGGTAACCTTGGCTTCTAAAAGGCCTAGGCTCGCTGTATGACGGAAGTGCTGGGAGAGGTAATTGGAATCACCCGGCACACAAGACTAGTGCCTCCAAGCTCAGTTCAGCGATTTCCTAGTAATTCCTGTGGTAGACTGGTGCTACATACTAAGTTCCATACGTGAGAGGGTAGCTGAACGCCTTGTCCAAAACCATCTTACTTCTGAGAGTTGAGCTCAGCCTCAGTCCCTCACAGTTCCACACTGCCTGCAGAGTGAGTTTCGCAGGTCTTCAGCAGAGACGTTTGCCAGAGGCTTCTGAGACGCAGGGTAACAATGCAGACCTGGAGGGTATCCCCAGGTGCAGTCGACTGGTAATCTTGGAACCTCCTGACTCAGAATATTGCTACCTTCTCACTTCCATAGAAATGCAGGTAGTTGACAGCTGGCTTCAAACATGCTTCCCTGTGAGAGCTGAGGACAGGGCAGAACCCTCCCGCATGCTGCCTGACTGTAGGAGTAGCTGCTAACATCCTTATGTTAGTGGCTGGGAGAGGTTGCGGGAAAAGCATGTGTGAGCACTGGGCCTGAACTCCCGTGTACCTGAGTTGAATACAGCGATTTCCAACGGCTTTCCTCAACCAGAGTGCAGCTAGGATCCAAATCCCATGTACGAGCGGGTAGCAGACATCTGCCTACCATGCATACACACTTCTGAGAGTTGAGCTTATGGCCTGTACATCCACATCCAGCCTGCTGGTAACCTTGGCTTCTAAAAAGCCTAGGCTCGCTGTTTGACGGAAGTGCTGGGAGAGGTAATTTGAATCACCCGGCACACAAGACTAGTGCCTCCAAGCTCAGTTCAGCGATTTCCTAGTAATTCCTGTGGTAGACTGGTGCTACATACTAAGTTCCATACGTGAGAGGGTAGCTGAACGCCTTGTCCAAAACCATCTTACTTCTGAGAGTTGAGCTCAGCCTCCGTCCCTCACAGTTCGACACTGCCTGCAGAGTGAGTTTCGCAGGTCTTCAGCAGAGACGTTTGCCAGAGGCTTCTGAGACGCAGGGTAACAATGCAGACCTGGAGGGTATCCCCAGGTGCAGTCGACTGGTAATCTTGGAACCTCCTGACTCAGAATACTGCTACCTTCTCACTGCCATAGGAATGCAGCTAGTTGACAGCTGGCTTCAAGACATGCTTCCCTGTGAGAGCTGAGGACAGGGCAGAACCCTCTCGCATGCTGCCTGACTGTAGGAGTAGCTGCTAACATCCTTATGTTAGTGGCTGGGAGAGGTTGCGGGAAAAGCATGTGTGAGCACTGGGCCTGAACTCCCGTGTATCTGAGTTGAATACAGCGATTTCCAACGGCTTTCCTCAACCAGAGTGTAGCTAGGTTCCAAATCCCTTGTACGAGCGGGTAGCAGACATCTGCCTCCCATGCATACACACTTCTGAGAGTTGAGCTTATGGCCTGTACCTCCACAGCCAGCCTGCTGGTACCCTTGGCTTCTAAAAGGCCTAGGCTCGCTGTTTGGCGGAAGTGCTGGGAGAGGTAATTGGAATCACCCGGCACACAAGACTAGTGCCTCCAAGCTCAGTTCAGCGATTTCCTAGTAATTCCTGTGGTAGACTGGTGCTACATACTAAGTTCCATACGTGAGAGGGTAGCTGAACGCCTTGTCCAAAACCATCTTACTTCTGAGAGTTGAGCTCAGCCTCAGTCCCTCACAGTTCCACACTGCCTGCAGAGTGAGTTTCGCAGGTCTTCAGCAGAGACGTTTGCCAGAGGCTTCTGAGACGCAGGGTAACAATGCAGACCTGGAGGGTATCCCCAGGTGCAGTCGACTGGTAATCTTGGAACCTCCTGACTCAGAATACTGCTACATTCTCACTGCCATAGGAATGCAGCTAGTTGACAGCTGGCTTCAAGACATGCTTCCCTGTGAGAGCTGAGGACAGGGCAGAACCCTCCCGCATGCTGCCTGACTGTAGGAGTAGCTGCTAACATCCTTATGTTAGTGGCTGTTAGAGGTTGCGGGAAAAGCATGTGTGAGCACTGGGCCTGAACTCCCGTGTATCTGAGTTGAATACAGCGATTTCCAACGGCTTTCCTCAACCAGAGTGTAGCTAGGTTCCAAATCCCATGTACGAGCGGGTAGCAGACATCTGCCTCCCATGCATACACACTTCTGAGAGTTGAGCTTATGGCCTGTACCTCCACAGCCAGCCTGCTGGTACCCTTGGCTTCTAAAAGGCCTAGGCTCGCTGTTTGACGGAAGTGCTGGGAGAGGTAATTGGAATCTCCCGGCACACAAGACGAGTGCCTCCAAGCTCAATTCACGATTTCCCACTAATTCTTGTGGTAGACAGGTGCTACATACTAAGTTCCATATGTGAGAAGGTAGCTGAATGCCTTGTCCAAAAGCATCTTACTTCTGAGAGTTGAGCACACCCTCAGTCCCGCACACTTCCACACTGCCTGCAGAGTGAGTTTCACACGTCTTCACCAGGACGATTGCCAGAGGCTTCTGAGTACAAGTTAACAATGCAGACCTGGAGGGTATCTCCAGGTGCAGTAGAGTGGTAATCTTGGAACCTCCTGACTCAGAGTACTGCTACCTTCTCACTGCCCTAGGAATGCAGCTAGTTGACAGCTGGCTTCAAGACATGCTTCCCTGTGAGAGCTGAGGACAGGGCAGAACCCTCCCGCATCCTGCCTGACTGTAGGTGTAGCTGCTAACATCCTAATGTTAGTGGCTGGGAGAGGTTGCGGGAAAAGCATGTGTGAGCACTGGGCCTGAACTCCCGTGTATCTGAGTTGAATACAGCGATTTCCAATGGCCTTCTTCAATCACAGTGTAGCTAGGTTCCTACTCCCATGTCCGAGTGGGTAGCAGACATCTGCCTCCCATGCATACACACTACAGAGAGTTGAGCTTATGGCCTGTACCTCCACAGCCAGCCTGCTGGTACCCTTGGCTTCTAAAAGGCCTAGGCTCGCTGTATGACGGAAGTGCTGGGAGAGGTAATTGGAATCACCCGGCACACAAGACTAGTGCCTCCAAGCTCAGTTCAGCGATTTCCTAGTAATTCCTGTGGTAGACTGGTGCTACATACTAAGTTCCATACGTGAGAGGGTAGCTGAACGCCTTGTCCAAAAGCATCTTACTTCTGAGAGTTGAGCTCAGCCTCAGTCCCTCACAGTTCCACACTGCCTGCAGAGTGAGTTTCGCAGGTCTTCAGCAGAGACGTTTGCCAGAGGCTTCTGAGACGCAGGGTAACAATGCAGACCTGGAGGGTATCCCCAGGTGCAGTCGACTGGTAATCTTGGAACCTCCTGACTCAGAATACTGCTACCTTCTCACTGCCATAGGAATACAGCTAGTTGACGGCTGGCTTCAAGACATGCTTCCCTGTGAGAGCTGAGGACAGGGCAGAACCCTCCCGCATGCTGCCTGACTGTAGGAGTAGCTGCTAACATCCTTATGTTAGTGGCTGGGAGAGGTTGCGGGAAAAGCATGTGTGAGCACTGGGCCTGAACTCCCGTGTATCTGAGTTGAATACAGCGATTTCCAACGGCTTTCCTCAACCAGAGTGTAGCTAGGTTCCAAATCCCATGTACGAGCGGGTAGCAGACATCTGCCTCCCATGCATACACACTTCTGAGAGTTGAGCTTATGGCCTGTACCTCCACAGCCAGCCTGCTGGTACCCTTGGCTTCTAAAAGGCCTAGGCTCGCTGTTTGACGGAAGTGCTGGGAGAGGTAATTGGAATCTCCCGGCACACAAGACGAGTGCCTCCAAGCTCAATTCACGTTTTGCCAGTAATTCTTGTGGTAGACAGGTGCTACATACTAAGTTCCATATGTGAGAAGGTAGCTGAACGCCTTGTCCAAAAGCATCTTACTTCTGAGAGTTGAGCACACCCTCAGTCCCTCACACTTCCACACTGCCTGCAGAGTGAGTTTCACACGTCTTCACCAGGACGATTGCCAGAGGCTTCTGAGTACAAGTTAACAACGCAGACCTGGAGGGTATCTCCAGGTGCAGTAGAGTGGTAATCTTGGAACCTCCTGACTCAGAGTACTGCTACCTTCTCACTGCCATAGGAATGCAGCTAGTTGACAGCTGGCTTCAAGACATGCTTCCCTGTGAGAGCTGAGGACAGGGCAGAACCCTCCCGCATCCTGCCTGACTGTAGGAGTAGCTGCTAACATCCTAATGTTAGTGGCTGGGAGAGGTTGCGGGAAAAGCATGTGTGAGCACTGGGCCTGAACTCCCGTGTATCTGAGTTGAATACAGCGATTTCCAATGGCCTTCTTCAATCACAGTGTAGCTATGTTCCAACTCCCATGTCCGAGTGGGTAGCAGACATCTGCCTCCCATGCATACACAATTCTGAGTGTTGAGCTTATGGCCTGTACCTCCACAACCAGCCTGCTGGTACCCTTGGCTTCTAAAAGGCCTAGGCTCGCTGTTTGACGGAAGTGCTGGGAGAGGTAATTGGAATCACCCGGCACACAAGACTGGTGCCTCCAAGCTCAGTTCAGCGATTTCCTAGTAATTCCTGTGGTAGACTGGTGCTACATACTAAGTTCCATACGTGAGAGGGTAGCTGAACGCCTTGTCCAAAAGCATTTTACTTCTGAGAGTTGAGCACACCCTCAGTCCCTCACACTTCCACACTGCCTGCAGAGTGAGTTTCACACGTCTTCACCAGAGACGATTGCCAGAGGCTTCTGAGTACAAGTTAACAATGCACACCTGGAGGGTATCTCCAGGTGCAGTAGAGTGGTAATCTTGGAACCTCCTGACTCAGAGTACTGCTACCTTCTCACTGCCATAGGAATGCAGCTAGTTGACAGCTGGCTTCAAGACATGCTTCCCTGTGAGAGCTGAGGACAGGGCAGAACCCTCCCGCATGCTGCCTGACTGTAGGAGTAGCTGCTAACATCCTAATGTTAGTGGCTGGAAGAGGTTGCGGGAAAAGCATGTGTGAGCACTGGGCCTGAACTCCCGTGTATCTGAGTTGAATACAGCGATTTCCAATGGCCTTCTTCAATCACAGTGTAGCTAGGGTCCAACTCCCATGTCCGAGTGGGTAGCAGACATCTGCCTCCCATGCATACACACTTCTGAGAGTTGAGCTTATGGCCTGTACCTCCACAGCCAGCCTGCTGGTACCCTTGGCTTCTAAAAGGCCTAGGCTCGCTGTTTGACGGAAGTGCTGGGAGAGGTAATTGGAATCACCCGGCACACAAGACTAGTGCCTCCAAGCTCAGTTCAGCGATTTCCTAGTAATTCCTGTGGTAGACTGGTGCTACATACTAAGTTCCATACGTGAGAGGGTAGCTGAACGCCTTGTCCAAAACAATCTTACTTCGGAGAGTTGAGCTCAGCCTCAGTCCCTCACAGTTCGACACTGCCTGCAGAGTGAGTTTCGCAGGACTTCAGCAGAGACGTTTGCCAGAGGCTTCTGAGACGCAGGGTAACAATGCAGACCTGGAGGGTATCCCCAGGTGCAGTCGACTGGTAATCTTGGAACCTCCTGACTCAGAATACTGCTACCTTCTCACTGCCATAGGAATGCAGCTAGTTGACAGCTGGCTTCAAGACATGCTTCCCTGTGAGAGCTGAGGACAGGGCAGAACCCTCCCGCATGCTGCCTGACTGTAGGAGTAGCTGCTAACATCCTTATATTAGTGGCGGGGAGATGTTGCGGGAAAAGCATGTGTGAGCCTTGGGCCTGAACTCCCGTGTATCTGAGTTGAATACAGCGATTTCCAACGGCTTTCCTCAACCAGAGTGTAGCTAGGTTCCAAATCCCATGTACGAGCGGGTAGCAGACATCTGCCTCCCATGCATACACACTTCTGAGAGTTGAGCTTATGGCCTGTACCTCCACATCCAGCCTGCTGGTACCCTTGGCTTCTAAAAGGCCTAGGCTCGCTGTTTGACGGAAGTGCTGGGAGAGGTAATTGGAATCACCCGGCACACAAGACTAGTGCCTCCAAGCTCAGTTCACCGATTTCCTAGTAATTCCTGTGGTAGACTGGTGCTACATACTAAGTTCCATACGTGAGAGGGTAGCTGATCGCCTTGTCCAAATCCATCTTACTTCTGAGAGTTGAGCTCAGCCTCAGTCCCTCACAGTTCCACACTGCCTGCAGAGTGAGTTTCGCAGGTCTTCAGCAGAGACGTTTGCCAGAGGCTTCTGAGACGCATGGTAACAATGCAGACCTGGAGGGTATCCCCAGGTGCAGTCGACTGGTAATCTTGGAACCTCCTGACTCAGAATACTGCTACCTTCTCACTGCCATAGGAATGCAGCTAGTTGACAGCTGGCTTCAAGACATGCTTCCCTGTGAGAGCTGAGGACAGGGCAGAACCCTCCCGCATGCTGCCTGACTGTAGGGTAGCTGCTAACATCCATATGTTAGTGGCTGGGAGAGGTTGCGGGAAAAGCATGTGTGAGCACTGGGCCTGAAATCCCGTGTATCTGAGTTGAATACAGCGATTTCCAACGGCTTTCCTCAACCAGAGTGTAGCTAGTTTCCAAAACCCATGTACGAGCGGGTAGCAGACATCTGCCTCCCATGCATACACACTTCTGAGAGTTGAGCTTATGGCCTGTACCTCCACATCCAGCCTGCTGGTAACCTTGGCTTCTAAAAGGCCTATGCTCGCTGTTTGACGGAAGTGCTGGGAGAGGTAATTGGAATCACCCGGCACACAAGACTAGTGCCTCCAAGGTCAGTTCAGCGATTTCCTAGTAATTCCTGTGGTAGACTGGTGCTACATACTAAGGTTCATACGTGAGAGGGTAGGTGAACGCCTTGTCCAAAACCATCTTACTTCTGAGAGTTGAGCTCACCCTCAGTCCCTCACAGTTCGACACTGCCTGCAGAGTGATTTTCGCAGGTCTTCAGCAGAGACGTTTGCCAGAGGCTTCTGAGACGCAGGGTAACAATGCAGACCTGGAGGGTATCCCCAGGTGCAGTCGACTGGTAATCTTGGAACCTCCTGACTCAGAATATGCTACCTTCTCACTGCCATAGGAATGCAGCTAGTTGACAGCTGGCTTCAAGACATGCTTCCCTGTGAGAGCTGAGGACAGGGCAGAACCCTCCCGCATGCTGCCTGACTGTAGGAGTAGCTGCTAACATCCTTATGTTGGTGGCTGGGAGAGGTTGCGCGAAAAGCATGTGTGAGCACTGGGCCTGAACTCCCGTGTATCTGAGTTGAATACAGCGATTTCCAACGGCTTTCCTCAACCAGAGTGTAGCTAGTGTCCAAATCCCATGTACGAGCGAGTAGCAGACATCTGCCTCCCATGCATACACACTTCTGAGAGTTGAGCTTATGGCCTGTACCTCCACATTCAGCCTGCTGGTACCCTTGGCTTCTAAAAGGCCTAGGCTCGCTGTTTGACGGAAGTGCTGGGAGAGGTAATTGGAATCACCCGGCACACAAGACTAGTGCCTCCAAGCTCAGTTCAGCGATTTCCTAGTAATTCCTGTGGTAGACTGGTGCTACATACTACGTTCCATACGTGAGAGGGTAGCTGAACGCCTTGTCCAAAACCATCATACTTCTGAGAGTTGAGATCAGCCTCAGTCCCTCACAGTTCCACACTGCCTGCAGAGTGAGTTTCGCAGGTCTTCAGCAGAGACGTTTGCCAGAGGCTTCTGAGACGCAGGGTAACAATGCAGACCTGGAGGGTATCCCCAGGTGCAGTCGACTGGTAATCTTGGAACCTCCTGACTCAGAATACTGCTACCTTCTCACTGCCATAGGAATGCAGCCAGTTGACAGCTGGCTTCAAGACATGCTTCCCTGTGAGAGCTGAGGACAGGGCAGAACCCTCCCGCATGCTGCCTGACTGTAGGAGTAGCTGCTAACATCCTTATGTTAGTGGCTGGGAGAGGTTGCGGGAAAAGCATGTGTGAGCACTGGGCCTGAACTCCCGTGTACCTGAGTTGAATACAGCGATTTCCAACGGCTTTCCTCAACCAGAGTGTAGCTAGGTTCCAAATCCCATGTACGAGCGGGTAGCAGACATCTGCCTCCCATGCATACACACTTCTGAGAGTTGAGCTTATGGCCTGTAGCTCCACATCCAGCTTGCTGGTACCCTTGGCTTCTAAAAGGCCTAGGCTCGCTGTTTGACGGAAGTGCTGGGAGAGGTAATTGGAATCTCCCGGCACACAAGACGAGTGCCTCCAAGCTCAATTCACGATTTCCCAGTAATTCTTGTGGTAGACAGGTGCTACATACTAAGTTCCATATGTGAGATGGTAGCTGAACGCCTTGTCCAAAAGCATCTTACTTCTGAGAGTTGAGCCCACCCTCAGTCCCTCACAGTTCCACACTGCCTGCAGAGTGAGTTTCACAAGTCTTCACCAGAGACGATTGCCAGAGGCTTCTTAGTACAAGTTAACAATGCAGACCTGGAGGGTATCTCCAGGTGCAGTAGAGTGGTAATCTTGGAACCTCCTGACTCAGAGTACTGCTACCTTCTCACTGCCATAGGAATACAGCTAGTTGACAGCTGGCTTCAAGACATGCTTCCCTGTGAGAGCTGAGGACAGGGCAGAACCCTCCCGCATGCTGCCTGACTGTAGGAGTAGCTGCTAACATCCTTATGTTAGTGGCTGGGAGAGGTTGCGGGAAAAGCATGTGTGAGCACTGGGCCTGAACTCCCGTGTATCTGAGTTGAATACAGCGATTTCCAACGGCTTTCCTCAACCACAGTGTAGCTAGGTTCCAAATCCCATGTACGAGCGGGTAGCAGACATCTGCCTCCCATGCATACACACTTCTGAGAGTTGAGCTTATGGCCTGTACCTCCACAGCCAGCCAGCTGGTACCCTTGGCTTCTAAAAGGCCTAGGCTCGCTGTTTGACGGAAGTGCTGCGAGAGGTAATTGGAATCTCCCGGCACACAAGACGAGTGCCTCCAAGCTCAGTTCAGCGATTTCCTAGTAATTCCTGTGGTAGACTGGTGCTACATACTAAGTTCCATACGTGAGAGGGTAGCTGAACGCCTTGTCCAAAACCATCTTACTTCTGAGAGTTGAGCTCAGCCTCAGTCCCTCACAGTTCCACACTGCCTGCAGAGTGAGTTTCGCAGGTCTTCAGCAGAGACGTTTGCCAGAGGCTTCTGAGACGCAGGGTAACAATGCAGACCTGGAGGGTATCCCCAGGTGCAGTCGACTGGTAATCTTGGAACCTCCTGACTCAGAATACTGCTACCTTCTCACTGCCATAGGAATGAAGCTAGTTGACAGCTGGCTTCAACACATGCTTCCCTGTGAGAGCTGAGGACAGGGCAGAACCCTCCCGCATGCTGCCTGACTGTAGGAGTAGCTGCTAACATCCTTATGTTAGTGGCTGGGAGAGGTTGCGGGAAAAGCATGTGTGGGCACTGGGCCTGAACTCCCGTGTATCTGAGTTGAATACAGCGATTTCCAACGGCTTTCCTCAACCAGAGTGTAGCTAGGTTCCAAATCCCATGTACGAGCGGGTAGCAGATATCTGCCTCCCATGCATACACACTTCTGAGAGTTGAGCTTATGGCCTGTACCTCCACAGCCAGCCTGCTGGTACCCTTGGCTTCTAAAAGGCCTAGGCTCGCTGTTTGACGGAAGTGCTGGGAGAGGTAATTGGAATCTCCCGGCACACAAGACGAGTGCCTCCAAGCTCAATTCACGATTTCCCAGTAATTCTTGTGGTAGACAGGTGCTACATACTAAGTTCCATATGTGAGAAGGTAGCTGAACGCCTTGTCCAAAAGCATCTTACTTCTGAGAGTTGAGCACACCCTCAGTCCCTCACACTTCCACACTGCCTGCAGAGTGAGTTTCACACGTCTTCACCAGAGACGATTGCCAGAGGCTTCTGAGTACAAGTTAACAATGCAGACCTGGAGGGTAACTCCAGGTGCAGTAGAGTGGTAATCTTGGAACCTCCTGACTCAGAGTACTGCTACCTTCTCACTGCCATAGGAATGCAGCCAATTGACAGCTGGCTTAAAGACATGCTTCCCTGTGAGAGCTGAGGACAGGGTAGAACCCTCCCGCATGCTGCCTGACTGTAGGAGTAGCTGCTAACATCCTTATGTTAGTGGCTGGGAGAGGTTGCGGGAAAAGCATGTGTGAGCACTGGGCCTGAACTCCCGTGTATCTGAGTTGAATACAGCGATTTCCAATGGCCTTCTTCAATCACAGTGTAGCTAGGTTCCAAATCCCATGTCCGAGTGGGTAGCAGACATCTGCCTCCCATGCATACACACTTCTGAGAGTTGAGCTAATGGCCTGTACCTCCACAGCCAGCCTGCTGGTACCCTTGGCTTCTAAAAGGCCTAGGCTCGCTGTTTGACGGAAGTGCTGGGAGAGGTAATTGGAATCACCCGGCACACAAGACTAGTGCCTCCAAGCTCAGTTCAGCGATTTCCTAGTAATTCCTGTGGTAGACTGGTGCTACATACTAAGTTCCATACGTGAGAGTGTAGCTGAACGCCTTGTCCAAAACCATCTTACTTCTGAGGGTTGAGCTCAGCCCCAGTCCCTCACAGTTCCACACTGCCTGCAGAGTGAGTTTCGCAGGTCTTCAGCAGAGACGTTTGCCAGAGGCTTCTGAGACGCAGGGTAACAATGCAGACCTGGAGGGTATCCCCAGGTGCAGTCGACTGGTAATCTTGGAACCTCCTGACTCAGAATACTGCTACCTTCTCACTGCCATAGGAGTGCAGCTAGTTGACAGCTGGCTTCAGGACATGCTTCCCTGTGAGAGCTGAGGACAGGGCAGAACCCTCCCGCATGCTGCCTGACTGTAGGAGTAGCTGCTAACCTCCTTATGTTAGTGGCTGGGAGAGGTTGCGGGAAAAGCATGTGTGAGCACTGGGCCTGAACTCCCGTGTACCTGAGTTGAATACAGCGATTTCCAACGGCTTTCCTCAACCAGAGTGTAGCTAGGATCCAAATCCCATGTACGAGCGGGTAACAGACATCTGCTTCCCATGCATACACACTTCTGAGAGTTGAGCTTATGGCCTGTACCTCCACAGCCAGCCTGCTGGTACCCTTGGCTTCTAAAAGGCCTAGGCTCGCTGTTTGTCGGAAGTGCTGGGAGAGGTAATTGGAATCACCCGGCACACAAGACTAGTGCCTCCAAGCTCAGTTCTGCGATTTCCTAGTAATTCCTGTGGTAGACTGGTGCTACATACTAAGTTCCATACGTGAGAAGGTAGCTGAACGCCTTGTCCAAATCCATCTTACTTCTGAGAGTTGAGCTCAGCCTCAGTCCCTCACAGTTCCACACTGCCTGCAGAGTGAGTTTCGCAGGTCTTCAGCAGAGACGTTTGCCAGAGGCTTCTGAGACGCAGGGTAACAATGCAGACCTGGAGGGTATCCCCAGGTGCAGTCGACTGGTAATCTTGGAACCTCCTGACTCAGAATACTGCTACCTTCTCACTGCCATAGGAATGCAGCTAGTTGACAGCTGGCTTCAAGACATGCTTCCCTGTGAGAGCTGAGGACAGGGCAGAACCCTCCCGCATGCTGCCTGACTGTAGGAGTAGCTGCTAACATCCTTATGTTAGTGGCTGGGAGAGGTTGCGGGAAAAGCATGTGTGAGCACTGGGCCTGAACTCCCGTGTATCTGAGTTGAATACAGCGATTTCCAACGGCTTTCCTCAACCAGAGTGTAGCTAGGTTCCAAATCCCATGTACGAGCGGGTAGCAGACATCTGCCTCCCATGCATACACACTTCTGAGAGTTGAGCTTATGGCCTGTACCTCCACAGCCAGCCTGCTGGTGCCCTTGGCTTCTAAAAGGCCTAGGCTCGCTGTTTGACGGAAGTGCTGGGAGAGGTAATTGGAATCTCCCGGCACACAAGACGAGTGCCTCCAAGCTCAATTCACGATTTCCCAGTAATTCTTGTGGTAGACAGGTGCTACATACTAAGTTCCATATGTGAGATGGTAGCTGAACGCCTTGTCCAAAAGCATCTTACTTCTGAGAGTAGAGCCCACCCTCAGTCCCTCACACTTCCACACTGCCTGCAGAGTGAGTTTCACACGTCTTCACCAAAGACGATTGCCAGAGGCTTCTGAGTACAAGTTAACAATGCAGACCTGGAGGGTATCTCCAGGTGCAGTAGAGTGGTAATCTTGGAACCTCCTGACTCAGAGTACTGCTACCTTCTCACTGCCATAGGAATGCAGCTAGTTGACAGCTGGCTTCAAGACATGCTTCCCTGTGAGAGCTGAGGACAGGGCAGAACCCTCCCGCATCCTGCCTGACTGTAGGAGTAGCTGCTAACATCCTTATGTTAGTGGCTGGGAGAGGTTGCGGGAAAAGCATGTGTGAGCACTGGGCCTGAACTCCCGTGTATCTGAGTTGAATACAGCGATTTCCAATAGCCTTCTTCAATCACAGTGTAGCTAGGTTCCAACTCCCATGTCCGAGTGGGTAGCAGACATCTGCCTCCCATGCATACACACTTCTGAGTGTTGAGCTTATGGCCTGTACCTCCACATCCAGCCTGCTGGTACCCTTGGCTTCTAAAAGGCCTAGGCTCGCTGTTTGACGGAAGTGCTGGGAGAGGTAATTGGAATCACCCGGCACACAAGACTAGTGCCTCCAAGCTCAGTTCAGCGATTTCCTAGTAATTCCTGTGGTAGACTGGTGCTACATACTAAGTTCCATACTTGAGAGGCTAGCTGAACGCCTTGTCCAAAACCATCTTACTTCTGAGAGTTGAGCTCAGCCTCAGTCCCTCACAGTTCCACACTGCCTGCAGAGTGAGTTTCGCAGGTCTTCAGCAGAGACGTTTGCCAGAGGCTTCTGAGACGCAGGGTAACAATGCAGACCTGGAGGGTATCCCCAGGTGCAGTCGACTGGTAATCTTGGAACCTCCTGACTCAGAATACTGCTACCTTCTCACTGCCATAGGAATGCAGCTAGTTGACAGCTGGCTTCAAGACATGCTTCCCTGTGAGAGCTGAGGACAGGGCAGAACCCTCCCGCATGCTGCCTGACTGTAGGAGTAGCTGCTAACATCCTCATGTTAGTGGCTGGGAGAGGTTGCGGGAAAAGCATGTGTGAGCACTGGGCCTGAACTCCCGTGTATCTGAGTTGAATACAGCGATTTCCAACGGCTTTCCTCAACCAGAGTGTAGCTAGGTTCCAAATCCCATGTACGAGCGGGTAGCAGATATCTGCCTCCCATGCATACACACTTCTGAGAGTTGAGCTTATGGCCTGTACCTCCACAGCCAGCCTGCTGGTACCCTTGGCTTCTAAAAGGCCTAGGCTCGCTGTTTGACGGAAGTGCTGGGAGAGGTAATTGGAATCACCCGGCACACAAGACTAGTGCCTCCAAGCTCAGTTCAGCGATTTCCTAGTAATTCCTGTGGTAGACTGGTGCTACATACTAAGTTCCATACGTGAGAGTGTAGCTGAACGCCTTGTCCAAAACCATCTTACTTCTGAGAGTTGAGCTCAGCCTCAGTCCCTCACAGTTCCACACTGCCTGCAGAGTGAGTTTCGCAGGTCTTCAGCAGAGATGATTGCCAGAGGCTTCTGAGACGCAGGGTAACAATGCAGACCTGGAGGGTATCCCCAGGTGCAGTCGACTGGTAATCTTGGAACCTCCTGACTCAGAATACTGCTACCTTCTCACTGCCATAGGAATGCAGCTAGTTGACAGCTGGCTTCAAGACATGCTTCCCTGTGAGAGCTGAGGACAGGGCAGAACCCTCCCGCATGCTGCCTGACTGTAGGAGTAGCTGCTAACCTCCTTATGTTAGTGGCTGGGAGAGGTTGCGGGAAAAGCATGTGTGAGCACTGGGCCTGAACTCCCGTGTACCTGAGTTGAATACAGCGATTTCCAACAGTTTTCCTCAACCAGAGTGTAGCTAGGTTCCAAAACCCATGTACGAGCGGGTAGCAGACATCTTCCTCCCATGCATACACACTTCTGAGAGTTGAGCTTATGGCCTGTACCTCCACAGCCAGCCTGCTGGTACCCTTGGCTTCTAAAAGGCCTAGGCTCGCTGTTTGTCGGAAGTGCTGGGAGAGGTAATTGGAATCACCCGGCACACAAGACTAGTGCCTCCAAGCTCAGTTCTGCGATTTCCTAGTAATTCCTGTGGTAGACTGGTGCTACATACTAAGTTCCATACGTGAGAGGGTAGCTGAACGCCTTGTCCAAATCCATCTTACTTCTGAGAGTTGAGCTCAGCCTCAGTCCCTCACAGTTCCACACTGCCTGCAGAGTGAGTTTCACACGTCTTCACCAAAGACGATTGCCAGAGGCTTCTGAGTACAAGTTAACAATGCAGACCTGGAAGGTATCTCCAGGTGCAGTAGAGTGGTAATCTTGGAACCTCCTGACTCTGAGTACTGCTACCTTCTCACTGCCATAGGAATGCAGCTAGTTGACAGCTGGCTTCAAGACATGCTTCCCTGTGAGAGCTGAGGACAGGGCAGAACCCTCCCGCATCCTGCCTGACTGTAGGAGTAGCTGCTAACATCCTAATGTTAGTGGCTGGGAGAGGTTGCGGGAAAAGCATGTGTGAGCACTGGGCCTGAACTCCCGTGTATCTGAGTTGAATACAGCGATTTCCAACGGCTTTCCTCAACCAGAGTGTAGCTAGGTTCCAAATCCCATGTACGAGCGGGTAGCAGACATCTGCCTCCCATGCATACACACTTCTGAGAGTTGAGCTTATGGCCTGTACCTCCACAGCCAGCCTGCTGGTACCCTTGGCTTCTAAAAGGCCTAGGATCGCTGTTTGACGGAAGTGCTGGGAGAGGTAATTGGAATCACCCGGCAAACAAGACTAGTGCCTCCAAGCTCAGTTCAGCGATTTCCTAGTAATTCCTGTGGTAGACTGGTGCTACATACTAAGTTCCATACGTGAGAGGGTAGCTGAACGCCTTGTCCAAAACCATCTTACTTCTGAGAGTTGAGCTCAGCCTCAGTCCCTCACAGTTCCACACTGCCTGCAGAGTGAGTTTCGCAGGTCTTCAGCAGAGACGTTTGCCAGAGGCTTCTGAGACGCAGGGTAACAATGCAGACCTGGAGGGTATCCCCAGGTGCAGTCGACTTGTAATCTTGGAACCTCCTGACTCAGAATACTGCTACCTTCTCACTGCCATAGGAATGCAGCTAGTTGACAGCTGGCTTCAAGACATGCTTCCCTGTGAGAGCTGAGGACAGGGCAGAACCCTCCCGCATGCTGCCTGACTGTAGGAGTAGCTGCTAACATCCTCATGTTAGTGGTTGGGAGAGGTTGCGGGAAAAGCATGTGTGAGCACTGGGCCTGAACTCCCGTGTATCTGAGTTGAATACAGCGATTTCCAACGGCTTTCCTCAACCAGAGTGTAGCTAGGTTCCAAATCCCATGTACGAGCGGGTAGCAGATATCTGCCTCCCATGCATACACACTTCTGAGAGTTGAGCTTATGGCCTGTACCTCCACAGCCAGCCTGCTGGTACCCTTGGCTTCTAAAAGGCCTAGGCTCGCTGTTTGACGGAAGTGCTGGGAGAGGTAATTGGAATCACCCGGCACACAAGACTAGTGCCTCCAAGCTCAGTTCAGCGATTTCCTAGTAATTCCTTTGGTAGACTGGTGCTACATACTAAGTTCCATACGTGAGAGGCTAGCTGAACGCCTTGTCCAAAACCATCTTACTTCTGAGAGTTGAGCTCAGCCTCAGTCCCTCACAGTTCCACACTGCCTGCAGAGTGAGTTTCGCAGGTCTTCAGCAGAGATGATTGCCAGAGGCTTCTGAGACGCAGGGTAACAATGCAGACCTGGAGGGTATCCCCAGGTGCAGTCGACTGGTAAGCTTGGAACCTCCTGACTCAGAATACTGCTACCTTCTCACTGCCATAGGAATGCAGCTAGTTGACAGCTGGCTTCAAGACATGCTTCCCTGTGAGAGCTGAGGACAGGGCAGAACCCTCCCGCATGCTGCCTGACTGTAGGAGTAGCTGCTAACCTCCTTATGTTAGTGGCTGGGAGAGGTTGCGGGAAAAGCATGTGTGAGCACTGGGCCTGAACTCCCGTGTACCTGAGTTGAATACAGCGATTTCCAACGGCTTTCCTCAACCAGAGTGTAGCTAGGTTCCAAAACCCATGTACGAGCGGGTAGCAGACATCTTCCTCCCATGCATACACACTTCTGAGAGTTGAGCTTATGGCCTGTACCTCCACAGCCAGCCTGCTGGTACCCTTGGCTTCTAAAAGGCCTAGGCTCGCTGTTTGTCGGAAGTGCTGGGAGAGGTAATTGGAATCACCCGGCACACAAGACTAGTGCCTCCAAGCTCAGTTCTGCGATTTCCTAGTAATTCCTGTGGTAGACTGGTGCTACATACTAAGTTCCATACGTGAGAGGGTAGCTGAACGCCTTGTCCAAATCCATCTTACTTCTGAGAGTTGAGCTCAGCCTCAGTCCCTCACAGTTCCACACTGCCTGCAGAGTGAGTTTCACACGTCTTCACCAAAGACGATTGCCAGAGGCTTCTGAGTACAAGTTAACAATGCAGACCTGGAAGGTATCTCCAGGTGCAGTAGAGTGGTAATCTTGGAACCTCCTGACTCTGAGTACTGCTACCTTCTCACTGCCATAGGAATGCAGCTAGTTGACAGCTGGCTTCAAGACATGCTTCCCTGTGAGAGCTGAGGACAGGGCAGAACCCTCCCGCATCCTGCCTGACTGTAGGAGTAGCTGCTAACATCCTAATGTTAGTGGCTGGGAGAGGTTGCGGGAAAAGCATGTGTGAGCACTGGGCCTGAACTCCCGTGTATCTGAGTTGAATACAGCGATTTCCAACGGCTTTCCTCAACCAGAGTGTAGCTAGGTTCCAAATCCCATGTACGAGCGGGTAGCAGACATCTGCCTCCCATGCATACACACTTCTGAGAGTTGAGCTTATGGCCTGTACCTCCACAGCCAGCCTGCTGGTACCCTTGGCTTCTAAAAGGCCTAGGATCGCTGTTTGACGGAAGTGCTGGGAGAGGTAATTGGAATCACCCGGCACACAAGACTAGTGCCTCCAAGCTCAGTTCAGCGATTTCCTAGTAATTCCTGTGGTAGACTGGTGCTACATACTAAGTTCCATACGTGAGAGGGTAGCTGAACGCCTTGTCCAAAACCATCTTACTTCTGAGAGTTGAGCTCAGCCTCAGTCCCTCACAGTTCCACACTGCCTGCAGAGTGAGTTTCGCAGGTCTTCAGCAGAGACGTTTGCCAGAGGCTTCTGAGACGCAGGGTAACAATGCAGACCTGGAGGCTATCCCCAGGTGCAGTCGACTTGTAATCTTGGAACCTCCTGACTCAGAATACTGCTACCTTCTCACTGCCATAGGAATGCAGCTAGTTGACAGCTAGCTGGCTTCAAGACATGCTTCCCTGAGAGAGCTGAGGACAGGGCAGAACCCTCCCGCATGCTGCCTGACTGTAGGAGTAGCTGCTAACATCCTAATGTTAGTGGCTGGGAGATGTTGCGGGAAAAACATGTGTGAGCACTGGGCCTGAACTCCCGTGTATCTGAGTTGAATACAGCGATTTCCAACGGCTTTCCTCAACCAGAGTGTAACTAGGTTCCAAGTCCCATGTACGAGCGGGTAGCAGACATCTGCCTCCCATGCATACACACTTCTGAGAGTTGAGCTTATGGCCTGTACCTCCACATCCAGCCTGCTGGTACCCTTGGCTTCTAAAAGGCCTAGGCTCGCTGTTTGACGGAAGTGCTTCGAGAGGTAATTGGAATCTCCCGGCACACAAGACGAGTGCCTCCAAGCTCAATTCACGATTTCCCAGTAATTCTTGTGGTAGACAGGTGCTACATACTAAGTTCCATATGTGAGAAGGTAGCTGAACGCCTTGTCCAAAAGCATCTTACTTCTGAGAGTTGAGCCCACCCTCAGTCCCTCACACTTCCACACTGCCTGCAGAGTGAGTTTCACACGTCTTCACCAGAGACGATTGCCAGAGGCTTCTGAGTCAAGTTAACAATGCAGACCTGGAGGGTATCTCCAGGTGCAGTAGAGTGGTAATCTTGGAACCTCCTAACTCAGAGTACTGCTACATTCTCACTGCCATAGGAATGCAGCTAGTTGACAGCTGGCTTCAAGACATGCTTCCCTGTGAGAGCTGAGGACAGGGCAGAACCCTCCCGCATCCTGCCTGACTGTAGGAGTAGCTGCTAACATCCTAATGTTAGTGGCTGGGAGAGGTTGCGGGAAAAGCATGTGTGAGCACTGGGCCTGAACTCCCGTGTATCTGAGTTGAATACAGCGATTTCCAATGGCCTTCTTCAATCACAGTGTAGCTAGGTTCCAACTCCCATGTCCGAGTGGGTAGCAGACATCTGCCTCCCATGCATACACACTTCTGAGGGTTGAGCTTATGGCCTGTACCTCCACATCCAGCCTGCTGGTACCCTTGGCTTCTAAAAGGCCTAGGCTCGCTGTTTGACGGAAGTGCTTCGAGAGGTAATTGGAATCTCCCGGCACACAAGACGAGTGCCTCCAAGCTCAATTCACGATTTCCCAGTAATTCTTGTGGTAGACAGGTGCTACATACTAAGTTCCATATGTGAGAAGGTAGCTGAACGCCTTGTCCAAAAGCATCTTACTTCTGAGAGTTGAGCCCACCCTCAGTCCCTCACACTTCCACACTGCCTGCAGAGTGAGTTTCACACGTCTTCACCAGAGACGATTGCCAGAGGCTTCTGAGTCAAGTTAACAATGCAGACCTGGAGGGTATCTCCAGGTGCAGTAGAGTGGTAATCTTGGAACCTCCTAACTCAGAGTACTGCTACCTTCTCACTGCCATAGGAATGCAGCTAGTTGACAGCTGGCTTCAAGACATGCTTCCCTGTGAGAGCTGAGGACAGGGCAGAACCCTCCCGCATCCTGCCTGACTGTAGGAGTAGCTGCTAACATCCTAATGTTAGTGGCTGGGAGAGGTTGCGGGAAAAGCATGTGTGAGCACTGGGCCTGAACTCCCGTGTATCTGAGTTGAATACAGCGATTTCCAATGGCCTTCTTCAATCACAGTGTAGCTAGGTTCCAACTCCCATGTCCGAGTGGGTAGCAGACATCTGCCTCCCATGCATACACACTTCTGAGGGTTGAGCTTATGGCCTGTACCTCCACATCCAGCCTGCTGGTACCCTTGGCTTCTAAAAGGCCTAGGCTCGCTGTTTGACGGAAGTGCTGGGAGAGGTAATTGGAATCACCCGGCACACAAGACTAGTGCCTCCAAGCTCAGTTCAGCGATTTCCTAGTAATTCCTGTGGTAGACTGGTGCTACATACTAAGTTCCATACGTGAAAGGGTAGCTGAACGCCTTGTCCAAATCATCTTACTTCGGAGAGTTGAGCTCAGCCTCAGTCCCTCACAGTTCCACACTGCCTGCAGAGTGAGTTTCGCAGGTGTTCAGCAGAGACGTTTGCCAGAGGCTTCTGAGACGCAGGGTAACAATGCAGACCTGGAGGGTATCCCCAGGTGCAGTCGACTGGTAATCTTGGAACCTCCTGACTCAGAATACTGCTACCTTCTCACTGCCATAGGAATGCAGCTAGTTGACAGCTGGCTTCAAGACATGCTTCCTTGTGAGAGCTGAGGACAGGGCAGAACCCTCCCGCATGCTGCCTGACTGTAGGAGTAGCTGCTAACATCCTTATGTTAGTGGCTGGGAGAGGTTGAGGGAAAAGCATGTGTGAGCACTGAGATTGAACTCCCGTGTATCTGAGTTGAATACAGCGATTTCCAACGGCTTTCCTCAACCAGAGTGTAGCTAGGTTCCAAATCCCATGTACGAGCGGGTAGCAGACATCTGCGTCCCATGCATACACACTTCTGAGAGTTGAGCTTATGGCCTGTACCTCCACAGCCAGCCTGCTGGTACCCTTGGCTTCTAAAAGGCCTAGGCTCTCTGTTTGGCGGAAGTGCTGGGAGAGGTAATTGGAATCACCAGGCACACAAGACTAGTGCCCCCAAGCTCAGTTCAGCGATTTCCTAGTAATTCCTGTGGTAGACTGGTGCTACATACTAGTTCCATACGTGAGAGGGTAGCTGAACGCCTTGTCCAAAACCATCTTACTTCTGAGAGTTGAGCTCAGCCTCAGTCCCTCACAGTTCCACACTGCCTGCAGAGTGAGTTTCGCAGATCTTCAGCAGAGACGTTTGCCAGACGCTTCTGAGACGCAGGGTAACAATGCAGACCTGGAGGGTATCCGCAGGTGCAGTCGACTGGTAATCTTGGAACCTCCTGACTCAGAATACTGCTACCTTCTCACTGCCATAGGAATGCAGCTAGTTGACAGCTGGCTTCAAGACATGCTTCCCTGTGAGAGCTGAGGAGAGGCAGAACCCTCCTTTATGCTGCCTGACTGTAGGAGTAGCTGCTAACATCCTTATGTTAGTGGCTGGGAGAGGTTGCGGGAAAAGCATGTGTGAGCACTGGGCCTGAACTCCCGTGTACCTGAGTTGAATACAGCGATTTCCAACGGCTTTCCTCAACCAGAGTGTAGCTAGGTTCCAAATCCCATGTACGAGCGGGTAGCAGACATCTGCCTCCCATGCATACACACTTCTGAGAGTTGAGCTTATGGCCTGTACCTCCACAGCCAGCCTGCTGGTACCCTTGGCTTCTAAAAGGCCTAGGCTCGCTGTTTGGCGGAAGTGCTGGGAGAGGTAATTGGAATCACCCGGCACAAAAGACTAGTGCCTCCAAGCTCAGTTCAGCGATTTCCTAGTAATTCCTGTGGTAGACTGGTGCTACATACTAAGTTCCATATGTGAGATGGTAGCTGAACGCCTTGTCCAAAAGCATCTTACTTCTGAGAGTTGAGCCCACCCTCAGTCCCTCACAGTTCCACACTGCCTGCAGAGTGAGTTTCACACGTCTTCACCAGAGACGATTGCCAGAGGCTTCTTAGTACAAGTTAACAATGCAGACCTGGAGGGTATCCCAGGGTGCAGTCGACTGGTAATCTTGGAACCTCCTGACTCAGAATACTGCTACCTTCTCACTGCCATAGGAATGCAGCTAGTTGACAGCTGGCTTCAAAACATGCTTCCTTGTGAGAGCTGAGGACAGGGCAGAACCCTCCCGCATGCTGCCTGACGGTAGGAGTAGCTGCTAACATCCTTATGTTAGTGGCTGGGAGAGGTTGGGGGAAAAGCATATGTGAGCACTGGGCCTGAACTCCCGTGTATCTGAGTTGAATACAGCGATTTCCAATGGCCTTCTTCAATCACAGTGTAGCTAGGTTCCAACTCCCATGTCCGAGTGGGTAGCAGACATCTGCCTCCCATGCATACACACTTCTGAGAGTTGAGCTTATGGCCTGTACCTCCACATCCAGCCTGCTGGTACCCTTGGCTTCTAAAAGGCCTAGGCTCGCTGTTTGACGGAAGTGCTGGGAGAGGTAATTGGAATCACCGGTCACACAAGACTAGTGCCTCCAAGCTCAGTTCAGCCGTTTCCTAGTAATTCCTGTGGTAGACTGGTGCTACATACTAAGTTCCATACGTGAGAGGGTAGCTGAACGCCTTGTCCAAAACCATCTTACTTCTGAGAGTTGAGCTCAGCCTCAGTCCCTCACAGTTCGACACTTCCTGCAGAGTGAGTTTCTCAGGTCTTCAGCAGAGACGTTTGCCAGAGGCTTCTGAGACGTAGGGTAACAATGCAGACCTGGAGGGTATCCCCAGGTGCATTCGACTGGTAATCTTGGAACCTCCTGACTCAGAATACTGCTACCTTCTCACTGCCATAGGAATGCAGCTAGTTGACAGCTGGCTTCAAGACATGCTTCCCTGTGAGAGCTGAGGACAGGGCAGAACCCTCCCGCATGCTGCCTGACTGTAGGAGTAGCTGCTAACATCCTTATGTTAGTGGCTGGGAGAGGTTGCGGGAAAAGCATGAGTGAGCACTGGGCCTGAACTCCCGTGTATCTGAGTTGAATACAGCGATTTCCAACGGCTTTCCTCAACCAGAGTGTAGCTAGGTTCCAAATCCCATGTACGAGCGGGTAGCAGACATCTGCCTCCCATGCATACACACTTCTGAGAGTTGAGCTTATGGCCTGTACCTCCACATCCAGCCTGCTGGTACCCTTGGCTTCTAAAAGGCCTAGGCTCACTGTTTGACGGAAGTGCTGGGAGAGGTAATTGGAATCACCCGGCACACAAGACTAGTGCCTCCAAACTCAGTTCAGCGATTTCCTAGTAATTCCGGTGGTAGACTGGTGCTACATACTAAGTTCCATACGTGAGAGGGTAGCTGAACGCCTTGTCCAAAACCATCTTACTTCGGAGAGTTGAGCTCAGCCTCAGTCCCTCACAGTTCGACACTGCCTGCAGAGTGAGTTTCGCAGGTCTTCAGCAGAGACGTTTGCCAGAGGCTTCTGAGACGCAGGGTAACAATGCAGGCCTGGAGGGTATCCCCAGGTGCAGTCGACTGGTAATCTTGGAACCTCCTGACTCAGAATACTGCTACCTTCTCACTGCCATAGGAATGCAGCTAGTTGACAGCTGGCTTCAAGACATGCTTCCCTGAGAGAGCTGCGGACAGGGCAGAACCCTCCCGCATGCTGCCTGACTGTAGGAGTAGCTGCTAACATCCTTATGTTAGTGGCTGGGAGAGGTTGCGGGAAAAGCATGTGTGAGCACTGGGCCTGAACTCCCGTGTATCTGAGGTGAATACAGCGATTTCCAACGGCTTTCCTCAGCCAGAGTGTAGCTAGTTTCCAAATCCCATGTACGAGCGGGTAGCAGACATCTGCCTCCCATGCATACACACTCCTTAGAGTTGAGCTTATGGCCTGTACCTCCACAGCCAGCCTGCTGGTACCTTTGGCTTCTAAAAGGCCTAGGCTCGCTGTTTGACGGAAGTGCTGGGAGAGGTAATTGGAATCTCCCGGCACACAAGACGAGTGCCTCCAAGCTCAATTCACGATTTCCCAGTAATTCTTGTGGGAGACAGGTGCTACATACTAAGTTCCATATGTGAGAAGGTAGCTGAACGCCTTGTCCAAAAGCATCTTACTTCTGAGAGTTGAGCACACCCTCATTCCCTCACACTTCCACACTGCCTGCAGAGTGAGTTTCACACGTCTTCACCAGGGACGATTGCCAGAGGCTTCTGAGTACAAGTTAACAATGCAGACCTGGAGGGTATCTCCAGGTGCAGTAGAGTGGTAATCTTGGAACCTCCTGACTCAGAGTACTGCTACCTTCTCACTGCCACAGGAATGCAGCTAGTTGACAGCTGGCTTCAAGACATGCTTCCCTGTGAGAGCTGAGGACAGGGCAGAACCCTCCCGCATGCTGCCTGACTGTAGGAGTAGCTGCTAACATCCCTATGTTAGTGGCTGGGAGAGGTTGGGGAAAAGCATGTGTGAGCACTGGGCCTGAACTCCCGTGTATCTGAGTTGAATACAGCGATTTCCAATGGCCTTCTTCAATCACAGTGTAGCTAGGTTCCAACTCCCATGTCCGAGTGGGTAGCAGACATCTGCCTCCCATGCATACACACTTCTGAGAGTTGAGCTTATGGCCTGTACCTCCACATCCAGCCTGCTGGTACCCTTGGATTCTAAAAGGCCTAGGCTCGCTGTTTGACGGAAGTGCTGTGAGAGGTAATTGGAATCACCCGGCACACAAGATTAGTTCCTCCAAGCTCAGTTCAGCGATTTCCTAGTAATTCCTGTGGTAGACTGGTGCTACATACTAAGTTCCATACGTGAGAGGGTAGCTGAACGCCTTGTCCAAAACCATCTTACTTCTGAGAGTTGAGCTCAGCCTCAGTCCCTCACACTTCCACACTGCCTGCAGAGTGAGTTTCACACGTCTTCACCAGACACGATTGCCAGAGGCTTCTGAGTACAAGAAAACAATGCAGACCTGGAGGGTATCTCCAGGTGCAGTAGAGTGGTAATCTTGGAACCTCCTGACTCAGAGTACTGCTACCTTCTCACTGCCATAGGAATGCAGCTAGTTGACAGCTGGCTTCAAGACATGCTTCCCTGTGAGAGCTGAGGACAGGGCAGAACCCTCCCGCATGCTGCCTGACTGTAGGAGTAGCTGCTAACATCCTTATGTTAGTGGCTGGGAGAGGTTGCGGGAAAAGCATGTGTGAGCACTGGGCCTGAACTCCCGTGTATGTGAGTTGAATACAGCGATTTCCAATGGCCTTCTTCAATCACAGTGTAGCTAGGTTCCAATTCCCATGTCCGAGTGGGTAGCAGACATCTGCCTCCCATGCATACACACTTCTGAGCGTTGAGCTTATGGCCTGTACCTCCACATCCAGCCTGCTGGTACCCTTGGCTTCTAAAAGGCCTAGGCTCGGTGTTTGACGGAAGTGCTGGGAGAGGTAATTGGAATCACCCGGCACACAAGACTAGTGCCTCCAAGCTCAGTTCAGCGATTTCCTAGTAATTCCTGTGGTAGACTGGTGCTACATACTAAGTTCCATACGTGAGAGGGTAGCTGAACGCCTTGTCCAAATCCATCTTACTTCTCAGAGTTGAGCTCAGCCTCAGTCCCTCACAGTTCCACACTGCCTGCAGAGTGAGTTTCGCAGGTCTTCAGCAGAGACGTTTGCCAGAGGCTTCTGAGACGCAGGGTAACAATGCAGACCTGGAGGGTATCCCCAGGTGCAGTCGACTGGTAATCTTGGAACCTCCTGACTCAGAGTACTACTACCTTCTCACTGCCATAGGAATGCACCTAGTTGACAGCTGGCTTCAAGACATGCTTCCCTGTGAGAGCTGAGGACAGGGCAGAACCCTCCCGCATGCTGCCTGACTGTAGGAGTAGCTGCTAACATCCTTATGTTAGTGGCTGGGAGAGGTTGCGGGAAAAGCAGGTGTGAGCACTGGGCCTGAACTCCCGTGTATCTGAGTTGAATACAGCGATTTCCAACGGCTTTCCTCAACCAGAGTGTAGCTAGGTTCCAAATCCCATGTCCGAGTGGGTAGCAGACATCTGCCTCCCATGCATATACACTTCTGAGAGTTGAGCTTAAGGCCTGTACCTCCACATCCAGCCTGCTGGTACCCTTGCCTTCTAAAAGGCCTAGGCTCGCTGTTTGACGGAAGTGCTGGGAGAGGTAATTGGAATCTCCCGGCACACAAGACGAGTGCCTCCAAGCTCTATTCACGATTTCCCAGTAATTCTTGTGGTATACAGGTGCTACATACTAAGTTCCATATGTCAGAAGGTAGCTGAACGCCTTGTCCAAAAGCATCTTACTTCTGAGAGTTGAGCACACGCTCAGTCCCTCACACTTCCACAGTGCCTGCAGAGTGAGTTTCACACGTCTTCACCAGAGACGATTGCCAGAGGCTTCTGAGTACAAGTTAACAATGCAGACCTGGAGGGTATCTCCAGGTGCAGTAGAGTGGTAATCTTGGAACCTCCTGACTCAGAGTACTGCTACCTTCTCACTGCCATAGGAATGCAGCTAGTTGACAGCTGGCTTCAAGACATGCTTCCCTGTGAGAGCTGAGGACAGGGCAGAACCGTCCCGCATCCTGCCTGACTGTAGAAGTAGCTGCTAACATCCTAATGTTAGTGGCTGGGAGAGGTTGCGGGAAAAGCATGTGTGAGCACTGGGCCTGAACTCCCGTGTATCTCAGTTGAATACAGAGATTTCCAATGGCCTTCTTCAATCACACTGAAGCTAGGTTCCAACTCCCATGTCCGAGTGGGTAGCAGACATCTGCCTCCCATGCATACACACTTCTGAGAGTTGAGCTTATGGCCTGTACCTCCACAGCCAGCCTGCTGGTACCCTTGGCTTCTAAAAGGCCTAGGCTCGCTGTTTGGCGGAAGTGCTGGGAGAGGTAATTGGAATCACCCGGCACACAAGACTAGTGCCTCCAAGCTCAGTTCTGCGATTTCCTAGTAATTCCTGTGGTAGACTGGTGCTACATACTAAGTTCCATACGTGAGAGGGTAGCTGAACGCCTTGTCCAAATCCATCTTACTTCTGAGAGTTGAGCTCAGCCTCAGTCCCTCACAGTTCCACACTGCCTGCAGAGTGAGTTTCGCAGGTCTTCATCAGAGACGTTTGCCAGAGGCTTCTGAGACGCAGGGTAACAATGCAGACCTGGAGGGTATCCCCAGGTGCAGTCGACTGGTAATCTTGGAACCTCCTGACTCAGAATACTGCTACCTTCTCACTGCCATAGGAATGCAGCTAGTTGACAGCTGGCTTCAAGACATGCTTCCCTGTGAGAGCTGAAGACAGGGCAGAACCCTCCCGCATGCTGCCTGACTGTAGGAGTAGCTGCTAACATCCTTATGTTAGTGGCTGGGAGAGGTTGCGGGAAAAGCATGTGTGAGCACTGGGAATGAACTCCCGTGTATCTGAGTTGAATACAGCGATTTCTAACGGCTTTCCTCAACCAGAGTGTAGCTAGGTTCCAAATCCCATGTACGAGCGGGTAGCAGACATCTGCCTCCCATGCATACACACTTCTGAGAGTTGAGCTTATGGCCTGTACCTCCACATCCAGCCTCCTGGTACCCTTG
Organism: Canis aureus; assembly: GCF_053574225.1. NCBI lineage: Eukaryota > Metazoa > Chordata > Mammalia > Carnivora > Canidae > Canis > Canis aureus. Next base: position 4,274,133 of record NC_135630.1, read on the forward strand.
GCTTCTAAAAGGCCTAGGCTCGCTGTTTGACGGAAGTGCTGGGAGAGGTAATTGGAATCTCCCGGCACACAAGACGAGTGCCTCTAAGCTCAATTCACGATTTCCAAGTAATTCTTGTGGTAGACAGGTGCTACATACTAAGTTCCATATGTGAGAAGGTAGCTGAACGCCTTGTCCAAAAGCATGTTACTTCTGAGAGTTGAGCACACCCTCAGTACCTCACACTTCCACACACCTGCAGAGTGAGTTTCACAAGTCTTCACCAGGACGATTGCCAGAGGCTTCTGAGTACAAGTTAACAATGCAGACCTGGAGGGTATCTCCAGGTGCAGTAGAGCGGTAATCTTGGAACCTCCTGACTCAGAGTACTGCTACTTTCTCACTGCCATAGGAATGCAGCTAGTTGACAGCTGGCTTCAAGACATGCTTCCATGTGAGAGCTGAGGACAGGGCAGAACCCTCCCGCATCCTGCCTGACTGTAGGAGTAGCTGCTAACATCCTAATGTTAGTGGCTGGGAGAGGTTGCGGGAAAAGCATGTGTGAGCACTGGGCCTGAACTCCCGTGTATCTGAGATGAATACAGCGATTTCCAATGGCCTTCTTCAATCACAGTGTAGCTAGGTTCCAACTCCCATGTCCGACTGGGTAGCAGACATCTGCCTCCCATGCATACACACTTCTGAGAGTTGAGCTTATGGCCTGTACCTCCACAGCCAGCCTGCTGGTCCCCTTGGCTTCTAAAAGGCCTAGGCTCGCTGTTTGACGGAAGTGCTGGGAGAGGTAATTGGAATCACCCGGCACACAAGACTAGTGCCTCCAAGCTCAGTTCTGCGATTTCCTAGTAATTCCTGTGGTAGACTGGTGCTATATACTAAGTTCCATACGTGAGAGGTTAGCAGAACGCCTTGTCCAAAACCATCATACTTCTGAGAGTTGAGCTCAGCCTCAGTCCCTCACAGTTCCACACTGCCTGCAGAGTGAGTTTCGCAGGTCTTCAGCAGAGACGTTTGCCAGAGGCTTCTGAGACGCAGGGTAACAATGCAGACCTGGAGGGTATCCCCAGGTGCAGTCGACTGGTAATCTTGGAACCTCCTGACTCAGAATACTGCTACCTTCTCACTGCCATAGGAATGCAGCCAGTTGACAGCTGGCTTCAAGACATGCTTCCCTGTGAGAGCTGAGGACAGGGCAGAACCCTCCCGCATGCTGCCTGACTGTAGGAGTAGCTGCTAACATCCTTATGTTAGTGGCTGGGAGAGGTTGCGGGAAAAGCATGTGTGAGCACTGGGCCTGAACTCCCGTGTACCTGAGTTGAATACAGCGATTTCCAACGGCTTTCCTCAACCAGAGTGTAGCTAGGTTCCAAATCCCATGTACGAGCGGGTAGCAGACATCTGCCTCCCATGCATACACACTTCTGAGAGTTGAGCTTATGGCCTGTAGCTCCACATCCAGCTTGCTGGTACCCTTGGCTTCTAAAAGGCCTAGGCTCGCTGTTTGACGGAAGTGCTGGGAGAGGTAATTGGAATCTCCCGGCACACAAGACGAGTGCCTCCAAGCTCAATTCACGATTTCCCAGTAATTCTTGTGGTAGACAGGTGCTACATACTAAGTTCCATATGTGAGATGGTAGCTGAACGCCTTGTCCAAAAGCATCTTACTTCTGAGAGTTGAGCCCACCCTCAGTCCCTCACAGTTCCACACTGCCTGCAGAGTGAGTTTCACAAGTCTTCACCAGAGACGATTGCCAGAGGCTTCTTAGTACAAGTTAACAATGCAGACCTGGAGGGTATCTCCAGGTGCAGTAGAGTGGTAATCTTGGAACCTCCTGACTCAGAGTACTGCTACCTTCTCACTGCCATAGGAATACAGCTAGTTGACAGCTGGCTTCAAGACATGCTTCCCTGTGAGAGCTGAGGACAGGGCAGAACCCTCCCGCATGCTGCCTGACTGTAGGAGTAGCTGCTAACATCCTTATGTTAGTGGCTGGGAGAGGTTGCGGGAAAAGCATGTGTGAGCACTGGGCCTGAACTCCCGTGTATCTGAGTTGAATACAGCGATTTCCAACGGCTTTCCTCAACCACAGTGTAGCTAGGTTCCAAATCCCATGTACGAGCGGGTAGCAGACATCTGCCTCCCATGCATACACACTTCTGAGAGTTGAGCTTATGGCCTGTACCTCCACAGCCAGCCAGCTGGTACCCTTGGCTTCTAAAAGGCCTAGGCTCGCTGTTTGACGGAAGTGCTGCGAGAGGTAATTGGAATCTCCCGGCACACAAGACGAGTGCCTCCAAGCTCAGTTCAGCGATTTCCTAGTAATTCCTGTGGTAGACTGGTGCTACATACTAAGTTCCATACGTGAGAGGGTAGCTGAACGCCTTGTCCAAAACCATCTTACTTCTGAGAGTTGAGCTCAGCCTCAGTCCCTCACAGTTCCACACTGCCTGCAGAGTGAGTTTCGCAGGTCTTCAGCAGAGACGTTTGCCAGAGGCTTCTGAGACGCAGGGTAACAATGCAGACCTGGAGGGTATCCCCAGGTGCAGTCGACTGGTAATCTTGGAACCTCCTGACTCAGAATACTGCTACCTTCTCACTGCCATAGGAATGAAGCTAGTTGACAGCTGGCTTCAACACATGCTTCCCTGTGAGAGCTGAAGACAGGGCAGAACCCTCCCGCATGCTGCCTGACTGTAGGAGTAGCTGCTAACATCCTTATGTTAGTGGCTGGGAGAGGTTGCGGGAAAAGCATGTGTGGGCACTGGGCCTGAACTCCCGTGTATCTGAGTTGAATACAGCGATTTCCAACGGCTTTCCTCAACCAGAGTGTAGCTAGGTTCCAAATCCCATGTACGAGCGGGTAGCAGATATCTGCCTCCCATGCATACACACTTCTGAGAGTTGAGCTTATGGCCTGTACCTCCACAGCCAGCCTGCTGGTACCCTTGGCTTCTAAAAGGCCTAGGCTCGCTGTTTGACGGAAGTGCTGGGAGAGGTAATTGGAATCTCCCGGCACACAAGACGAGTGCCTCCAAGCTCAATTCACGATTTCCCAGTAATTCTTGTGGTAGACAGGTGCTACATACTAAGTTCCATATGTGAGAAGGTAGCTGAACGCCTTGTCCAAAAGCATCTTACTTCTGAGAGTTGAGCACACCCTCAGTCCCTCACACTTCCACACTGCCTGCAGAGTGAGTTTCACACGTCTTCACCAGAGACGATTGCCAGAGGCTTCTGAGTACAAGTTAACAATGCAGACCTGGAGGGTATCTCCAGGTGCAGTAGAGTGGTAATCTTGGAACCTCCTGACTCAGAGTACTGCTACCTTCTCACTGCCATAGGAATGCAGCCAATTGACAGCTGGCTTAAAGACATGCTTCCCTGTGAGAGCTGAGGACAGGGTAGAACCCTCCCGCATGCTGCCTGACTGTAGGAGTAGCTGCTAACATCCTTATGTTAGTGGCTGGGAGAGGTGGCGGGAAAAGCATGTGTGAGCACTGGGCCTGAACTCCCGTGTATCTGAGTTGAATACAGCGATTTCCAATGGCCTTCTTCAATCACAGTGTAGCTAGGTTCCAAATCCCATGTCCGAGTGGGTAGCAGACATCTGCCTCCCATGCATACACACTTCTGAGAGTTGAGCTAATGGCCTGTACCTCCACAGCCAGCCTGCTGGTACCCTTGGCTTCTAAAAGGCCTAGGCTCGCTGTTTGACGGAAGTGCTGGGAGAGGTAATTGGAATCACCCGGCACACAAGACTAGTGCCTCCAAGCTCAGTTCAGCGATTTCCTAGTAATTCCTGTGGTAGACTGGTGCTACATACTAAGTTCCATACGTGAGAGTGTAGCTGAACGCCTTGTCCAAAACCATCTTACTTCTGAGAGTTGAGCTCAGCCCCAGTCCCTCACAGTTCCACACTGCCTGCAGAGTGAGTTTCGCAGGTCTTCAGCAGAGACGTTTGCCAGAGGCTTCTGAGACGCAGGGTAACAATGCAGACCTGGAGGGTATCCCCAGGTGCAGTCGACTGGTAATCTTGGAACCTCCTGACTCAGAATACTGCTACCTTCTCACTGCCATAGGAGTGCAGCTAGTTGACAGCTGGCTTCAGGACATGCTTCCCTGTGAGAGCTGAGGACAGGGCAGAACCCTCCCGCATGCTGCCTGACTGTAGGAGTAGCTGCTAACCTCCTTATGTTAGTGGCTGGGAGAGGTTGCGGGAAAAGCATGTGTGAGCACTGGGCCTGAACTCCCGTGTACCTGAGTTGAATACAGCGATTTCCAACGGCTTTCCTCAACCAGAGTGTAGCTAGGATCCAAATCCCATGTACGAGCGGGTAACAGACATCTGCTTCCCATGCATACACACTTCTGAGAGTTGAGCTTATGGCCTGTACCTCCACAGCCAGCCTGCTGGTACCCTTGGCTTCTAAAAGGCCTAGGCTCGCTGTTTGTCGGAAGTGCTGGGAGAGGTAATTGGAATCACCCGGCACACAAGACTAGTGCCTCCAAGCTCAGTTCTGCGATTTCCTAGTAATTCCTGTGGTAGACTGGTGCTACATACTAAGTTCCATACGTGAGAAGGTAGCTGAACGCCTTGTCCAAATCCATCTTACTTCTGAGAGTTGAGCTCAGCCTCAGTCCCTCACAGTTCCACACTGCCTGCAGAGTGAGTTTCGCAGGTCTTCAGCAGAGACGTTTGCCAGAGGCTTCTGAGACGCAGGGTAACAATGCAGACCTGGAGGGTATCCCCAGGTGCAGTCGACTGGTAATCTTGGAACCTCCTGACTCAGAATACTGCTACCTTCTCACTGCCATAGGAATGCAGCTAGTTGACAGCTGGCTTCAAGACATGCTTCCCTGTGAGAGCTGAGGACAGGGCAGAACCCTCCCGCATGCTGCCTGACTGTAGGAGTAGCTGCTAACATCCTTATGTTAGTGGCTGGGAGAGGTTGCGGGAAAAGCATGTGTGAGCACTGGGCATGAACTCCCGTGTATCTGAGTTGAATACAGCGATTTCCAACGGCTTTCCTCAACCAGAGTGTAGCTAGGTTCCAAATCCCATGTACGAGCGGGTAGCAGACATCTGCCTCCCATGCATACACACTTCTGAGAGTTGAGCTTATGGCCTGTACCTCCACAGCCAGCCTGCTGGTGCCCTTGGCTTCTAAAAGGCCTAGGCTCGCTGTTTGACGGAAGTGCTGGGAGAGGTAATTGGAATCTCCCGGCACACAAGACGAGTGCCTCCAAGCTCAATTCACGATTTCCCAGTAATTCTTGTGGTAGACAGGTGCTACATACTAAGTTCCATATGTGAGATGGTAGCTGAACGCCTTGTCCAAAAGCATCTTACTTCTGAGAGTAGAGCCCACCCTCAGTCCCTCACACTTCCACACTGCCTGCAGAGTGAGTTTCACACGTCTTCACCAAAGACGATTGCCAGAGGCTTCTGAGTACAAGTTAACAATGCAGACCTGGAGGGTATCTCCAGGTGCAGTAGAGTGGTAATCTTGGAACCTCCTGACTCAGAGTACTGCTACCTTCTCACTGCCATAGGAATGCAGCTAGTTGACAGCTGGCTTCAAGACATGCTTCCCTGTGAGAGCTGAGGACAGGGCAGAACCCTCCCGCATCCTGCCTGACTGTAGGAGTAGCTGCTAACATCCTTATGTTAGTGGCTGGGAGAGGTTGCGGGAAAAGCATGTGTGAGCACTGGGCCTGAACTCCCGTGTATCTGAGTTGAATACAGCGATTTCCAATAGCCTTCTTCAATCACAGTGTAGCTAGGTTCCAACTCCCATGTCCGAGTGGGTAGCAGACATCTGCCTCCCATGCATACACACTTCTGAGTGTTGAGCTTATGGCCTGTACCTCCACATCCAGCCTGCTGGTACCCTTGGCTTCTAAAAGGCCTAGGCTCGCTGTTTGACGGAAGTGCTGGGAGAGGTAATTGGAATCACCCGGCACACAAGACTAGTGCCTCCAAGCTCAGTTCAGCGATTTCCTAGTAATTCCTGTGGTAGACTGGTGCTACATACTAAGTTCCATACGTGAGAGGCTAGCTGAACGCCTTGTCCAAAACCATCTTACTTCTGAGAGTTGAGCTCAGCCTCAGTCCCTCACAGTTCCACACTGCCTGCAGAGTGAGTTTCGCAGGTCTTCAGCAGAGACGTTTGCCAGAGGCTTCTGAGACGCAGGGTAACAATGCAGACCTGGAGGGTATCCCCAGGTGCAGTCGACTGGTAATCTTGGAACCTCCTGACTCAGAATACTGCTACCTTCTCACTGCCATAGGAATGCAGCTAGTTGACAGCTGGCTTCAAGACATGCTTCCCTGTGAGAGCTGAGGACAGGGCAGAACCCTCCCGCATGCTGCCTGACTGTAGGAGTAGCTGCTAACATCCTCATGTTAGTGGCTGGGAGAGGTTGCGGGAAAAGCATGTGTGAGCACTGGGCCTGAACTCCCGTGTATCTGAGTTGAATACAGCGATTTCCAACGGCTTTCCTCAACCAGAGTGTAGCTAGGTTCCAAATCCCATGTACGAGCGGGTAGCAGATATCTGCCTCCCATGCATACACACTTCTGAGAGTTGAGCTTATGGCCTGTACCTCCACAGCCAGCCTGCTGGTACCCTTGGCTTCTAAAAGGCCTAGGCTCGCTGTTTGACGGAAGTGCTGGGAGAGGTAATTGGAATCACCCGGCACACAAGACTAGTGCCTCCAAGCTCAGTTCAGCGATTTCCTAGTAATTCCTGTGGTAGACTGGTGCTACATACTAAGTTCCATACGTGAGTGTGTAGCTGAACGCCTTGTCCAAAACCATCTTACTTCTGAGAGTTGAGCTCAGCCTCAGTCCCTCACAGTTCCACACTGCCTGCAGAGTGAGTTTCGCAGGTCTTCAGCAGAGATGATTGCCAGAGGCTTCTGAGACGCAGGGTAACAATGCAGACCTGGAGGGTATCCCCAGGTGCAGTCGACTGGTAATCTTGGAACCTCCTGACTCAGAATACTGCTACCTTCTCACTGCCATAGGAATGCAGCTAGTTGACAGCTGGCTTCAAGACATGCTTCCCTGTGAGAGCTGAGGACAGGGCAGAACCCTCCCGCATGCTGCCTGACTGTAGGAGTAGCTGCTAACCTCCTTATGTTAGTGGCTGGGAGAGGTTGCGGGAAAAGCATGTGTGAGCACTGGGCCTGAACTCCCGTGTACCTGAGTTGAATACAGCGATTTCCAACAGTTTTCCTCAACCAGAGTGTAGCTAGGTTCCAAAACCCATGTACGAGCGGGTAGCAGACATCTTCCTCCCATGCATACACACTTCTGAGAGTTGAGCTTATGGCCTGTACCTCCACAGCCAGCCTGCTGGTACCCTTGGCTTCTAAAAGGCCTAGGCTCGCTGTTTGTCGGAAGTGCTGGGAGAGGTAATTGGAATCACCCGGCACACAAGACTAGTGCCTCCAAGCTCAGTTCTGCGATTTCCTAGTAATTCCTGTGGTAGACTGGTGCTACATACTAAGTTCCATACGTGAGAGGGTAGCTGAACGCCTTGTCCAAATCCATCTTACTTCTGAGAGTTGAGCTCAGCCTCAGTCCCTCACAGTTCCACACTGCCTGCAGAGTGAGTTTCACACGTCTTCACCAAAGACGATTGCCAGAGGCTTCTGAGTACAAGTTAACAATGCAGACCTGGAAGGTATCTCCAGGTGCAGTAGAGTGGTAATCTTGGAACCTCCTGACTCTGAGTACTGCTACCTTCTCACTGCCATAGGAATGCAGCTAGTTGACAGCTGGCTTCAAGACATGCTTCCCTGTGAGAGCTGAGGACAGGGCAGAACCCTCCCGCATCCTGCCTGACTGTAGGAGTAGCTGCTAACATCCTAATGTTAGTGGCTGGGAGAGGTTGCGGGAAAAGCATGTGTGAGCACTGGGCCTGAACTCCCGTGTATCTGAGTTGAATACAGCGATTTCCAACGGCTTTCCTCAACCAGAGTGTACCTAGGTTCCAAATCCCATGTACGAGCGGGTAGCAGACATCTGCCTCCCATGCATACACACTTCTGAGAGTTGAGCTTATGGCCTGTACCTCCACAGCCAGCCTGCTGGTACCCTTGGCTTCTAAAAGGCCTAGGATCGCTGTTTGACGGAAGTGCTGGGAGAGGTAATTGGAATCACCCGGCACACAAGACTAGTGCCTCCAAGCTCAGTTCAGCGATTTCCTAGTAATTCCTGTGGTAGACTGGTGCTACATACTAAGTTCCATACGTGAGAGGGTAGCTGAACGCCTTGTCCAAAACCATCTTACTTCTGAGAGTTGAGCTCAGCCTCAGTCCCTCACAGTTCCACACTGCCTGCAGAGTGAGTTTCGCAGGTCTTCAGCAGAGACGTTTGCCAGAGGCTTCTGAGACGCAGGGTAACAATGCAGACCTGGAGGGTATCCCCAGGTGCAGTCGACTTGTAATCTTGGAACCTCCTGACTCAGAATACTGCTACCTTCTCACTGCCATAGGAATGCAGCTAGTTGACAGCTGGCTTCAAGACATGCTTCCCTGTGAGAGCTGAGGACAGGGCAGAACCCTCCCGCATGCTGCCTGACTGTAGGAGTAGCTGCTAACATCCTCATGTTAGTGGTTGGGAGAGGTTGCGGGAAAAGCATGTGTGAGCACTGGGCCTGAACTCCCGTGTATCTGAGTTGAATACAGCGATTTCCAACGGCTTTCCTCAACCAGAGTGTAGCTAGGTTCCAAATCCCATGTACGAGCGGGTAGCAGATATCTGCCTCCCATGCATACACACTTCTGAGAGTTGAGCTTATGGCCTGTACCTCCACAGCCAGCCTGCTGGTACCCTTGGCTTCTAAAAGGCCTAGGCTCGCTGTTTGACGGAAGTGCTGGGAGAGGTAATTGGAATCACCCGGCACACAAGACTAGTGCCTCCAAGCTCAGTTCAGCGATTTCCTAGTAATTCCTTTGGTAGACTGGTGCTACATACTAAGTTCCATACGTGAGAGTGTAGCTGAACGCCTTGTCCAAAACCATCTTACTTCTGAGAGTTGAGCTCAGCCTCAGTCCCTCACAGTTCCACACTGCCTGCAGAGTGAGTTTCGCAGGTCTTCAGCAGAGATGATTGCCAGAGGCTTCTGAGACGCAGGGTAACAATGCAGACCTGGAGGGTATCCCCAGGTGCAGTCGACTGGTAATCTTGGAACCTCCTGACTCAGAATACTGCTACCTTCTCACTGCCATAGGAATGCAGCTAGTTGACAGCTGGCTTCAAGACATGCTTCCCTGTGAGAGCTGAGGACAGGGCAGAACCCTCCCGCATGCTGCCTGACTGTAGGAGTAGCTGCTAACCTCCTTATGTTAGTGGCTGGGAGAGGTTGCGGGAAAAGCATGTGTGAGGACTGGGCCTGAACTCCCGTGTACCTGAGTTGAATACAGCGATTTCCAACGGCTTTCCTCAACCAGAGTGTAGCTAGGTTCCAAAACCCATGTACGAGCGGGTAGCAGACATCTTCCTCCCATGCATACACACTTCTGAGAGTTGAGCTTATGGCCTGTACCTCCACAGCCAGCCTGCTGGTACCCTTGGCTTCTAAAAGGCCTAGGCTCGCTGTTTGTCGGAAGTGCTGGGAGAGGTAATTGGAATCACCCGGCACACAAGACTAGTGCCTCCAAGCTCAGTTCTGCGATTTCCTAGTAATTCCTGTGGTAGACTGGTGCTACATACTAAGTTCCATACGTGAGAGGGTAGCTGAACGCCTTGTCCAAATCCATCTTACTTCTGAGAGTTGAGCTCAGCCTCAGTCCCTCACAGTTCCACACTGCCTGCAGAGTGAGTTTCACACGTCTTCACCAAAGACGATTGCCAGAGGCTTCTGAGTACAAGTTAACAATGCAGACCTGGAAGGTATCTCCAGGTGCAGTAGAGTGGTAATCTTGGAACCTCCTGACTCTGAGTACTGCTACCTTCTCACTGCCATAGGAATGCAGCTAGTTGACAGCTGGCTTCAAGACATGCTTCCCTGTGAGAGCTGAGGACAGGGCAGAACCCTCCCGCATCCTGCCTGACTGTAGGAGTAGCTGCTAACATCCTAATGTTAGTGGCTGGGAGAGGTTGCGGGAAAAGCATGTGTGAGCACTGGGCCTGAACTCCCGTGTATCTGAGTTGAATACAGCGATTTCCAACGGCTTTCCTCAACCAGAGTGTAGCTAGGTTCCAAATCCCATGTACGAGCGGGTAGCAGACATCTGCCTCCCATGCATACACACTTCTGAGAGTTGAGCTTATGGCCTGTACCTCCACAGCCAGCCTGCTGGTACCCTTGGCTTCTAAAAGGCCTAGGATCGCTGTTTGACGGAAGTGCTGGGAGAGGTAATTGGAATCACCCGGCACACAAGACTAGTGCCTCCAAGCTCAGTTCAGCGATTTCCTAGTAATTCCTGTGGTAGACTGGTGCTACATACTAAGTTCCATACGTGAGAGGGTAGCTGAACGCCTTGTCCAAAACCATCTTACTTCTGAGAGTTGAGCTCAGCCTCAGTCCCTCACAGTTCCACACTGCCTGCAGAGTGAGTTTCGCAGGTCTTCAGCAGAGACGTTTGCCAGAGGCTTCTGAGACGCAGGGTAACAATGCAGACCTGGAGGGTATCCCCAGGTGCAGTCGACTTGTAATCTTGGAACCTCCTGACTCAGAATACTGCTACCTTCTCACTGCCATAGGAATGCAGCTAGTTGACAGCTAGCTGGCTTCAAGACATGCTTCCCTGAGAGAGCTGAGGACAGGGCAGAACCCTCCCGCATGCTGCCTGACTGTAGGAGTAGCTGCTAACATCCTAATGTTAGTGGCTGGGAGATGTTGCGGGAAAAACATGTGTGAGCACTGGGCCTGAACTCCCGTGTATCTGAGTTGAATACAGCGATTTCCAACGGCTTTCCTCAACCAGAGTGTAACTAGGTTCCAAGTCCCATGTACGAGCGGGTAGCAGACATCTGCCTCCCATGCATACACACTTCTGAGAGTTGAGCTTATGGCCTGTACCTCCACATCCAGCCTGCTGGTACCCTTGGCTTCTAAAAGGCCTAGGCTCGCTGTTTGACGGAAGTGCTTCGAGAGGTAATTGGAATCTCCCGGCACACAAGACGAGTGCCTCCAAGCTCAATTCACGATTTCCCAGTAATTCTTGTGGTAGACAGGTGCTACATACTAAGTTCCATATGTGAGAAGGTAGCTGAACGCCTTGTCCAAAAGCATCTTACTTCTGAGAGTTGAGCCCACCCTCAGTCCCTCACACTTCCACACTGCCTGCAGAGTGAGTTTCACACGTCTTCACCAGAGACGATTGCCAGAGGCTTCTGAGTCAAGTTAACAATGCAGACCTGGAGGGTATCTCCAGGTGCAGTAGAGTGGTAATCTTGGAACCTCCTAACTCAGAGTACTGCTACCTTCTCACTGCCATAGGAATGCAGCTAGTTGACAGCTGGCTTCAAGACATGCTTCCCTGTGAGAGCTGAGGACAGGGCAGAACCCTCCCGCATCCTGCCTGACTGTAGGAGTAGCTGCTAACATCCTAATGTTAGTGGCTGGGAGAGGTTGCGGGAAAAGCATGTGTGAGCACTGGGCCTGAACTCCCGTGTATCTGAGTTGAATACAGCGATTTCCAATGGCCTTCTTCAATCACAGTGTAGCTAGGTTCCAACTCCCATGTCCGAGTGGGTAGCAGACATCTGCCTGCCATGCATACACACTTCTGAGGGTTGAGCTTATGGCCTGTACCTCCACATCCAGCCTGCTGGTACCCTTGGCTTCTAAAAGGCCTAGGCTCGCTGTTTGACGGAAGTGCTGGGAGAGGTAATTGGAATCACCCGGCACACAAGACTAGTGCCTCCAAGCTCAGTTCAGCGATTTCCTAGTAATTCCTGTGGTAGACTGGTGCTACATACTAAGTTCCATACGTGAAAGGGTAGCTGAACGCCTTGTCCAAATCATCTTACTTCGGAGAGTTGAGCTCAGCCTCAGTCCCTCACAGTTCCACACTGCCTGCAGAGTGAGTTTCGCAGGTGTTCAGCAGAGACGTTTGCCAGAGGCTTCTGAGACGCAGGGTAACAATGCAGACCTGGAGGGTATCCCCAGGTGCAGTCGACTGGTAATCTTGGAACCTCCTGACTCAGAATACTGCTACCTTCTCACTGCCATAGGAATGCAGCTAGTTGACAGCTGGCTTCAAGACATGCTTCCTTGTGAGAGCTGAGGACAGGGCAGAACCCTCCCGCATGCTGCCTGACTGTAGGAGTAGCTGCTAACATCCTTATGTTAGTGGCTGGGAGAGGTTGAGGGAAAAGCATGTGTGAGCACTGAGATTGAACTCCCGTGTATCTGAGTTGAATACAGCGATTTCCAACGGCTTTCCTCAACCAGAGTGTAGCTAGGTTCCAAATCCCATGTACGAGCGGGTAGCAGACATCTGCGTCCCATGCATACACACTTCTGAGAGTTGAGCTTATGGCCTGTACCTCCACAGCCAGCCTGCTGGTACCCTTGGCTTCTAAAAGGCCTAGGCTCTCTGTTTGGCGGAAGTGCTGGGAGAGGTAATTGGAATCACCAGGCACACAAGACTAGTGCCCCCAAGCTCAGTTCAGCGATTTCCTAGTAATTCCTGTGGTAGACTGGTGCTACATACTAGTTCCATACGTGAGAGGGTAGCTGAACGCCTTGTCCAAAACCATCTTACTTCTGAGAGTTGAGCTCAGCCTCAGTCCCTCACAGTTCCACACTGCCTGCAGAGTGAGTTTCGCAGATCTTCAGCAGAGACGTTTGCCAGACGCTTCTGAGACGCAGGGTAACAATGCAGACCTGGAGGGTATCCGCAGGTGCAGTCGACTGGTAATCTTGGAACCTCCTGACTCAGAATACTGCTACCTTCTCACTGCCATAGGAATGCAGCTAGTTGACAGCTGGCTTCAAGACATGCTTCCCTGTGAGAGCTGAGGAGAGGCAGAACCCTCCTTTATGCTGCCTGACTGTAGGAGTAGCTGCTAACATCCTTATGTTAGTGGCTGGGAGAGGTTGCGGGAAAAGCATGTGTGAGCACTGGGCCTGAACTCCCGTGTACCTGAGTTGAATACAGCGATTTCCAACGGCTTTCCTCAACCAGAGTGTAGCTAGGTTCCAAATCCCATGTACGAGCGGGTAGCAGACATCTGCCTCCCATGCATACACACTTCTGAGAGTTGAGCTTATGGCCTGTACCTCCACAGCCAGCCTGCTGGTACCCTTGGCTTCTAAAAGGCCTAGGCTCGCTGTTTGGCGGAAGTGCTGGGAGAGGTAATTGGAATCACCCGGCACAAAAGACTAGTGCCTCCAAGCTCAGTTCAGCGATTTCCTAGTAATTCCTGTGGTAGACTGGTGCTACATACTAAGTTCCATATGTGAGATGGTAGCTGAACGCCTTGTCCAAAAGCATCTTACTTCTGAGAGTTGAGCCCACCCTCAGTCCCTCACAGTTCCACACTGCCTGCAGAGTGAGTTTCACACGTCTTCACCAGAGACGATTGCCAGAGGCTTCTTAGTACAAGTTAACAATGCAGACCTGGAGGGTATCCCAGGGTGCAGTCGACTGGTAATCTTGGAACCTCCTGACTCAGAATACTGCTACCTTCTCACTGCCATAGGAATGCAGCTAGTTGACAGCTGGCTTCAAAACATGCTTCCTTGTGAGAGCTGAGGACAGGGCAGAACCCTCCCGCATGCTGCCTGACGGTAGGAGTAGCTGCTAACATCCTTATGTTAGTGGCTGGGAGAGGTTGGGGGAAAAGCATATGTGAGCACTGGGCCTGAACTCCCGTGTATCTGAGTTGAATACAGCGATTTCCAATGGCCTTCTTCAATCACAGTGTAGCTAGGTTCCAACTCCCATGTCCGAGTGGGTAGCAGACATCTGCCTCCCATGCATACACACTTCTGAGAGTTGAGCTTATGGCCTGTACCTCCACATCCAGCCTGCTGGTACCCTTGGCTTCTAAAAGGCCTAGGCTCGCTGTTTGACGGAAGTGCTGGGAGAGGTAATTGGAATCACCGGTCACACAAGACTAGTGCCTCCAAGCTCAGTTCAGCCGTTTCCTAGTAATTCCTGTGGTAGACTGGTGCTACATACTAAGTTCCATACGTGAGAGGGTAGCTGAACGCCTTGTCCAAAACCATCTTACTTCTGAGAGTTGAGCTCAGCCTCAGTCCCTCACAGTTCGACACTTCCTGCAGAGTGAGTTTCTCAGGTCTTCAGCAGAGACGTTTGCCAGAGGCTTCTGAGACGCAGGGTAACAATGCAGACCTGGAGGGTATCCCCAGGTGCATTCGACTGGTAATCTTGGAACCTCCTGACTCAGAATACTGCTACCTTCTCACTGCCATAGGAATGCAGCTAGTTGACAGCTGGCTTCAAGACATGCTTCCCTGTGAGAGCTGAGGACAGGGCAGAACCCTCCCGCATGCTGCCTGACTGTAGGAGTAGCTGCTAACATCCTTATGTTAGTGGCTGGGAGAGGTTGCGGGAAAAGCATGAGTGAGCACTGGGCCTGAACTCCCGTGTATCTGAGTTGAATACAGCGATTTCCAACGGCTTTCCTCAACCAGAGTGTAGCTAGGTTCCAAATCCCATGTACGAGCGGGTAGCAGACATCTGCCTCCCATGCATACACACTTCTGAGAGTTGAGCTTATGGCCTGTACCTCCACATCCAGCCTGCTGGTACCCTTGGCTTCTAAAAGGCCTAGGCTCACTGTTTGACGGAAGTGCTGGGAGAGGTAATTGGAATCACCCGGCACACAAGACTAGTGCCTCCAAACTCAGTTCAGCGATTTCCTAGTAATTCCGGTGGTAGACTGGTGCTACATACTAAGTTCCATACGTGAGAGGGTAGCTGAACGCCTTGTCCAAAACCATCTTACTTCGGAGAGTTGAGCTCAGCCTCAGTCCCTCACAGTTCGACACTTCCTGCAGAGTGAGTTTCGCAGGTCTTCAGCAGAGACGTTTGCCAGAGGCTTCTGAGACGCAGGGTAACAATGCAGACCTGGAGGGTATCCCCAGGTGCAGTCGACTGGTAATCTTGGAACCTCCTGACTCAGAATACTGCTACCTTCTCACTGCCATAGGAATGCAGCTAGTTGACAGCTGGCTTCAAGACATGCTTCCCTGTGAGTGCTGAGGACAGGGCAGAACCCTCCCGCATGCTGCCTGACTGTAGGAGTAGCTGCTAACATCCTTATGTTAATGGCTAGGAGAGGTTGCGGGAAAAGCATGTGTGAGCACTGGGCCTGAACTCCCGTGTATCTGAGTTGAATACAGCGATTTCCAACGGCTTTCCTCAACCAGAGTGTAGCTAGGTTCCAAATCCCATGTACGAGCGGGTAGCAGACATCTGCCTCCCATGCATACACACTTCTGAGAGTTGAGCTTATGGCCTGTACCTCCACAGCCAGCCTGCTGGTACCCTTGGCTTCTAAAAGGCCTAGGCTCGCTGTTTGACGGAAGTGCTGGGAGAGGTAATTGGAATCTCCCGGCACACAAGACGAGTGCCTCCAAGCTCAATTCACGATTTCCCAGTAATTCTTGTGGTAGACAGGTGCTACATACTAAGTTCCATATGTGAGAAGGTAGCTGAACGCCTTGTCCAAAAGCATCTTACTTCTGAGAGTTGAGCACACCCTCAGTCCCGGACACTTCCACACTGCCTGCAGAGTGAGTTTCACACGTCTTCACCAGGACGATTGCCAGAGGCTTCTGAGTACAAGTTAACAATGCAGACCTGGAGGGTATCTCCAGGTGCAGTAGAGAGGTAATCTTGGAACCTCCTGACTCAGAGTACTGCTACCTTCTCACTGCCATAGGAATGCAGCTGGTTGACAGCTGGCTTCAAGAGATGCTTCCCTGTGAGAGCTGAGGACAGGGCAGAACCCTACCGCATCCTGCCTGACTGTAGGAGTAGCTGCTAACATCCTAATGTTAGTGGCTGGGAGAGGTTGCGGGAAAAGCATGTGTGAGCACTGGGCCTGAACTCCCGTGTATCTGAGTTCAATACAGCGATTTCCAATGGCCTTCTTCAATCACAGTGTAGCTAGGTTCCAACTCCCATGTCCGACAGGGTAGCAGACATCTGCCTCCCATGCATACACACTTCTGAGTGTTGAGCTTATGGCCTGTACCTCCACATCCAGCCTGCTGGTACCCTTGGCTTCTAAAAGTCCTAGGCTCGCTGTTTGACGGAAGTGCTGGGAGAGGTAATTGGAATCACCCGGCACACAAGACTAGTGCCTCCAAGCTCAGTTCAGCGATTTCCTAGTAATTCCTGTGGTAGACTGGTGCTACATACTAAGTTCCATACGTGAGAGGGTAGCTGAACGCCTTGTCCAAAACCATCTTACTTCTGAGAGTTGAGCTCAGCCTCAGTCCCTCACAGTTCCACCCTGCCTGCAGATTGAGTTTCGCAGGTCTTCAGCAGAGACGTTTGCCAGAGGCTTCTGAGACGCAGGGTAACAATGCAGACCTGGAGGGTATCCCCAGGTGCAGTCGACTGGTAATCTTGGAACCTCCTGACTCAGAATACTGCTACCTTCTCACTGCCATAGGAATGCAGCTAGTTGACAGCTAGCTGGCTTCAAGACATGCTTCCCTGTGAGAGCTGAGGACAGGGAAGAACCCTCCCGCATGCTGCCTGACTGTAGGAGTAGCTGCTAACATCCTTATGTTAGTGGCTGGGAGATGTTGCGGGAAAAGCATGTGTGAGCACTGGGCCTGAACTCCCGTGTACCTGAGTTGAATACAGCGATTTCCAACGGCTTTCCTCAACCAGAGTGTAGCTAGGTTCCAAATCCCATGTACGAGCGGGTAGCAGACATCTGCCTCCCATGCATACACACTTCTGAGAGTTGAGCTTATGGCCTGTACCTCCACAGCCAGCCTGCTGGTACCCTTGGCTTCTAAAAGGCCTAGGATCGCTGTTTGACGGAAGTGCTGGGAGAGGTAATTGGAATCACAAGGCACACAAGACTAGTGCCTCCAAGCTCAGTTCAGCGATTTCCTAGTAATTCCTGTGGTAGACTGGTGCTACATACTAAGTTCCATACGTGAGAGGGTAGCTGAACGCCTTGTCCAAAACCATCTTACTTCTGAGAGTTGAGCTCAGCCTCAGTCCCTCACAGTTCCACACTGCCTGCAGAGTGAGTTTCGCAGGTCTTCAGCAGAGACGTTTGCCAGAGGCTTCTGAGACGCAGGGTAACAATGCAGACCTGGAGGGTATCCCCAGGTGCAGTCGACTGGTAATCTTGGAACCTCCTGACTCAGACTACTGCTACCTTCTCACTGCCATAGGAATGCAGCTAGTTGACAGCTGGCTTCAAAACATGCTTCCCTGTGAGAGCTGAGGACAGGGCAGAACCCTCCCGCATGCTGCCTGACTGTAGGAGTAGCTGCTAACATCCTTATTTTAGTGGCTGGGAGAGGTTGGGGAAAAGCATATGTGAGCACTGGGCCTGAACTCCCGTGTATCTGAGTTGAATACAGCGATTTCCAATGGCCTTCTTCAATCACAGTGTAGCTAGGTTCCAACTCCCATGTCCGAGTGGGTAGCAGACATCTGCCTCCCATGCATACACACTTCTGAGAGTTGAGCTTATGGCCTGTACCTCCACATCCAGCCTGCTGGTACCCTTGGCTTCTAAAAGGCCTAGGCTCGCTGTTTGACGGAAGTGCTGGGAGAGGTAATTGGAATCACCGGTCACACAAGACTAGTGCCTCCAAGCTCAGTTCAGCCTTTTCCTAGTAATTCCTGTGGTAGACTGGTGCTACATTCTAAGTTCCATACGTGAGAGGGTAGCTGAACGCCTTGTCCAAAACCATCTTACTTCTGAGAGTTGAGCTCAGCCTCAGTCCCTCACAGTTCGACACTTCCTGCAGAGTGAGTTTCGCAGGTCTTCAGCAGAGACGTTTGCCAGAGGCTTCTGAGACGCAGGGTAACAATGCAGACCTGGAGGGTATCCCCAGGTGCATTCGACTGGTAATCTTGGAACCTCCTGACTCAGAATACTGCTACCTTCTCACTGCCATAGGAATGCAGCTAGTTGACAGCTGGCTTCAAGACATGCTTCCCTGTGAGAGCTGAGGACAGGGCAGAACCCTCCCGCATGCTGCCTGACTGTAGGAGTAGCTGCTAACATCCTTATGTTAGTGGCTGGGAGAGGTTGCGGGAAAAGCATGTGTGAGAACTGGGCCTGAACTCCCGTGTATCTGAGTTGAATACAGCGATTTCCAACGGCTTTCCTCAACCAGAGTGTAGCTAGGTTCCAAATCCCATGTACGAGCGGGTAGCAGACATCTGCCTCCCATGCATACACACTTCTGAGAGTTGAGCTTATGGCCTGTACCTCCACATCCAGCCTGCTGGTACCCTTGGCTTCTAAAAGGCCTAGGCTCGCTGTTTGACGGAAGTGCTGGGAGAGGTAATTGGAATCACCCGGCACACAAGACTAGTGCCTCCAAGCTCAGTTCAGCGATTTCCTAGTAATTCCTGTGGTAGACTGGTGCTACATACTAAGTTCCATACGTGAGAGGGTAGCTGAACGCCTTGTCCAAAACCATCTTACTTCTGAGAGTGGAGCTCAGCCTCAGTCCCTCACAGTTCCACACTGCCTGCAGAGTGAGTTTCGCAGGTCTTCAGCAGAGACGTTTGCCAGAGGCTTCTGAGACGCAGGGTAACAATGCAGACCTGGAGGGTATCCCCAGGTGCAGTCGACTGGTAATCTTGGAACCTCCTGACTCAGAATACTGCTACCTTCTCACTGCCATAGGAATGCAGCTAGTTGACAGCTGGCTTCAAGACATGCTTCCCTGTGAGAGCTGAGGACAGGGCAGAACCCTCCCGCATGCTGCCTGACTGTAGGAGTAGCTGCTAACATCCTTATGTTAGTGGCTGGGAGACGTTGCGGGAAAAGCATGTGTGAGCACTGGGCCTGAACTCCCGTGTATCTGAGTTGAATACAGCGATTTCCAACGGCTTTCCTCAACCAGAGTGTAGCTAGGTTCCAAATACCATGTACGTGCGGGTAGCAGACATCTGCCTCCCATGCATACACACTTCTGAGAGTTGAGCTTATGGCCTGTACCTCCACAGCCAGCCTGCTGGTACCCTTGGCTTCTAAAACGCCGAGGCTCGCTGTTTGACGGAAGTGCTGGGAGAGGTAATTGGCATCTCCCGGCACACAAGACGAGTGCCTCCAAGCTCAATTCAGGATTTCCCAGTAATTCTTGTGGTAGACAGGTGCTACATACTAAGTTCCATATGTGAGAAGGTAGCTGAACGCCTTGTCCAAAACCATCTTACTTCTGAGAGTTGAGCACACCCTCAGTCCCTCACACTTCCACACTGCCTGCAGATTGAGTTTCACACGTCTTCACCAGGACGATTGCCAGAGGCTTCTGAGTACAAGTTAACAATGCAGACCTGGAGGGTATCTCCAGGTGCAGTAGAGTGGTAATCTTGGAACCTCCTGACTCAGAGTACTGCTACCTTCTCACTGCCATAGGAATGCAGCTAGTTGACAGCTGGCTTCGAGACATGCTTCCCTGTGAGAGCTGAGGACAGGGCAGAACCCTCCCGCATCCTGCCTGACTGTAGGAGTAGCTGCTAACATCCTAATGTTAGTGGCTGGGAGAGGTTGCGGCAAAAGCATGTGTGAGCACTGGGCCTGAACTCCCGTGTATCTGAGTTGAATACAGCGATTTCCAATGGCCTTCTTCAATCACAGTGTAGCTAGGTTCCAACTCCCATGTCCGAGTGGGTAGCAGACATCTGCCTCCCATGCATACACACTTCTGAGAGTTGAGCTTATGGCCTGTACCTCCACATCCAGCCTGCTGGTACCCTTGGCTTCTAAAAGTCCTAGGCTCGCTGTTTGACGGAAGTGCTGGGAGAGGTAATTGGAATCACGCGGCACACAAGACTAGTGCCTCCAAGCTCAGTTCAGCGATTTCCTAGTAATTCCTGTGGTAGACTGGTGCTACATACTAAGTTCCATACGTGAGAGGGTAGCTGAACGCCTTGTCCAAAACCATCTTACTTCTGAGAGTTGAGCTCAGCCTCAGTCCCTCACAGTTCCACAATGCCTGCAGAGTGAGTTTCGCAGGTCTTCAGCAGAGACGTTTGCCAGAGGCTTCTGAGACGCAGTGTAACAATGCAGACCTGGAGGGTATCCCCAGGTGCAGTCGACTGGTAATCTTGGAACCTCCTGACTCAGAATACTGCTACCTTCTCACTGCCATAGGAATGCAGCTAGTTGACAGCTGGCTTCAAAACATGCTTCCCTTTGAGAGCTGAGGACAGGGAAGAACCCTCCCGCATGCTGCCTTACTGTAGGAGTAGCTGCTAACATCCTTATGTTAGTGGCTGGGAGAGGTTGCGGGAAAAGCATGTGTGAGCACTGGGCCTGAACTCCCGTGTACCTGAGTTGAATACAGCGATTTCCAACGGCTTTCCTCAACCAGAGTGTAGCTAGGTTCCAAATCCCATGTACGAGCGGGTAGCAGACATCTGCCTCCCATGCATACACACTTCTGAGAGTTGAGCTTATGGCCTGTACCTCCACAGCCAGCCTGCTGGTACCCTTGGCTTCTAAAAGGCCTGGGCTCGCTGTTTGACGGAAGTGCTGGGAGAGGTAATTGGAATCACCCGGCACACAAGACTAGTGCCTCCAAGCTCAGTTCAGCGATTTCCTAGTAATTCCTGTGGTAGACTGGTGCTACATACTAAGTTCCATACGTGAGAGGGTAGCTGAACGCCTTGTCCAAAACCATCTTACTTCTGAGAGTTGAGCTCAGCCTCCGTCCCTCACAGTTCGACACTTCCTGCAGAGTGACTTTCGCAGGTCTTCAGCAGAGACGTTTGACAGAGGCTTCTGAGACGCAGGGTAACAATGCAGACCTGGAAGGTATCCCCAGGTGCAGTCGAGTGGTTATCTTGGAACCTCCTGACTCAGAATACTGCTACCTTCTCACTGCCATAGGAATGCAGCTAGTTGACAGCTGGCTTCAAGACATGCTTCCCTGTGAGAGCTGAGGACAGGGCAGAACCCTCCCGCATGCTGCCTGACTGTAGGAGTAGCTGCTAACATCCTTATGTTAGTGGCTGGGAGAGGTTGCGGGAAAAGCATGTGTGAGCACTGGGCCTGAACTCCCGTGTACCTGAGTTGAATACAGCGATTTCCAACGGCTTTCCTCAACCAGAGTGTAGCTAGTTTCCAAATCCCATGTACGAGCGTGTAGCAGACATCTGCGTCCCATGCATACACACTTCTGAGAGTTGAGCTTATGGCCTGTACCTCCACAGCCAGCCTGCTGGTACCCTTGGCTTCTAAAGGCCTAGGCTCGCTGTTTGGCGGAAGTGCTGGGAGAGGTAATTGGAATCACCCGGCACACAAGACTAGTGCCCCCAAGCTCAGTTCAGCGATTTCCTAGTAATTCCTGTGGTAGACTGGTGCTACATACTAAGTTCCATACGTGAGAGGTAGCTGAACGCCTTGTCCAAAACCATCTTACTTCTGAGAGTTGAGCTCAGCCTCAGTCCCTCACAGTTTCACACTGCCTGCAGAGTGAGTTTCGCAGGTCTTCAGCAGAGACGTTTGCCAGAGGCTTCTGAGACGCAGGGTAACAATGCAGACGTGGAGGGTATCCGCAGGTGCAGTCGACTGGTAATCTTGGAACCTCCTGACTCAGAATACTGCTACCTTCTCACTGCCATAGGAATGCAGCTAGTTGACAGCTGGCTTCAAGACATGCTTCCCTGTGAGAGCTGAGGACAGGCAGAAACCTCCCCCATGCTGCCTGACTGTAGGAGTAGCTGCTAACATCCTTATGTTAGTGGCTGGGAGAGGTTGCGGGAAAACCATGTGTGAGCACTGGGCCTGAACTCCCGTGTATCTGAGTTGAATACAGTGATTTCCAACGGCTTTCCTCAACCAGAGTGTAGCTAGGTTCCAAATCCCATGTACGAGCGGGTAGCAGACATCTGCCTCCCATGCATACACACTTCTGAGAGTTGAGCTTATGGCCTGTACCTCCACAGCCAGCCTGCTGGTACCCTTGGCTTCTAAAAGGCCGAGGCTCGCTGTTTGACGGAAGTGCTGGGAGAGGTAATTGGCATCTCCCGGCACACAAGACGAGTGCCTCCAAGCTCAATTCACGATTTCCCAGTAATTCTTGTGGTAGACAGGTGCTACATACTAAGTTCCATACGTGAGTGGGTAGCTGAACGCCTTGTCCAAAACCATCTTACTTCTGAGAGTTGAGCTCAGCCTCAGTCCCTCACAGTTCGACACTGCCTGCAGAGTGAGTTTCGCAGGTGTTCAGCAGAGACGTTTGCCAGAGGCTTCTGAGACGCAGGGTAACAATGCAGACCTGGAGGGTATCCCCAGGTGCATTCGACTGGTAATCTTGGAACCTCCTGACTCAGAATACTGCTACCTTCTCACTGCCATAGGAATGCAGCTAGTTGACAGCTGGCTTCAAGACATGCTTCCCTGTGAGAGCTGAGGACAGGGCAGAACCCTCCCGCATGCTGCCTGACTGTAGGAGTAGCTGCTAACATCCTTATGTTAGTGGCTGGGAGAGGTTGCGGGAAAAGCATGTGTGAGCACTGGGCCTGAACTCCCGTGTATCTGAGTTGAATACAGCGATTTCCAACTGCTTTCCTCAACCAGAGTGTAGCTAGGTTCCAAATCCCATGTACGAGCGGGTAGCAGACATCTGCCTCCCATGCATACACACTTCTGAGAGTTGAGCTTATGGCCTGTACCTCCACAGCCAGCCTGCTGGTACCCTTGGCTTCTAAAAGGCCTAGGCTCGCTGTTTGACGGAAGTGCTGGGAGAGGTAATTGGAATCACCCGGCACACACGACTAGTGCCTCCAAGCTCAGTTCAGCGATTTCCTAGTAATTCCTGTGGTAGACTGGTGCTACATACTAAGTTCCATACGTGAGAGGGTAGCTGAACGCCTTGTCCAAAACCATCTTACTTCTGAGAGTTGAGCTCAGCCTCCGTCCCTCACAGTTCGACACTGCCTGCAGAGTGATTTTCGCAGGTCTTCAGCAGAGACGTTTGCCAGAGGCTTCTGAGACGCAGGGTAACAATGCAGACCTGGAAGGTATCCCCAGGTGCAGTCGACTGGTTATCTTGGAACCTCCTGACTCAGAATACTGCTACCTTCTCACTGCCATAGGAATGCAGCTAGTTGACAGCTGGCTTCAAGACATGCTTCCCTGTGAGAGCTGAGGACAGGGCAGAACCCTCCCGCATGCTGCCTGACTGTAGGAGTAGCTGCTAACATCCTTATGTTAGTGGCTGGGAGAGGTTGCGGGAAAAGCATGTGTGAGCACTGGGCCTGAACTCCCGTGTACCTGAGTTGAATACAGCGATTTCCAACGGCTTTCCTCAACCAGAGTGTAGCTAGGTTCCAAATCCCATGTACGAGCGGGTAGCAGACATCTGCGTCCCATGCATACACACTTCTGAGAGTTGAGCTTATGGCCTGTACCTCCACAGCCAGCCTGCTGGTACCCTTGGCTTCTAAAAGGCCTAGGCTCGCTGTTTGGCGGAAGTGCTGGGAGAGGTAATTGGAATCACCAGGCACACAAGACTAGTGCCCCCAAGCTCAGTTCAGCGATTTCCTAGTAATTCCTGTGGTAGACTGGTGCTACATACTAGTTCCATACGTGAGAGGGTAGCTGAACGCCTTGTCCAAAACCATCTTACTTCTGAGAGTTGAGCTCAGCCTCAGTCCCTCACAGTTCCACACTGCCTGCAGAGTGAGTTTCGCAGGTCTTCAGCAGAGACGTTTGCCAGACGCTTCTGAGACGCAGGGTAACAATGCAGACCTGGAGGGTATCCGCAGGTGCAGTCGACTGGTAATCTTGGAACCTCCTGACTCAGAATACTGCTACCTTCTCACTGCCATAGGAATGCAGCTAGTTGACAGCTGGCTTCAAGACATGCTTCCCTGTGAGAGCTGAGGACAGGCAGAACCCTCCCCCATGCTGCCTGACTGTAGGAGTAGCTGCTAACATCCTTATGTTAGTGGCTGGGAGAGGTTGCGGGAAAAGCATGTGTGAGCACTGGGCCTGAACTCCCGTGTATCTGAGTTGAATACAGCGATTTCCAACGGCTTTCCTCAACCAGAGTGTAGCTAGGTTCCAAATCCCATGTACGAGCGGGTAGCAGATATCTGCCTCCCATGCATACACACTTCTGAGAGTTGAGCTTATGGCCTGTACCTCCACAGCCAGCCTGCTGGTACCCTTGGCTTCTAAAAGGCCTAGGCTCGCTGTTTGACGGAAGTGCTGGGAGAGGTAATTGGAATCTCCCGGCACACAAGACGAGTGCCTCCAAGCTCAATTCACGATTTCCCAGTAATTCTTGTGGTAGACAGGTGCTACATACTAAGTTCCATATGTGAGAAGGTAGCTGAACGCCTTGTCCAAAAGCATCTTACTTCTGAGAGTTGAGCACACCCTCAGTCCCTCACACTTCCACACTGCCTGCAGAGTGAGTTTCACACGTCTTCACCAGGACGATTGCCAGAGGCTTCTGAGTACAAGTTAACAATGCAGACCTGGAGGGTATCTCCAGGTGCAGTAGAGTGGTAGTCTTGGAACCTCCTGACTCAGAGTGCTGCTACCTTCTCACTGCCATAGGAATGCAGCTAGTTGACAGCTGGCTTCAAGACATGCTTCCCTGTGAGAGCTGAGGACAGGGCAGAACCCTCCCGCATCCTGCCTGACTGTAGGAGTAGCTGCTAACATCCTAATGTTAGTGGCTGGGAGAGGTTGCGGGAAAAGCATGTGTGAGCACTGGGCCTGAACTCCCGTGTATCTGAGTTGAATACAGCGATTTCCAATGGCCTTCTTCAATCACAGTGTAGCTAGGTTCCAACTCCCATGTCTTACTGGGTAGCAGACATCTGCCTCCCATGCATACACACTTCTGAGAGTTGAGCTTATGGCCTGTACCTCCACATCCAGCCTGCTGGTACCCTTGGCTTCTAAAATTCCTAGGCTCGCTGTTTGACGGAAGTGCTGGGAGAGGTAATTGGAATCACCCGGCACACAAGACTAGTGCCTCCAAGCTCAGTTCAGCGATTTCCTAGTAATTCCTGTGGTAGACTGGTGCTACATACTAAGTTCCATACGTGAGAGGGTAGCTGAACGCCTTGTCCAAAACCATCTTACTTCTGAGAGTTGAGCTCAGCCTCAGTCCCTCACAGTTCCACACTGCCTGCAGAGTGAGTTTCGCAGGTCTTCAGCAGAGACGTTTGCCAGAGGCTTCTGAGACGCAGGGTAACAATGCAGACCTGGAGGGTATCCCCAGGTACAGTCGACTGGTAATCTTGGAACCTCCTGACTCAGAATACTGCTACCTTCTCACTGCCATAGGAATGCAGCTAGTTGACAGCTGGCTTCAAA
Source organism: Canis aureus (assembly GCF_053574225.1). Lineage (NCBI taxonomy): Eukaryota > Metazoa > Chordata > Mammalia > Carnivora > Canidae > Canis > Canis aureus. The sequence goes on from NC_135630.1 coordinate 4,299,623, forward strand.
ACATGCTTCCCTTTGAGAGCTGAGGACAGGGAAGAACCCTCCCGCATGCTGCCTTACTGTAGGCGTAGCTGCTAACATCCTTATGTTAGTGGCTGGGAGAGGTTGCGGGAAAAGCATGTGTGAGCACTGGGCCTGAACTCCCGTGTACCTGAGTTGAATACAGCGATTTCCAACGGCTTTCCTCAACCAGAGTGTAGCTATGTTCCAAATCCCATGTACGAGCGGGTAGCAGACATCTGCCTCCCATGCATACACACTTCTGAGAGTTGAGCTTATGGCCTGTACCTCCACAGCCAGCCTGCTGGTACCCTTGGCTTCTAAAAGGCCTAGGCTCGATGTTTGGCGGAAGTGCTGGGAGAGGTAATTGGAATCACCCGGCACAAAAGACTAGTGCCTCCAAGCTCAGTTCAGCGATTTCCTAGTAATTCCTGTGGTAGACTGGTGCTACATACTAAGTTCCATATGTGAGATGGTAGCTGAACGCCTTGTCCAAAAGCATCTTACTTCTGAGAGTTGAGCCCACCCTCAGTCCCTCACAGTTCCACACTGCCTGCAGAGTGAGTTTCACACGTCTTCACCAGAGACGATTGCCAGAGGCTTCTTAGAACAAGTTAACAATGCAGACCTGGAGGGTATCCCAGGGTGCAGTCGACTGGTAATCTTGGAACCTCCTGACTCAGAATACTGCTACCTTCTCACTGCCATAGGAATGCAGCTAGTTGACAGCTGGCTTCAAAACATGCTTCCCTGTGAGAGCTGAGGACAGGGCAGAACCCTCCCGCATGCTGCCTGACGGTAGGAGTAGCTGCTAACATCCTTATGTTAGTGGCTGGGAGAGGTTGGGGGAAAAGCATATGTGAGCACTGGGCCTGAACTCCCGTGTATCTGAGTTGAATACAGCGATTTCCAATGGCCTTCTTCAATCACAGTGTAGCTAGGTTCCAACTCCCATGTCCGAGTGGGTAGCAGACATCTGCCTCCCATGCATACACACTTCTGAGAGTTGAGCTTATGGCCTGCACCTCCACAGCCAGCCTGCTGGTACCCTTGGCTTCAAAAAGGCCTAGGCTCGCTGTTTGACGGAAGTGCTGGGAGAGGTAATTGGAATCACCGGTCACACAAGACTAGTGCCTCCAAGCTCAGTTCAGCCATTTCCTAGTAATTCCTGTGGTAGACTGGTGCTACATACTAAGTTCCATACGTGAGAGGGTAGCTGAACGCCTTGTCCAAAACCATCTTACTTCTGAGAGTTGAGCTCAGCCTCAGTCCCTCACAGTTCGACACTTCCTGCAGAGTGAGTTTCGCAGGTCTTCAGCAGAGACGTTTGCCAGAGGCTTCTGAGACGCAGGGTAACAATGCAGACCTGGAGGGTATCCCCAGGTGCATTCGACTGGTAATCTTGGAACCTCCTGACTCAGAATACTGCTACCTTCTCACTGCCATAGGAATGCAGCTAGTTGACAGCTGGCTTCAAGACATGCTTCCCTGTGAGAGCTGAGGACAGGGCAGAACCCTCCCGCATGCTGCCTGACTGTAGGAGTAGCTGCTAACATCCTTATGTTAGTGGCTGGGAGAGGTTGCGGGAAAAGCATGAGTGAGCACTGGGCCTGAACTCCCGTGTATCTGAGTTGAATACAGCGATTTCCAACGGCTTTCCTCAACCAGAGTGTAGCTAGGTTCCAAATCCCATGTACGAGCGGGTAGCAGACATCTGCCTCCCATGCATACACACTTCTGAGAGTTGAGCTTATGGCCTGTACCTCCACATCCAGCCTGCTGGTACCCTTGGCTTCTAAAAGGCCTAGGCTCACTGTTTGACGGAAGTGCTGGGAGAGGTAATTGGAATCACCCGGCACACAAGACTAGTGCCTCCAAACTCAGTTCAGCGATTTCCTAGTAATTCCGGTGGTAGACTGGTGCTACATACTAAGTTCCATACGTGAGAGGGTAGCTGAACGCCTTGTCCAAAACCATCTTACTTCGGAGAGTTGAGCTCAGCCTCAGTCCCTCACAGTTCGACACTGCCTGCAGAGTGAGTTTCGCAGGTCTTCAGCAGAGACGTTTGCCAGAGGCTTCTGAGACGCAGGGTAACAATGCAGGCCTGGAGGGTATCCCCAGGTGCAGTCGACTGGTAATCTTGGAACCTCCTGACTCAGAATACTGCTACCTTCTCACTGCCATAGGAATGCAGCTAGTTGACAGATAGCTGGCTTCAAGACATGCTTCCCTGAGAGAGCTGCGGACAGGGCAGAACCCTCCCGCATGCTGCCTGACTGTAGGAGTAGCTGCTAACATCCTTATGTTAGTGGCTGGGAGAGGTTGCGGGAAAAGCATGTGTGAGCACTGGGCCTGAACTCCCGTGTATCTGAGGTGAATACAGCGATTTCCAACGGCTTTCCTCAGCCAGAGTGTAGCTAGTTTCCAAATCCCATGTACGAGCGGGTAGCAGACATCTGCCTCCCATGCATACACACTCCTTAGAGTTGAGCTTATGGCCTGTACCTCCACAGCCAGCCTGCTGGTACCTTTGGCTTCTAAAAGGCCTAGGCTCGCTGTTTGACGGAAGTGCTGGGAGAGGTAATTGGAATCTCCCGGCACACAAGACGAGTGCCTCCAAGCTCAATTCACGATTTCCCAGTAATTCTTGTGGGAGACAGGTGCTACATACTAAGTTCCATATGTGAGAAGGTAGCTGAACGCCTTGTCCAAAAGCATCTTACTTCTGAGAGTTGAGCACACCCTCATTCCCTCACACTTCCACACTGCCTGCAGAGTGAGTTTCACACGTCTTCACCAGGGACGATTGCCAGAGGCTTCTGAGTACAAGTTAACAATGCAGACCTGGAGGGTATCTCCAGGTGCAGTAGAGTGGTAATCTTGGAACCTCCTGACTCAGAGTACTGCTACCTTCTCACTGCCACAGGAATGCAGCTAGTTGACAGCTGGCTTCAAGACATGCTTCCCTGTGAGAGCTGAGGACAGGGCAGAACCCTCCCGCATGCTGCCTGACTGTAGGAGTAGCTGCTAACATCCCTATGTTAGTGGCTGGGAGAGGTTGGGGAAAAGCATGTGTGAGCACTGGGCCTGAACTCCCGTGTATCTGAGTTGAATACAGCGATTTCCAATGGCCTTCTTCAATCACAGTGTAGCTAGGTTCCAACTCCCATGTCCGAGTGGGTAGCAGACATCTGCCTCCCATGCATACACACTTCTGAGAGTTGAGCTTATGGCCTGTACCTCCACATCCAGCCTGCTGGTACCCTTGGATTCTAAAAGGCCTAGGCTCGCTGTTTGACGGAAGTGCTGTGAGAGGTAATTGGAATCACCCGGCACACAAGATTAGTTCCTCCAAGCTCAGTTCAGCGATTTCCTAGTAATTCCTGTGGTAGACTGGTGCTACATACTAAGTTCCATACGTCAGAGGGTAGCTGAACGCCTTGTCCAAAACCATCTTACTTCTGAGAGTTGAGCTCAGCCTCAGTCCCTCACACTTCCACACTGCCTGCAGAGTGAGTTTCACACGTCTTCACCAGACACGATTGCCAGAGGCTTCTGAGTACAAGAAAACAATGCAGACCTGGAGGGTATCTCCAGGTGCAGTAGAGTGGTAATCTTGGAACCTCCTGACTCAGAGTACTGCTACCTTCTCACTGCCATAGGAATGCAGCTAGTTGACAGCTGGCTTCAAGAAATGCTTCCCTGTGAGAGCTGAGGACAGGGCAGAACCCTCCCGCATGCTGCCTGACTGTAGGAGTAGCTGCTAACATCCTTATGTTAGTGGCTGGGAGAGGTTGCGGGAAAAGCATGTGTGAGCACTGGGCCTGAACTCCCGTGTATCTGAGTTGAATACAGCGATTTCCAATGGCCTTCTTCAATCACAGTGTAGCTAGGTTCCAATTCCCATGTCCGAGTGGGTAGCAGACATCTGCCTCCCATGCATACACACTTCTGAGCGTTGAGCTTATGGCCTGTACCTCCACATCCAGCCTGCTGGTACCCTTGGCTTCTAAAAGGCCTAGGCTCGGTGTTTGACGGAAGTGCTGGGAGAGGTAATTGGAATCACCCGGCACACAAGACTAGTGCCTCCAAGCTCAGTTCAGCGATTTCCTAGTAATTCCTGTGGTAGACTGGTGCTACATACTAAGTTCCATACGTGAGAGGGTAGCTGAACGCCTTGTCCAAATCCATCTTACTTCTCAGAGTTGAGCTCAGCCTCAGTCCCTCACAGTTCCACACTGCCTGCAGAGTGAGTTTCGCAGGTCTTCAGCAGAGACGTTTGCCAGAGGCTTCTGAGACGCAGGGTAACAATGCAGACCTGGAGGGTATCCCCAGGTGCAGTCGACTGGTAATCTTGGAACCTCCTGACTCAGAGTACTACTACCTTCTCACTGCCATAGGAATGCACCTAGTTGACAGCTGGCTTCAAGACATGCTTCCCTGTGAGAGCTGAGGACAGGGCAGAACCCTCCCGCATGCTGCCTGACTGTAGGAGTAGCTGCTAACATCCTTATGTTAGTGGCTGGGAGAGGTTGCGGGAAAAGCAGGTGTGAGCACTGGGCCTGAACTCCCGTGTATCTGAGTTGAATACAGCGATTTCCAACGGCTTTCCTCAACCAGAGTGTAGCTAGGTTCCAAATCCCATGTCCGAGTGGGTAGCAGACATCTGCCTCCCATGCATATACACTTCTGAGAGTTGAGCTTAAGGCCTGTACCTCCACATCCAGCCTGCTGGTACCCTTGCCTTCTAAAAGGCCTAGGCTCGCTGTTTGACGGAAGTGCTGGGAGAGGTAATTGGAATCTCCCGGCACACAAGACGAGTGCCTCCAAGCTCTATTCACGATTTCCCAGTAATTCTTGTGGTATACAGGTGCTACATACTAAGTTCCATATGTCAGAAGGTAGCTGAACGCCTTGTCCAAAAGCATCTTACTTCTGAGAGTTGAGCACACGCTCAGTCCCTCACACTTCCACAGTGCCTGCAGAGTGAGTTTCACACGTCTTCACCAGAGACGATTGCCAGAGGCTTCTGAGTACAAGTTAACAATGCAGACCTGGAGGGTATCTCCAGGTGCAGTAGAGTGGTAATCTTGGAACCTCCTGACTCAGAGTACTGCTACCTTCTCACTGCCATAGGAATGCAGCTAGTTGACAGCTGGCTTCAAGACATGCTTCCCTGTGAGAGCTGAGGACAGGGCAGAACCGTCCCGCATCCTGCCTGACTGTAGAAGTAGCTGCTAACATCCTAATGTTAGTGGCTGGGAGAGGTTGCGGGAAAAGCATGTGTGAGCACTGGGCCTGAACTCCCGTGTATCTCAGTTGAATACAGAGATTTCCAATGGCCTTCTTCAATCACACTGAAGCTAGGTTCCAACTCCCATGTCCGAGTGGGTAGCAGACATCTGCCTCCCATGCATACACACTTCTGAGAGTTGAGCTTATGGCCTGTACCTCCACAGCCAGCCTGCTGGTACCCTTGGCTTCTAAAAGGCCTAGGCTCGCTGTTTGGCGGAAGTGCTGGGAGAGGTAATTGGAATCACCCGGCACACAAGACTAGTGCCTCCAAGCTCAGTTCTGCGATTTCCTAGTAATTCCTGTGGTAGACTGGTGCTACATACTAAGTTCCATACGTGAGAGGGTAGCTGAACGCCTTGTCCAAATCCATCTTACTTCTGAGAGTTGAGCTCAGCCTCAGTCCCTCACAGTTCCACACTGCCTGCAGAGTGAGTTTCGCAGGTCTTCATCAGAGACGTTTGCCAGAGGCTTCTGAGACGCAGGGTAACAATGCAGACCTGGAGGGTATCCCCAGGTGCAGTCGACTGGTAATCTTGGAACCTCCTGACTCAGAATACTGCTACCTTCTCACTGCCATAGGAATGCAGCTAGTTGACAGCTGGCTTCAAGACATGCTTCCCTGTGAGAGCTGAAGACAGGGCAGAACCCTCCCGCATGCTGCCTGACTGTAGGAGTAGCTGCTAACATCCTTATGTTAGTGGCTGGGAGAGGTTGCGGGAAAAGCATGTGTGAGCACTGGGAATGAACTCCCGTGTATCTGAGTTGAATACAGCGATTTCTAACGGCTTTCCTCAACCAGAGTGTAGCTAGGTTCCAAATCCCATGTACGAGCGGGTAGCAGACATCTGCCTCCCATGCATACACACTTCTGAGAGTTGAGCTTATGGCCTGTACCTCCACATCCAGCCTCCTGGTACCCTTGGCTTCTAAAAGGCCTAGGCTCGCTGTTTGACGGAAGTGCTGGGAGAGGTAATTGGAATCTCCCGGCACACAAGACGAGTGCCTCTAAGCTCAATTCACGATTTCCAAGTAATTCTTGTGGTAGACAGGTGCTACATACTAAGTTCCATATGTGAGAAGGTAGCTGAACGCCTTGTCCAAAAGCATGTTACTTCTGAGAGTTGAGCACACCCTCAGTACCTCACACTTCCACACACCTGCAGAGTGAGTTTCACAAGTCTTCACCAGGACGATTGCCAGAGGCTTCTGAGTACAAGTTAACAATGCAGACCTGGAGGGTATCTCCAGGTGCAGTAGAGCGGTAATCTTGGAACCTCCTGACTCAGAGTACTGCTACTTTCTCACTGCCATAGGAATGCAGCTAGTTGACAGCTGGCTTCAAGACATGCTTCCATGTGAGAGCTGAGGACAGGGCAGAACCCTCCCGCATCCTGCCTGACTGTAGGAGTAGCTGCTAACATCCTAATGTTAGTGGCTGGGAGAGGTTGCGGGAAAAGCATGTGTGAGCACTGGGCCTGAACTCCCGTGTATCTGAGTTGAATACAGCGATTTCCAATGGCCTTCTTCAATCACAGTGTAGCTAGGTTCCAACTCCCATGTCCGACTGGGTAGCAGACATCTGCCTCCCATGCATACACACTTCTGAGAGTTGAGCTTATGGCCTGTACCTCCACAGCCAGCCTGCTGGTCCCCTTGGCTTCTAAAATGCCTAGGCTCGCTGTTTGACGGAAGTGCTGGGAGAGGTAATTGGAATCACCCGGCACACAAGACTAGTGCCTCCAAGCTCAGTTCTGCGATTTCCTAGTAATTCCTGTGGTAGACTGGTGCTATACACTAAGTTCCATACGTGAGAGGGTAGCAGAACGCCTTGTCCAAAACCATCATACTTCTGAGAGTTGAGCTCAGCCTCAGTCCCTCACAGTTCCACACTGCCTGCAGAGTGAGTTTCGCAGGTCTTCAGCAGAGACGTTTGCCAGAGGCTTCTGAGACGCAGGGTAACAATGCAGACCTGGAGGGTATCCCCAGGTTCAGTCGACTGGTAATCTTGGAACCTCCTGACTCAGAATACTGCTACCTTCTCACTGCCATAGGAATGCAGCTAGTTGACAGCTGGCTTCAAGACATGCTTCCCTGTGAGAGCTGAGGACAGGGCAGAACCCTCCCGCATGCTGCCTAACTGTAGGAGTAGCTGCTAACATCCTTATGTTAGTGGCTGGGAGAGGTTGCGGGAAAAGCATGTGTGAGCACTGGGCCTGAACTCCCGTGTATCTGAGTTGAATACAGCGATTTCCAACGGCTTTCCTCAACCAGAGTGTAGCTAGGTTCCAAATCCCATGTACGAGTGGGTAGCAGACATCTGCCTCCCATGCATACACACTTCTGAGAGTTGAGCTTATGGCCTGTACCTCCACAGCCAGCCTGCTGGTACCCTTGGCTTCTAAAATGCCTAGGCTCGCTGTTTGACGGAAGTGCTGGGAGAGGTAATTGGAATCACCCGGCACACAAGCCTAGTGCCTCCAAGCTCAGTTCAGCGAATTCCTAGTAATTCCTGTGGTAGACAGGTGCTACATACTAAGTTCCATACGTGAGAGGGTAGCTGAACGCCTTGTCCAAAACCATCTTACTTCTGAGAGTTGAGCTCAGCCTCAGTCCCACACAGTTCGACACTGCCTGCAGAGTGAGTTTCGCAGGTCTTCAGCAGAGACGTTTGCCAGAGGCTTCTGAGACGCAGGGTAACAATGCAGACCTGGAGGGTATCCCCAGGTGCAGTCGACTGGTAATCTTGGAACCTCCTGACTCAGAATACTGCTACCTTCTCACTGCCATAGGAATGCAGCTAGTTGACAGCTGGCTTCAAGACATGCTTCCCTGTGAGAGCTGAGGACAGGGCAGAACCCTCCCGCATGCTGCCTGACTGTAGGAGTAGCTGCTAACATCCTTATGTTAGTGGCTGGGAGAGGTTGCGGGAAAAGCATGTCTGAGCACAGGGCCTGAACTCCCGTGTATCTGAGTTGAATACAGCGATTTCCAACGGCTTTCCTCAACCAGAGTGTAGCTAGGTTCCAAGTCCCATGTACGAGCGGGTAGCAGACATCTGCCTCCCATGCATACACACTTCTGAGAGTTGAGCTTATGGCCTGTACCTCCACATCCAGCTTGCTGGTACCCTTGGCTTCTAAAAGGCCTAGGCTCGCTGTTTGACGGAAGTGCTGGGAGAGGTAATTGGAATCTCCCCGCACACAAGACGAGTGCCTCCAAGCTCAATTCACGATTTCCCAGTAATTCTTGTGGTAGACAGGTGCTACATACTAAGTTCCATATGCTAGATGGTAGCTGAACGCCTTGTCCAAAAGCATCTTACTTCTGAGAGTTGAGCCCACCTTCAGTCCCTCACAGTTCCACACTGCCTGCAGAGTGAGTTTCACACGTCTTCACTAGAGACGATTGCCAGAGGCTTCTTAGTACAAGTTAACAATGCAGACCTGGAGGGTATCTCCAGGGGCAGTAGAGTGGTAATCTTGGAACCTCCTGACTCAGAGTACTGCTACCTTCTCACTGCCATAGGAATGCAGCTAGTTGACAGCTGGCTTCAAGACATGCTTCCCTGTGAGAGCTGAGGACAGGGCAGAACCCTCCCGCATGCTGCCTGACTGTAGGAGTAGCTGCTAACATCCTTATGTTAGTGGCTGGGAGAGGTTGCGGGAAAAGCATGTGTGAGCACTGGGCCTGAACTCCCGTGTATCTGAGTTGAATAGAGCGATTTCCAACGGCTTTCCTCAACCAGAGTGTAGCTAGATTCCAAATCCCATGTACGAGCGGGTAGCAGACATCTGCCTCCCATGCATACACACTTCTGAGATTTGAGCTTATGGCCTGTACCTCCACATCCAGTCTGCTGGTACCCTTGGCTTCTAAAAGGCCTAGGCTCGCTGTTTGACGGAAGTGCTGGGAGAGGTAATTGGAATCTCCAGGCACACAAGACGAGTGCCTCCAAGCTCAATTCACGATTTCCCAGTAATTCTTGTGGTAGACAGGTGCTACATACTAAGTTCCATATGTGAGAAGGTAGCTGAACGCCTTGTCCAAAAGCATCTTACTTCTGAGAGTTGAGCACACCCTCAGTCCCTCACACTTCCACACACCTGCAGAGTGAGTTTCACACGTCTTCACCAGGACGATTGCCAGAGTCTTCTGAGTACAAGTTAACAATGCAGACCTGGAGGGTATCTCCAGGTGCAGTAGAGCGGTAATCTTGGAACCTCCTGACTCAGAGTACTGCTACCTTCTCACTGCCATAGGAATGCAGCTAGTTGACAGCTGGCTTCAAGACATGCTTCCCTGTGAGTGCTGAGGACAGGGCAGAACCCTCCCGCATCCTGCCTGACTGTAGGAGTAGCTGCTAACATCCTAATGTTAGTGGCTGGGAGAGGTTGCGGGAAAAGCATGTGTGAGCACTGGGCCTGAACTCCCGTGTATCTGAGTTGAATACAGCGATTTCCAATGGCCTTCTTCAATCACAGTGTAGCTAGGTTCCAACTCCCATGTCCGAGTGGGTAGCAGACATCTGCCTCCCATACATACACACTTCTGAGAGTTGAGATTATGGCCTGTACCTCCACAGCCAGCCTGCTGGTCCCCTTGGCTTCTAAAAGGCCTAGGCTCGCTGTTTGACGGAAGTGCTGGGAGAGGTAATTGGAATCACCCGGCACACAAGACTAGTGCCTCCAAGCTCAGTTCAGCGATTTCCTAGTAATTCCTGTGGTAGACTGGTGCTACATACTAAGTTCCATACGTGAGAGGGTATCTGAAAGCCTTGTCCAAAACCATCTTACTTCTGAGAGTTGAGCTCAGCCTCAGTCCGTCACAGTTCCACACTGCCTGCAGAGTGAGTTTCGCAGGTCTTCAGCAGAGACGTTTCCCAGAGGCTTCTGAGACGCAGGGTAACAATGCAGACCTGGAGGGTATCCCCAGGTGCAGTCGACTGGTAATCTTGGAACCTCCTGACTCAGAATACTGCTACCTTCTCACTGCCATAGAAATGCAGCTAGTTGACAGCTGGCTTCAAGACATGCTTCCCTGTGAGAGCTGAGGACAGGGCAGAACCCTCCCGCATGCTGCCTGACTGTAGGAGTAGCTGCTAACATCCTTATGTTAGTGACTGGGAGAGGTTGAGGGAAAAGCATGTGTGAGCACTGAGATTGAACTCCCGTGTATCTGAGTTGAATACAGCGATTTCCAACGGCTTTCCTCAACCAGAGTGTAGCTAGGTTCCAAATGCCATGTACGAGCGGGTAGCAGACATCTGCCTCCCATGCATACACACTTCTGAGAGTTGAGCTTATGGCCTGTACCTCCACAGCCAGCCTGCTGGTACCCTTGGCTTCTGAAAGGCCTACCTCGCTGTTTGACGCAAGTGCTGGGAGAGGTAATTGGAATCACCCGGCACACAAGTCTAGTGCCTCCAAGCTCAGTTCAGCGAATTCCTAGTAATTCCTGTGGTAGACTGGTGCTACATACTAAGTTCCATACGTGAGAGGGTAGCTGAACGCCTTGTCCAAAACCATCTTACTTCTGAGAGTTGAGCTCAGCCTCAGTCCCTCCCAGTTCCACACTGCCTGCAGAGTGAGTTTCGCAGGTCTTCAGCAGAGACGTTTGCCAGAGGCTTCTGAGACGCAGGGTAACAATGCAGACCTGGAGGGTATCCCCAGGTGCAGTCGACTGGTAATCTTGGAACCTCCTGACTCAGAATACTGCTACCTTCTCACTGCCATAGAAATGCAGCTAGTTGACAGCTGGCTTCAAGACATGCTTCCCTGTGAGAGCTGAGGACAGGGCAGAACCCTCCCGCATGTTGCCTGACTGTAGGAGTAGCTGCTAACATCCTTATGTTAGTGGCTGGGAGAGGTTGCGGGAAAAGCATGTGTGAGCACTGGGCCTGAACTCCCGTGTATCTGAGTTGAATACAGCGATTTCCAACGGCTTTCCTCAACCAGAGTGTAGCTAGGGTCCAAATCCCATGTACGAGCGGGTAGCAGACATCTGCCTCCCATGCATACACACTTCTGAGAGTTGAGCTTATGGCCTGTACCTCCACAGCCAGCCTGCTGGTACCCTTGGCTTCTAAAAGGCCTAGGCTCGCTGTTTGACGGAAGTGCTGGGAGAGGTAATTGGAATCTCCTGGCATACAAGACGAGTGCCTCCAAGCTCAATTCACGATTTCCCAGTAATTCTTGTGGTAGACAGGTGCTACATACTAAGTTCCAGATGTGAGAAGGTAGCTGAACGCCTTGTCCAAAAGCATCTTACTTCTGAGAGTTGAGCACCCCCTCAATCCCTCACACTTCCACACACCTGCAGAGTGAGTTTCACACGTCTTCACCAGGACGATTGCCAGAGGCTTCTGAGTACAAGTTAACAATGCAGACCTGGAGGGTATCTCCAGGTGCAGTAGAGCGGTAATCTTGGAACCTCCTGACTCAGAGTACTGCTACTTTCTCACTGCCATAGGAATGCAGCTAGTTGACAGCTGGCTTCAAGACATGCTTCCATGTGAGAGCTGAGGACAGGGCAGAACCCTCCCGCATCCTGCCTGACTGTAGGAGTAGCTGCTAACATCCTAATGTTAGTGGCTGGGAGAGGTTGCGGGAAAAGCATGTGTGAGCACTGGGCTTGAACTCCCGTGTATCTGAGTTGAATACAGCGATTTCCAATGGCCTTCTTCAATCACAGTGTAGCTAGGTTCCAACTCCCATGTCCGACTGGGTAGCAGACATCTGCCTCCCATGCATACACACTTCTGAGAGTTGAGCTTATGGCCTGTACCTCCACAGCCAGCCTGCTGGTCCCCTTGGCTTCTAAAAGGCCTAGGCTCGCTGTTTGACGGAAGTGCTGGGAGAGGTAATTGGAATCACCCGGCACACAAGACTAGTGCCTCCAAGCTCAGTTCAGCGATTTCCTAGTAATTCCTGTGGTAGACTGGTGCTATATACTAAGTTCCATACGTGAGAGGGTAGCTGAACGCCTTGTCCAAAACCATCTTACTTCTGAGAGTTGAGCTCAGCCTCAGTCCCTCACAGTACCACACTGCCTGCAGAGTGAGTTTCGCAGGTCTTCAGCAGAGACGTTTGCCAGAGGCTTCTGAGACGCAGGGTAACAATGCAGACCTGGAGGGTATCCCCAGGTGCAGTCGACTGGTAATCTTGGAACCTCCTGACTCAGAATACTGCTACCTTCTCACTGCCATAGGAATGCAGCTAGTTGACAGCTGGCTTCAAGACATGCTTCCCTGTGAGAGCTGAGGACAGGGCAGAACCCTCCCGCATGCTGCCTGACTGTAGGAGTAGCTGCTAACATCCTTCTGTTAGTGGCTGGGAGAGGTTGCGGGAAAAGCATGTGTGAGCACTGGGCCTGAACTCCCGTGTATCTGAGTTGAATACAGCGATTTCCAACGGCTTTCCTCAACCAGAGTGTAGCTAGGTTCCAAATCCCATGTACGAGCGGGTAGCAGACATCTGCCTCCCATGCATACACACTTCTGAGAGTTGAGCTTATGGCCTGTACCTCCACAGCCAGCCTGCTGGTACCCTTGGCTTCTAAAAGGCCTAGGCTCGCTGTTTGACGGAAGTGCTGGGAGAGGTAATTGGAATCACCCGGCACACAAGACTCGTGCCTCCAAGCTCAGTTCAGCGATTTCCTAGTAATTCCTGTGGTAGACAGGTGCTACATACTAAGTTACATAAGTGAGAGGGTAGCTGAACGCCTTGTCCAAAACCATCTTACTTCTGAGAGTTGAGCTCAGCCTCAGTCCCTCACAGTTCGACACTGCCTGCAGAGTGAGTTTCGCAGGTCTTCAGCAGAGACGTTTGCCAGAGGCTTCTGAGACGCAGGGTAACAATGCAGACCTGGAGGGTATCCCCAGGTGCAGTCGACTGGTAATCTTGGAACCTCCTGACTCAGAATACTGCTACCTTCTCACTGCCATAGGAATGCAGCTAGTTGACAGCTGGCTTCAAGACATGCTTCCCTGTGAGAGCTGAGGACAGGGCAGAACCCTCCCGCATGCTGCCTGACTGTAGGAGTAGCTGCTAACATCCTTATGTTAGTGGCTGGGAGAGGTTGCGGGAAAAGCATGTCTGAGCACTGGGCCTGAACTCCCGTGTATCTGAGTTGAATACAGCGATTTCCAACGGCTTTCCTCAACCAGAGTGTAGCTAGGTTCCAAATCCCATGTACGAGCGGGTAGCAGACATCTGCCTCCCATGCATACACACTTCTGAGAGTTGAGCTTATGGCCTGTACCTCCACATCCAGCTTGCTGGTACCCTTGGCTTCTAAAAGGCCTAGGCTCGCTGTTTGACGGAAGTGCTGGGAGAGGTAATTGTAATCTCCCCGCACACAAGACGAGTGCCTCCAAGCTCAATTCACGATTTCCCAGTAATTCTTGTGGTAGACAGGTGCTACATACTAAGTTCCATATGCTAGATGGTAGCTGAACGCCTTGTCCAAAAGCATCTTACTTCTGAGAGTTGAGCCCACCTTCAGTCCCTCACAGTTCCACACTGCCTGCAGAGTGAGTTTCACACGTCTTCACTAGAGACGATTGCCAGAGGCTTCTTAGTACAAGTTAACAATGCAGACCTGGAGGGTATCTCCAGGGGCAGTAGAGTGGTAATCTTGGAACCTCCTGACTCAGAGTACTGCTACCTTCTCACTGCCATAGGAATGCAGCTAGTTGACAGCTGGCTTCAAGACATGCTTCCCTGTGAGAGCTGAGGACAGGGCAGAACCCTCCCGCATGCTGCCTGACTGTAGGAGTAGCTGCTAACATCCTTATGTTAGTGGCTGGGAGAGGTTGCGGGAAAAGCATGTGTGAGCACTGGGCCTGAACTCCCGTGTATCTGAGTTGAATAGAGCGATTTCCAACGGCTTTCCTCAACGAGAGTGTAGCTAGATTCCAAATCCCATGTACGAGCGGGTAGCAGACATCTGCCTCCCATGCATACACACTTCTGAGATTTGAGCTTATGGCCTGTACCTCCACATCCAGTCTGCTGGTACCCTTGGCTTCTAAAAGGCCTACGCTCGCTGTTTGACGGAAGTGCTGGGAGAGGTAATTGGAATCTCCCGGCACACAAGACGAGTGCCTCCAAGCTCAATTCACGATTTCCCAGTAATTCTTGTGGTAGACAGGTGCTACATACTAAGTTCCATATGTGAGAAGGTAGCTGAACGCCTTGTCCAAAAGCATCTTACTTCTGAGAGTTGAGCACACCCTCAGTCCCTCACACTTCCACACACCTGCAGAGTGAGTTTCACACGTCTTCACCAGGACGATTGCCAGAGGCTTCTGAGTACAAGTTAACAATGCAGACCTGGAGGGTATCTCCAGGTGCAGTAGAGCGGTAATCTTGGAACCTCCTGACTCAGAGTACTGCTACCTTCTCACTGCCATAGGAATGCAGCTAGTTGACAGCTGGCTTCAAGACATGCTTCCCTGTGAGTGCTGAGGACAGGGCAGAACCCTCCCGCATCCTGCCTGACTGTAGGAGTAGCTGCTAACATCCTAATGTTAGTGGCTGGGAGAGGTTGCGGGAAAAGCATGTGTGAGCACTGGGCCTGAACTCCCGTGTATCTGAGTTGAATACAGCGATTTCCAATGGCCTTCTTCAATCACAGTGTAGCTAGGTTCCAACTCCCATGTCCGAGTGGGTAGCAGACATCTGCCTCCCATACATACACACTTCTGAGAGTTGAGATTATGGCCTGTACCTCCACAGCCAGCCTGCTGGTCCCCTTGGCTTCTAAAAGGCCTAGGCTCGCTGTTTGACGGAAGTGCTGGGAGAGGTAATTGGAATCACCCGGCACACAAGACTAGTGCCTCCAAGCTCAGTTCAGCGATTTCCTAGTAATTCCTGTGGTAGACTGGTGCTACATACTAAGTTCCATACGTGAGAGGGTATCTGAAAGCCTTGTCCAAAACCATCTTACTTCTGAGAGTTGAGCTCAGCCTCAGTCCGTCACAGTTCCACACTGCCTGCAGAGTGAGTTTCGCAGGTCTTCAGCAGAGACGTTTCCCAGAGGCTTCTGAGACGCAGGGTAACAATGCAGACCTGGAGGGTATCCCCAGGTGCAGTCGACTGGTAATCTTGGAACCTCCTGACTCAGAATACTGCTACCTTCTCACTGCCATAGGAATGCAGCTAGTTGACAGCTGGCTTCAAGACATGCTTCCCTGTGAGAGCTGAGGACAGGGCAGAACTCTCCCGCATGCTGCCTGACTGTAGGAGTAGCTGCTAACATCCTTATGTTAGTGGCTGGGAGAGGTTGCGGGAAAAGCATGTGTGAGAACTGGGCCTGAACTCCCGTGTATCTAAGTTGAATACAGCGATTTCCAACGGCTTTTCTCAACCAGAGTGTAGCTAGGTTCCAAATCCCATGTACGAGCGGGTAGCAGACATCTGCCTCCCATGCATACACACTTCTGAGAGTTGAGGTTATGGCCTGTACCTCCACAGCCAGCCTGCTGGTACCCTTGGCTTCTAAAAGGCCTAGGCTCGCTGTTTGACGGAAGTGCTGGGAGAGGTAATTGGAATCACCCGGCACACAAGACTAGTGCCTCCAAGCTCAGTTCAGCGATTTCCTAGTAATTCCGGTGGTAGACTGGTGCTACATACTAAGTTCCATACGTGAAAGGGTAGCTGAACGCCTTGTCCAAATTATCTTACTTCGGAGAGTTGAGCTCAGCCTCAGTCCCTCACAGTTCCACACTGCCTGCAGAGTGAGTTTCGCAGGTCTTCAGCAGAGACGTTTGCCAGAGGCTTCTGAGACGCAGGGTAACAATGCAGACCTGGAGGGTATCCCCAGGTGCAGTCGACTGGTAATCTTGGAACCTCCTGACTCAGAATACTGCTACCTTCTCACTGCCATAGGAATGCAGCTAGTTGACAGCTGGCTTCAAGACATGCTTCCTTGTGAGAGCTGAGGACAGGGCAGAACCCTCCCGCATGCTGCCTGACTGTAGGAGTAGCTGCTAACATCCTTATGTTAGTGGCTGGGAGAGGTTGAGGGAAAAGCATGTGTGAGCACTGAGATTGAACTCCCGTGTATCTGAGTTGAATACAGCGATTTCCAACGGCTTTCCTCAACCAGAGTGTAGCTAGGTACCAAATGCCATGTACGAGCGGGTAGCAGACATCTGCCTCCCATGCATACACACTTCTGAGAGTTGAGCTTATGGCCTGTACCTCCACAGCCAGCCTGCTGGTACCCTTGGCTTCTGAAAGGCCTACCTCGCTGTTTGACGCAAGTGCTGGGAGAGGTAATTGGAATCACCCGGCACACAAGACTAGTGCCTCCAAGCTCAGTTCAGCGATTTCCTAGTAATTCCTGTGGTAGACTGGTGCTACATACTAAGTTCCATACGTGAGAGGGTAGCTGAACGCCTTGTCCAAAACCATCTTACTTCTGAGAGTTGAGCTCAGCCTCATTCCCTCACAGTTCCACACTGCCTGCAGAGTGAGTTTCGCAGGTCTTCAGCAGAGACGTTTGCCAGAGGCTTCTGAGACGCAGGGTAACAATGCAGACCTGGAGGGTATCCCCAGGTGCAGTCGACTGGTAATCTTGGAACCTCCTGACTCAGAATACTGCTACCTTCTCACTGCCATAGAAATGCAGCTAGTTGACAGGTGGCTTCAAGACATGCTTCCCTGTGAGAGCTGAGGACAGGGCAGAACCCTCCCGCATGCTGCCTGACTGTAGGAGTAGCTGCTAACATCCTTATGTTAGTGGCTGGGAGAGGTTGCGGGAAAAGCATGTGTGAGCACTGGGCCTGAACTCCCGTGTATCTGAGTTGAATACAGCGATTTCCAACGGCTTTCCTCAACCAGAGTGTAGCTAGGGTCCAAATCCCATGTACGAGCGGGTAGCAGACATCTCCCTCCCATGCATACACACTTCTGAGAGTTGAGCTTATGGCCTGTACCTCCACAGCCAGCCTGCTGGTACCCTTGGCTTCTAAAAGGCCTAGGCTCGCTGTTTGACGGAAGTGCTGGGAGAGGTAATTGGAATCTCCCGGCATACAAGACGAGTGCCTTCAAGCTCAATTCACGATTTCCCAGTAATTCTTGTGGTAGACAGGTGCTACATACTAAGTTCCAGATGTGAGAAGGTAGCTGAACGCCTTGTCCAAAAGCATCTTACTTCTGAGAGTTGAGCACACCCTCAGTCCCTCACACTTCCACACTGCCTGCAGATTGTGTTTCACACGTCTTCACCAGGACGATTGCCAGAGGCTTCTGAGTACAAGTTAACAATGCAGACCTGGAGGGTATCTCCAGGTGCAGTAGAGCGGTAATCTTGGAACCTCCTGACTCAGAGTACTGCTACTTTCTCACTGCCATAGGAATGCAGCTAGTTGACAGCTGGCTTCAAGACATGCTTCCATGTGAGAGCTGAGGACAGGGCAGAACCCTCCCGCATCCTGCCTGACTGTAGGAGTAGCTGCTAACATCCTAATGTTAGTGGCTGGGAGAGGTTGCGGGAAAAGCATGTGTGAGCACTGGGCCTGAACTCCCGTGTATCTGAGTTGAATACAGCGATTTCCAATGGCCTTCTTCAATCACAGTGTAGCTAGGTTCCAACTCCCATGTCCGACTGGGTAGCAGACATCTGCCTCCCATGCATACACACTTCTGAGAGTTGAGCTTATGGCCTGTACCTCCACAGCCAGCCTGCTGGTCCCCTTGGCTTCTAAAAGGCCTAGGCTCGCTGTTTGACGGAAGTGCTGGGAGAGGTAATTGGAATCACCCGGCACACAAGACTAGTGCCTCCAAGCTCAGTTCAGCGATTTCCTAGTAATTCCTGTGGTAGACTGGTGCTACATACTAAGTTCCATACGTGAGAGGGTAGCTGAACGCCTTGTCCAAAACCATCTTACTTCTGAGAGTTGAGCTCAGCCTCAGTCCCTGACAGTTCCACACTGCCTGCAGAGTGAGTTTCGCAGGTCTTCAGCAGAGACGTTTGCCAGAGGCTTCTGAGACGCAGGGTAACAATGCAGACCTGGAGGGTATCCCCAGGTGCAGTCGACTGGTAATCTTGGAACCTCCTGACTCAGAATACTGCTACCTTCTCACTGCCATAGGAATGCAGCTAGTTGACAGCTGGCTTAAAGACATGCTTCCCTGTGAGAGCTGAGGACAGGGCAGAACTCACCCGCATGCTGCCTGACAGTAGGAGTAGCTGCTAACATCCTTATGTTAGTGGCTGGGAGAGGTTGCGGGAAAAGCATGTGTGAGAACTGGGCCTGAACTCCCGTGTATCTGAGTTGAATACAGCGATTTCCAACGGCTTTTCTCAACCAGAGTGTAGCTAGGTTCCAAATCCCATGTACGAGCGGGTAGCAGACATCTGCCTCCCATGCATACACACTTCTGAGAGTTGAGGTTATGGCCTGTACCTCCACAGCCAGCCTTCTGGTACCCTTGGCTTCTAAAAGGCCTAGGCTCGCTGTTTGACGGAAGTGCTGGGAGAGGTAATTGGAATCACCCGGCACACAAGACTAGTGCCTCCAAATTCAGTTCAGCGATTTCCTAGTAATTCCTGAGGTAGTCTGGTGCTACATACTAAGTTCCATACGTGAGAGGGTAGCTGAACGCCTTGTCCAAAACCATCTTACTTCTGAGAGTTGAGCTCAGCCTCAGTCCCTCACAGTTCCACACTGCCTGCAGAGTGAGTTTCGCAGGTCTTCAGCAGAGACGTTTGCCAGAGGCTTCTGAGACGCAGGGTAACAATGCAGACCTGGAGGGTATCCCCAGGTGCAGTCGACTGGTAATCTTGGAACCTCCTGACTCAGAATACTGCTACCTTCTCACTGCCATAGGAATGCAGCTAGTTGACAGCTGGCTTCAAGACATGCTTCCCTGTGAGAGCTGAGGACAGGGCAGAACCCTCCCGCATGCTGCCTGACTGTAGGAGTAGCTGCTAACATCCTTATGTTAGTGGCTGGGAGAGGTTGCGGGAAAAGCATGTGTGAGCACTGGGCCTGAACTCCCGTGTATCTGAGTTGAATACAGCGATTTACAACGGCTTTCCTCAACCAGAGTGTAGCTAGGGTCCAAATCCCATGTACGAGCGGGTAGCAGACTTCTGCCTCCCATGCATACACACTTCTGAGAGTTGAGCTTATGGCCTGTACCTCCACAGCCAGCCTGCTGGTACCCTTGGCTTCTAAAATGCCTAGGCTCGCTCTTTGACGGAAGTGCTGGGAGAGGTAATTGGAATCACCCGGCACACAAGACTAGTGCCTCCAAGCTCAGTTCAGCGATTTCCTAGTAATTCCTGTGGTAGACTGGTGCTACATACTAAGTTCCATACGAGAGAGGGTAGCTGAACGCCTTGTCCAAAACCATCTTACTTCTGAGAGTTGAGCTCAGCCTCAGTCCCTCACAGTTCCACACTGCCTGCAGAGTGAGTTTCGCAGGTCTTCAGCAGACACGTTTGCCAGAGGCTTCTGAGACGCAGGGTAACAATGCAGACCTGGAGGGTATCCCCAGGTGCAGTCGACTGGTAATCTTGGAACCTCCTGACTCAGAATACTGCTACCTTCTCACTGCCATAGGAATGAAGCTAGTTGACAGCTGGCTTCAAGACATGCTTCCCTGTGAGAGCTGAGGACAGGGCAGAACCCTCCCGCATGCTGCCTGACTGTAGGAGTAGCTGCTAACATCCTTATGTTAGTGGCTGGGAGAGGTTGCGGGAAAAGCATGTGTGAGCACTGGGCCTGAACTCCCGTGTATCTGAGTTGAATACAGCGATTTCCAACGGCTTTCCTCAACCAGAGTGTAGCTAGGTTCCAAATCCCATGTACGAGCGGGTAACAGATATCTGCCTCCCATGCATACACACTTCTGAGAGTTGAGCTTATGGCCTGTACCTCCACAGCCAGCCTGCTGGTACCCTTGGCTTCTAAAAGGCCTAGGCTCGCTGTTTGACGGAAGTGCTGGGAGAGGTAATTGGAATCACCCGGCACACAAGACTAGTGCCTCCAAGCTCAGTTCAGCGATTTCCTAGTAATTCCTGTGGTAGACTGGTGCTACATACTAAGTTCCATACGTGAGAGGGTAGCTGAACGCCTTGTCCAAAACCATCTTACTTCTGAGAGTTGAGCTCAGCCTCAGTCCCTCACCGTTCCACACTGCCTGCAGAGTGAGTTTCGTAGGTCTTCAGCAGAGACGTTTGCCAGAGGCTTCTGAGACGCAGGGTAACAATGCAGACCTGGAGGGTATCCCCAGGTGCAGTCGACTGGTAATCTTGGAACCTCCTGACTCAGAATACTGCTACCTTCTCACTGCCATAGGAATGCAGCTAGTTGACAGCTGGCTTCAAGACATGGTTCCCTGTGAGAGCTGAGGACAGGGCAGAACCCTCCCGCATGCTGCCTGACTGTAGGAGTAGCTGCTAACATCCTTATGTTAGTGGCTGGGAGAGGTTGCGGGAAAAGCATGTGTGAGCACTGGGCCTGAACTCCCGTGTATCTGAGTTGAATACAGCGATTTACAACGGCTTTCCATAACCAGAGTGTAGCTAGGGTCCAAATCCCATGTACGAGCGGGTAGCAGACTTCTGCCTCCCATGCATACACACTTCTGAGAGTTGAGCTTATGGCCTGTACCTCCACAGCCAGCCTGCTGGTACCCTTGGCTTCTACAATGCCTAGGCTCGCTCTTTGACGGAAGTGCTGGGAGAGGTAATTGGAATCACCCGGCACACAAGACTAGTGCCTCCAAGCTCAGTTCAGCGATTTCCTAGTAATTCCTGTGGTAGACTGGTGCTACATACTAAGTTCCATACGTGAGAGGGTAGCTGAACGCCTTGTCCAACACCATCTTACTTCTGAGAGTTGAGCTCAGCCTCAGTCCCTCACAGTTCCACACTGCCTGCAGAGTGAGTTTCGCAGGTCTTCAGCAGAGACGTTTGCCAGAGGCTTCTGAGACGCAGGGTAACAATGCAGACCTATAGGGTATCCCCAGGTGCAGTCGACTGGTAATCTTGGAACCTCCTGACTCAGAATACTGCTACCTTCTCACTGCCATAGGAATGAAGCTAGTTGACAGCTGGCTTCAAGATATGCTTCCCTGTGAGAGCTGAGGACAGGGCAGAACCCTCCCGCATGCTGCCTGACTGTAGGAGTAGCTGCTAACATCCTTATGTTAGTGGCTGGGAGAGGTTGCGGGAAAAGCATGTCTGAGCACTGGGCCTGAACTCCCGTGTATCTGAGTTGAATACAGCGATTTCCAACGGCTTTCCTCAACCAGAGTGTAGCTAGGTTCCAAATCCCATGTACGAGCGGGTAACAGATATCTGCCTCCCATGCATACACACTTCTGAGAGTTGAGCTTATGGCCTGTACCTCCACAGCCAGCCTGCTGGTACCCTTGGCTTCTAAAAGGCCTAGGCTCGCTGTTTGACGGAAGTGCTGGGAGAGGTAATTGGAATCACCCGGCACACAAGACTAGTGCCTCCAAGCTCAGTTCAGCGATTTCCTAGTAATTCCTGTGGTAGACTGGTGCTACATACTAAGTTCCATACGTGAGAGGGTAGCTGAACGCCTTGTCCAAAACCATCTTACTTCTGAGAGTTGAGCTCAGCCTCAGTCCCTCACAGTTCCACACTGCCTGCAGAGTGAGTTTCGCAGGTCTTCAGCAGAGACCTTTGCCAGAGGCTTCTGAGACGCAGGGTAACAATGCAGACCTGGAGGGTATCCCCAGGTGCAGTCGACTGGTAATCTTGGAACCTCCTGACTCAGAATACTGCTACCTTCTCATTGCCATAGGAATGCAGCTAGTTGACAGCTGGCTTCAAGACATGCTTCCCTGTGAGAGCTGAGGACAGGGCAGAACCCTCCCGCATGCTGCCTGACTGTAGGAGTAGCTGCTAACATCCTTATGTTAGTGGCTGGGAGAGGTTGCGGGAAAAGCATGTGTGAGCACTGGGCCTGAACTCCAGTGTATCTGAGTTGAATACAGCGATTTCCAACGGCTTTCCTCAACCAGAGTGTAGCTAGGTTCCAAATCCCATGTACGAGCGGGTAGCAGACATCTGCCTCCCATGCATACACACTTCTGAGAGTTGAGCTTATGGCCTGTACCTCCACAGCCAGCCTGCTGGTACCCTTGGCTTCTAAAAGGCCTAGGCTCGCTGTTTGACGGAAGTGCTGGGAGAGGTAATTGCAATCTCACGGCACACAAGACGAGTGCCTCCAAGCTCAATTCACGATTTCCCAGTAATTCTTGTGGTAGACAGGTGCTACATACTAAGTTCCATATGTGAGAAGGTAGCTGAACGCCTTGTCCAAAAGCATCTTACTTCTGAGAGTTGAGCCCTCCCTCAGTCCCTCACACTTCCACACTGCCTGCAGAGTGAGTTTCACACGTCTTCACCAGAGACGATTGCCAGAGGCTTCTGAGTACAAGTTAACAATGCAGACTTGGAGGGTACTCCAGGTGCAGTAGAGTGGTAATCCTGGAACCTCCTGACTCAGAGTACTGCTACCTTCTCACTGCCATAGGAATGCAGCTAGTTGACAGCTGGCTTCAAGACATGCTTCCCTGTGAGAGCTGAGGACAGGGCAGAACCCTCCCGCATCCTGCCTGACTGTAGGAGTAGCCGCTAACATCCTAATGTTAGTGGCTGGGAGAGGTTGCGGGAAAAGCATGTGTGAGCACTGGGCCTGAACTCCCGTGTATCTGAGTTGAATACAGCGATTTCCAATGGCCTTCTTCAATCACAGTGTAGCTAGGTTCCAACTCCCATGTCCGAGTGGGTAGCAGACATCTTCCTCCCATGCATACACACTTCTGAGAGTTGAGCTTATGGCCTGTACCTCCACAGCCAGCCTCCTGGTACCCTTGGCTTCTAAAAGGCCTAGGCTCGCTGTTTGACGGAAGTGCTGGGAGAGGTAATTGGAATCACCCGGCACACAAGACTAGTGCCTCCAAGCTCAGTTCAGCGATTTCCTAGTAATTCCTGTGGTAGACTGGTGCTACATACTAAGTTCCATACGTGAGAGGGTAGCTGAACGCCTTGTCCAAAACCATCTTACTTCTGAGAGTTGAGCTCAGCCTCAGTCCCTCACAGTTCCACACTGCCTGCAGAGTGAGTTTCGCAGGTCTTCAGCAGAGACGTTTGCCAGAGGCTTCTGAGACGCAGGGTAACAATGCAGACCTGGAGGGTATCCCCAGGTGCAGTCGACTGGTAGTCTTGGAACCTCCTGACTCAGAATACTACTACCTTCTCACTGCCATAGGAATGAAGCTAGTTGACAGCTGGCTTCAAGACATGCTTCCCTGTGAGAGCTGAGGACAGGGCAGAACCCTCCCGCATGCTGCCTGACTGTAGGAGTAGCTGCTAACATCCTTATGTTAGTGGCTGGGAGAGGTTGCGGGAAAAGCATGTGTGAGCACTGGGCCTGAACTCCCGTGTATCTGAGGTGAATACAGCGATTTCCAACGGCTTTCCTCAACCAGAGTGTAGCTAGGTTCCAAAGCCCATGTACGAGCGGGTAGCAGACATATGCCTCCCATGCATACACACTTCTGAGAGTTGAGCTTATAGCCTGTACCTCCACAGCCAGCCTGCTGGTACCCTTGGCTTCTAAAAGGCCTAGGCTCGCTGTTTGACGGAAGTGCTGGGAGAGGTAATTGGAATCACCCGGCACACAAGACTAGTGCCTCCAAGCTCAGTTCAGGATTTCCTAGTAATTCCTGTGGTAGACTGGTGCTACATACTAAGTTCCATACGTGAGAGGGTAGCTGAACGCCTTGTCCAAAACCATCTTACTTCTCAGAGTTGAGCTCAGCCTCAGTCCCTCACAGTTCCACACTGCCTGCAGAGTGAGTTTCGCAGGTCTTCAGCAGAGACGTTTGCCAGAGGCTTCTGAGACGCAGGGTAACAATGCAGACCTGGAGGGTATCCCCAGGTGCAGTCGACTGTTAATCTTGGAACCTCCTGACTCAGACAACTGCTACCTTCTCATTGCCATAGGAATGCAGCTAGTTGACAGGTAGCTGGCTTCAAGACATGCTTCCGTGAGAGAGCTGAGGACAGGGCAGAACCCTCTCGCATGCTGCCTGACTGTAGGAGTGGCTGCTAACATCCTAATGTTAGTGGCTGGGAGATGTTGCGGGAAAAGCATGTGTGAGCACTGGGCCTGAACTCCCGTGTATCTGAGTTGAATACAGCGATTTCCAATGGCTTTCCTCAACCAGAGTGTAGCTAGGTTCCAAATCCCATGTACGAGCGGGTAGCTGACATCTGCCTCCCATGCATACACACTTCTGAGAGTTGAGCTTATGGCCTGTACCTCCACATCCAGCCTGCTGGTACCCTTGGCTTCTAAAAGGCCTAGGCTCGCTGTTTGACGGAAGTGCTGCGAGAGGTAATTGGAATCTCCCGGCACACAAGACGAGTGCCTCCAAGCTCAATTCACGATTTCCCAGTAATTTTTGTCGTAGAAAGGTGCTACATACTAAGTTCCATATGTGAGATGGTAGCTGAACGCCTTGTCCAAAAGCATCTTACTTCTGAGAGTTGAGCCCACCCTCAGTCCCTCACAGTTCCACACTGCCTGCAGAGTGAGTTTCACACGTCTTCACCAGAGACGATTGCCAGAGGCTTCTGAGTACATGTTAATAATGTAGACCTGGAGGGTATCTACAGGTGCAGTAGAGTGGTAATCTTGGAACCTCCTGACTCAGAGTCCTGCTACCTTCTCAGTGCCATAGGAATGCAGCTAGTTGACAGCTGGCTTCAAGACATGCTTCCCTGTGAGAGCTGAGGACAGGGCAGAACCCTCCCGCATGCTGCCTGACTGTAGGAGTAGCTGCTAACATCCTTATGTTAGTGGCTGGGAGAGGTTGCGGGAAAAGCATGTGTGAGCACTGGGCCTGAACTCCCGTGTATCTGAGTTGAATACAGCGATTTCCAATGGCCTTCTTCAATCACAGTGTAGCTAGGTTCCAACTCCCATGTCCGAGTGGGTAGCAGACATCTGCCTCCCATGCATACACACTTCTGAGAGTTGAGCTTATGGCCTGTACCTCCACAGCCAGCCTGCTGGTACCCTTGGCTTCTAAAAGGCCTAGGCTCGCTGTTTGACGGAAGTGCTGGGAGAGGTAATTGGAATCACCCGGCACACAAGACTAGTGCCTCCAAGCTCAGTTCAGCGATTTCCTAGTAATTCCTGTGGTAGACTGGTGCTACATACTAAGTTCCATACGTGAGAGGGTAGGTGAACGCCTTGTCCAAAACCATCTTACTTCTGAGAGTTGAGCTCAGCCTCAGTCCCTCACAGTTCCACACTGCCTGCAGAGTGAGTTTCGCAGGTCTTCAGCAGAGACGTTTGCCAGAGGCTTCTGAGACGCAGGGTAACAATGCAGACCTGGAGGGTATCCCCAGGTGCAGTCGACTGGTAATCTTGGAACCTCCTGACTCAGAATACTGCTACCTTCTCACTGCCATAGGAATGCAGCTAGTTTACAGCTGGCTTCAAGACATGCTTCCCTGTGAGAGCTGAGGACAGGGCAGAACCCTCCCGCATGCTGCCTGACTGTAGGAGTAGCTGCTAACATCCTTATGTTAGTGGCTGGGAGAGGTTGCGGGAAAAGCATGTGTGAGCACGGGCCTGAACTCCCGTGTATCTGAGTTGAATACAGCGATTTCCAACGGCTTTCCTCAACCAGAGTGTAGCTAGGTTCCAAATCCCATGTACGAGCGGGTAGCTGACATCTGCCTCCCATGCATACACACTTCTGAGAGTTGAGCTTATGGCCTGTACCTCCACAGCCAGCCTGCTGGTACACTTGGCTTCTAAAAGGCCTAGGCTCGCTGTTTGAAGGAAGTGCTGGGAGAGGTAATTGGAATCTCCCGGCACACAAGACGAGTGCCTCCAAGCTCAATTCACGATTTCCCAGTAATTCTTGTGGTAGACAGGTGCTACATACTAAGTTCCATATGTGAGAAAGTAGCTGAACGCCTTGTAAAAAAGCATCTTACTTCTGAGAGTTGAGCACACCCTCAGTCCCTCACACTTCCACACTGCCTGCAGATTGTGTTTCACACGTCTTCACCAGGACGATTGCCAGAGGCTTCTGAGTACAAGTTAACAATGCAGACCTGGAGGGTTTCTCCAGGTGCAGTAGAGTGGTAATCTTGGAACCTCCTGACTCAGAGTACTGCTACCTTCTCACTGCCATAGGAATGTAGCTAGTTACAGCTGGCTTCAAGACATGCTTCCCTGTGAGAGCTGAGGACTGGGCAGAACCCTCCCGCATCCTGCCTGACTGTAGGAGTAGCTGCTAACATCCTAATGTTCGTGGCTGGGAGAGGTTGCGGGAAAAGCATGTGTGAGCACTGGGCCTGAACTCCCGTATATCTGAGTTGAATACAGCGATTTCCAATGGCCTTCTTCAATCACAGTGTAGCTAGCTTCCAACTCCCATGTCCGAGTGGGTAGCAGACATCTGCCTCCCATGCATACACACTTCTGAGAGTTGAGCTTATGGCCTGTACCTCCACATCCAGCCTGCTGGTACCCTTGGCTTCTAAAAGGCCTAGGCTCGCTGTTTGACGGAAGTGCTGGGAGAGGTAATTGGAATCACCCGGCACACAAGACTAGTGCCTCCAAGATCAGTTCAGCGATTTCCTAGTAATTCCTGTGGTAGACTGGTGCTACATATTAAGTTCCATACGTGAGAGGGTAGCGGAACGCCTTGTCCAAAACCATCTTACTTCTGAGAGTAGAGCTCAGCCTCAGTCCCTCACAGTTCCACACTGCCCGCAGAGTGAGTTTCGCAGGTCTTCAGCAGAGACGTTTGCCAGAGGCTTCTGAGACGCAGGGTAACAATGCAGACCTGGAGGATATCCCCAGGTGCAGTCGACTGGTAATCTTGGAACCTCCTGACTCAGAATACTGCTACCTTCTCACTGCCATAGGAATGCAGCTAGTTGACAGCTGGCTTCAAGACATGCTTCCCTGTGAGAGCTGAGGACAGGGCAGAAACCTCCCGCATGCTGCCTGACTGTAGGAGTAGCTGCTAACATCCTTATGTTAGTGGCTGGGAGAGGTTGCGGGAAAAGCATGTGTGAGCACTGGGCCTGAACTACCGTGTATCTGAGTTGAATACAGCGATTTCCAACGGCTTTCCTCAACCAGAGTGTAGCTAGGTACCAAATCCCATGTACGAGCGGGTAGCAGATATCTGCCTCCCATGCATACACACTTCTGAGAGTTGAGCTTATGGCCTGTACCTCCAAAGCCAGCCTGCTGGTACCCTTGGCTTCTAAAAGGCCTAGGCTCGCTGTTTGACGGAAGTGCTGGGAGAGGTAATTGGAATCACCCGGCACACAAGACTAGTGTCTCCAAGCTCAGTTCAGCGATTTCCTAGTAATTCCTGTGGTAGACTGGTGCTACATACTAAGTTCCATACGTGAGAGGGTAGCTGAACGCCTTGTCCAAAACCATCTTACTTCTGAGAGTTGAGCTCAGCCTCAGTCCCTCACAGTTCGACACTGCCTGCAGAGTGAGTTTCGCAGGTCTTCAGCAGAGACGTTTGCCAGAGGCTTCTGAGACGCAGGGTAACAATGCAGACCTGGAGGGTATCCCCAGGTGCAGTCGACTGGTAATCTTGGAACCTCCTGACTCAGAGTACTGCTACCTTCTCACTGCCATAGGAATGCAGCTAGTTGACAGCTGGCTTCAAGACATGCTTCCCTGTGAGAGCTGAGGACAGGGCAGAACCCTCCCGCATGCTGCCTGACTGTAGGAGTAGCTGCTAACCTCCTTATGTTAGTGGCTGGGAGAGGTTGCGAGAAAAGCATGTGTGAGCACTGGGCCTGAACTCCCGTGTATCTGAGTTGAATACAGCGATTTCCAACGGCTTTCCTCAACCAGAGTGTAGCTAGTTTCCAAATCCCATAGAGGAGCGGGTAGCAGACATCTGCCTCCCGTGCATACACACTTCTGAGAGTTGAGCTTATGGCCTGTACCTCCACATCCAGCCTGCTGGTACCCTTGGCTTCTAAAAGGCCTAGGCTCGCTGTTTGACGGAAGTGCTGGGAGAGGTAATTGGAATCTCCCGGCACACAAGACGAGTGCCTCTAAGCTCAATTCACGATTTCCCAGTAATTCTTGTGGTAGACAGGTGTTACATACTAAGTTCCATATGTGAGAAGGTAGCTGAACGCCTTGTCCAAAAGCATCTTACTTCTGAGAGTTGAGCACACACTCAGTCCCTCACACTTCCACACTGCCTGCAGAGTGAGTTTCACACGTCTTCACCAGAGACGATTGCCAGAGGCTTCTGAGTACAAGTTAACAATGCAGACCTGGAGGGTATCTCCAGGTGCAGTAGAGTGGTAATCTTGGAACCTCCTGACTCAGAGTACTGCTACCTTCTCACTGCCATAGGAATGCAGCTGGTTGACAGCTGGCTTCAAGACATGCTTCCCTGTGAGAGCTGAGGACAGGGCAGAACCCTCCCGCATGCTGCCTGACTGTAGGAGTAGCTGCTAACATCCTAATGTTAGTGGCTGGGAGAGGTTGCGGGAAAGCATGTGTGAGCACTGGGCCTGAACTCCCGTGTATCTGAGTTGAATACAGCGATTTCCAATGGCCTTCTTCAATCACAGTATAGCTAGGTTCCAAATCCCATGTACGAGCGGGTAGCAGACATCTGCCTCCCATGCATACACACTTCTGAGAGTTGAGCTTATGGCCTGTACCTCCACATCCAGCCTGCTGGTACCCTTGGCTTCTAAAAGTCCTAGGCTCGCTGTTTGACGGAAGTGCTGGGAGAGGTAATTGGAATCACCCGGCACACAAGACTAGTGCCTCCAAGCTCAGTTCAGCGATTTCCTAGTAATTCCTGTGGTAGACTGGTGCTACATACTAAGTTCCATACGTGAGAGGGTAGGTGAACGCCTTGTCCAAAACCATCTTACTTCTGAGAGTTGAGCTCAGCCTCAGTCCCTCACAGTTCCACACTGCCTGCAGAGTGAGTTTCGCAGATCTTCAGCAGAGACGTTTGCCAGAGGCTTCTGAGACGCAGGGTAACAATGCAGACCTGGAGGGTATCCCCAGGTGCAGTCGACTGGTAATCTTGGAACCTCCTGACTCAGAATACTGCTACCTTCTCACTGCCATAGGAATGCAGCTAGTTGACAGCTGGCTTCAAGACATGCTTCCTTGTGAGAGCTGAGGACAGGGCAGAAACCTCCCGCATGCTGCCTGACTGTAGGAGTAGCTGCTAACATCCTTATGTTAGTGGCTGGGAGAGGTTGCGGGAAAAGCATGTGTGAGCACTGGGCCTGAACACTCGTGTATCTGAGTTGAATACAGCGATTTCCAATGGCCTTCTTCAATCACAGTGTAGCTAGGTTCCAACTCCCATATCCGAGTGGGTAGCAGACATCTGCCTCCCATGCGTATACACTTCTGAGAGTTGAGCTTATGGCCTGTAATTCCACATCCAGCCTGCTGGTACCCTTGGCTTCTAAAAGGCCTAGGCTCGCTGTTTGACGGAAGTGCTGGGAGAGGTAATTGGAATCACCCTGCACACAAGACTAGTGCCTCCAAGCTCAGTTCAGCGATTTCCTAGTAATTCCTGTGGTAGACTGGTGCTATATACTAAGTTCCATACGTGAGAGGCTAGCTGAACGCCTTGTCCAAAACCATCTTACTTCTGAGAGTTGAGCTCACCCTCAGTCCCTCACAGTTCCACACTGCCTGCAGAGTGAGTTTCGCAGGTCTTCAGCAGAGACGTTTGCCAGAGGCTTCTGAGACGCAGGGTAACAATGCAGACCTGGAGGGTATCCCCAGGTGCAGTCGACTGGTAATCTTGGAACCTCCTGACTCAGAATACTGCTACCTTCTCACTGCCATAGGAATGCAGCTAGTTGACAGCTAGCTGGCTTCAAGACATGCTTCCCTGTGAGAGCTGAGGACAGGGCAGAACCCTCCCGCATGCTGCCTGACTGTAGGAGTAGCTGCTAACATCCTTATGTTAGTGGCTGGGAGACGTTGCGGGAAAAGCATGTGTGAGCACTGGGCCTGAACTCCCGTGTATCTGAGTTGAATACAGCGATTTCCAACGGCTTTCCTCAACCAGAGTGTAGCTAGGTTCCAAATACCATGTACGTGCGGGTAGCAGACATCTGCCTCCCATGCATACACACTTCTGAGAGTTGAGCTTATGGCCTGTACCTCCACAGCCAGCCTGCTGGTACCCTTGGCTTCTAAAACGCCGAGGCTCGCTGTTTGACGGAAGTGCTGGGAGAGGTAATTGGAAACTCCCGGCACACAAGACGAGTGCCTCCAAGCTCAATTCAGGATTTCCCAGTAATTCTTGTGGTAGACAGGTGCTACATACTAAGTTCCATATGTGAGAAGGTAGCTGAACGCCTTGTCCAAAACCATCTTACTTCTGAGAGTTGAGCACACCCTCAGTCCCTCACACTTCCACACTGCCTGCAGATTGAGTTTCACACGTCTTCACCAGGACGATTGCCAGAGGCTTCTGAGTACAAGTTAACAATGCAGACCTGGAGGGTATCTCCAGGTGCAGTAGAGTGGTAATCTTGGAACCTCCTGACTCAGAGTACTGCTACCTTCTCACTGCCACAGGAATGCAGCTAGTTGACAGCTGGCTTCGAGACATGCTTCCCTGTGAGAGCTGAGGACAGGGCAGAACCCTCCCGCATCCTGCCTGACTGTAGGAGTAGCTGCTAACATCCTAATGTTAGTGGCTGGGAGAGGTTGCGGGAAAAGCATGTGTGAGCACTGGGCCTGAACTCCCGTGTATCTGAGTTGAATACAGCGATTTCCAATGGCCTTCTTCAATCACAGTGTAGCTAGGTTCCAACTCCCATGTCCGAGTGGGTAGCAGACATCTGCCTCCCATGCATACACACTTCTGAGAGTTGAGCTTATGGCCTGTACCTCCACATCCAGCCTGCTGGTACCCTTGGCTTCTAAAAGTCCTAGGCTCGCTGTTTGACGGAAGTGTTGGGAGAGGTAATTGGAATCACGCGGCACACAAGACTAGTGCCTCCAAGCTCAGTTCGGCGATTTCCTAGTAATTCCTGTGGTAGACTGGTGCTACATACTAAGTTCCATACGTGAGAGGGTAGCTGAACGCCTTGTCCAAAACCATCTTACTTCTGAGAGTTGAGCTCAGCCTCAGTCCCTCACAGTTCCACAATGCCTGCAGAGTGAGTTTCGCAGGTCTTCAGCAGAGACGTTTGCCAGAGGCTTCTGAGACGCAGGGTAACAATGCAGACCTGGAGGGTATCCCCAGGTGCAGTCGACTGGTAATCTTGGAACCTCCTGACTCAGAATACTGCTACCTTCTCACTGCCATAGGAATGCAGCTAGTTGACAGCTGGCTTCAAAACATGCTTCCCTTTGAGAGCTGAGGACAGGGAAGAACCCTCCCGCATGCTGCCTGACTGTAGGAGTAGCTGCTAACATCCTTATGTTAGTGGCTGGGAGAGGTTGCGGGAAAAGCATGTGTGAGCACTGGGCCTGAACTCCCGTGTACCTGAGTTGAATACAGCGATTTCCAACGGCTTTCCTCAACCAGAGTGTAGCTAGGTTCCAAATCCCATGTACGAGCGGGTAGCAGACATCTGCCTCCCATGCATACACACTTCTGAGAGTTGAGCTTATGGCCTGTACCTCCACAGCCAGCCTGCTGGTACCCTTGGCTTCTAAAAGGCCTAGGCTCGCTGTTTGACGGAAGTGCTGGGAGAGGTAATTGGAATCACCCGGCACACAAGACTAGTGCCTCCAAGCTCAGTTCAGCGATTTCCTAGTAATTCCTGTGGTAGACTGGTGCTACATACTAAGTTCCATACGTGAGAGGGTTGCTGAACGCCTTGTCCAAAACCATCTTACTTCGGAGAGTTGAGCTCAGCCTCAGTCCCTCACAGTTCGACACTGCCTGCAGAGTGAGTTTCGCAGGTCTTCAGCAGAGACGTTTGCCAGAGGCTTCTGAGACGCAGGGTAACAATGCAGACCTGGAGGGTATCCCCAGGTGCAGTCGACTGGTAATCTTGGAACCTCCTGACTCAGAATACTGCTACCTTCTCACTGCCATAGGAATGCAGCTAGTTGACAGCTGGGTTCAACACATGCTTCCCTGTGAGAGCTGAGGACAGGGCAGAACCCTCCCGCATGCTGCCTGACTGTAGGAGTAGCTCCTAACATCCTTATGTTAGTGGCTGGGAGAGGTTGCGGGAAAAGCATGTGTGAGCACTGGGCCTGAACTTCCGTGTATCTGAGTTGAATACAGCGATTTCCAACGGCTTTCCTCAACCAGAGTGTAGCTAGGTTCCAAATCCCATGTACGAGTGGGTAGCAGACATCTGCCTCCCATGCATACACACTTCTGAGAGTTGAGCTTATGGCCTGTACCTCCACAGCCAGCCTGCTGATACCCTTGGCTTCTAAAAGGCCTAGGCTCGCTGTTTGACGGAAGTGCTGGGAGAGGTAATTGGAATCTCCCGGCACACAAGACGACTGCCTCCAAGCTCAATTCACGATTTCCCAGTAATTCTTGTGGTAGACAGGTGCTACATACTAAGTTCCATATGTGAGAAGGTAGCTGAACGCCTTGTCCAAAAGCATCTTACTTCTGAGAGTTGAGCACACCCTCAGTCCCGCACACTTCCACACTGCCTGCAGAGTGAGTTTCACACGTCTTCACCAGGACGATTGCCAGAGGCTTCTGAGTACAAGTTAACAATGCAGACCTGGAGGGTATCTCCAGGTGCAGTAGAGTGGTAATCTTGGAACCTCCTGACTCAGAGTACTGCTACCTTCTCACTGCCATAGGAATGCAGCTGGTTGACAGCTGGCTTCAAGAGATGCTTCCCTGTGAGAGCTGAGGACAGGGCAGAACCCTCCCGCATTCTGCCTGACTGTAGGAGTAGCTGCTAACATCCTAATGTTAGTGGCTGGGAGAGGTTGCGGGAAAAGCATGTGTGAGCACTGGGCCTGAACTCCCGTGTATCTGAGTTCAATACAGCGATTTCCAATGGCCTTCTTCAATCACAGTGTAGCTAGGTTCCAACTCCCATGTCCGACAGGGTAGCAGACATCTGCCTCCCATGCATACACACTTCTGAGTGTTGAGCTTATGGCCTGTACCTCCACATCCAGCCTGCTGGTACCCTTGGCTTCTAAAAGTCCTAGGCTCGCTGTTTGACGGAAGTGCTGGGAGAGGTAATTGGAATCACCCGGCACACAAGACTAGTGCCTCCAAGCTCAGTTCAGCGATTTCCTAGTAATTCCTGTGGTAGACTGGTGCTACATACTAAGTTCCATACGTGAGAGGGTAGCTGAACGCCTTGTCCAAAACCATCTTACTTCTGAGAGTTGAGCTCAGCCTCAGTCCCTCACAGTTCCACACTGCCTGCAGAGTGAGTTTCGCAGGTCTTCAGCAGAGACGTTTGCCAGAGGCTTCTGAGACGCAGGGTAACAATGCAGACCTGGAGGGTATCCCCAGGTGCAGTCGACTGGTAATCTTGGAACCTCCTGACTCAGAATACTGCTACCTTCTCACTGCCATAGGAATGCAGCTAGTTGACAGCTGGCTTCAAAACATGCTTCCCTGTGAGAGCTGAGGACAGGGAAGAACCCTCCCGCATGCTGCCTGACTGTAGGAGTAGCTGCTAACATCCTTATGTTAGTGGCTGGGAGAGGTTGCGGGAAAAGCATGTGTGAGCACTGGGCCTGAACTCCCGTGTACCTGAGTTGAATACAGCGATTTCCAACGGCTTTCCTCAACCAGAGTGTAGCTAGGTACCAAATCCCATGTACGAGCGGGTAGCAGACATCTGCCTCCCATGCATATACACTTCTGAGAGTTGAGCTTATGGCCTGTACCTCCACATCCAGCCTGCTGGTACCCTTGGCTTCTAAAAGTCCTAGGCTCGCTGTTTGACGGAAGTGCTGGAGAGGTAATTGGAATCACCCGGCACACAAGACTAGTGCCTCCAAGCTCAGTTCAGTGATTTCCTAGTAATTCCTGTGGTAGACTGGTGCTACATACTAAGTTCCATACGTGAGAGGGTAGCTGAACGCCTTGTCCAAAACCATCTTACTTCTGAGAGTTGAGCTCAGCCTCAGTCCCTCACAGTTCCACACTGCCTGCAGATTGAGTTTCGCAGGTCTTCAGCAGAGACGTTTGCCAGAGGCGTCTGAGACGCAGGGTAACAATGCAGACCTGGAGGGTATCCCCAGGTGCAGTCGACTGGTAATCTTGGAACCTCCTGACTCAGAATACTGCTACCTCCTCACTGCCATAGGAATGCAGCTAGTTGACAGCTGGCTTCAAGACATGCTTCCCTGTGAGAGCTGAGGACAGGGCAGAACCCTCCCGCATGCTGCCTGACTGTAGGAGTAGCTGCTAACCTCCTTATGTTAGTGGCTGGGAGAGGTTGCGAGAAAAGCATGTGTGAGCACTGGGCCTGAACTCCCGTGTACCTGAGTTGAATACAGCGATTTCCAACGGCTTTCCTCAACCAGAGTGTAGCTAGGTTCCAAATCCCATGTACGAGCGGGTAGCAGACATCTGCCTCCCATGCATACACACTTCTGAGAGTTGAGCTTATGGCCTGTACCTCCACAGCCAGCCTGCTGCTACCCTTGGCTTCTAAAAGGCCTAGGCTCGCTGTTTGGCGGAAGTGCTGGGAGAGGTAATTGGAATCACCCGGCACACAAGACTAGTGCCTCCAAGCTCAGTTCAGCGATTTCCTAGTAATTCCTGTGGTAGACTAGTGCTACATACTAAGTTCCATACGTGAGAGGTTAGCTGAACGCCTTGTCCAAAACCATCTTACTTCGGAGAGTTGAGCTCAGCCTCAGTCCCTCACAGTTCGACACAGCCTGCAGAGTGAGTTTCGCAGGTCTTCAGCAGAGACGTTTGCCAGAGGCTTCTGAGACGCAGGGTAACAATGCAGACCTGGAGGGTATCCCCAGGTGCAGTCGACTGGTAATCTTGGAACCTCCTGACTCAGAATACTGCTACCTTATCACTGCCATAGGAATGCAGCTAGTTGACAGCTGGCTTCAAGACATGCTTCCCTGTGAGAGCTGAGGACAGGGGAGAACCCTCCTTTATGCTGCCTGACTGTAGGAGTAGCTGCTAACATCCTTATGTTAGTGGCTGGCAGAAGTTGGGGGAAAAGCATGTGTGAGCACTGGGCCTGAACTCCCGTGTATCTGAGGTGAATACAGCGATTTCCAACGGCTTTCCTCAGCCAGAGTGTAGCTAGTTTCCAAATCCCATGTACGAGCGGGTAGCAGACATCTGCCTCCCATGCATACACACTTCTGAGAGTTGAGCTTATGGCTTGTACCTCCACAGCCAGCCTGCTGGTACCCTTGGCTTCTAAAAGGCCTAGGCTCGCTGTTTGACGGAAGTGCTGGGAGAGGTAATTGTAATCTCCCGGCACACAAGACGAGTGCCTCCAAGCTCAATTCACGATTTCCCAGTAATTCTTGTGGGAGACAGGTGCTACATACTAAGTTCCATATGTGAGAAGGTAGCTGAACGCCTTGTCCAAAAGCATCTTACTTCTGAGAGTTGAGCACACCCTCATTCCCTCACACTTCCACACTGCCTGCAGAGTGAGTTTCACACGTCTTCACCAGGG
This sequence comes from Canis aureus, assembly GCF_053574225.1. Lineage (NCBI taxonomy): Eukaryota > Metazoa > Chordata > Mammalia > Carnivora > Canidae > Canis > Canis aureus. The sequence goes on from NC_135630.1 coordinate 4,335,587, forward strand.
ACGATTGCCAGAGGCTTCTGAGTACAAGAAAACAATGCAGACCTGGAGGGTATCTCCAGGTGCAGTAGACTGGTAATCTTGGAACCTCCTGACTCAGAGTACTGCTACCTTCTCACTGCCACAGGAATGCAGCTAGTTGACAGCTGGCTTCAAGACATGCTTCCCTGTGAGAGCTGAGGACAGGGCAGAACCCTCCCGCATGCTGCCTGACTGTAGGAGTAGCTGCTAACATCCTTATGTTAGTGGCTGGGAGAGGTTGCGGGAAAAGCATGTGTGAGCACTGGGCCTGAACTCCCGTGTATCTGAGTTGAATACAGCGATTTCCAATGGCCTTCTTCAATCACAGTGTAGCTAGGTTCCAACTCCCATGTCCGAGTGGGTAGCAGACATCTGCCTCCCATGCATACACACTTCTGAGAGTTGAGCTTATGGCCTGTACCTCCACATCCAGCCTGCTGGTACCCTTGGCTTCTAAAAGGCCTAGGCTCGCTGTTTGACGGAAGTGCTGGGAGAGGTAATTGGAATCACCCGGCACACAAGACTAGTGCCTCCAAGCTCAGTTCAGCGATTTCCTAGTAATTCCTGTGGTAGACTGGTGCTACATACTAAGTTCCATACGTGAGAGGGTAGCTGAACGCCTTGTCCAAAATCATCTTACTTCTCAGAGTTGAGCTCAGCCTCAGTCCCTCACAGTTCCACACTGCCTGCAGAGTGAGTTTCGCAGGTCTTCAGCAGAGACGTTTGCCAGAGGCTTCTGAGACGCAGGGTAACAATGCAGACCTGGAGGGTATCCCCAGGTGCAGTCGACTGGTAATCTTGGAACCTCCTGACTCAGAGTACTGCTACCTTCTCACTGCCATAGGAATGCAGCTAGTTGACAGCTGGCTTCAAGACATGCTTCCCTGTGAGAGCTGAGGACAGGGCAGAACCCTCCCGCATGATGCCTGACTGTAGGAGTAGCTGCTAACGTCCTTATGTTAGTGGCTGGGAGAGGTTGCGGGAAAAGCAGGTGTGAGCACTGGGCCTGAACTCCCGTGTATCTGAGTTGAATACAGCGATTTCCAACGGCTTTCCTCAACCAGAGTGTAGCTAGGTTCCAAATCCCATGTCCGAGTGGGTAGCAGACATCTGCCTCCCATGCATACACACTTCTGAGAGTTGAGCTTAAGGCCTGTACCTCCACATCCAGCCTGCTGGTACCCTTGCCTTCTAAAAGGCCTAGGCTCGCTGTTTGACGGAAGTGCTGGGAGAGGTAATTGGAATCTCCCGGCACACAAGACGAGTGCCTCCAAGCTCAATTCACGATTTCCCAGTAATTCTTGTGGTAGACAGGTGCTACATACTAAGTTCCATATGTCAGAAGGTAGCTGAACGCCTTGTCCAAAAGCATCTTACTTCTGAGAGTTGAGCACACGCTCAGTCCCTCACACTTCCACACTGCCTGCAGAGTGAGTTTCACACGTCTTCACCAGAGACGATTGCCAGAGGCTTCTGAGTACAAGTTAACAATGCAGACCTGGAGGGTATCTCCAGGTGCAGTAGAGTGGTAACCTTGGAACCTCCTGACTCAGAGTACTGCTACCTTCTCACTGCCATAGGAATGCAGCTAGTTGACAGCTGGCTTCAAGACATGCTTCCCTGTGAGAGCTGAGGACAGGGCAGAACCCTCCCGCATTATGCCTGACTGTAGGAGTAGCTGCTAACATCCTAATGTTAGTGGCTGGGAGAGGTTGCGGGAAAAGCATGTGTGAGCACTGGGCCTGAACTCCCGTGTATCTGAGTTGAATACAGCGATTTCCAATGGCCTTCTTCAATCACAGTGTAGCTAGGTTCCAACTCCCATGTCCGAGTGGGTAGCAGACATCTGCCTCCCATGCATACACACTTCTGAGAGTTGAGCTTATGGCCTGTACCTCCACAGCCAGCCTGCTGGTACCCTTGGCTTCTAAAAGGCCTAGGCTCGCTGTTTGACGGAAGTGCTGGGAGAGGTAATTGGAATCACCCGGCACACAAGACTAGTGCCTCCAAGCTCAGTTCTGCGATTTCCTAGTAATTCCTGTGGTAGACTGGTGCTATATACTAAGTTCCATACGTGAGAGGGTAGCAGAACGCCTTGTCCAAAACCATCTTACTTCTGAGAGTTGAGCTCAGCCTCAGTCCCTCACAGTTCCACACTGCCTGCAGAGTGAGTTTCGCAGGTCTTCAGCAGAGACGTTTGCCAGAGGCTTCTGAGACGCAGGGTAACAATGCAGACCTGGAGGGTATCCCCAGGTGCAGTCGACTGGTAATCTTGGAACCTCCTGACTCAGAATACTGCTACCTTCTCACTGCCATAGGAATGCAGCTAGTTGACAGCTGGCTTCAAGACATGCTTCCCTGTGAAAGCTGAGGACAGGGCAGAACCCTCCCGCATGCTGCCTGACTGTAGGAGTAGCTGCTAACATCCTTATGTTAGTGGCTGGGAGAGGTTGCGGGAAAAGCATGTGTGAGCACTGGGCCTGAACTCCCGTGTATCTGAGTTGAATACAGCGATTTCCAACGGCTTTCCTCAACCAGAGTGTAGCTAGGTTCCAAATCCCATGTACGAGCGGGTAGCAGACATCTGCCTCCCATGCATACACACTTCTGAGAGTTGAGCTTATGGCCTGTACCTCCACAGCCAGCCTGCTGGTACCCTTGGCTTCTAAAAGGCCTAGGCTCGCTGTTTGACGGAAGTGCTGGGAGAGGTAATTGGAATCAGCCGGCACACAAGACTAGTGCCTCCAAGCTCAGTTCAGCGAATTCCTAGTAATTCCTGTGGTAGACAGGTGCTACATACTAAGTTCCATACGTGAGAGGGTAGCTGAACGCCTTGTCCAAAACCATCTTACTTCGGAGAGTTGAGCTCAGCCTCAGTCCCTCACAGTTCGACACTGCCTGCAGAGTGAGTTTCGCAGGTCTTCAGCAGAGACGTTTGCCAGAGGCTTTGAGACGCAGGGTAACAATGCAGACCTGGAGGGTATCCCCAGGTGCAGTCGACTGGTAATCTTGGAACCTCCTGACTCAGAATACTGCTACCTTCTCACTGCCATAGGAATGCAGCTAGTTGACAGCTGGCTTCAAGACATGCTTCCCTGTGAGAGCTGAGGACAGGGCAGAACCCTCCCGCATGCTGCCTGACTGTAGGAGTAGCTGCTAACATCCTTATGTTAGTGGCTGGGAGAGGTTGCGGGAAAAGCATGTCTGAGCACTGGGCCTGAACTCCCGTGTATCTGAGTTGAATACAGCGATTTCCAACGGCTTTCCTCAACCAGAGTGTAGCTAGGTTCCAAATCCCATGTACGAGCGGGTAGCAAACATCTGCCTCCCATGCATACACACTTCTGAGAGTTGAGCTTATGGCCTGTACCTCCACATCCAGCTTGCTGGTACCCTTGGCTTCTAAAAGGCCTGGGCTCGCTGTTTGACGGAAGTGCTGGGAGAGGTAATTGGAATCTCCCCGCACACAAGACGAGTGCCTCCAAGCTCAATTCACGATTTCCCAGTAATTCTTGTGGTAGACAGGTGCTACATACTAAGTTCCATATGCTAGATGGTAGCTGAACGCCTTGTCCAAAAGCATCTTACTTCTGAGAGTTGAGCCCACCTTCAGTCCCTCACAGTTCCACACTGCCTGCAGAGTGAGTTTCACACGTCTTCACTAGAGACGATTGCCAGAGGCTTCTTAGTACAAGTTAACAATGCAGACCTGGAGGGTATCTCCAGGGGCAGTAGAGTGGTAATCTTGGAACCTCCTGACTCAGAGTACTGCTACCTTCTCACTGCCATAGGAATGCAGCTAGTTGACAGCTGGCTTCAAGACATGCTTCCCTGTGAGAGCTGAGGACAGGGCAGAACCCTCCCGCATGCTGCCTGACTGTAGGAGTAGCTGCTATCATCCTTATGTTAGTGGCTGGGAGAGGTTGCGGGAAAAGCATGTGTGAGCACTGGGCCTGAACTCCCGTGTATCTGAGTTGAATACAGCGATTTCCAACGGCTTTCCTCAACCAGAGTGTAGCTAGATTCCAAATCCCATGTACGAGCGGGTAGCAGACATCTGCCTCCCATGCATACACACTTCTGAGATTTGAGCTTATGGCCTGTACCTCCACATCCAGTCTGCTGGTACCCTTGGCTTCTAAAAGGCCTAGGCTCGCTGTTTGACGGAAGTGCTGGGAGAGGTAATTGGAATCTCCAGGCACACAAGACGAGTGCCTCCAAGCTCAATTCACGATTTCCCAGTAATTCTTGTGGTAGACAGGTGCTACATACTAAGTTCCATATGTGAGAAGGTAGCTGAACGCCTTGTCCAAAAGCATCTTACTTCTGAGAGTTGAGCACACCCTCAGTCCCTCACACTTCCACACACCTGCAGAGTGAGTTTCACACGTCTTCACCAGGACGATTGCCACAGGCTTCTGAGTACAAGTTAACAATGCAGACCTGGAGGGTATCTCCAGGTGCAGTAGAGCGGTAATCTTGGAACCTCCTGACTCAGAGTACTGCTACCTTCTCACTGCCATAGGAATGCAGCTAGTTGACAGCTGGCTTCAAGACATGCTTCCCTGTGAGTGCTGAGGACAGGGCAGAACCCTCCCGCATCCTGCCTGACTGTAGGAGTAGCTGCTAACATCCTAATGTTAGTGGCTGGGAGAGGTTGCGGGAAAAGCATGTGTGAGCACTGGGCCTGAACTCCCGTGTATCTGAGTTGAATACAGCGATTTCCAATGGCCTTCTTCAATCACAGTGTAGCTAGGTTCCAACTCCCATGTCCGAGTGGGTAGCAGACATCTGCCTCCCATACATACACACTTCTGAGAGTTGAGATTATGGCCTGTACCTCCACAGCCAGCCTGCTGGTCCCCTTGGCTTCTAAAAAGCCTAGGCTCGCTGTTTGACGGAAGTGCTGGGAGAGGTAATTGGAATCACCCGGCACACAAGACTAGTGCCTCCAAGCTCAGTTCAGCGATTTCCTAGTAATTCCTGTGGTAGACTGGTGCTACATACTAAGTTCCATACGTGAGAGGGTATCTGAAAGCCTTGTCCAAAACCATCTTACTTCTGAGAGTTGAGCTCAGCCTCAGTCCGTCACAGTTCCACACTGCCTGCAGAGTGAGTTTCGCAGGTCTTCAGCAGAGACGTTTCCCAGAGGCTTCTGAGACGCAGGGTAACAATGCAGACCTGGAGGGTATCCCCAGGTGCAGTCGACTGGTAATCTTGGAACCTCCTGACTCAGAATACTGCTACCTTCTCACTGCCATAGGAATGCAGCTAGTTGACAGCTGGCTTCAAGACATGCTTCCCTGTGAGAGCTGAGGACAGGGCAGAACTCTCCCGCATGCTGCCTGACTGTAGGAGTAGCTGCTAACATCCTTATGTTAGTGGCTGGGAGAGGTTGCGGGAAAAGCATGTGTGAGAACTGGGCCTGAACTCCCGTGTATCTAAGTTGAATACAGCGATTTCCAACGGCTTTTCTCAACCAGAGTGTAGCTAGATTCCAAATCCCATGTACGAGCGGGTAGCAGACATCTGCCTCCCATGCATACACACTTCTGAGAGTTGAGGTTATGGCCTGTACCTCCACAGCCAGCCTGCTGGTACCCTTGGCTTCTAAACGGCCTAGGCTCGCTGTTTGACGGAAGTGCTGGGATAGGTAATTGGAATCACCCGGCACACAAGACTAGTGCCTCCAAGCTCAGTTCAGCGATTTCCTAGTAATTCCTGTGGTAGACTGGTGCTACATACTAAGTTCCATACGTGAAAGGGTAGCTGAACGCCTTGTCCAAATTATCTTACTTCGGAGAGTTGAGCTCAGCCTCAGTCCCTCACAGTTCCACACTGCCTGCAGAGTGAGTTTCGCAGGTCTTCAGCAGAGACGTTTGCCAGAGGCTTCTGAGACGCAGGGTAACAATGCAGACCTGGAGGGTATCCCCAGGTGCAGTCGACTGGTAATCTTGGAACCTCCAGACTCAGAATACTGCTACCTTCTCACTGCCATAGGAATGCAGCTAGTAGACAGCTGGCTTCAAGACATGCTTCCTTGTGAGAGCTGAGGACAGGGCAGAACCCTCCCGCATGCTGCCTGACTGTAGGAGTAGCTGCTAACATCCTTATGTTAGTGGCTGGGAGAGGTTGAGGGAAAAGCATGTGTGAGCACTGAGATTGAACTCCCGTGTATCTGAGTTGAATACAGCGATTTCCAACGGCTTTCCTCAACCAGAGTGTAGCTAGGTTCCAAATGCCATGTACGAGCGGGTAGCAGACATCTGCCTCCCATGCATACACACTTCTGAGAGTTGAGCTTATGGCCTGTACCTCCACAGCCAGCCTGCTGGTACCCTTGGCTTCTGAAAGGCCTACCTCGCTGTTTGACGCAAGTGCTGGGAGAGGTAATTGGAATCACCCGGCACACAAGACTAGTGCCTCCAAGCTAAGTTCAGCGATTTCCTAGTAATTCCTGTGGTAGACTGGTGCTACATACTAAGTTCCATACGTGAGAGGGTAGCTGAACGCCTTGTCCAAAACCATCTTACTTCTGAGAGTTGAGCTCAGCCTCAGTCCCTCACAGTTCCACACTGCCTGCAGAGTGAGTTTCGCAGGTCTTCAGCAGAGACGTTTGCCAGAGGCTTCTGAGACGCAGGGTAACAATGCAGACCTGGAGGGTATCCCCAGGTGCAGTCGACTGGTAATCTTGGAACCTCCTGAATCAGAATACTGCTACCTTCTCACTGCCATAGAAATGCAGCTAGTTGACAGCTGGCTTCAAGACATGCTTCCCTGTGAGAGCTGAGGACAGGGCAGAACCCTCCCGCATGCTGCCTGACTGTAGGAGTAGCTGCTAACATCCTTATGTTAGTGGCTGGGAGAGGTTGCGGGAAAAGCATGTGTGAGCACTGGGCCTGAACTCCCGTGTATCTGAGTTGAATACAGCGATTTCCAACGGCTTTCCTCAACCAGAGTGTAGCTAGGGTCCAAATCCCATGTACGAGCGGGTAGCAGACATCTGCCTCCCATTCATACACACTTCTGAGAGTTGAGCTTATGGCCTGTACCTCCACAGCCAGCCTGCTGGTACCCTTGGCTTCTAAAAGGCCTAGGCTCGCTGTTTGACGGGAGTGCTGGGAGAGGTAATTGGAATCTCCTGGCATACAAGACGAGTGCCTCCAAGCTCAATTCACGATTTCCCAGTAATTCTTGTGGTAGACAGGTGCTACATACTAAGTTCCAGATGTGAGAAGGTAGCTGAACGCCTTGTCCAAAAGCATCTTACTTCTGAGAGTTGAGCACCCCCTCAGTCCCTCACACTTCCACACACCTGCAGAGTGAGTTTCACACGTCTTCACCAGGACGATTGCCAGAGGCTTCAGAGTACAAGTTAACAATGCAGACCTGGAGGGTATCTCCAGGTGCAGTAGAGCGGTAATCTTGGAACCTCCTGACTCAGAATACTGCTACTTTCTCACTGCCATAGGAATGCAGCTAGTTGACAGCTGGCTTCAAGACATGCTTCCATGTGAGAGCTGAGGACAGGGCAGAACCCTCCCGCATCCTGCCTGACTGTAGGAGTAGCTGCTAACATCCTAATGTTAGTGGCTGGGAGAGGTTGCGGGAAAAGCATGTGTGAGCACTGGGCCTGAACTCCCGTGTATCTGAGTTGAATACAGCGATTTCCAATGGCCTTCTTCAATCACAGTGTAGCTAGGTTCCAACTCCCATGTCCGACTGGGTAGCAGACATCTGCCTCCCATGCATACACACTTCTGAGAGTTGAGCTTATGGCCTGTACCTCCACAGCCAGCCTGCTGGTCCCCTTGGCTTCTAAAAGGCCTAGGCTCGCTGTTTGACGGAAGTGCTGGGAGAGGTAATTGGAATCACCCGGCACACAAGACTAGTGCCTCCAAGCTCAGTTCAGCGATTTCCTAGTAATTCCTGTGGTAGACTGGTGCTATATACTAAGTTCCATACGTGAGAGGGTAGCTGAACGCCTTGTCCAAAACCATCTTACTTCTGAGAGTTGAGCTCAGCCTCAGTCCCTCACAGTTCCACACTGCCTGCAGAGTGAGTTTCGCAGGTCTTCAGCAGAGACGTTTGCCAGAGGCTTCTGAGACGCAGGGTAACAATGCAGACCTGGAGGGTATCCCCAGGTGCAGTCGACTGGTAATCTTGGAACCTCCTGACTCAGAATACTGCTGCCTTCTCACTGCCATAGGAATGCAGCTAGTTGACAGCTGGCTTCAAGACATGCTTCCCTGTGAGAGCTGAGGACAGGGCAGAACCCTCCCGCATGCTGCCTGACTGTAGGAGTAGCTGCTAACATCCTTCTGTTAGTGGCTGGGAGAGGTTGCGGGAAAAGCATGTGTGAGCACTGGGCCTGAACTCCCGTGTATCTGAGTTGAATACAGCGATTTCCAACGGCTTTCCTCAACCAGAGTGTAGCTAGGTTCCAAATCCCATGTACGAGCGGGTAGCAGACATCTGCCTCCCATGCATACACACTTCTGAGAGTTGAGCTTATGGCCTGTACCTCCACAGCCAGCCTGCTGGTACCCTTGGCTTCTAAAAGGCCTAGGCTCGCTGTTTGACGGAAGTGCTGGGAGAGGTAATTGGAATCACCCGGCACACAAGACTAGTGCCTCCAAGCTCAGTTCAGCGATTTCCTAGTAATTCCTGTGGTAGACAGGTGCTACATACTAAGTTCCATACGTGAGAGGGTAGCTGAACGCCTTGTCCAAAACCATCTTACTTCTGAGAGTTGAGCTCAGCCTCAGTCCCTCACAGTTCGACACTGCCTGCAGAGTGAGTTTCGCAGGTCTTCAGCAGAGACGTTTGCCAGAGGCTTCTGAGACGCAGGGTAACAATGCAGACCTGGAGGGTATCCCCAGGTGCAGTCGACTGGTAATCTTGGAACCTCCTGACTCAGAATACTGCTACCTTCTCACTGCCATAGGAATGCAGCTAGTTGACAGCTGGCTTCAAGACATGCTTCCCTGTGAGAGCTGAGGACAGGGCAGAACCCTCCCGCATGCTGCCTGACTGTAGGAGTAGCTGCTAACATCCTTATGTTAGTGGCTGGGAGAGGTTGCGGGAAAAGCATGTCTGAGCACTGGGCCTGAACTCCCGTGTATCTGAGTTGAATACAGCGATTTCCAACGGCTTTCCTCAACCAGAGTGTAGCTAGGTTCCAAATCCCATGTACGAGCGGGTAGCAGACATCTGCCTCCCATGCATACACACTTCTGAGAGTTGAGCTTATGGCCTGTACCTCCACATCCAGCTTGCTGGTACCCTTGGCTTCTAAAAGGCCTAGGCTCGCTGTTTGACGGAAGTGCTGGGAGAGGTAATTGTAATCTCCCCGCACACAAGACGAGTGCCTCCAAGCTCAATTCACGATTTCCCAGTAATTCTTGTGGTAGACAGGTGCTACATACTAAGTTCCATATGCTAGATGGTAGCTGAACGCCTTGTCCAAAAGCATCTTACTTCTGAGAGTTGAGCCCACCTTCAGTCCCTCACAGTTCCACACTGCCTGCAGAGTGAGTTTCACACGTCTTCACTAGAGACGATTGCCAGAGGCTTCTTAGTACAAGTTAACAATGCAGACCTGGAGGGTATCTCCAGGGGCAGTAGAGTGGTAATCTTGGAACCTCCTGACTCAGAGTACTGCTACCTTCTCACTGCCATAGGAATGCAGCTAGTTGACAGCTGGCTTCAAGACATGCTTCCCTGTGAGAGCTGAGGACAGGGCAGAACCCTCCCGCATGCTGCCTGACTGTAGGAGTAGCTGCTAACATCCTTATGTTAGTGGCTGGGAGAGGTTGCGGGAAAAGCATGTGTGAGCACTGGGCCTGAACTCCCGTGTATCTGAGTTGAATAGAGCGATTTCCAACGGCTTTCCTCAACCAGAGTGTAGCTAGATTCCAAATCCCATGTACGAGCGGGTAGCAGACATCTGCCTCCCATGCATACACACTTCTGAGATTTGAGCTTATGGCCTGTACCTCCACATCCAGTCTGCTGGTACCCTTGGCTTCTAAAAGGCCTACGCTCGCTGTTTGACGGAAGTGCTGGGAGAGGTAATTGGAATCTCCCGGCACACAAGACGAGTGCCTCCAAGCTCAATTCACGATTTCCCAGTAATTCTTGTGGTAGACAGGTGCTACATACTAAGTTCCATATGTGAGAAGGTAGCTGAACGCCTTGTCCAAAAGCATCTTACTTCTGAGAGTTGAGCACACCCTCAGTCCCTCACACTTCCACACACCTGCAGAGTGAGTTTCACACGTCTTCACCAGGACGATTGCCAGAGGCTTCTGAGTACAAGTTAACAATGCAGACCTGGAGGGTATCTCCAGGTGCAGTAGAGCGGTAATCTTGGAACCTCCTGACTCAGAGTACTGCTACCTTCTCACTGCCATAGGAATGCAGCTAGTTGACAGCTGGCTTCAAGACATGCTTCCCTGTGAGTGCTGAGGACAGGGCAGAACCCTCCCGCATCCTGCCTGACTGTAGGAGTAGCTGCTAACATCCTAATGTTAGTGGCTGGGAGAGGTTGCGGGAAAAGCATGTGTGAGCACTGGGCCTGAACTCCCGTGTATCTGAGTTGAATACAGCGATTTCCAATGGCCTTCTTCAATCACAGTGTAGCTAGGTTCCAACTCCCATGTCCGAGTGGGTAGCAGACATCTGCCTCCCATACATACACACTTCTGAGAGTTGAGATTATGGCCTGTACCTCCACAGCCAGCCTGCTGGTCCCCTTGGCTTCTAAAAGGCCTAGGCTCGCTGTTTGACGGAAGTGCTGGGAGAGGTAATTGGAATCTCCTGGCATACAAGACGAGTGCCTCCAAGCTCAATTCACGATTTCCCAGTAATTCTTGTGGTAGACAGGTGCTACATACTAAGTTCCAGATGTGAGAAGGTAGCTGAACGCCTTGTCCAAAAGCATCTTACTTCTGAGAGTTGAGCACCCCCTCAGTCCCTCACACTTCCACACACCTGCAGAGTGAGTTTCACACGTCTTCACCAGGACGATTGCCACAGGCTTCTGAGTACAAGTTAACAATGCAGACCTGGAGGGTATCTCCAGGTGCAGTAGAGCGGTAATCTTGGAACCTCCTGACTCAGAGTACTGCTACTTTCTCACTGCCATAGGAATGCAGCTAGTTGACAGCTGGCTTCAAGACATGCTTCCATGTGAGAGCTGAGGACAGGGCAGAACCCTCCCGCATCCTGCCTGACTGTAGGAGTAGCTGCTAACATCCTAATGTTAGTGGCTGGGAGAGGTTGCGGGAAAAGCATGTGTGAGCACTGGGCCTGAACTCCCGTGTATCTGAGTTGAATACAGCGATTTCCAATGGCCTTCTTCAATCACAGTGTAGCTAGGTTCCAACTCCCATGTCCGACTGGGTAGCAGACATCTGCCTCCCATGCATACACACTTCTGAGAGTTGAGCTTATGGCCTGTACCTCCACAGCCAGCCTGCTGGTCCCCTTGGCTTCTAAAAGGCCTAGGCTCGCTGTTTGACGGAAGTGCTGGGAGAGGTAATTGGAATCACCCGGCACACAAGACTAGTGCCTCCAAGCTCAGTTCAGCGATTTCCTAGTAATTCCTGTGGTAGACTGGTGCTATATACTAAGTTCCATACGTGAGAGGGTAGCTGAACGCCTTGTCCAAAACCATCTTACTTCTGAGAGTTGAGCTCAGCCTCAGTCCCTCACAGTTCCACACTGCCTGCAGAGTGAGTTTCGCAGGTCTTCAGCAGAGACGTTTGCCAGAGGCTTCTGAGACGCAGGGTAACAATGCAGACCTGGAGGGTATCCCCAGGTGCAGTCGACTGGTAATCTTGGAACCTCCTGACTCAGAATACTGCTACCTTCTCACTGCCATAGGAATGCAGCTAGTTGACAGCTGGCTTCAAGACATGCTTCCCTGAGAGAGCTGAGGACAGGGCAGAACCCTCCCGCATGCTGCCTGACTGTAGGAGTAGCTGCTAACATCCTTCTGTTAGTGGCTGGGAGAGGTTGCGGGAAAAGCATGTGTGAGCACTGGGCCTGAACTCCCGTGTATCTGAGTTGAATACAGCGATTTCCAACGGCTTTCCTCAACCAGAGTGTAGCTAGGTTCCAAATCCCATGTACGAGCGGGTAGCAGACATCTGCCTCCCATGCATACACACTTCTGAGAGTTGAGCTTATGGCCTGTACCTCCACAGCCAGCCTGCTGGTACCCTTGGCTTCTAAAAGGCCTAGGCTCGCTGTTTGACGGAAGTGCTGGGAGAGGTAATTGGAATCACCCGGCACACAAGACTAGTGCCTCCAAGCTCAGTTCAGCGATTTCCTAGTAATTCCTGTGGTAGACAGGTGCTACATACTAAGTTCCATACGTGAGAGGGTAGCTGAACGCCTTGTCCAAAACCATCTTACTTCTGAGAGTTGAGCTCAGCCTCAGTCCCTCACAGTTCGACACTGCCTGCAGAGTGAGTTTCGCAGGTCTTCAGCAGAGACGTTTGCCAGAGGCTTCTGAGACGCAGGGTAACAATGCAGACCTGGAGGGTATCCCCAGGTGCAGTCGACTGGTAATCTTGGAACCTCCTGACTCAGAATACTGCTACCTTCTCACTGCCATAGGAATGCAGCTAGTTGACAGCTGGCTTCAAGACATGCTTCCCTGTGAGAGCTGAGGACAGGGCAGAACCCTCCCGCATGCTGCCTGACTGTAGGAGTAGCTGCTAACATCCTTATGTTAGTGGCTGGGAGAGGTTGCGGGAAAAGCATGTCTGAGCACTGGGCCTGAACTCCCGTGTATCTGAGTTGAATACAGCGATTTCCAACGGCTTTCCTCAACCAGAGTGTAGCTAGGTTCCAAATCCCATGTACGAGCGGGTAGCAGACATCTGCCTCCCATGCATACACACTTCTGAGAGTTGAGCTTATGGCCTGTACCTCCACATCCAGCTTGCTGGTACCCTTGGCTTCTAAAAGGCCTAGGCTCGCTGTTTGACGGAAGTGCTGGGAGAGGTAATTGTAATCTCCCCGCACACAAGACGAGTGCCTCCAAGCTCAATTCACGATTTCCCAGTAATTCTTGTGGTAGACAGGTGCTACATACTAAGTTCCATATGCTAGATGGTAGCTGAACGCCTTGTCCAAAAGCATCTTACTTCTGAGAGTTGAGCCCACCTTCAGTCCCTCACAGTTCCACACTGCCTGCAGAGTGAGTTTCACACGTCTTCACTAGAGACGATTGCCAGAGGCTTCTTAGTACAAGTTAACAATGCAGACCTGGAGGGTATCTCCAGGGGCAGTAGAGTGGTAATCTTGGAACCTCCTGACTCAGAGTACTGCTACCTTCTCACTGCCATAGGAATGCAGCTAGTTGACAGCTGGCTTCAAGACATGCTTCCCTGTGAGAGCTGAGGACAGGGCAGAACCCTCCCGCATGCTGCCTGACTGTAGGAGTAGCTGCTAACATCCTTATGTTAGTGGCTGGGAGAGGTTGCGGGAAAAGCATGTGTGAGCACTGGGCCTGAACTCCCGTGTATCTGAGTTGAATAGAGCGATTTCCAACGGCTTTCCTCAACCAGAGTGTAGCTAGATTCCAAATCCCATGTACGAGCGGGTAGCAGACATCTGCCTCCCATGCATACACACTTCTGAGATTTGAGCTTATGGCCTGTACCTCCACATCCAGTCTGCTGGTACCCTTGGCTTCTAAAAGGCCTACGCTCGCTGTTTGACGGAAGTGCTGGGAGAGGTAATTGGAATCTCCCGGCACACAAGACGAGTGCCTCCAAGCTCAATTCACGATTTCCCAGTAATTCTTGTGGTAGACAGGTGCTACATACTAAGTTCCATATGTGAGAAGGTAGCTGAACGCCTTGTCCAAAAGCATCTTACTTCTGAGAGTTGAGCACACCCTCAGTCCCTCACACTTCCACACACCTGCAGAGTGAGTTTCACACGTCTTCACCAGGACGATTGCCAGAGGCTTCTGAGTACAAGTTAACAATGCAGACCTGGAGGGTATCTCCAGGTGCAGTAGAGCGGTAATCTTGGAACCTCCTGACTCAGAGTACTGCTACCTTCTCACTGCCATAGGAATGCAGCTAGTTGACAGCTGGCTTCAAGACATGCTTCCCTGTGAGTGCTGAGGACAGGGCAGAACCCTCCCGCATCCTGCCTGACTGTAGGAGTAGCTGCTAACATCCTAATGTTAGTGGCTGGGAGAGGTTGCGGGAAAAGCATGTGTGAGCACTGGGCCTGAACTCCCGTGTATCTGAGTTGAATACAGCGATTTCCAATGGCCTTCTTCAATCACAGTGTAGCTAGGTTCCAACTCCCATGTCCGAGTGGGTAGCAGACATCTACCTCCCATACATACACACTTCTGAGAGTTGAGATTATGGCCTGTACCTCCACAGCCAGCCTGCTGGTCCCCTTGGCTTCTTAAAGGCCTAGGCTCGCTGTTTGACGGAAGTGCTGGGAGAGGTAATTGGAATCACCCGGCACACAAGACTAGTGCCTCCAAGCTCAGTTCAGCGATTTCCTAGTAAATCCTGTGGTAGACTGGTGCTACATACTAAGTTCCATACGTGAGAGGGTATCTGAAAGCCTTGTCCAAAACCATCTTACTTCTGAGAGTTGAGCTCAGCCTCAGTCCGTCACAGTTCCACACTGCCTGCAGAGTGAGTTTCGCAGGTCTTCAGCAGAGACGTTTCCCAGAGGCTTCTGAGACGCAGGGTAACAATGCAGACCTGGAGGGTATCCCCAGGTGCAGTAGACTGGTAATCTTGGAACCTCCTGACTCAGAATACTGCTACCTTCTCACTGCCATAGGAATGCAGCTAGTTGACAGCTGGCTTCAAGACATGCTTCCCTGTGAGAGCTGAGGACAGGGCAGAACTCTCCCGCATGCTGCCTGACTGTAGGAGTAGCTGCTAACATCCTTATGTTAGTGGCTGGGAGAGGTTGCGGGAAAAGCATGTGTGAGAACTGGGCCTGAACTCCCGTGTATCTAAGTTGAATACAGCGATTTCCAACGGCTTTTCTCAACCAGAGTGTAGCTAGGTTCCAAATCCCATGTACGAGCGGGTAGCAGACATCTGCCTCCCATGCATACACACTTCTGAGAGTTGAGGTTATGGCCTGTACCTCCACAGCCAGCCTGCTGGTACCCTTGGCTTCTAAAAGGCCTAGGCTCGCTGTTTGACGGAAGTGCTGGGAGAGGTAATTGGAATCACCCGGCACACAAGACTAGTGCCTCCAAGCTCAGTTCAGCGATTTCCTAGTAATTCCTGTGGTAGACTGGTGCTACATACTAAGTTCCATACGTGAAAGGGTAGCTGAACGCCTTGTCCAAATTATCTTACTTCGGAGAGTTGAGCTCAGCCTCAGTCCCTCACAGTTCCACACTGACTGCAGAGTGAGTTTCGCAGGTCTTCAGCAGAGACGTTTGCCAGAGGCTTCTGAGACGCAGGGTAACAATGCAGACCTGGAGGGTATCCCCAGGTGCAGTCGACTGGTAATCTTGGAACCTCCTGACTCAGAATACTGCTACATTCTCACTGCCATAGGAATGCAGCTAGTTGACAGCTGGCTTCAAGACATGCTTCCTTGTGAGAGCTGAGGACAGGGCAGAACCCTCCCGCATGCTGCCTGACTGTAGGAGTAGCTGCTAACATCCTTATGTTAGTGGCTGGGAGAGGTTGAGGGAAAAGCATGTGTGAGCACTGAGATTGAACTCCCGTGTATCTGAGTTTAATACAGCGATTTCCAACGGCTTTCCTCAACCAGAGTGTAGCTAGGTTCCAAATGCCATGTACGAGCGGGTAGCAGACATCTGCCTCCCATGCATACACACTTCTGAGAGTTGAGCTTATGGCCTGTACCTCCACAGCCAGCCTGCTGGTACCCTTGGCTTCTGAAAGGCCTACCTCGCTGTTTGACGCAAGTGCTGGGAGAGGTAATTGGAATCACCCGGCACACAAGACTAGTGCCTCCAAGCTCAGTTCAGCGATTTCCTAGTAATTCCTGTGGTAGACTGGTGCTACATACTAAGTTCCATACGTGAGAGGGTAGCTGAACGCCTTGTCCAAAACCATCTTACTTCTGAGAGTTGAGCTCAGCCTCAGTCCCTCACAGTTCCACACTGCCTGCAGAGTGAGTTTCGCAGGTCTTCAGCAGAGACGTTTGCCAGAGGCTTCTGAGACGCAGGGTAACAATGCAGACCTGGAGGGTATCCCCAGGTGCAGTCGACTGGTAATCTTGGAACCTCCTGACTCAGAATACTGCTACCTTCTCACTGCCATAGAAATGCAGCTAGTTGACAGGTGGCTTCAAGACATGCTTCCCTGTGAGAGCTGAGGACAGGGCAGAACCCTCCCGCATGCTGCCTGACTGTAGGAGTAGCTGCTAACATCCTTATGTTAGTGGCTGGGAGAGGTTGCGGGAAAAGCATGTGTGAGCACTGGGCCTGAACTCCCGTGTATCTGAGTTGAATACAGCGATTTCCAACGGCTTTCCTCAACCAGAGTGTAGCTAGGGTCCAAATCCCATGTACGAGCGGGTAGCAGACATCTGCCTCCCATGCATACACACTTCTGAGAGTTGAGCTTATGGCCTGTACCTCCACAGCCAGCCTGCTGGTACCCTTGGCTTCTAAAAGGCCTAGGCTCGCTGTTTGACGGAAGTGCTGGGAGAGGTAATTGGAATCTCCCGGCATACAAGACGAGTGCCTCCAAGCTCAATTCACGATTTCCCAGTAATTCTTGTGGTAGACAGGTGCTACATACTAAGTTCCAGATGTGAGAAGGTAGCTGAACGCCTTGTCCAAAAGCATCTTACTTCTGAGAGTTGAGCACCCCCTCAGTCCCTCACACTTCCACACACCTGCAGAGTGAGTTTCACACGTCTTCACCAGGACGATTGCCAGAGGCTTCTGAGTACAAGTTAACAATGCAGACCTGGAGGGTATCTCCAGGTGCAGTAGAGCGGTAATCTTGGAACCTCCTGACTCAGAGTACTGCTACTTTCTCACTGCCATAGGAATGCAGCTAGTTGACAGCTGGCTTCAAGACATGCTTCCATGTGAGAGCTGAGGACAGGGCAGAACCCTCCCGCATCCTGCCTGACTGTAGGAGTAGCTGCTAACATCCTAATGTTAGTGGCTGGGAGAGGTTGCGGGAAAAGCATGTGTGAGCACTGGGCCTGAACTCCCGTGTATCTGAGTTGAATACAGCGATTTCCAATGGCCTTCTTCAATCACAGTGTAGCTAGGTTCCAACTGCCATGTCCGACTGGGTAGCATTCATCTGCCTCCCATGCATACACACTTCTGAGAGTTGAGCTTATGGCCTGTACCTCCACAGCCAGCCTGCTGGTCCCCTTGGCTTCTAAAAGGCCTAGGCTCGCTGTTTGACGGAAGTGCTGGGAGAGGTAATTGGAATCACCCGGCACACAAGACTAGTGCCTCCAAGCTCAGTTCAGCGATTTCCTAGTAATTCCTGTGGTAGACTGGTGCTACATACTAAGTTCCATACGTGAGAGGGTAGCTGAACGCCTTGTCCAAAACCATCTTACTTCTGAGAGTTGAGCTCAGCCTCAGTCCCTCACAGTTCCACACTGCCTGCAGAGTGAGTTTCGCAGGTCTTCAGCAGAGACGTTTGCCAGAGGCTTCTGAGACGCAGGGTAACAATGCAGACCTGGAGGGTATCCCCAGGTGCAGTCGACTGGTAATCTTGGAACCTCCTGACTCAGAATACTGCTACCTTCTCACTGCCATAGGAATGCAGCTAGTTGACAGCTGGCTTAAAGACATGCTTCCCTGTGAGAGCTGAGGACAGGGCAGAACTCACCCGCATGCTGCCTGACAGTAGGAGTAGCTGCTAACATCCTTATGTTAGTGGCTGGGAGAGGTTGCGGGAAAAGCATGTGTGAGGACTGGGCCTGAACTCCCGTGTATCTGAGTTGAATACAGCGATTTCCAACGGCTTTTCTCAACCAGAGTGTAGCTAGGTTCCAAATCCCATGTACGAGCGGGTAGCAGACATCTGCCTCCCATGCATACACACTTCTGAGAGTTGAGGTTATGGCCTGTACCTCCACAGCCAGCCTTCTGGTACCCTTGGCTTCTAAAAGGCCTAGGCTCGCTGTTTGACGGAAGTGCTGGGAGAGGTAATTGGAATCACCCGGCACACAAGACTAGTGCCTCCAAATTCAGTTCAGCGATTTCCTAGTAATTCCTGAGGTAGACTGGTGCTACATACTAAGTTCCATACGTGAGAGGGTAGCTGAACGCCTTGTCCAAAACCATCTTACTTCTGAGAGTTGAGCTCAGCCTCAGTCCCTCACAGTTCCACACTGCCTGCAGAGTGAGTTTCGCAGGTCTTCAGCAGAGACGTTTGCCAGAGGCTTCTGAGACGCAGGGTAACAATGCAGACCTGGAGGGTATCCCCAGGTGCAGTCGACTGGTAATCTTGGAACCTCCTGACTCAGAATACTGCTACCTTCTCACTGCCATAGGAATGCAGCTAGTTGACAGCTGGCTTCAAGACATGCTTCCCTGTGAGAGCTGAGGACAGGGCAGAACCCTCCCGCATGCTGCCTGACTGTAGGAGTAGCTGCTAACATCCTTATGTTAGTGGCTGGGAGAGGTTGCGGGAAAAGCATGTGTGAGCACTGGGCCTGAACTCCCGTGTATCTGAGTTGAATACAGCGATTTACAACGGCTTTCCTCAACCAGAGTGTAGCTAGGGTCCAAATCCCATGTACGAGCGGGTAGCAGACTTCTGCCTCCCATGCATACACACTTCTGAGAGTTGAGCTTATGGCCTGTACCTCCACAGCCAGCCTGCTGGTACCCTTGGCTTCTAAAATGCCTAGGCTCGCTCTTTGACGGAAGTGCTGGGAGAGGTAATTGGAATCACCCGGCACACAAGACTAGTGCCTCCAAGCTCAGTTCAGCGATTTCCTAGTAATTCCTGTGGTAGACTGGTGCTACATACTAAGTTCCATACGTGAGAGGGTAGCTGAACGCCTTGTCCAAAACCATCTTACTTCTGAGAGTTGAGCTCAGCCTCAGTCCCTCACAGTTCGACACTGCCTGCAGAGTGAGTTTCGCAGGTCTTCAGCAGAGACGTTTGCCAGAGGCTTCTGAGACGCAGGGTAACAATGCAGACCTGGAGGGTATCCCCAGGTGCAGTCGACTGGTAATCTTGGAACCTCCTGACTCAGAATACTGCTACCTTCTCACTGCCATAGGAATGAAGCTAGTTGACAGCTGGCTTCAAGACATGCTTCCCTGTGAGAGCTGAGGACAGGGCAGAACCCTCCCGCATGCTGCCTGACTGTAGGAGTAGCTGCTAACATCCTTATGTTAGTGGCTGGGAGAGGTTGCGGGAAAAGCATGTGTGAGCACTGGGCCTGAACTCCCGTGTATCTGAGTTGAATACAGCGATTTCCAACGGCTTTCCTCAACCAGAGTGTAGCTAGGTTCCAAATCCCATGTACGAGCGGGTAACAGATATCTGCCTCCCATGCATACACACTTCTGAGAGTTGAGCTTATGGCCTGTACCTCCACAGCCAGCCTGCTGGTACCCTTGGCTTCTAAAAGGCCTAGGCTCGCTGTTTGACGGAAGTGCTGGGAGAGGTAATTGGAATCACCCGGCACACAAGACTAGTGCCTCCAAGCTCAGTTCAGCGATTTCCTAGTAATTCCTGTG
Source organism: Canis aureus (assembly GCF_053574225.1). NCBI lineage: Eukaryota > Metazoa > Chordata > Mammalia > Carnivora > Canidae > Canis > Canis aureus. Next base: position 4,355,325 of record NC_135630.1, read on the forward strand.
GTAGACTGGTGCTACATACTAAGTTCCATACGTGAGAGGGTAGCTGAACGCCTTGTCCAAAACCATCTTACTTCTGAGAGTTGAGCTCAGCCTCAGTCCCTCACAGTTCCACACTGCCTGCAGAGTGAGTTTCGCAGGTCTTCAGCAGAGACCTTTGCCAGAGGCTTCTGAGACGCAGGGTAACAATGCAGACCTGGAGGGTATCCCCAGGTGCAGTCGACTGGTAATCTTGGAACCTCCTGACTCAGAATACTGCTACCTTCTCATTGCCATAGGAATGCAGCTAGTTGACAGCTGGCTTCAAGACATGCTTCCCTGTGAGAGCTGAGGACAGGGCAGAACCCTTGCGCATGCTGCCTGACTGTAGGAGTAGCTGCTAACATCCTTATGTTAGTGGCTGGGAGAGGTTGCGGGAAAAGCATGTGTGAGCACTGGGCCTGAACTCCCGTGTATCTGAGTTGAATACAGCGATTTCCAACGGCTTTCCTCAACCAGAGTGTAGTTAGGTTCCAAATCCCATGTACGAGCGGGTAGCAGACATCTGCCTCCCATGCATACACACTTCTGAGAGTTGAGCTTATGGCCTGTACCTCCACAGCCAGCCTGCTGGTACCCTTGGCTTCTAAAAGGCCTAGGCTCGCTGTTTGACGGAAGTGCTGGGAGAGGTAATTGCAATCTCACGGCACACAAGACGAGTGCCTCCAAGCTCAATTCACGATTTCCCAGTAATTCTTGTGGTAGACAGGTGCTACATACTAAGTTCCATATGTGAGAAGGTAGCTGAACGCCTTGTCCAAAAGCATCTTACTTCTGAGAGTTGAGCCCTCCCTCAGTCCCTCACACTTCCACACTGCCTGCAGAGTGAGTTTCACACGTCTTCACCAGAGACGATTGCCAGAGGCTTCTGAGTACAAGTTAACAATGCAGACTTGGAGGGTACTCCAGGTGCAGTAGAGTGGTAATCTTGGAACCTCCTGACTCAGAGTACTGCTACCTTCTCACTGCCATAGGAATGCAGCTAGTTGACAGCTGGCTTCAAGACATGCTTCCCTGTGAGAGCTGAGGACAGGGCAGAACCCTCCCGCATCCTGCCTGACTGTAGGAGTAGCTGCTAACATCCTAATGTTAGTGGCTGGGAGAGGTTGCGGGAAAAGCATGTGTGAGCACTGGGCCTGAACTCCCGTGTATCTGAGTTGAATACAGCGATTTCCAATGGCCTTCTTCAATCACAGTGTAGCTAGGTTCCAACTCCCATGTCCGAGTGGGTAGCAGACATCTTCCTCCCATGCATACACACTTCTGAGAGTTGAGCTTATGGCCTGTACCTCCACAGCCAGCCTCCTGGTACCCTTGGCTTCTAAAAGGCCTAGGCTCGCTGTTTGACGGAAGTGCTGGGAGAGGTAATTGGAATCACCCGGCACACAAGACTAGTGCCTCCAAGCTCAGTTCAGCGATTTCCTAGTAATTCCTGTGGTAGACTGGTGCTACATACTAAGTTCCATACGTGAGAGGGTAGCTGAACGCCTTGTCCAAAACCATCTTACTTCTGAGAGTTGAGCTCAGCCTCAGTCCCTCACAGTTCCACACTGCCTGCAGAGTGAGTTTCGCAGGTCTTCAGCAGAGACCTTTGCCAGAGGCTTCTGAGACGCAGGGTAACAATGCAGACCTGGAGGGTATCCCCAGGTGCAGTCGACTGGTAGTCTTGGAATCTCCTGACTCAGAATACTACTACCTTCTCACTGCCATAGGAATGAAGCTAGTTGACAGCTGGCTTCAAGACATGCTTCCCTGTGAGAGCTGAGGACAGGGCAGAACCCTCCCGCATGCTGCCTGACTGTAGGAGTAGCTGCTAACATCCTTATGTTAGTGGCTGGGAGAGGTTGCGGGAAAAGCATGTGTGAGCACTGGGCCTGAACTCCCGTGTATCTGAGGTGAATACAGCGATTTCCAACGGCTTTCCTCAACCAGAGTGTAGCTAGGTTCCAAAGCCCATGTACGAGCGGGTAGCAGACATATGCCTCCCATGCATACACACTTCTGAGAGTTGAGCTTATAGCCTGTACCTCCACAGCCAGCCTGCTGGTACCCTTGGCTTCTAAAAGGCCTAGGCTCGCTGTTTGACGGAAGTGCTGGGAGAGGTAATTGGAATCACCCGGCACACAAGACTAGTGCCTCCAAGCTCAGTTCAGGATTTCCTAGTAATTCCTGTGGTAGACTGGTGCTACATACTAAGTTCCATACGTGAGAGGGTAGCTGAACGCCTTGTCCAAAACCATCTTACTTCTCAGAGTTGAGCTCAGCCTCAGTCCCTCACAGTTCCACACTGCCTGCAGAGTGAGTTTCGCAGGTCTTCAGCAGAGACGTTTGCCAGAGGCTTCTGAGACGCAGGGTAACAATGCAGACCTGGAGGGTATCCCCAGGTGCAGTCGACTGGTAATCTTGGAACCTCCTGACTCAGAATACTGCTAAGTTCTCATTGCCATAGGAATGCAGCTAGTTGACAGCTGGCTTCAAGACATGCTTCCCTGTGAGAGCTGAGGACAGGGCAGAACCCTCCCGCATGCTGCCTGACTGTAGGAGTAGCTGCTAACATCCTTATGTTAGTGGCTGGGAGAGGTTGCGGGAAAAGCATGTGTGAGCACTGGGCCTGAACTCCCGTGTATCTGAGTTGAATACAGCGATTTCCAACGGCTTTCCTCAACCAGAGTGTAGCTAGGTTCCAAATCCCATGTACTAGCGGGTAGCAGACATCTGCCTCCCATGCATACACACTTCTGAGTGTTGAGCTTATGGCCTGTACCTCCACATCCAGCCTGCTGGTACCCTTGGCTTCTAAAAGGCCTAGGCTCGCTGTTTGACGGAAGTGCTGGGAGAGGTAATTGCAATCTCCCGGCACACAAGACGAGTGCCTCCAAGCTCAGTTCAGCGATTTCCTAGTAATTCCTGTGGTAGACTGGTGCTACATACTAAGTTCCATACGTGAGAGGGTAGGTGAACGCTTTGTCCAAAACCATCTTACTTCTGAGAGTTTTGCTCAGCCTCAGGCCCTCACAGATCCACACTGCCTGCAGAGTGAGTTTCGCAGGTCTTCAGCAGAGACGTTTGCCAGAGGCTTCTGAGACGCAGGGTAACAATGCAGACCTGGAGGGTATCCCCAGGTGCAGTCGACTGTTAATCTTGGAACCTCCTGACTCAGAATACTGCTACCTTCTCACTGCCATAGGAATGCAGCTAGTTGACAGGTAGCTGGCTTCAAGACATGCTTCCGTGAGAGAGCTGAGGACAGGGCAGAACCCTCTCGCATCCTGCCTGACTGTAGGAGTAGCTGCTAACATCCTAATGTTAGTGGCTGGGAGATGTTGCGGGAAAAGCATGTGTGAGCACTGGGCCTGAACTCCCGTGTATCTGAGTTGAATACAGCGATTTCCAATGGCTTTCCTCAACCAGAGTGTAGCTAGGTTCCAAATCCCATGTACGAGCGGGTAGCTGACATCTGCCTCCCATGCATACACACTTCTGAGAGTTGAGCTTATGGCCTGTACCTCCACATCCAGCCTGCTGGTACCCTTGGCTTCTAAAAGGCCTAGGCTCGCTGTTTGACGGAAGTGCTGCGAGAGGTAATTGGAATCTCCCGGCACACAAGACGAGTGCCTCCAAGCTCAATTCACGATTTCCCAGTAATTTTTGTCTTAGAAAGGTGCTACATACTAAGTTCCATATGTGAGATGGTAGCTGAACGCCTTGTCCAAAAGCATCTTACTTCTGAGAGTTGAGCCCACCCTCAGTCCCTCACAGTTCCACACTGCCTGCAGAGTGAGTTTCACACGTCTTCACCAGAGACGATTGCCAGAGGCTTCTGAGTACATGTTAACAATGTAGACCTGGAGGGTATCTACAGGTGCAGTAGAGTGGTAATCTTGGAACCTCCTGACTCAGAGTCCTGCTACCTTCTCACTGCCATAGGAATGCAGCTAGTTGACAGCTGGCTTCAAGACATGCTTCCCTGTGAGAGCTGAGGACAGGGCAGAACCCTCCCGCATGCTGCCTGACTGTAGGAGTAGCTGCTAACATCCTTATGTTAGTGGCTGGGAGAGGTTGCGGGAAAAGCATGTGTGAGCACTGGGCCTGAACTCCCGTGTATCTGAGTTGAATACAGCGATTTCCAATGGCCTTCTTCAATCACAGTGTAGCTAGGTTCCAACTCCCATGTCCGAGTGGGTAGCAGACATCTGCCTCCCATGCATACACACTTCTGAGAGTTGAGCTTATGGCCTGTACCTCCACAGCCAGCCTGCTGGTACCCATGGCTTCTAAAAGGCCTAGGCTCGCTGTTTGACGGAAGTGCTGGGAGAGGTAATTGGAATCACCCGGCACACAAGACTAGTGCCTCCAAGCTCAGTTCAGCGATTTCCTAGTAATTCCTGTGGTAGACTGGTGCTACATACTAAGTTCCATACGTGAGAGTGTAGGTGAACGCCTTGTCCAAAACCATCTTACTTCTGAGAGTTGAGCTCAGCCTCAGTCCCTCACAGTTCCACACTGCCTGCAGAGTGAGTTTCGCAGGTCTTCAGCAGAGACGTTTGCCAGAGGCTTCTGAGACGCAGGGTAACAATGCAGACCTGGAGGGTATCCCCAGGTGCAGTCGACTGGTAATCTTGGAACCTTCTGACTCAGAATACTGCTACCTTCTCACTGCCATAGGAATGCAGCTAGTTTACAGCTGGCTTCAAGACATGCTTCCCTGTGAGAGCTGAGGACAGGGCAGAACCCTCCCGCATGCTGCCTGACTGTAGGAGTAGCTGCTAACCTCCTTATGTTAGTGGCTGGGAGAGGTTGCGCGAAAAGCATGTGTGAGCACGGGCCTGAACTCCCGTGTATCTGAGTTGAATACAGCGATTTCCAACGGCTTTCCTCAACCAGAGTGTAGCTAGGTTCCAAATCCCATGTACGAGCGGGTAGCTGACATCTGCCTCCCATGCATACACACTTCTGAGAGTTGAGCTTATGGCCTGTACCTCCACAGCCAGCCTGCTGGTACACTTGGCTTATAAAAGGCCTAGGCTCGCTGTTTGAAGGAAGTGCTGGGAGAGGTAACTGGAATCTCCCGGCACACAAGACGAGTGCCTCCAAGCTCAATTCACGATTTCCCAGTAATTCTTGTGGTAGACAGGTGCTACATACTAAGTTCCATATGTGAGAAGGTAGCTGAACGCCTTGTCCAAAAGCATCTTACTTCTGAGAGTTGAGCACACCCTCAGTCCCTCACACTTCCACACTGCCTGCAGATTGAGTTTCACACGTCTTCACCAGGACGATTGCCAGAGGCTTCTGAGTACAAGTTAACAATGCAGACCTGGAGGGTATCTCCAGGTGCAGTAGAGTGGTAATCTTGGAACCTCCTGACTCAGAGTACTGCTACCTTCTCACTGCCATAGGAATGCAGCTAGTTGACAGCTGGCTTCATGACATGCTTCCCTGTGAGAGCTGAGGACAGGGCAGAAACCTCCCGCATCCTGCCTGACTGTAGGAGTAGCTGCTAACATCCTAATGTTAGTGGCTGGGAGAGGTTGCGGGAAAAGCATGTGTGAGCACTGGACCTGAACTCCCGTATATCTGAGTTGAATACAGCGATTTCCAATGGCCTTTTTCAATCACAGTGTAGCTAGCTTCCAACTCCCATGTCCGAGTGGGTAGCAGACATCTGCCTCCCATGCATACACACTTCTGAGAGTTGAGCTTATGGCCTGTACCTCCACATCCAGCCTCCTGGTACCCTTGGCTTCTAAAAGGCCTAGGCTCGCTGTTTGACGGAAGTGCTGGGAGAGGTAATTGGAATCACCCGGCACACAAGACTAGTGCCTCCAAGATCAGTTCAGCGATTTCCTAGTAATTCCTGTGGTAGACTGGTGCTACATACTAAGTTCCATACGTGAGAGGGTAGCGGAACGCCTTGTACAAAACCATCTTACTTCTGAGAGTTGAGCTCAGCCTCAGTCCCTCACAGTTCCACACTGCCCGCAGAGTGAGTTTCGCAGGTCTTCAGCAGAGACGTTTGCCAGACGCTTCTGAGACGCAGGGTAACAATGCAGACCTGGAGGGTATCCCCAGGTGCAGTCGACTGGTAATCTTGGAACCTCCTGACTCAGAATACTGCTACCTTCTCACTGCCATAGGAATGCAGCTAGTTGACAGCTGGCTTCAAGACATGCTTCCCTGTGAGAGCTGAGGACAGGGCAGAACCCTCCCGCATGCTGCCTGACTGTAGGAGTAGCTGCTAACATCCTTATGTTAGTGGCTGGGAGAGGTTGCGGGAAAAGCATGTGTGAGCACTGGGCCTGAACTCCCGTGTATCTGAGTTGAATACAGCCATTTCCAAAGGCTTTCCTCAACCAGAGTATAGCTAGGTTCCAAATCCCATGTACGAGCGGGTAGCAGACATCTGCCTCCCATGCATACACACTTCTGAGAGTTGAGCTTATGGCCTGTACCTCCACATCCAGGTTGCTGGTACCCTTGGCTTCTAAAAGGCCTAGGCTCGCTGTTTGACGGAAGTGCTGGGAGAGGTAATTGGAATCTCCCGGCACACAAGACGAGTGCCTCCAAGCTGAATTCACGATTTCCCAGTAATTATTGTGGTAGACAGGTGCTACATACTAAGTTCCATATGTGAGATGGTAGCTGAACGCCTTGTCCAAAAGCATCTTACTTCTGAGAGTTGAGCACACCCTCAGTCCCTCACACTTCCACACTGCCTGCAGAGTGAGTTTCACACGTCTTCACCAGACACGATTGCCAGAGGCTTCTGAGTACAAGTTAACAATGCAGACCTGGAGGGTATCTCCAGGTGCAGTAGAGTGGTAATCTTGGAACCTCCTGACTCAGAGTACTGCTACCTTCTCACTGCCATAGGAATGCAGCTAGTTGACAGCTGGCTTCAAGACATGCTTCCCTGTGAGAGCTGAGGACAGGGCAGAAACCTCCCGCATCCTGCCTGACTGTAGGAGTAGCTGCTAACATCCTTATGTTAGTGGCTGGGAGAGGTTGCGGGAAAAGCATGTGTGAGCACTGGGCCTGAACTCCCGTGTATCTGAGTTGAATACAGCGATTTCCAATGGCCTTCTTCAATCACAGTGTAGCTAGGTTCCAACTCCCATGTCCGAGTGGGTAGCAGACATCTGCCTCCCATGCATACACACTTCTGAGAGTTGAGCTTATGGCCTGTACCTCCACATCCAGCCTGCTGGTACCCTTGGCTTCTAAAAGGCCTAGGCTCGCTGTTTGACGGAAGTGCTGGGAGAGGTAATTGGAATCACCCGGCACACAAGACTAGTGCCTCCAAGTTCAGTTCAGCGATTTCCTAGTAATTCCTGTGGTAGACTGGTGCTACATACTAAGTTCCATACGTGAGAGGGTAGCTGAACGCCTTGTCCAAAACCATCTTACTTCTGAGAGTTGAGCTCAGCCTCAGTCCCTCACAGTTCGACACTGCCTGCAGAGTGAGTTTCGCAGGTCTTCAGCAGAGACGTTTGCCAGAGGCTTCTGAGACGCAGGGTAACAATGCAGACCTGGAGGGTATCCCCAGTTGCAGTCGACTGGTAATCTTGGAACCTCCTGACTCAGAATACTGCTACCTTCTCACTGCCATAGGAATGCAGCCAGTTGACAGCTGGCTTCAAGACATGCTTCCCTGTGAGAGCTGAGGACAGGGCAGAACCCTCCCGCATGCTGCCTGACTGTAGGAGTAGCTGCTAACATCCTAATGTTAGTGGCTGGGAGAGGTTGCGGGAAAAGCATGTGTGAGCACTGGGCCTGAACTCCCGTGTATCTGAGTTGAATACAGCGATTTCCAACGGCTTTCCTCAACCAGAGTGTAGCTAGGTTCCAAATCCCATGTACGAGCGGGTAGCAGACATCTGCCTCCCATGCATACACACTTCTGAGAGTGGAGCTTATGGCCTGTACCTCCACAGCCAGCCTGCTGGTACCTTTGGCTTCTAAAAGGCCTAGGCTCGCTCTTTGACGAAAGTGCTGGGAGAGGTAATTGGAATCTCCCGGCACACAAGACGAGTGCCTCCAAGCTCAATTCACGATTTCCCAGTAATTCTTGTGGTAGACAGGTGGTACATACTAAGTTCCATATGTGAGAAGGTAGCTGAACGCCTTGTCCAAAAGCATCTTACTTCTGAGAGTTGAGCACACCCTCAGTCCCTCACACTTCCACACTGCCTGCAGAGTGAGTTTCACACGTCTTCACCAGACACGATTGCCAGAGGCTTCTGAGTACAGGTTAACAATGAAGACCTGGAGGGTACCTCCAGGTGCAGTAGAGTGGTAATCTTGGAACCTCCTGCCTCAGAGTACTGCTACCTTCTCACTGCCATAGGAATGCAGCTAGTTGACAGCTGGCTTCAAGACATGCTTCCCTGTGAGAGCTGAGGACAGGGCAGAAACCTCCCGCATCCTGCCTGACTGTAGGAGTAGCTGCTAACATCCTTATGTTAGTGGCTGGGAGAGGTTGCGGGAAAAGCATGTGTGAGCACTGGGCCTGAACTCCCGTGTATCTGAGTTGAATACAGCGATTTCCAATGGCCTTCTTCAATCACAGTGTAGCTAGGTTCCAACTCCCATGTCCGAGTGGGTAGCAGACATCTGCCTCCCATGCATACACACTTCTGAGAGTTGAGCTTATGGCCTGTACCTCCACAGCCAGCCTGCTGGTACCCTTGGCTTCTAAAAGGCCTAGGCTCGCTGTTTGACGGAAGTGCTGGGAGAGGTAATTGGAATCACCCGGCACACAAGACTAGTGCCTCCAAGTTCAGTTCAGCGATTTCCTAGTAATTCCTGTGGTAGACTGGTGCTACATACTAAGTTCCATACGTGAGAGGGTAGCTGAACGCCTTGTCCAAAACCATCTTACTTCTGAGAGTTGAGCTCAGCCTCAGTCCCTCACAGTTCGACACTGCCTGCAGAGTGAGTTTCGCAGGTCTTCAGCAGAGACGTTTGCCAGAGGCTTCTGAGACGCAGGGTAACAATGCAGACCTGGAGGGTATCCCCAGGTGCAGTCGACTGGTAATCTTGGAACCTCCTGACTCAGAATACTGCTACCTTCTCACTGCCATAGGAATACAGCTAGTTGACAGCTGGCTTCAAGACATCCTTCCCTGTGAGAGCTGAGGACAGGGCAGAACCCTCCCGCATGCTGCCTGACTGTGGGAGTAGCTGCTAACATCCTTATGTTAGTGGCTGGGAGAGGTTGCGGGAAAAGCATGTGTGAGCACTGGGCCTGAACTCCCGTGTATCTGAGTTGAATAGAGCGATTTCCAACGGCTTTCCTCAACCAGAGTGTAGCTAGATTCCAAATCCCATGTACGAGCGGGTAGCAGACATCTGCCTCCCATGCATACACACTTCTGAGATTTGAGCTTATGGCCTGTACGTCCACATCCAGTCTGCTGGTACCCTTGGCTTCTAAAAGGCCTACGCTCGCTGTTTGACGGAAGTGCTGGGAGAGGTAATTGGAATCTCCCGGCACACAAGACGAGTGCCTCCAAGCTCAATTCACGATTTCCCAGTAATTCTTGTGGTAGACAGGTGCTACATACTAAGTCCATATGTGAGAAGGTAGCTGAACGCCTTGTCCAAAAGCATCTTACTTCTGAGAGTTGAGCCCTCCCTCAGTCCCTCACACTTCCACACTGCCTGCAGAGTGAGTTTCACACGTCTTCACCAGAGACGATTGCCAGAGGCTTCTGAGTACAAGTTAACAATGCAGACTTGGAGGGTACTCCAGGTGCAGTAGAGTGGTAATCTTGGAACCTCCTGACTCAGAGTACTGCTACCTTCTCACTGCCATAGGAATGCAGCTAGTTGACAGCTGGCTTCAAGACATGCTTCCCTGTGAGAGCTGAGGACAGGGCAGAACCCTCCCGCATCCTGCCTGACTGTAGGAGTAGCTGCTAACATCCTAATGTTAGTGGCTGGGAGAGGTTGCGGGAAAAGCATGTGTGAGCACTGGGCCTGAACTCCAGTGTATCTGAGTTGAATACAGCGATTTCCAATGGCCTTCTTCAATCACAGTGTAGCTAGGTTCCAACTCCCATGTCCGAGTGGGTAGCAGACATCTTCCTCCCATGCATACACACTTCTGAGAGTTGAGCTTATGGCCTGTACCTCCACAGCCAGCCTGCTGGTACCCTTGTCTTCTAAAAGGCCTAGGCTCGCTGTTTGGCGGAAGTGCTGGAAGAGGTAATTGGAATCACCCGGCACACAAGACTAGTGCCTCCAAGCTCAGTTCAGCGATTTCCTAGTAATTCCTGTGGTAGACTGGTGCTACATACTAAGTTCCATACGTGAGAGGGTAGCTGAACGCCTTGTCCAAAACCATCTTACTTCTGAGAGTTGAGCACACCCTCAGTCCCTCACAGTTCCACACTGCCTGCAGAGTGAGTTTCGCAGGTCTTCAGCAGAGACGTTTGCCAGAGGCTTCTGAGACGCAGGGTAACAATGCAGACCTGGAGCGTATCCCCAGGTGCAGTCGACTGGTAATCTTGGAACCTCCTGACTCAGAATACTACTACCTTCTCACTGGCATAGGAATGAAGCTAGTTGACAGCTGGCTTCAAGACATGCTTCCCTGTGAGAGCTGAGGACAGGGCAGAACCCTCCCGCATGCTGCCTGACTGTAGGAGTAGCTGCTAACATCCTTATGTTAGTGGCTGGGAGAGGTTGCGGGAAAAGCATGTGTGAGCACTGGGCCTGAACTCCCGTGTATCTGAGTTGAATACAGCGATTTCCAACGGCTTTCCTCAACCAGAGTGTAGCTAGGTTCCAAATCCCATGTACGAGCGGGTAACAGATATCTCCCTCCCATGCATACACACTTCTGAGAGTTGAGCTTATGGCCTGTACCTCCACAGCCAGCCTGCTGGTACCCTTGGCTTCTAAAAGGCCTAGGCTCGCTGTTTGACGGAAGTGCTGGGAGAGGTAATTGGAATCACCCGGCACACAAGACTAGTGCCTCCAAGCTCAGTTCAGCGATTTCCTAGTAATTCCTGTGGTAGACTGGTGCTACATACTAAGTTCCATACGTGAGAGGGTAGCTGAACGCCTTGTCCAAAACCATCTTACTTCTGAGAGTTGAGCTCAGCCTCAGTCCCTCACAGTTCCACACTGCCTGCAGAGTGAGTTTCGCAGGTCTTCAGCAGAGACGTTTGCCAGAGGCTTCTGAGACGCAGGGCAACAATGCAGACCTGGAGGGTATCCCCAGGTGCAGTCGACTGGTAATCTTGGAACCTCCTGACTCAGAATACTGCTACCTTCTCATTGCCATAGGAATGCAGCTAGTTGACAGCTGGCTTCAAGACATGCTTCCCTGTGAGAGCTGAGGACAGGGCAGAACCCTCCCGCATGCTGCCTGACTGTAGGAGTAGCTGCTAACATCCTTATGTTAGTGGCTGGGAGAGGTTGCGGGAAAAGCATGTGTGAGCATGGGCCTGAACTCCCGTGTATCTGAGTTGAATACAGCGATTTCCAACGGCTTTCCTCAACCAGAGTGTAGCTAGGTTCCAAATCCCATGTACGAGCGGGTAGCAGACATCTGCCTCCCATGCATACACACTTCTGAGAGTGGAGCTTATGGCCTGTACCTCCACATCCAGCCTGCTGGTACCCTTGGCTTCTAAAAGGCCTAGGCTCGCTGTTTGACGGAAGTGCTGGGAGAGGTAATTGCAATCTCCCGGCACACAAGACGAGTGCCTCCAAGCTCAATTCACGATTTCCCAGTAATTCTTGTGGTAGACAGGTGCTACATACTAAGTTCCATATGTGAGAATGTAGCTGAACGCCTTGTCCAAAAGCATCTTACTTCTGAGAGTTGAGCCCTCCCTCAGTCCCTCACACTTCCAGACTGCCTGCAGAGTGTGTTTCACACGTGTTCACCAGAGACGATTGCCAGAGGCTTCTGAGTACAAGTTAACAATGCAGACTTGGAGGGTACTCCAGGAGCAGTAGAGTGGTAATCTTGGAACCTCCTGACTCAGAGTACTGCTACCTTCTCACTGCCATAGGAATGTAGCTAGTTGACAGCTGGCTTCAAGACATGCTTCCCTGTGAGAGCTGAGGACAGGGCAGAACCCTCCCGCATCCTGCCTGACTGTAGGAGTAGCTGCTAACATCCTAATGTTAGTGGCTGGGAGAGGTTGCGGGAAAAGCATGTGTGAGCACTGGACCTGAACTCCCGTGTATCTGAGTTGAATACAGCGATTTCCAATGGCCTTCTTCAATCACAGGGTAGTTAGGTTCCAACTCCCATGTCCGAGTGGGTAGCAGACATCTGCCTCCCATGCATACACACTTCTGAGAGTTGAGCTTATGGCCTGTACCTCCACAGCCAGCCTGCTGGTACCCTTGGATTCTAAAAGGCCTAGGCTCGCTGTTTGGCGGAAGTGCTGGGAGAGGTAATTGGAATCACCCGGCACACAAGATTAGTGCCTCCATGCACAGTCCAGCGATTTCCTATTAATTCCTGTGGTAGACTGGTGCTACATACTAAGTTCCATACGTGAGAGGGTAGCTGAATGCCTTGTCCAAAACCATCTTACTTCTGAGAGTTGAGCTCAGCCTCAGTCCCTCACAGTTCCACACTGCCTGCAGAGTGAGTTTCGCAGGTCTTCAGCAGAGACGTTTGCCAGAGGCTTCTGAGACGCAGGGTAACAATGCAGACCTGGAGCGTATCCCCAGGTGCAGTCGACTGGTAATCTTGGAACCTCCTGACTCAGAGTACTGCTACCTTCTCACTGCCATAGGAATGCAGCTAGTTGACAGCTGGCTTCAAGACATGCTTCCCTGTGAGAGCTGAGGACAGGGCAGAACCCTCCCGCATGCTGCCTGACTGTAGGAGTAGCTGCTAACATCCTTATGTTAGTGGCTGGTAGAGGTTGCGGGAAAAGCATGTCTGAGCACTGGGCCTGAACTCCCGTGTATCTGAGTTGAATACAGCGATTTCCAACGGCTTTCCTCAACCAGAGTGTAGCTAGGTTCCAACTCCCATGTCCGAGTGGGTAGCAGACACCTGCCTCCCATGCATACACACGTCTAAGAGTTGAGCTTATTGCCTGTACCTCCACAGCCAGCCTGCTGGTACCCTTGGCTTCTTAAAGGCCTAGGCTCGCTGTTTGACGGAAGTGCTGGGAGAGGTAATTGGAATCACCCGGCACACAAGACTAGTGCCTCCAAGCTCAGTTCAGCGATTTCCTAGTAATTCCTGTGGTAGACTGGTGCTACATACTAAGTTCCATACGTGAGAGGGTAGCTGAACGCCTTGTCCAAAACCATCTTACTTCTGAGAGTTGAGCTCAGCCTCAGTCCCTCACAGTTCGACACTGCCTGCAGAGTGAGTTTCGCAGGTCTTCAGCAGAGACGTTTGCGAGAGGCTTCTGAGACGCAGGGTAACAATGCACACCTGGAGGGTATCCCCAGGTGCAGTCGACTGGTAATCTTGGAACCTCCTGACTCAGAATACTGCTACATTCTCACTGCCATAGGAATGCAGCTAGTTGACAGCTGGCTTCAAGACATGCTTCCCTGTGAGAGCTGAGGACAGGGCAGAACCCTCCCGCATGCTGCCTGACTGTAGGAGTAGCTGCTAACATCCTTATGTTAGTGGCTGGGAGAGGTTGCGGGAAAAGCATGTGTGAGCACTGGGCCTGAACTCCCGTGTATCTGAGTTGAATACAGCGATTTCCAACGGCTTTCCTCAACCAGAGTGTAGCTAGGTTCCAAATCCCATGTACGAGCGGGTAGCAGACATCTGCCCTCCATGCATGCACACTTCTGAGAGGTGAGCTTATGGCCTGTACCTCCACAGCCAGCCTGCTGGTACCCTTGGCTTCTAAAAGGCCTAGGCTCGCTGTTTGACGGAAGTGCTGGGAGAGGTAATTGGAATCTCCCGGCACAAAAGACGAGTGCCTCCAAGCTCAATTCACGATTTCCCAGTAATTCTTGTGGGAGACAGGTGCTACATACAAATTTCCATATGTGAGAAGGTAGCTGAACGCCTGTCCAAAAGCATCTTACTTCTGAGAGTTGAGCACACCCTCAGTCCCTCACACATCCACACTGCCTGCAGAGTGAGTTTCACACGTCTTCACCAGAGACGATTGCCAGAGGCTTCTGAGTACAAGTTAACAATGCAGACCTGGAGGGTATCTCCATGTGCAGTAGAGTGGTAATCTTGGAACCTCCTGACTCAGAGTACTGCTACCTTCTCACTGCCATAGGAATGCAGCTAGTTGACAGCTGGCTTCAAGACATGCTTCCCTGTGAGAGCTGAGGACAGGGCAGAACCCTCCTGCATGCTGCCTGACTGTAGGAGTAGCTGCTAACATCCCTATGTTAGTGGCTGGGAGAAGTTGCGGGAAAAGCATGTGTGAGCACTGGGCCTGAACTCCCGTGTATCTGAGTTGAATACAGCGATTTCCAATGGCCTTCTTCAATCACAGTGTAGCTAGGTTCCAACTCCCATGTCCGAGTGGGTAGCAGACATCTGCCTCCCATGCATACACACTTCTGAGAGTTGAGCTTATGGCCTGTACCTCCACAGCCAGCCTGCTGGTACCCTTGGCTTCTAAAAGGCCTAGGCTCGCTGTTTGACGGAAGTGCTGGGAGAGGTAATTGGAATCACCAGGCACACAAGACTAGTGCCTCCAAGCTCAGTTCAGCGATTTCCTAGTAATTCCTGTGGTAGACTGGTGCTACATACTAAGTTCCATACGTGAGAGGGTAGCTGAACACCTTGTCCAAAACCATCTTACTTCTGAGAGTTGAGCTCAGCCTCAGTCCCTCACAGTTCGACACTGCCTGCAGAGTGAGTTTCGCAGGTCTTCAGCAGAGACGTTTGCCAGAGGCTTCTGAGACGCAGGGTAACAATGCAGACCTGGAGGGTATCCCCAGGTGCAGTCGACTGGTAATCTTGGAACCTCCTGACTCAGAATACTGCTACCTTCTCACTGCCATAGGAATGCAGCTAGTTGACAGCTGGCTTCAAGACATGCTTCCCTGTGAGAGCTGAGGACAGGGCAGAACCCTCCCGCATGCTGCCTGACTGTAGGAGTAGCTGCTAACATCCTTATGTTAGTGGCTGGGAGAGGTTGCGGGAAAAGCATGTGTGAGCACTGGGCCTGAACTCCCGTGTATCTGAGTTGAATACAGCGATTTCCAACGGCTTTCCTCAACCAGAGTGTAGCTAGTTTCCAAATCCCATGTACGAGCGTGTTGCAGACATCTGCCCTCCATGCATACACACTTCTGAGAGGTGAGCTTATGGCCTGTACCTCCACAGCCAGCCTGCTGGTACCCTTGGCTTCTAAAAGGCCTAGGCTCGCTGTTTGACGGAAGTGCTGGGTGAGGTAATTGGAATCTCCCGGCACACAAGACGAGTGCCTCCAAGCTCAATTCACGATTTCCCAGTAATTCTTGTGGGAGACAGGTGCTACATACTAATTTCCATATGTGAGAAGGTAGCTGAACGCCTGTCCAAAAGCATCTTACTTCTGAGAGTTGAGCACACCCTCAGTCCCTCACACTTCCACACTGCCTGCAGAGTGAGTTTCACACGTCTTCACCAGAGACGATTGCCAGAGGCTTCTGAGTACAAGTTAACAATGCAGACCTGGAGGGTATCTCCAGGTGCAGTAGAGTGGTAATCTTGGAACCTCCTGACTCAGAGTACTGCTACCTTCTCACTGCCATAGGAATGCAGCTAGTTGACAGCTGGCTTCAAGACATGCTTCCCTGTGAGAGCTGAGGACAGGGCAGAACCGTCCCGCATCCTGCCTGACTGTAGAAGTAGCTGCTAACATCCTAATGTTAGTGGCTGGGAGAGGTTGCGGGAAAAGCATGTGTGAGCACTGGGCCTGAACTCCCGTGTATCTGAGTTGAATACAGCGATTTCCAATGGCCTTCTTCAATCACAGTGTAGCTAGGTTCCAACTCCCATGTCCGAGTGGGTAGCAGACATCTGCCTCCCATGCATACACACTTCTGAGAGTTGAGCTTATGGCCTGTACCTCCACAGCCAGCCTGCTGGTACCCTTGGCTTCTAAAAGGCCTAGGCTCGCTGTTTGGCGGAAGTGCTGGGAGAGGTAATTGGAATCACCCGGCACACAAGACTAGTGCCTCCAAGCTCAGTTCTGCGATTTCCTAGAAATTCCTGTGGTAGACTGGTGCTATATACTAAGTTCCATACGTGAGAGGGTAGCTGAACGCCTTGTCCAAATCCATCTTACTTCTGAGAGTTGAGCTCAGCCTCAGTCCCTCACAGTTCCACACTGCCTACAGAGTGAGTTTCGCAGGTCTTCAGCAGAGACGTTTGCCAGAGGCTCTGAGACGCAGGGTAACAATGCAGACCTGGAGGGTATCCCCAGGTGCAGTCGACTGGTAATCTTGGAACCTCCTGACTCAGAATACTGCTACCTTCTCACTGCCATAGGAATGCAGCTAGTTGACAGCTGGCTTCAAGACATGCTTCCCTGTGAGAGCTGAGGACAGGGCAGAACCCTCCCGCATGCTGCCTGACTGTAGGAGTAGCTGCTAACATCCTTATGTTAGTGGCTGGGAGATGTTGCGGGAATAGCATGTGTGAGCACTGGGCCTGAACTCCAGTGTATCTGAGTTGAATACAGCGATTTCCAACGGCTTTCCTCAACCAGAGTGTAGCTAGGTTCCAAATCCCATGTACGAGCGGGTAGCAGACATCTGCCTCCCATGCATACACACTTCTGAGAGTTGAGCTTATGGCCTGTACCTCCACATCCAGCCTGCTGGTACCCTTGGCTTCTAAAAGGCCTAGGCTCGCTGTTTGACGGAAGTGCTGGGAGAGGTAATTGGAATCACCCGGCACACAAGACTAGTGCCTCCAAGCTCAGTTCAGCGATTTCCTAGTAATTCCTGTGGTAGACTGGTGCTACATACTAAGTTCCATACGTGAGAGGGTAGCTGAATGCCTTGTCCAAAACCATCTTACTTCTGAGAGTTGAGCTCAGCCTCAGTCCCTCACAGTTCCACACTGCCTGCAGAGTGAGTTTCGCAGGTCTTCAGCAGAGACGTTTGCCAGAGGCTTCTGAGACGCAGGGTAACAATGCAGACCTGGAGGGTATCCCCAGGTGCAGTCGACTGGTAATCTTGGAACCTCCTGACTCAGAATACTGCTACCTTCTCACTGCCATAGGAATGCAGCTAGTTGACAGCTGGCTTCAAGACATGCTTCCCTGTGAGAGCTGAGGACAGGGCAGAACCCTCCCGCATGCTGCCTGACTGTAGGAGTAGCTGCTAACATCCTTATGTTAGTGGCTGGGAGAGGTTGCGGGAAAAGCATGTGTGAGCACTGGGCCTGAACTCCCGTGTATCTGAGTTGAATACAGCGATTTCCAACGGCTTTCCTCAACCAGAGTGTAGCTAGGTTCCAAATCCCATGTACGAGCGGGTAGCAGATATCTGCCTCCCATGCCTACACACTTCTGAGAGTTGAGCTTATGGCCTGTACTTCCACATCCAGCCTGCTGGTACCCTTGGCTTCTAAAAGGCCTAGGCTCGCTGTTTGACGGAAGTGCTGGGAGAGGTAATTGGAATCACCCGGCACACAAGACTAGTGCCTTCAAGCTCAGTTCAGCGATTTCCTAGTAATTCCTGTGGTAGACTGGTGCTACATACTAAGTTCCATACGTGAGAGGGTAGCTGAACGCCTTGTCCAAAACCATCTTACTTCTGAGAGTTGAGCTCAGCCTCAGTCCCTCACAGTTCGACACTGCCTGCAGAGTGAGTTTCGCAGGTCTTCAGCAGAGACGTTTGCGAGAGGCTTCTGAGACGCAGGGTAACAATGCACACCTGGAGGGTATCCCCAGGTGCAGTCGACTGGTAATCTTGGAACCTCCTGACTCAGAATACTGCTACATTCTCACTGCCATAGGAATGCAGCTAGTTGACAGCTGGCTTCAAGACATGCTTCCCTGTGAGAGCTGAGGACAGGGCAGAACCCTCCCGCATGCTGCCTGACTGTAGGAGTAGCTGCTAACATCCTTATGTTAGTGGCTGGGAGAGGTTGCGGGAAAAGCATGTGTGAGCACTGGGCCTGAACTCCCGTGTATCTGAGTTGAATACAGCGATTTCCAACGGCTTTCCTCAACCAGCGTGTAGCTAGGTTCCAAATCCCATGTACGAGCGGGTAGCAGACATCTGCCCTCCATGCATGCACACTTCTGAGAGGTGAGCTTATGGCCTGTACCTCCACAGCCAGCCTGCTGGTACCCTTGGCTTCTAAAAGGCCTAGGCTCGCTGTTTGACGGAAGTGCTGGGAGAGGTAATTGGAATCTCCCGGCACAAAAGACGAGTGCCTCCAAGCTCAATTCACGATTTCCCAGTAATTCTTGTGGGAGACAGGTGCTACATACTATTTTCCATATGTGAGAAGGTAGCTGAACGCCTGTCCAAAAGCATCTTACTTCTGAGAGTTGAGCACACCCTCAGTCCCTCACACTTCCACACTGCCTGCAGAGTGAGTTTCACACGTCTTCACCAGAGACGATTGCCAGAGGCTTCTGAGTACAAGTTAACAATGCAGACCTGGAGGGTATCTCCATGTGCAGTAGAGTGGTAATCTTGGAACCTCCTGACTCAGAGTACTGCTACCTTCTCACTGCCATAGGAATGCAGCTAGTTGACAGCTGGCTTCAAGACATGCTTCCCTGTGAGAGCTGAGGACAGGGCAGAACCCTCCTGCATGCTGCCTGACTGTAGGAGTAGCTGCTAACATCCCTATGTTAGTGGCTGGGAGAAGTTGCGGGAAAAGCATGTGTGAGCACTGGGCCTGAACTCCCGTGTATCTGAGTTGAATACAGCGATTTCCAATGGCCTTCTTCAATCACAGTGTAGCTAGGTTCCAACTCCCATGTCCGAGTGGGTAGCAGACATCTGCCTCCCATGCATACACACTTCTGAGAGTTGAGCTTATGGCCTGTACCTCCACAGCCAGCCTGCTGGTACCCTTGGCTTCTAAAAGGCCTAGGCTCGCTGTTTGACGGAAGTGCTGGGAGAGGTAATTGGAATCACCCGGCACACAAGACTAGTGCCTCCAAGCTCAGTTCAGCGATTTCCTAGTAATTCCTGTGGTAGACTGGTGCTACATACTAAGTTCCATACGTGAGAGGGTAGCTGAACACCTTGTCCAAAACCATCTTACTTCTGAGAGTTGAGCTCAGCCTCAGTCCCTCACAGTTCGACACTGCCTGCAGAGTGAGTTTCGCAGGTCTTCAGCAGAGACGTTTGCCAGAGGCTTCTGAGACGCAGGGTAACAATGCAGACCTGGAGGGTATCCCCAGGTGCAGTCGACTGGTAATCTTGGAACCTCCTGACTCAGAATACTGCTACCTTCTCACTGCCATAGGAATGCAGCTAGTTGACAGCTGGCTTCAAGACATGCTTCCCTGTGAGAGCTGAGGACAGGGCAGAACCCTCCCGCATGCTGCCTGACTGTAGGAGTAGCTGCTAACATCCTTATGTTAGTGGCTGGGAGAGGTTGCGGGAAAAGCATGTGTGAGCACTGGGCCTGAACTCCCGTGTATCTGAGTTGAATACAGCGATTTCCAACGGCTTTCCTCAACCAGAGTGTAGCTAGGTTCCAAATCCCATGTACGAGCGTGTTGCAGACATCTGCCCTCCATGCATACACACTTCTGAGAGGTGAGCTTATGGCCTGTACCTCCACAGCCAGCCTGCTGGTACCCTTGGCTTCTAAAAGGCCTAGGCTCGCTGTTTGACGGAAGTGCTGGGTGAGGTAATTGGAATCTCCCGGCACACAAGACGAGTGCCTCCAAGCTCAATTCACGATTTCCCAGTAATTCTTGTGGGAGACAGGTGCTACATACTAATTTCCATATGTGAGAAGGTAGCTGAACGCCTGTCCAAAAGCATCTTACTTCTGAGAGTTGAGCACACCCTCAGTCCCTAACACTTCCACACTGCCTGCAGAGTGAGTTTCACACGTCTTCACCAGAGACGATTGCCAGAGGCTTCTGAGTACAAGTTAACAATGCAGACCTGGAGGGTATCTCCAGGTGCAGTAGAGTGGTAATCTTGGAACCTCCTGACTCAGAGTACTGCTACCTTCTCACTGCCATAGGAATGCAGCTAGTTGTCAGCTGGCTTCAAGACAGCTTCCCTGTGAGAGCTGAGGACAGGGCAGAACCCTCCCGCATGCTGCATGACTGTAGGAGTAGCTGCTAACATCCCTATGTTAGTGGCTGGGAGAGGTTGCGGGAAAAGCATGTGTGAGCACTGGGCCTGAACTCCCGTGTATCTGAGTTGAATACAGCGATTTCCAATGGCCTTCTTCAATCACAGTGTAGCTAGGTTCCAACTCCCATGTCCGAGTGGGTAGCAGACATCTGCCTCCCATGCATACACACTTCTGAGAGTTGAGCTTATGGCCTGTACATCCACATCCAGCCTTCTGGTACCCTTGGCTTCTAAAAGGCCTAGGCTCGCTGTTTGACGGAAGTGCTGGGAGAGGTAATTGGAATCACCCGGCACACAAGACTAGTGCCTCCAAGCTCAGTTCAGCGATTTCCTAGTAATTCCTGTGGTAGACTGGTGCTACATACTAAGTTCCATACGTGAGAGGGTAGCTGAACACCTTGTCCAAAACCATCTTACTTCTGAGAGTTGAGCTCAGCCTCAGTCCCTCACAGTTCGACACTGCCTGCAGAGTGAGTTTCGCAGGTCTTCAGCAGAGACGTTTGCCAGAGGCTTCTGAGACGCAGGGTAACAATGCAGACCTGGAGGGTATCCCCAGGTGCAGTCGACTGGTAATCTTGGAACCTCCTGACTCAGAATACTGCTACCTTCTCACTACCATAGGAATGCAGCTAGTTGACAGCTGGCTTCAAGACATGCTTCCCTGTGAGAGCTGAGGACAGGGCCGAACCCTCCCGCATGCTGCCTGACTGTAGGAGTAGCTGCTAACATCCTTATGTTAGTGGCTGGGAGAGGTTGCGGGAAAAGCATGTGTGAGAACTGGGCCTGAACTCCCGTGTATCTGAGTTGAATACAGCGATTTCCAACGGCTTTCCTCAACCAGAGTGTAGCTAGGTTCCAAATCCCATGTACGAGCGGGTAGCAGACATCTGCCTCCCATGCATACACACTTCTGAGAGTTGAGCTTATGGCCTGTACCTCCACAGCCAGCCTGCTGGTACCCTTGGCTTCTAAAAGGCCTAGGCTCGCTGTTTGACGGAAGTGCTGGGAGAGGCAATTGGAATCTCCCGGCACACAAGACGAGTGCCTCCAAGCTCAATTCACGATTTCCCAGTAATTCTTGTGGTAGACAGGTGCTACATACTAAGTTCCATATGTGAGAAGGTAGCTGAACGCCTTGTCCAAAAGCATCTTACTTCTGAGAGTTGAGCCCACCCTCAGTCCCTCACACTTCCACACTGCCTGCAGAGTGAGTTTCACACGTCTTCACCAGAGACGATTGCCAGAGGCTTCTGAGTACAAGTTAACAATGCAGACCTGGAAGGTATCTCCAGGTGCAGTAGAGTGGTAATCTTGGAACCTCCTGACTCAGAGTACTGCTACCTTCTCACTGCCATAGGAATGCAGCTAGTTGACAGCTGGCTTCAAGACATGCTTCCCTGTGAGAGCTGAGGACAGGGCAGAACCCTCCCGCATCCTGCCTGACTGTAGGAGTAGCTGCTAACATCCTAATGTTAGTGGCTGGGAGAGGTTGCGGGAAAAGCATGTGTGAGCACTGGGCCTGAACTCCCGTGTATCTGAGTTGAATACAGCGATTTCCAATGGCCTTCTTCAATCACAGTGTAGCTAGGTTCCAACTCCCATGTCCGAGTGGGTAGCAGACATCTGCCTCCCATGCATACACACTTCTGAGTGTTGAGCTTATGGCCTGTACCTCCACAGCCAGCCTGCTGGTACCCTTGGCTTCTAAAAGGCCTAGGCTCGCTGTTTGACGGAAGTGCTGGGAGAGGTAATTGGAATCACCCGGCACACAAGACTAGTGCCTTCAAGCTCAGTTCAGCGATTTCCTAGTAATTCCTGTGGTAGACTGGTGCTACATAAGTTCCATACGTGAGAGGGTAGGTGAACGCCTTGTCCAAAACCGTCTTACTTCTGAGAGTTGAGCTCAGCCTCAGTCCCTCACAGTTCCACACTGCCTGCAGAGTGAGTTTCGCAGGTCTTCAGCAGAGACGTTTGCCAGAGGCTTCTGAGACGCAGGGTAACAATGCAGACCTGGAGGGTATCCCCAGGTGCAGTCGACTGGTAATCTTGGAACCTCCTGACTCAGAATACTGCTACCTTCTCACTGCCATAGGAATGCAGCTAGTTGACAGCTGGCTTCAAGACATGCTTCCCTGTGAGAGCTGAGGACAGGGCAGAACCCTCCCGCATGCTGCCTGACTGTAGGAGTAGCTGCTAACATCCTTATGTTAGTGGCTGGGAGAGGTTGCGGGAAAAGCATGTGTGAGCACTGGGCCTGAACTCCCGTGTATCTGAGTTGAATACAGCGATTTCCAACGGCTTTCCTCAACCAGAGTGTAGCTAGGTTCCAAATCCCATGTACGAGCGGGTAGCAGACATCTGCCTCCCATGCATACACACTTCTGAGAGTTGAGCTTATGGCCTGTACCTCCACATCCAGCCTGCTGGTACCCTTGGCTTCTAAAAGGCCTAGGCTCGCTGTTTGACGGAAGTGCAGGGAGAGGTAATTGGAATCTCCCGGCACACAAGACGAGTGCCTCTAAGCTCAATTCACGATTTCCAAGTAATTCTTGTGGTAGACAGGTGCTACATACTAAGTTCCATATGTGAGAAGGTAGCTGAACGCCTTGTCCAAAAGCATCTTACTTCTGAGAGTTGAGCACACCCTCAGTCCCTCACACTTCCACACTGCCTGCAGAGTGAGTTTCACACGTCTTCACCAGAGACGATTGCCAGAGGCTTCTGAGTACAAGTTAACAATGCAGAACTGGAGGGTATCTCCAGGTGCAGTAGAGTGGTAATCTTGGAACCTCCTGACTCAGAGTACTGCTACCTTCTCACTGCCATAGGAATGCAGCTAGTTGACAGCTGGCTTCAAGACATGCTTCCCTGTGAGAGCTGAGGACAGGGCAGAACCGTCCCGCATCCTGCCTGACTGTAGAAGTAGCTGCTAACATCCTAATGTTAGTGGCTGGGAGAGGTTGCGGGAAAAGCATGTGTGAGCACTGGGCCTGAACTCCCGTGTATCTGAGTTGAATACAGCGATTTCCAATGGCCTTCTTCAATCACAGTGTAGCTAGGTTCCAACTCCCATGTCCGAGTGGGTAGCAGACATCTGCCTCCCATGCATACACACTTCTGAGAGTTGAGCTTATGGCCTGTACCTCCACAGCCAGCCTGCTGGTACCCTTGGCTTCTAAAAGGCCTAGGCTCGCTGTTTGGCGGAAGTGCTGGGAGAGGTAATTGGAATCACCCGGCACACAAGACTAGTGCCTCCAAGCTCAGTTCTGCGATTTCCTAGAAATTCCTGTGGTAGACTGGTGCTATATACTAAGTTCCATACGTGAGAGGGTAGCTGAACGCCTTGTCCAAATCCATCTTACTTCTGAGAGTTGAGCTCAGCCTCAGTCCCTCACAGTTCCACACTGCCTACAGAGTGAGTTTCGCAGGTCTTCAGCAGAGACGTTTGCCAGAGGCTCTGAGACGCAGGGTAACAATGCAGACCTGGAGGGTATCCCCAGGTGCAGTCGACTGGTAATCTTGGAACCTCCTGACTCAGAATACTGCTACCTTCTCACTGCCATAGGAATGCAGCTAGTTGACAGCTGGCTTCAAGACATGCTTCCCTGTGAGAGCTGAGGACAGGGCAGAACCCTCCGGCATGCTGCCTGACTGTAGGAGTAGCTGCTAACATCCTTATGTTAGTGGCTGGAAGAGGTTGCGGGAATAGCATGTGTGAGCACTGGGCCTGAACTCCAGTGTATCTGAGTTGAATACAGCGATTTCCAACGGCTTTCCTCAACCAGAGTGTAGCTAGGTTCCAAATCCCATGTACGAGCGGGTAGCAGACATCTGCCTCCCATGCATACACACTTCTGAGAGTTGAGCTTATGGCCTGTACCTCCACATCCAGCCTGCTGGTACCCTTGGCTTCTAAAAGGCCTAGGCTCGCTGTTTGACGGATGTGCTGGGAGAGGTAATTGGAATCACCCGGCACACAAGACTAGTGCCTCCAAGCTCAGTTCAGCGATTTCCTAGTAATTCCTGTGGTAGACTGGTGCTACATACTAAGTTCCATACGTGAGAGGGTAGCTGAACACCTTGTCCAAAACCATCTTACTTCTGAGAGTTGAGCTCAGCCTCAGTCCCTCACAGTTCGACACTGCCTGCAGAGTGAGTTTCGCAGGTCTTCAGCAGAGACGTTTGCCAGAGGCTTCTGAGACGCAGGGTAACAATGCAGACCTGGAGAGTATCCCCAGGTGCAGTCGACTGGTAATCTTGAACCTCCTGACTCAGAATACTGCTACCTTCTCACTGCCATAGGAATGCAGCTAGTTGACAGCTGGCTTCAAGACATGCTTCCCTGTGAGAGCTGAGGACAGGGCAGAACCCTCCCGCATGCTGCCTGACTGTAGGAGTAGCTGCTAACATCCTTATGTTATTGGCTGGGAGAGGTTGCGGGAAAAGCATGTGTGAGAACTGGGCCTGAAATCCCGTGTATCTGAGTTGAATACAGCGATTTCCAACGGCTTTCCTCAACCAGAGTGTAGCTAGGTTCCAAATCCCATGTACGAGCGGTAGCAGACATCTGCCTCCCATGCATACACACTTCTGAGTGTTGAGCTTATGGCCTGTACCTCCACAGCCAGCCTGCTGGTACCCTTGGCTTCTAAAAGGCCTAGGCTCGCTGTTTGACGGAAGTGCTGGGAGAGGCAATTGGAATCTCCCGGCACACAAGACGAGTGCCTACAAGCTCAATTCACGATTTCCCAGTAATTCTTGTGGTAGACAGGTGCTACATACTAAGTTCCATATGTGAGAAGGTAGCTGAACGCCTTGTCCAAAAGCATCTTACTTCTGAGAGTTGAGCACACCCTCAGTCCCTCACACTTCCACACTGCCTGCAGAGTGAGTTTCACACGTCTTCACCAGAGACGATTGCCAGAGGTTTCTGAGTACAAGTTAACAATGCAGACCTGGAAGGTATCTCCAGGTGCAGTAGAGTGGTAATCTTGGAACCTCCTGACTCAGAGTACTGCTACCTTCTCACTGCCATAGGAATGCAGCTAGTTGACAGCTGGCTTCAAGACATGCTTCCCTGTGAGAGCTGAGGACAGGGCAGAACCCTCCCGCATCCTGCCTGACTGTAGGAGTAGCTGCTAACATCCTAATGTTAGTGGCTGGGAGAGGTTGCGGGAAAAGCATGTGTGAGCACTGGGCCTGAACTCCCGTGTATCTGAGTTGAATACAGCGATTTCCAATGGCCTTCTTCAATCACAGTGTAGCTAGGTTCCAACTCCCATGTCCGAGTGGGTAGCAGACATCTGCCTCCCATGCATACACACTTCTGAGTGTTGAGCTTATGGCCTGTACCTCCACAGCCAGCCTGCTGGTACCCTTGGCTTCTAAAAGGCCTAGGCTCGCTGTTTGACGGAAGTGCTGGGAGAGGTAATTGGAATCACCCGGCACACAAGACTAGTGCCTTCAAGCTCAGTTCAGCGATTTCCTAGTAATTCCTGTGGTAGACTGGTGCTACATAAGTTCCATACGTGAGAGGGTAGGTGAACGCCTTGTCCAAAACCGTCTTACTTCTGAGAGTTGAGCTCAGCCTCAGTCCCTCACAGTTCCACACTGCCTGCAGAGTGAGTTTCGCAGGTCTTCAGCAGAGACGTTTGCCAGAGGCTTCTGAGACGCAGGGTAACAATGCAGACCTGGAGCGTATCCCCAGGTGCAGTCGACTGGTAATCTTGGAACCTCCTGACTCAGATTACTGCTACCTTCTCACTGCCATAGGAATGAAGCTAGTTGACAGCTGGCTTCAAGACATGCTTCCCTGTGAGAGCTGAGGACAGGGCAGAACCCTCCCGCATGCTGCCTGACTGTAGGAGTAGCTGCTAACATCCTTATGTTAGTGGCTGGGAGAGGTTGCGGGAAAAGCATGTGTGAGCACTGGGCCTGAACTCCCGTGTATCTGAGTTGAATACAGCGATTTCCAACGGCTTTCCTCAACCAGAGTGTAGCTAGGTTCCAACTCCCATGTCCGAGTGGGTAGCAGACACCTGCCTCCCATGCATACACACTTCTAAGAGTTGAGCTTATGGCCTGTACCTCCACAGCCAGCCTGCTGGTACCCTTGGCTTCTTAAAGGCCTAGGCTCGCTGTTTGACGGAAGTGCTGGGAGAGGTAATTGGAATCTCCCGGCACACAAGACGAGTGCCTCCAAGCTCAATTCACGATTTCCCAGTAATTCTTGTGGTAGACAGGTGCTACATACTAAGTTCCATATGTGAGAAGGTAGCTGAATGCCTTGTCCAAAAGCATCTTACTTCTGAGAGTTGAGCACACCCTCATTCCCTCACACTTCCACACTGCCTGCATAGTGAGTTTCACACGTCTTCACCAGAGACGATTGCCCGAGGCTTCTGAGTACAAGTTAACAATGCAGACCTGGAGGGTATCTCCAGGTGCAGTAGAGTGGTAATCTTGGAACCTCCTGACTCAGAGTACTGCTACCTTCTCACTGCCACAGGAGTGCAGCTAGTTGACAGCTGGCTTCAAGACATGCTTCCCTGTGAGAGCTGAGGACAGGGCAGAACCCTCCCGCATGCTGCCTGACTGTAGGAGTAGCTGCTAACATCCCTATGTTAGTGGCTGGGAGAGGTTGCGGGAAAAGCATGTGTGAGCACTGGGCCTGAACTCCCGTGTATCTGAGTTGAATACAGCGATTTCCAATGGCCTTCTTCAATCACAGTGTAGCTAGGTTCGAAATCCCATTTCCGAGTGGGTAGCAGACATCTGCCTCCCATGCATACACACTTCTAAGAGTTGAGCTTATGGCCTGTACCTCCACAGCCAGCCTGCTGGTACCCTTGGATTCTAAAAGGCCTAGGCTCGCTGTTTGACGGAAGTGCTGGGAGAGGTAATTGGAATCACCCGGCACACAAGACTAGTGCCTCCAAGCTCAGTTCAGCGATTTCCTAGTAAGTCCTGTGGTAGACTGGTGCTACATACTAAGTTCCATACGTGAGAGGGTAGCTGAACGCCTTGTCCAAAACCATCTTACTTCTGAGAGTTGAGCTCAGCCTCAGTCCCTCACAGTTCGACACTGCCTGCAGAGTGAGTTTCGCAGGTCTTCAGCAGAGACGTTTGCCAGAGGCTTCTGAGACGCAGGGTAACAATGCACACCTGGAGGGTATCCCCAGGTGCAGTCGACTGGTAATCTTGGAACCTCCTGACTCAGAATACTGCTACCTTCTCACTGCCATAGGAATGCAGCTAGTTGACAGCTGGCTTCAAGACATGCTTCCCTGTGAGAGCTGAGGACAGGGCAGAACCCTCCCGCATGCTGCCTGACTGTAGGAGTAGCTGCTAACATCCTTATGTTAGTGGCTGGGAGAGGTTGCGGGAAAAGCATGTGTGAGCACTGGGCCTGAACTCCCGTGTATCTGAGTTGAATACAGCGATTTCCAACGGCTTTCCTCAACCAGAGTGTAGCTAGGTTCCAAATCCCATGTACGAGCGGGTAGCAGACATCTGCCCTCCATGCATGCACACTTCTGAGAGGTGAGCTTATGGCCTGTACCTCCACAGCCAGCCTGCTGGTACCCTTGGCTTCTAAAAGGCCTAGGCTCGCTGTTTGACGGAAGTGCTGGGAGAGGTAATTGGAATCTCCCGGCACAAAAGACGAGTGCCTCCAAGCTCAATTCACGATTTCCCAGTAATTCTTGTGGGAGACAGGTGCTACATACTAATTTCCATATGTGAGAAGGTAGCTGAACGCCTGTCCAAAAGCATCTTACTTCTGAGAGTTGAGCACACCCTCAGTCCCTCACACTTCCACACTGCCTGCAGAGTGAGTTTCACACGTCTTCACCAGAGACGATTGCCAGAGGCTTCTGAGTACAAGTTAACAATGCAGACCTGGAGGGTATCTCCAGGTGCAGTAGAGTGGTAATCTTGGAACCTCCTGACTCAGAGTACTGCTACCTTCTCACTGCCATAGGAATGCAGCTAGTTGACAGCTGGCTTCAAGACATGCTTCCCTGTGAGAGCTGAGGACAGGGCAGAACCCTCCTGCATGCTGCCTGACTGTAGGAGTAGCTGCTAACATCCCTATGTTAGTGGCTGGGAGAGGTTGCGGGAAAAGCATGTGTGAGCACTGGGCCTGAACTCCAGTGTATCTGAGTTGAATACAGCGATTTCCAACGGCTTTCCTCAACCAGAGTGTAGCTAGGTTCCAAATCCCATGTACGAGCGGGTAGCAGACATCTGCCTCCCATGCATACACACTTCTGAGAGTTGAGCTTATGGCCTGTACCTCCACATCCAGCCTGCTGGTACCCTTGGCTTCTAAAAGGCCTAGGCTCGCTGTTTGACGGAAGTGCTGGGAGAGGTAATTGGAATCACCCGGCACACAAGACTAGTGCCTCCAAGCTCAGTTCAGCGATTTCCTAGTAATTCCTGTGGTAGACTGGTGCTACATACTAAGTTCCATACGTGAGAGGGTAGCTGAACACCTTGTCCAAAACCATCTTACTTCTGAGAGTTGAGCTCAGCCTCAGTCCCTCACAGTTCGACACTGCCTGCAGAGTGAGTTTCGCAGGTCTTCAGCAGAGACGTTTGCCAGAGGCTTCTGAGACGCAGGGTAACAATGCAGACCTGGAGAGTATCCCCAGGTGCAGTCGACTGGTAATCTTGGAACCTCCTGACTCAGAATACTGCTACCTTCTCACTGCCATAGGAATGCAGCTAGTTGACAGCTGGCTTCAAGACATGCTTCCCTGTGAGAGCTGAGGACAGGGCAGAACCCTCCCGCATGCTGCCTGACTGTAGGAGTAGCTGCTAACATCCTTATGTTAGTGGCTGGGAGAGGTTGCGGGAAAAGCATGTGTGAGAACTGGGCCTGAAATCCCGTGTATCTGAGTTGAATACAGCGATTTCCAACGGCTTTCCTCAACCAGAGTGTAGCTAGGTTCCAAATCCCATGTACGAGCGGGTAGCAGACATCTGCCTCCCATGCATACACACTTCTGAGAGTTGAGCTTATGGCCTGTACCTCCACAGCCAGCCTGCTGGTACCCTTGGCTTCTAAAAGGCCTAGGCTCGCTGTTTGACGGAAGTGCTGGGAGAGGCAATTGGAATCTCCCGGCACACAAGACGAGTGCCTACAAGCTCAATTCACGATTTCCCAGTAATTCTTGTGGTAGACAGGTGCTACATACTAAGTTCCATATGTGAGAAGGTAGCTGAACGCCTTGTCCAAAAGCATCTTACTTCTGAGAGTTGAGCCCACCCTCAGTCCCTCACACTTCCACACTGCCTGCAGAGTGAGTTTCACACGTCTTCACCAGAGACGATTGCCAGAGGTTTCTGAGTACAAGTTAACAATGCAGACCTGGAAGGTATCTCCAGGTGCAGTAGAGTGGTAATCTTGGAACCTCCTGACTCAGAGTACTGCTACCTTCTCACTGCCATAGGAATGCAGCTAGTTGACAGCTGGCTTCAAGACATGCTTCCCTGTGAGAGCTGAGGACAGGGCAGAACCCTCCCGCATCCTGCCTGACTGTAGGAGTAGCTGCTAACATCCTAATGTTAGTGGCTGGGAGAGGTTGCGGGAAAAGCATGTGTGAGCACTGGGCCTGAACTCCCGTGTATCTGAGTTGAATACAGCGATTTCCAATGGCCTTCTTCAATCACAGTGTAGCTAGGTTCCAACTCCCATGTCCGAGTGGGTAGCAGACATCTGCCTCCCATGCATACACACTTCTGAGTGTTGAGCTTATGGCCTGTACCTCCACAGCCAGCCTGCTGGTACCCTTGGCTTCTAAAAGGCCTAGGCTCGCTTTTTGACGGAAGTGCTGGGAGAGGTAATTGGAATCACCCGGCACACAAGACTAGTGCCTTCAAGCTCAGTTCAGCGATTTCCTAGTAATTCCTGTGGTAGACTGGTGCTACATAAGTTCCATACGTGAGAGGGTAGGTGAACGCCTTGTCCAAAACCGTCTTACTTCTGAGAGTTGAGCTCAGCCTCAGTCCCTCACAGTTCCACACTGCCTGCAGAGTGAGTTTCGCAGGTCTTCAGCAGAGACGTTTGCCAGAGGCTTCTGAGACGCAGGGTAACAATGCAGACCTGGAGCGTATCCCCAGGTGCAGTCGACTGGTAATCTTGGAACCTCCTGACTCAGATTACTGCTACCTTCTCACTGCCATAGGAATGCAGCTAGTTGACAGCTGGCTTCAAGACATGCTTCCCTGTGAGAGCTGAGGACAGGGCAGAACCCTCCCGCATGCTGCCTGACTGTAGGAGTAGCTGCTAACATCCTTATGTTAGTGGCTGGGAGAGGTTGCGGGAAAAGCATGTGTGAGCACTGGGCCTGAACTCCCGTGTATCTGAGTTGAATACAGCGATTTCCAACGGCTTTCCTCAACCAGAGTGTAGCTAGGTTCCAACTCCCATGTCCGAGTGGGTAGCAGACACCTGCCTCCCATGCATACACACTTCTAAGAGTTGAGCTTATGGCCTGTACCTCCACAGCCAGCCTGCTGGTACCCTTGGCTTCTTAAAGGCCTAGGCTCGCTGTTTGACGGAAGTGCTGGGAGAGGTAATTGGAATCTCCCGGCACACAAGACGAGTGCCTCCAAGCTCAATTCACGATTTCCCAGTAATTCTTGTGATAGACAGGTGCTACATACTAAGTTCCATATGTGAGAAGGTAGCTGAATGCCTTGTCGAAAAGCATCTTACTTCTGAGAGTTGAGCACACCCTCATTCCCTCACACTTCCACACTGCCTGCATAGTGAGTTTCACACGTCTTCACCAGAGACGATTGCCCGAGGCTTCTGAGTACAAGTTAACAATGCAGACCTGGAGGGTATCTCCAGGTGCAGTAGAGTGGTAATCTTGGAACCTCCTGACTCAGAGTACTGCTACCTTCTCACTGCCACAGGAATGCAGCTAGTTGACAGCTGGCTTCAAGACATGCTTCCCTGTGAGAGCTGAGGACAGGGCAGAACCCTCCCGCATGCTGCCTGACTGTAGGAGTAGCTGCTAACATCCCTATGTTAGTGGCTGGGAGAGGTTGCGGGAAAAGCATGTGTGAGCACTGGGCCTGAACTCCCGTGTTTCTGAGTTGAATACAGCGATTTCCAATGGCCTTCTTCAATCACAGTGTAGCTAGGTTCGAAATCCCATTTCCGAGTGGGTAGCAGACATCTGCCTCCCATGCATACACACTTCTGAGAGTTGAGCTTATGGCCTGTACCTCCACAGCCAGCCTGCTGGTACCCTTGGATTCTAAAAGGCCTAGGCTCGCTGTTTGACGGAAGTGCTGGGAGAGGTAATTGGAATCACCCGGCACACAAGACTAGTGCCTCCAAGCTCAGTTCAGCGATTTCCTAGTAAGTCCTGTGGTAGACCGGTGCTACATACTAAGTTCCATACGTGAGAGGGTAGCTGAACGCCTTGTCCAAAACCATCTTACTTCTGAGAGTTGAGCTCAGCCTCAGTCCCTCACAGTTCGACACTGTCTGCAGAGTGAGTTTCGCAGGTCTTCAGCAGAGACGTTTGCCAGAGGCTTCTGAGACGCAGGGTAACAATGCAGACCTGGAGCGTATCCCCAGGTGCAGTCGACTGGTAATCTTGGAACCTCCTGACTCAGAATACTGCTACCTTCTCACTGCCATAGGAATGCAGCTAGTTGACAGCTGGCTTCAAGACATGCTTCCCTGTGAGAGCTGAGGACAGGGCAGAACCCTCCCGCATGCTGCCTGACTGTAGGAGTAGCTGCTAACATCCTTATGTTAGTGGCTGGGAGACGTTGCGGGAAAAGCATGTGTGAGCACTGGGCCTGAACTCCCGTGTATCTGAGTTGAATACAGCGATTTCCAACGGCTTTCCTCAACCAGAGTGTAGCTAGGTTCCAAATCCCATGTACGAGCGGGTAGCAGACATCTGCCTCCCATGCATACACACTTCTGAGAGTTGAGCTTATGGCCTGTACCTCCACAGCCAGCCTGCTGGTACCCTTGGCTTCTAAAAGGCCTAGGCTCGCTGTTTGACGGAAGTGCTGGGAGAGGTAATTGGAATCACCCGGCACACAAGACTAGTGCCTCCAAGTCAGTTCAGCGATTTCCTAGTAATTCCTGTGGTAGACTGGTGCTACATACTAAGTTCCATACGTGAGAGGGTAGCTGAACGCCTTGTCCAAAACCATCTTACTTCTGAGAGTTGAGCTCAGCCTCAGTCCCTCACAGTTCGACACTGCCTGCAGAGTGAGTTTCGCAGGTCTTCAGCAGAGACGTTTGCGAGAGGCTTCTGAGACGCAGGGTAACAATGCACACCTGGAGGGTATCCCCAGGTGCAGTCGACTGGTAATCTTGGAACCTCCTGACTCAGAATACTGCTACATTCTCACTGCCATAGGAATGCAGCTAGTTGACAGCTGGCTTCAAGACATGCTTCCCTGTGAGAGCTGAGGACAGGGCAGAACCCTCCCGCATGCTGCCTGACTGTAGGAGTAGCTGCTAACATCCTTATGTTAGTGGCTGGGAGAGGTTGCGGGAAAAGCATGTGTGAGCACTGGGCCTGAACTCCCGTGTATCTGAGTTGAATACAGCGATTTCCAACGGCTTTCCTCAACCAGAGTGTAGCTAGGTTCCAAATCCCATGTACGAGCGGGTAGCAGACATCTGCCCTCCATGCATGCACACTTCTGAGAGGTGAGCTTATGGCCTGTACCTCCACAGCCAGCCTGCTGGTACCCTTGGCTTCTAAAAGGCCTAGGCTCGCTGTTTGACGGAAGTGCTGGGAGAGGTAATTGGAATCTCCCGGCACAAAAGACGAGTGCCTCCAAGCTCAATTCACGATTTCCCAGTAATTCTTGTGGGAGACAGGTGCTACATACTAATTTCCATATGTGAGAAGGTAGCTGAACGCCTGTCCAAAAGCATCTTACTTCTGAGAGTTGAGCACACCCTCAGTCCCTCACACTTCCACACTGCCTGCAGAGTGAGTTTCACACGTCTTCACCAGAGACGATTGCCAGAGGCTTCTGAGTACAAGTTAACAATGCAGACCTGGAGGGTATCTCCAGGTGCAGTAGAGTGGTAATCTTGGAACCTCCTGACTCAGAGTACTGCTACCTTCTCACTGCCATAGGAATGCAGCTAGTTGACAGCTGGCTTCAAGACATGCTTCCCTGTGAGAGCTGAGGACAGGGCAGAACCCTCCCGCATGCTGCCTGACTGTAGGAGTAGCTGCTAACATCCTTATGTTAGTGGCTGGGAGAGGTTGCGGGAAAAGCATGTGTGAGAACTGGGCCTGAAATCCCGTGTATCTGAGTTGAATACAGCGATTTCCAACGGCTTTCCTCAACCAGATTGTAGCTATGTTCCAAATCCCATGTACGAGCGGGTAGCAGACATCTGCCTCCCATGCATACACACTTCTGAGAGTTGAGCTTATGGCCTGTACCTCCACAGCCAGCCTGCTGGTACCCTTGGCTTCTAAAAGGCCTAGGCTCGCTGTTTGACGGAAGTGCTGGGAGAGGCAATTGGAATCTCCCGGCACACAAGACGAGTGCCTACAAGCTCAATTCACGATTTCCCAGTAATTCTTGTGGTAGACAGGTGCTACATACTAAGTTCCATATGTGAGAAGGTAGCTGAACGCCTTGTCCAAAAGCATCTTACTTCTGAGAGTTGAGCCCACCCTCAGTCCCTCACACTTCCACACTGCCTGCAGAGTGAGTTTCACACGTCTTCACCAGAGACGATTGCCAGAGGTTTCTGAGTACAAGTTAACAATGCAGACCTGGAAGGTATCTCCAGGTGCAGTAGAGTGGTAATCTTGGAACCTCCTGACTCAGAGTACTGCTACTTTCTCACTGCCATAGGAATGCAGCTAGTTGACAGCTGGCTTCAAGACATGCTTCCCTGTGAGAGCTGAGGACAGGGCAGAACCCTCCCGCATCCTGCCTGACTGTAGGAGTAGCTGCTAACATCCTAATGTTAGTGGCTGGGAGAGGTTGCGGGAAAAGCATGTGTGAGCACTGGGCCTGAACTCCCGTGTATCTGAGTTGAATACAGCGATTTCCAATGGCCTTCTTCAATCACAGTGTAGCTAGGTTCCAACTCCCATGTCCGAGTGGGTAGCAGACATCTGCCTCCCATGCATACACACTTCTGAGTGTTGAGCTTATGGCCTGTACCTCCACAGCCAGCCTGCTGGTACCCTTGGCTTCTAAAAGGCCTAGGCTCGCTGTTTGACGGAAGTGCTGGGAGAGGTAATTGGAATCACCCGGCACACAAGACTAGTGCCTTCAAGCTCAGTTCAGCGATTTCCTAGTAATTCCTGTGGTAGACTGGTGCTACATAAGTTCCATACGTGAGAGGGTAGGTGAACGCCTTGTCCAAAACCGTCTTACTTCTGAGAGTTGAGCTCAGCCTCAGTCCCTCACAGTTCCACACTGCCTGCAGAGTGAGTTTCGCAGGTCTTCAGCAGAGACGTTTGCCAGAGGCTTCTGAGACGCAGGGTAACAATGCAGACCTGGAGCGTATCCCCAGGTGCAGTCGACTGGTAATCTTGGAACCTCCTGACTCAGATTACTGCTACCTTCTCACTGCCATAGGAATGCAGCTAGTTGACAGCTGGCTTCAAGACATGCTTCCCTGTGAGAGCTGAGGACACGGCAGAACCCTCCCGCATGCTGCCTGACTGTAGGAGTAGCTGCTAACATCCTTATGTTAGTGGCTGGGAGAGGTTGCGGGAAAAGCATGTGTGAGCACTGGGCCTGAACTCCCGTGTATCTGAGTTGAATACAGCGATTTCCAACGGCTTTCCTCAACCAGAGTGTAGCTAGGTTCCAACTCCCATGTCCGAGTGGGTAGCAGACACCTGCCTCCCATGCATACACACTTCTAAGAGTTGAGCTTATGGCCTGTACCTCCACAGCCAGCCTGCTGGTACCCTTGGCTTCTTAAAGGCCTGGCTCGCTGTTTGACGGAAGTGCTGGGAGAGGTAATTGGAATCTCCCGGCACAAAAGACGAGTGCCTCCAAGCTCAATTCACGATTTCCCAGTAATTCTTGTGGGAGACAGGTGCTACATACTAATTTCCATATGTGAGAAGGTAGCTGAACGCCTGTCCAAAAGCATCTTACTTCTGAGAGTTGAGCACACCCTCAGTCCCTCACACTTCCACACTGCCTGCAGAGTGAGTTTCACACGTCTTCACCAGAGACGATTGCCAGAGGCTTCTGAGTACAAGTTAACAATGCAGACCTGGAGGGTATCTCCAGGTGCAGTAGAGTGGTAATCTTGGAACCTCCTGACTCAGAGTACTGCTACCTTCTCACTGCCATAGGAATGCAGCTAGTTGACAGCTGGCTTCAAGACATGCTTCCCTGTGAGAGCTGAGGACAGGGCAGAACCCTCCTGCATGCTGCCTGACTGTAGGAGTAGCTGCTAACATCCCTATGTTAGTGGCTGGGAGAGGTTGCGGGAAAAGCATGTGTGAGCACTGGGCCTGAACTCCAGTGTATCTGAGTTGAATACAGCGATTTCCAACGGCTTTCCTCAACCAGAGTGTAGCTAGGTTCCAAATCCCATGTACGAGCGGGTAGCAGACATCTGCCTCCCATGCATACACACTTCTGAGAGTTGAGCTTATGGCCTGTACCTCCACATCCAGCCTGCTGGTACCCTTGGCTTCTAAAAGGCCTAGGCTCGCTCTTTGACGGAAGTGCTGGGAGAGGTAATTGGAATCACCCGGCACACAAGACTAGTGCCTCCAAGCTCAGTTCAGCGATTTCCTAGTAATTCCTGTGGTAGACTGGTGCTACATACTAAGTTCCATACGTGAGAGGGTATCTGAACACCTTGTCCAAAACCATCTTACTTCTGAGAGTTGAGCTCAGCCTCAGTCCCTCACAGTTCGACACTGCCTGCAGAGTGAGTTTCGCAGGTCTTCAGCAGAGACGTTTGCCAGAGGCTTCTGAGACGCAGGGTAACAATGCAGACCTGGAGAGTATCCCCAGGTGCAGTCGACTGGTAATCTTGGAACCTCCTGACTCAGAATACTGCTACCTTCTCACTGCCATAGGAATGCAGCTAGTTGACAGCTGGCTTCAAGACATGCTTCCCTGTGAGAGCTGAGGACAGGGCAGAACCCTCCCGCATGCTGCCTGACTGTAGGAGTAGCTGCTAACATCCTTATGTTAGTGGCTGGGAGAGGTTGCGGGAAAAGCATGTGTGAGAACTGGGCCTGAAATCCCGTGTATCTGAGTTGAATACAGCGATTTCCAACGGCTTTCCTCAACCAGAGTGTAGCTAGGTTCCAAATCCCATGTACGAGCGGGTAGCAGACATCTGCCTCCCATGCATACACACTTCTGAGAGTTGAGCTTATGGCCTGTACCTCCACAGCCAGCCTGCTGGTACCCTTGGCTTCTAAAAGGCCTAGGCTCGCTGTTTGACGGAAGTGCTGGGAGAGGCAATTGGAATCTCCCGGCACACAAGACGAGTGCCTACAAGCTCAATTCACGATTTCCCAGTAATTCTTGTGGTAGACAGGTGCTACATACTAAGTTCCATATGTGAGAAGGTAGCTGAACGCCTTGTCCAAAAGCATCTTACTTCTGAGAGTTGAGCCCACCCTCAGTCCCTCACACTTCCACACTGCCTGCAGAGTGAGTTTCACACGTCTTCACCAGAGACGATTGCCAGAGGTTTCTGAGTACAAGTTAACAATGCAGACCTGGAAGGTATCTCCAGGTGCAGTAGAGTGGTAATCTTGGAACCTCCTGACTCAGAGTACTGCTACCTTCTCACTGCCATAGGAATGCAGCTAGTTGACAGCTGGCTTCAAGACATGCTTCCCTGTGAGAGCTGAGGACAGGGCAGAACCCTCCCGCATCCTGCCTGACTGTAGGAGTAGCTGCTAACATCCTAATGTTAGTGGCTGGGAGAGGTTGCGGGAAAAGCATGTGTGAGCACTGGGCCTGAACTCCCGTGTATCTGAGTTGAATACAGCGATTTCCAATGGCCTTCTTCAATCACAGTGTGGCTAGGTTCCAACTCCCATGTCCGAGTGGGTAGCAGACATCTGCCTCCCATGCATACACACTTCTGAGTGTTGAGCTTATGGCCTGTACCTCCACAGCCAGCCTGCTGGTACCCTTGGCTTCTAAAAGGCCTAGGCTCGCTGTTTGACGGAAGTGCTGGGAGAGGTAATTGGAATCACCCGGCACACAAGACTATTGCCTTCAAGCTCAGTTCAGCGATTTCCTAGTAATTCCTGTGGTAGACTGGTGCTACATAAGTTCCATACGTGAGAGGGTAGGTGAACGCCTTGTCCAAAACCGTCTTACTTCTGAGAGTTGAGCTCAGCCTCAGTCCCTCACAGTTCCACACTGCCTGCAGAGTGAGTTTCGCAGGTCTTCAGCAGAGACGTTTGCCAGAGGCTTCTGAGACGCAGGGTAACAATGCAGACCTGGAGCGTATCCCCAGGTGCAGTCGACTGGTAATCTTGGAACCTCCTGACTCAGATTACTGCTACCTTCTCACTGCCATAGGAATGCAGCTAGTTGACAGCTGGCTTCAAGACATGCTTCCCTGTGAGAGCTGAGGACACGGCAGAACCCTCCCGCATGCTGCCTGACTGTAGGAGTAGCTGCTAACATCCTTATGTTAGTGGCTGGGAGAGGTTGCGGGAAAAGCATGTGTGAGCACTGGGCCTGAACTCCCGTGTATCTGAGTTGAATACAGCGATTTCCAACGGCTTTCCTCAACCAGAGTGTAGCTAGGTTCCAACTCCCATGTCCGAGTGGGTAGCAGACACCTGCCTCCCATGCATACACACTTCTAAGAGTTGAGCTTATGGCCTGTACCTCCACAGCCAGCCTGCTGGTACCCTTGGCTTCTTAAAGGCCTAGGCTCGCTGTTTGACGGAAGTGCTGGGAGAGGTAATTGGAATCTCCCGGCACACAAGACGAGTGCCTCCAAGCTCAATTCACGATTTCCCAGTAATTCTTGTGGTAGACAGGTGCTACATACTAAGTTCCATATGTGAGAAGGTAGCTGAATGCCTTGTCCAA
The DNA here is from genome assembly GCF_053574225.1 of Canis aureus. Taxonomy (NCBI): domain Eukaryota; kingdom Metazoa; phylum Chordata; class Mammalia; order Carnivora; family Canidae; genus Canis; species Canis aureus. Next base: position 4,393,683 of record NC_135630.1, read on the forward strand.
AAGCATCTTACTTCTGAGAGTTGAGCACACCCTCATTCCCTCACACTTCCACACTGCCTGCATAGTGAGTTTCACACGTCTTCACCAGAGACGATTGCCCGAGGCTTCTGAGTACAAGTTAACAATGCAGACCTGGAGGGTATCTCCAGGTGCAGTAGAGTGGTAATCTTGGAACCTCCTGACTCAGAGTACTGCTACCTTCTCACTGCCACAGGAATGCAGCTAGTTGACAGCTGGCTTCAAGACATGCTTCCCTGTGAGAGCTGAGGACAGGGCAGAACCCTCCCGCATGCTGCCTGACTGTAGGAGTAGCTACTAACATCCCTATGTTAGTGGCTGGGAGAGGTTGCGGGAAAAGCATGTGTGAGCACTGGGCCTGAACTCCCGTGTATCTGAGTTGAATACAGCGATTTCCAATGGCCTTCTTCAATCACAGTGTAGCTAGGTTCGAAATCCCATTTCCGAGTGGGTAGCAGACATCTGCCTCCCATGCATACACACTTCTGAGAGTTGAGCTTATGGCCTGTACCTCCACAGCCAGCCTGCTGGTACCCTTGGATTCTAAAAGGCCTAGGCTCGCTGTTTGACGGAAGTGCTGGGAGAGGTAATTGGAATCACTCGGCACACAAGACTAGTGCCTCCAAGCTCAGTTCAGCGATTTCCTAGTAAGTCCTGTGGTAGACCGGTGCTACATACTAAGTTCCATACGTGAGAGGGTAGCTGAACGCCTTGTCCAAAACCATCTTACTTCTGAGAGTTGAGCTCAGCCTCAGTCCCTCACAGTTCGACACTGTCTGCAGAGTGAGTTTCGCAGGTCTTCAGCAGAGACGTTTGCCAGAGGCTTCTGAGACGCAGGGTAACAATGCAGACCTGGAGCGTATCCCCAGGTGCAGTCGACTGGTAATCTTGGAACCTCCTGACTCAGAATACTGCTACCTTCTCACTGCCATAGGAATGCAGCTAGTTGACAGCTGGCTTCAAGACATGCTTCCCTGTGAGAGCTGAGGACAGGGCAGAACCCTCCCGCATGCTGCCTGACTGTAGGAGTAGCTGCTAACATCCTTATGTTAGTGGCTGGGAGACGTTGCGGGAAAAGCATGTGTGAGCACTGGGCCTGAACTCCCGTGTATCTGAGTTGAATACAGCGATTTCCAACGGCTTTCCTCAACCAGAGTGTAGCTAGGTTCCAAATCCCATGTACGAGCGGGTAGCAGACATCTGCCTCCCATGCATACACACTTCTGAGAGTTGAGCTTATGGCCTGTACCTCCACAGCCAGCCTGCTGGTACCCTTGGCTTCTAAAAGGCCTAGGCTCGCTGTTTGACGGAAGTGCTGGGAGAGGTAATTGGAATCACCCGGCACACAAGACTAGTGCCTCCAAGTCAGTTCAGCGATTTCCTAGTAATTCCTGTGGTAGACTGGTGCTACATACTAAGTTCCATACGTGAGAGGGTAGCTGAACGCCTTGTCCAAAACCATCTTACTTCTGAGAGTTGAGCTCAGCCTCAGTCCCTCACAGTTCGACACTGCCTGCAGAGTGAGTTTCGCAGGTCTTCAGCAGAGACGTTTGCGAGAGGCTTCTGAGACGCAGGGTAACAATGCACACCTGGAGGGTATCCCCAGGTGCAGTCGACTGGTAATCTTGGAACCTCCTGACTCAGAATACTGCTACATTCTCACTGCCATAGGAATGCAGCTAGTTGACAGCTGGCTTCAAGACATGCTTCCCTGTGAGAGCTGAGGACAGGGCAGAACCCTCCCGCATGCTGCCTGACTGTAGGAGTAGCTGCTAACATCCTTATGTTAGTGGCTGGGAGAGGTTGCGGGAAAAGCATGTGTGAGCACTGGGCCTGAACTCCCGTGTATCTGAGTTGAATACAGCGATTTCCAACGGCTTTCCTCAACCAGAGTGTAGCTAGGTTCCAAATCCCATGTACGAGCGGGTAGCAGACATCTGCCCTCCATGCATGCACACTTCTGAGAGGTGAGCTTATGGCCTGTACCTCCACAGCCAGCCTGCTGGTACCCTTGGCTTCTAAAAGGCCTAGGCTCGCTGTTTGACGGAAGTGCTGGGAGAGGTAATTGGAATCTCCCGGCACAAAAGACGAGTGCCTCCAAGCTCAATTCACGATTTCCCAGTAATTCTTGTGGGAGACAGGTGCTACATACTAATTTCCATATGTGAGAAGGTAGCTGAACGCCTGTCCAAAAGCATCTTACTTCTGAGAGTTGAGCACACCCTCAGTCCCTCACACTTCGACACTGCCTGCAGAGTGAGTTTCACACGTCTTCACCAGAGACGATTGCCAGAGGCTTCTGAGTACAAGTTAACAATGCAGACCTGGAGGGTATCTCCAGGTGCAGTAGAGTGGTAATCTTGGAACCTCCTGACTCAGAGTACTGCTACCTTCTCACTGCCATAGGAATGCAGCTAGTTGACAGCTGGCTTCAAGACATGCTTCCCTGTGAGAGCTGAGGACAGGGCAGAACCCTCCTGCATGCTGCCTGACTGTAGGAGTAGCTGCTAACATCCCTATGTTAGTGGCTGGGAGAGGTTGCGGGAAAAGCATGTGTGAGCACTGGGCCTGAACTCCCGTGTATCTGAGTTGAATACAGCGATTTCCAATGGCCTTCTTCAATCACAGTGTAGCTAGTTTCCAACTCCCATGTCCGAGTGGGTAGCAGACATCTGCCTCCCATGCATACACACTTCTGAGAGTTGAGGTTATGGCCTGTACCTCCACATCCAGCCTTCTGGTACCCTTGGCTTCTAAAAGGCCTAGGCTCGCTGTTTGACGGAAGTGCTGGGAGAGGTAATTGGAATCTCCCGGCACAAAAGACGAGTGCCTCCAAGCTCAATTCACGATTTCCCAGTAATTCTTGTGGGAGACAGGTGCTACATACTAATTTACATATGTGAGAAGGTAGCTGAACGCCTGTCCAAAAGCATCTTACTTCTGAGAGTTGAGCACACCCTCAGTCCCTCACACTTCCACACTGCCTGCAGAGTGAGTTTCACACGTCTTCACCAGAGACGATTGCCAGAGGCTTCTGAGTACAAGTTAACAATGCAGACCTGGAGGGTATCTCCAGGTGCAGTAGAGTGGTAATCTTGGAACCTCCTGACTCAGAGTACTGCTACCTTCTCACTGCCATAGGAATGCAGCTAGTTGACAGCTGGCTTCAAGACATGCTTCCCTGTGAGAGCTGAGGACAGGGCAGAACCCTCCTGCATGCTGCCTGACTGTAGGAGTAGCTGCTAACATCCCTATGTTAGTGGCTGGGAGAGGTTGCGGGAAAAGCATGTGTGAGCACTGGGCCTGAACTCCCGTGTATCTGAGTTGAATACAGCGATTTCCAATGGCCTTCTTCAATCACAGTGTAGCTAGGTTCCAACTCCCATGTCCGAGTGGGTAGCAGACATCTGCCTCCCATGCATACACACTTCTGAGAGTTGAGCTTATGGCCTGTACCTCCACATCCAGCCTTCTGGTACCCTTGGCTTCTAAAAGGCCTAGGCTCGCTGTTTGACGGAAGTGCTGGGAGAGGTAATTGGAATCACCCGGCACACAAGACTAGTGCCTCCAAGCTCAGTTCAGCGATTTCCTAGTAATTCCTGTGGTAGACTGGTGCTACATACTGAGTTCCATACGTGAGAGGGTAGCTGAACACCTTGTCCAAAACCATCTTACTTCTGAGAGTTGAGCTCAGCCTCAGTCCCTCACAGTTCGACACTGCCTGCAGAGTGAGTTTCGCAGGTCTTCAGCAGAGACGTTTGCCAGAGGCTTCTGAGACGCAGGGTAACAATGCAGACCTGGAGGGTATCCCCAGGTGCAGTCGACTGGTAATCTTGGAACCTCCTGACTCAGAATACTGCTACCTTCTCACTGCCATAGGAATGCAGCTAGTTGACAGCTGGCTTCAAGACATGCTTCCCTGTGAGAGCTGAGGACAGGGCAGAACCCTCCCGCATGCTGCCTGACTGTAGGAGTAGCTGCTAACATCCTTATGTTAGTGGCTGGGAGAGGTTGCGGGAAAAGCATGTGTGAGCACTGGGCCTGAACTCCCGTGTATCTGAGTTGAATACAGCGATTTCCAACGGCTTTCCTCAACCAGAGTGTAGCTAGTTTCCAAATCCCATGTACGAGCGTGTAGCAGACATCTGCCCTCCATGCATACACACTTCTGAGAGGTGAGCTTATGGCCTGTACCTCCACAGCCAGCCTGCTGGTACCCTTGGCTTCTAAAAGGCCTAGGCTCGCTGTTTGACGGAATCTGGGTGAGGTAATTGGAATCTCCCGGCACACAAGACGAGTGCCTCCAAGCTCAATTCACGATTTCCCAGTAATTCTTGTGGGAGACAGGTGCTACATACTAATTTCCATATGTGAGAAGGTAGCTGAACGCGTGTCCAAAAGCATCTTACTTCTGAGAGTTGAGCACACCCTCAGTCCCTCACACTTCCACAATGCCTGCAGAGTGAGTTTCACACGTCTTCACCAGAGACGATTGCCAGAGGCTTCTGAGTACAAGTTAACAATGCAGACCTGGAGGGTATCTCCAGGTGCAGTAGAGTGGTAATCTTGGAACCTCCTGACTCAGAGTACTGCTACCTTCTCACTGCCATAGGAATGCAGCTAGTTGTCAGCGGGCTTCAAGACAGCTTCCCTGTGAGAGCTGAGGACAGGGCAGAACCCTCCCGCATGCTGCATGACTGTAGGAGTAGCTGCTAACATCCCTATGTTAGTGGCTGGGAGAGGTTGCGGGAAAAGCATGTGTGAGCACTGGGCCTGAACTCCCGTGTATCTGAGTTGAATACAGCGATTTCCAATGGCCTTCTTCAATCACAGTGTAGCTAGGTTCCAACTCCCATGTCCGAGTGGGTAGCAGACATCTGCCTCCCATGCATACACACTTCTGAGAGTTGAGCTTATGGCCTGTACCTCCACATCCAGCCTTCTGGTACCCTTGGCTTCTAAAAGGCCTAGGCTCGCTGTTTGACGGAAGTGCTGGGAGAGGTAATTGGAATCACCCGGCACACAAGACTAGTGCCTCCAAGCTCAGTTCAGCGATTTCCTAGTAATTCCTGTGGTAGACTGGTGCTACATACTAAGTTCCATACGTGAGAGGGTAGCTGAACACCTTGTCCAAAACCATCTTACTTCTGAGAGTTGAGCTCAGCCTCAGTCCCTCACAGTTCGACACTGCCTGCAGAGTGAGTTTCGCAGGTCTTCAGCAGAGACGTTTGCCAGAGGCTTCTGAGACGCAGGGTAACAATGCAGACCTGGAGGGTATCCCCAGGTGCAGTCGACTGGTAATCTTGGAACCTCCTGACTCAGAATACTGCTACCTTCTCACTACCATAGGAATGCAGCTAGTTGACAGCTGGCTTCAAGACATGCTTCCCTGTGAGAGCTGAGGACAGGGCAGAACCCTCCCGCATGCTGCCTGACTGTAGGAGTAGCTGCTAACATCCTTATGTTAGTGGCTGGGAGAGGTTGCGGGAAAAGCATGTGTGAGAACTGGGCCTGAACTAGCGTGTATCTGAGTTGAATACAGCGATTTCCAACGGCTTTCCTCAACCAGAGTGTAGCTAGGTTCCAAATCCCATGTACGAGCGGGTAGCAGACATCTGCCTCCCATGCATACACACTTCTGAGAGTTGAGCTTATGGCCTGTACCTCCACAGCCAGCCTGCTGGTACCCTTGGCTTCTAAAAGGCCTAGGCTCGCTGTTTGACGGAAGTGCTGGGAGAGGCAATTGGAATCTCCCGGCACACAAGACGAGTGCCTCCAAGCTCAATTCACGATTTCCCAGTAATTCTTGTGGTAGACAGGTGCTACATACTAAGTTCCATATGTGAGAAGGTAGCTGAACGCCTTGTCCAAAAGCATCTTACTACTGAGAGTTGAGCCCACCCTCAGTCCCTCACACTTCCACACTGCCTGCAGAGTGAGTTTCACACGTCTTCACCAGAGACGATTGCCAGAGGCTTCTGAGTACAAGTTAACAATGCAGACCTGGAAGGTATCTCCAGGTGCAGTAGAGTGGTAATCTTGGAACCTCCTGACTCAGAGTACTGCTACCTTCTCACTGCCATTGGAATGCAGCTAGTTGACAGCTGGCTTCAAGACATGCTTCCCTGTGAGAGCTGAGGACAGGGCAGAACCCTCCCGCATCCTGCCTGACTGTAGGAGTAGCTGCTAACATCCTAATGTTAGTGGCTGGGAGAGGTTGCGGGAAAAGCATGTGTGAGCACTGGGCCTGCACTCCCGTGTATCTGAGTTGAATACAGCGATTTCCAATGGCCTTCTTCAATCACAGTGTAGCTAGGTTTCATCTCCCATGTCCGAGTGGGTAGCAGACATCTGCCTCCCATGCATACACACTTCTGAGTGTTGAGCTTATGGCCTGTACCTCCACAGCCAGCCTGCTTGTACCCTTGGCTTCTAAAAGGCCTAGGCTCGCTGTTTGACGGAAGTGCTGGGAGAGGTAATTGGAATCACCCGGCACACAAGACTAGTGCCTTCAAGCTCAGTTCAGCGATTTCCTAGTAATTCCTGTGGTAGACTGGTGCTACATAAGTTCCATACGTGAGAGGGTAGGTGAACGCCTTGTCCAAAACCGTCTTACTTCTGAGAGTTGAGCTCAGCCTCAGTCCCTCACAGTTCCACACTGCCTGCAGAGTGAGTTTCGCAGGTCTTCAGCAGAGACGTTTGCCAGAGGCTTCTGAGACGCAGGGTAACAATGCAGACCTGGAGGGTAACCCAGGTGCAGTCGACTGGTAATCTTGGAACCTCCTGACTCAGAATACTGCTACCTTCTCACTGCCAAAGGAATGCAGCTAGTTGACAGCTGGCTTCAAGACATGCTTCCCTGTGAGAGCTGAGGACAGGGCAGAACCCTCCCGCATGCTGCCTGACTGTAGGAGTAGCTGCTAACATCCTTATGTTAGTGGCTGGGAGAGGTTGCGGGAAAAGCATGTGTGAGCCCTGGGCCTGAACTCCCGTGTATCTGAGTTGAATACAGCGATTTCCAACGGCTTTCCTCAACCAGAGTGTAGCTAGGTTCCAAATCCCATGTACGAGCGGGTAGCAGACATCTGCCTCCCATGCATACACACTTCTGAGAGTTGAGCTTATGGCCTGTACCTCCACATCCAGCCTGCTGGTACCCTTGGCTTCTAAAAGGCCTAGGCTCGCTGTTTGACGGAAGTGCTGGGAGAGGTAATTGGAATCTCCCGGCACACAAGACTAGTGCCTCTAAGCTCAATTCACGATTTCCCAGTAATTCTTGTGGTAGACAGGTGCTACATACTAAGTTCCATATGTGAGAAGGTAGCTGAACGCCTGTCCAAAAGCATCTTACTTCTGAGAGTAGAGCACACCCTCAGTCCCTCACAATTCCACACTGCCTGCAGAGTGAGTTTCACACGTCTTCACCAGAGACGATTGCCAGAGGCTTCTGAGTACAAGTTAACAATGCAGAACTGGAGGGTATCTCCAGGTGCAGTAGAGTGGTAATCTTGGAACCTCCTGACTCAGAGTACTGCTACCTTCTCACTGCCATAGGAATGCAGCTAGTTGACAGCTGGCTTCAAGACATGCTTCCCTGTGAGAGCTGAGGACAGGGCAGAACCGTCCCGCATCCTGCCTGACTGTAGAAGTAGCTGCTATCATCCTAATGTTAGTGGCTGGGAGAGGTTGCGGGAAAAGCATGTGTGAGCACTGGGCCTGAACTCCCGTGTATCTGAGTTGAATACAGCGATTTCCAATGGCCTTCTTCAATCACAGTGTAGCTAGGTTCCAACTCCCATGTCCGAGTGGGTAGCAGACATCTGCCTCCCATGCATACACACTTCTGAGAGTTGAGCTTATGGCCTGTACCTCCACAGCCAGCCTGCTGGTACCCTTGGCTTCTAAAAGGCCTAGGCTCGCTGTTTGGCGGAAGTGCTGGGAGAGGTAATTGGAGTCACCCGGCACACAAGACTAGTGCCTCCAAGCTCAGTTCTGCGATTTCCTAGTAATTCCTGTGGTAGACTGGTGCTATATACTAAGTTCCATACGTGAGAGGGTAGCTGAACGCCTTGTCCAAATCCATCTTACTTCTGAGAGTTGAGCTCAGCCTCAGTCCCTCACAGTTCCACACTGCCTACAGAGTGAGTTTCGCAGGTCTTCAGCAGAGACGTTTGCCAGAGGCTCTGAGACGCAGGGTAACAATGCAGACCTGGAGGGTATCCCCAGGTGCAGTCGACTGGTAATCTTGGAACCTCCTGACTCAGAATACTGCTACCTTCTCACTGCCATAGGAATGCAGCTAGTTGACAGCTGGCTTCAAGACATGCTTCCCTGTGAGAGCTGAGGACAGGGCAGAACCCTCCCGCATGCTGCCTGACTGTAGGAGTAGCTGCTAACATCCTTATGTTAGTGGCTGGGAGAGGTTGCGGGAATAGCATGTGTGAGCACTGGGCTGAACTCCAGTGTATCTGAGTTGAATACAGCGATTTCCAACGGCTTTCCTCAACCAGAGTGTAGCTAGGTTCCAAATCCCATGTACGAGCGGGTAGCAGACATCTGCCTCCCATGCATACACACTTCTGAGAGTTGAGCTTATGGCCTGTACCTCCACATCCAGCCTGCTGGTACCCTTGGCTTCTAAAAGGCCTAGGCTCGCTGTTTGACGGAAGTGCTGGGAGAGGTAATTGGAATCACCCAGCACACAAGACTAGTGCCTCCAAGCTCAGTTCAGCGATTTCCTAGTAATTCCTGTGGTAGACTGGTGCTACATACTAAGTTCCATACGTGATAGGGTAGCTGAACGCCTTGTCCAAAACCATCTTACTTCTGAGAGTTGAGCTCAGCCTCAGTCCCTCACAGTTCGACACTGCCTGCAGAGTGAGTTTCGCAGGTCTTCAGCAGAGACGTTTGCCAGAGGCTTCTGAGACGCAGGGTAACAATGCAGACCTGGAGGGTATCCCCAGGTGCAGTCGACTGGTAATCTTGGAACCTCCTGACTCAGAATAATGCTACCTTGTCACTGCCATAGGAATGCAGCTAGTTCACAGCTGGCTTCAAGACATGCTTCCCTGTGAGAGCTGAGGACAGGGCAGAACCCTCCCGCATGCTGCCTGACTGTAGGAGTAGCTGCTAACATCCTTATGTTAGTGGCTGGGAGAGGTTGCGGGAAAAGCATGTGTGAGCACTGGGCCTGAACTCCCGTGTATCTGAGTTGAATACAGCGATTTCCAACGGCTTTCCTCAACCAGAGTGTAGCTAGTTTCCAAATCCCATGTACGAGCGTGTAGCAGACATCTGCCCTCCATGCATACACACTTCTGAGAGGTGAGCTTATGGCCTGTACCTCCACAGCCAGCCTGCTGGTACCCTTGGCTTCTAAAAGGCCTAGGCTCGCTGTTTGACGGAAGTGCTGGGTGAGGTAATTGGAATCTCCCGGCACACAAGACGAGTGCCTCCAAGCTCAATTCACGATTTCCCAGTAATTCTTGTGGGAGACAGGTGCTACATACTAATTTCCATATGTGAGAAGGTAGCTGAACGCCTGTCCAAAAGCATCTTACTTCTGAGAGTTGAGCACACCCTCAGTCCCTCACACTTCCACACTGCCTGCAGAGTGAGTTTCACACGTCTTCACCAGAGACGATTGCCAGAGGCTTCTGAGTACAAGTTAACAATGCAGACCTGGAGGGTATCTCCAGGTGCAGTAGAGTGGTAATCTTGGAACCTCCTGACTCAGAGTACTGCTACCTTCTCACTGCCATAGGAATGCAGCTAGTTGTCAGCTGGCTTCAAGACAGCTTCCCTGTGAGAGCTGAGGACAGGGCAGAACCCTCCCGCATGCTGCATGACTGTAGGAGTAGCTGCTAACATCCCTATGTTAGTGGCTGGGAGAGGTTGCGGGAAAAGCATGTGTGAGCACTGGGCCTGAACTCCCGTGTATCTGAGTTGAATACAGCGATTTCCAATGGCCTTCTTCAATCACAGTGTAGCTAGGTTCCAACTCCCATGTCCGAGTGGGTAGCAGACATCTGCCTCCCATGCATACACACTTCTGAGAGTTGAGCTTATGGCCTGTACCTCCACATCCAGCCTTCTGGTACCCTTGGCTTCTAAAAGGCCTAGGCTCGCTGTTTGACGGAAGTGCTGGGAGAGGTAATTGGAATCACCCGGCACACAAGACTAGTGCCTCCAAGCTCAGTTCAGCGATTTCCTAGTAATTCCTGTGGTAGACTGGTGCTACATACTAAGTTCCATACGTGAGAGGGTAGCTGAACACCTTGTCCAAAACCATCTTACTTCTGAGAGTTGAGCTCAGCCTCAGTCCCTCACAGTTCGACACTGCCTGCAGAGTGAGTTTCGCAGGTCTTCAGCAGAGACGTTTGCCAGAGGCTTCTGAGACGCAGGGTAACAATGCAGACCTGGAGGGTATCCCCAGGTGCAGTCGACTGGTAATCTTGGAACCTCCTGACTCAGAATACTGCTACCTTCTCACTACCATAGGAATGCAGCTAGTTGACAGCTGGCTTCAAGACATGCTTCCCTGTGAGAGCTGAGGACAGGGCAGAACCCTCCCGCATGCTGCCTGACTGTAGGAGTAGCTGCTAACATCCTTATGTTAGTGGCTGGGAGAGGTTCCGGGAAAAGCATGTGTGAGAACTGGGCCTGAACTCCCGTGTATCTGAGTTGAATACAGCGATTTCCAACGGCTTTCCTCAACCAGAGTGTAGCTAGGTTCCAAATCCCATGTACGAGCGGGTAGCAGACATCTGCCTCCCATGCATACACACTTCTGAGAGTTGAGCTTATGGCCTGTACCTATACAGCCAGCCTGCTGGTACCCTTGGCTTCTAAAAGGCCTAGGCTCGCTGTTTGACGGAAGTGCTGGGAGAGGCAATTGGAATCTCCCGGCACACAAGACGAGTGCCTCCAAGCTCAATTCACGATTTCCCAGTAATTCTTGTGGTAGACAGGTGCTACATACTAAGTTCCATATGTGAGAAGGTAGCTGAACGCCTTGTCCAAAAGCATCTTACTTCTGAGAGTTGAGCCCACCCTCAGTCCCTCACACTTCCACACTGCCTGCAGAGTGAGTTTCACACGTCTTCACCAGAGACGATTGCCAGAGGCTTCTGAGTACAAGTTAACAATGCAGACCTGGAAGGTATCTCCAGGTGCAGTAGAGTGGTAATCTTGGAACCTCCTGACTCAGAGTACTGCTACCTTCTCACTGCCATAGGAATGCAGCTAGTTGACAGCTGGCTTCAAGACATGCTTCCCTGTGAGAGCTGAGGACAGGGCAGAACCCTCCCGCATCCTGCCTGACTGTAGGAGTAGCTGCTAACATCCTAATGTTAGTGGCTGGGAGAGGTTGCGGGAAAAGCATGTGTGAGCACTGGGCCTGCACTCCCGTGTATCTGAGTTGAATACAGCGATTTCCAATGGCCTTCTTCAATCACAGTGTAGCTAGGTTCCAACTCCCATGTCCGAGTGGGTAGCAGACATCTGCCTCCCATGCATACACACTTCTGAGTGTTGAGCTTATGGCCTGTACCTCCACAGCCAGCCTGCTGGTACCCTTGGCTTCTAAAAGGCCTAGGCTCGCTGTTTGACGGAAGTGCTGGGAGAGGTAATTGGAATCACCCGGCACACAAGACTAGTGCCTTCAAGCTCAGTTCAGCGATTTCCTAGTAATTCCTGTGGTAGACTGGTGCTACATAAGTTCCATAAGTGAGAGGGTAGGTGAACGCCTTGTCCAAAACCGTCTTACTTCTGAGAGTTGAGCTCAGCCTCAGTCCCTCACAGTTCCACACTGCCTGCAGAGTGAGTTTCGCAGGTCTTCAGCAGAGACGTTTGCCAGAGGCTTCTGAGACGCAGGGTAACAATGCAGACCTGGAGGGTATCCCCAGGTGCAGTCGACTGGTAATCTTGGAACCTCCTGACTCAGAATACTGCTACCTTCTCACTGCCATAGGAATGCAGCTAGTTGACAGCTGGCTTCAAGACATGCTTCCCTGTGAGAGCTGAGGACAGGGCAGAACCCTCCCGCATGCTGCCTGACTGTAGGAGTAGCTGCTAACATCCTTATGTTAGTGGCTGGGAGAGGTTGCGGGAAAAGCATGTGTGAGCACTGGGCCTGAACTCCCGTGTATCTGAGTTGAATACAGCGATTTCCAACGGCTTTCCTCAACCAGAGTGTAGCTAGGTTCCAAATCCCATGTACGAGCGGGTAGCAGACATCTGCCTCCCATGCATACACACTTCTGAGAGTTGAGCTTATGGCCTGTACCTCCACATCCAGCCTGCTGGTACCCTTGGCTTCTAAAAGGCCTAGGCTCGTTGTTTGACGGAAGTGCTGGGAGAGGTAATTGGAATCTCCCGGCACACAAGACGAGTGCCTCTAAGCTCAATTCACGATTTCCAAGTAATTCTTGTGGTAGACAGGTGCTACATACTAAGTTCCATATGTGAGAAGGTAGCTGAACGCCTTGTCCAAAAGCATCTTACTTCTGAGAGTTGAGCACACCCTCAGTCCCTCACACTTCCACACTGCCTGCAGAGTGAGTTTCACACGTCTTCACCAGAGACGATTGCCAGAGGCTTCTGAGTACTGTTAACAATGCAGACCTGGAGGGTATCTCCAGGTGCAGTAGAGTGGTAATCTTGGAACCTCCTGACTCAGAGTACTGCTACCTTCTCACTGCCATAGGAATGCAGCTAGTTGTCAGCTGGCTTCAAGACAGCTTCCCTGTGTGAGCTGAGGACAGGGCAGAACCCTCCCGCATGCTGCATGACTGTAGGAGTAGCTGCTAACATCCCTCTGTTAGTGGCTGGGAGAGGTTGCGGGAAAAGCATGTGTGAGCACTGGGCCTGAACTCCCGTGTATCTGAGTTGAATACAGCGATTTCCAATGGCCTTCTTCAATCACAGTGTAGCTAGGTTCCAACTCCCATGTCCGAGTGGGTAGCAGACATCTGCCTCCCATGCATACACACTTCTGAGAGTTGAGCTTATGGCCTGTACCTCCACATCCAGCCTTCTGGTACCCTTGGCTTCTAAAAGGCCTAGGCTCGCTGTTTGACGGAAGTGCTGGGAGAGGTAATTGGAATCACCCGGCACACAAGACTAGTGCCTCCAAGCTCAGTTCAGCGATTTCCTAGTAATTCCTGTGGTAGACTGGTGCTACATACTAAGTTCCATACGTGAGAGGGTAGCTGAACACCTTGTCCAAAACCATCTTACTTCTGAGAGTTGAGCTCAGCCTCAGTCCCTCACAGTTCGACACTGCCTGCAGAGTGAGTTTCGCAGGTCTTCAGCAGAGACGTTTGCCAGAGGCTTCTGAGACGCAGGGTAACAATGCAGACCTGGAGGGTATCCCCAGGTGCAGTCGACTGGTAATCTTGGAACCTCCTGACTCAGAATACTGCTACCTTCTCACTACCATAGGAATGCAGCTAGTTGACAGCTGGCTTCAAGACATGCTTCCCTGTGAGAGCTGAGGACAGGGCAGAACCCTCCCGCATGCTGCCTGACTGTAGGAGTAGCTGCTAACATCCTTATGTTAGTGGCTGGGAGAGTTTGCGGGAAAAGCATGTGTGAGAACTGGGCCTGAACTCCCGTGTATCTGAGTTGAATACAGCGATTTCCAACGGCTTTCCTCAACCAGAGTGTAGCTAGGTTCCAAATCCCATGTACGAGCGGGTAGCAGACATCTGCCTCCCATGCATACACACTTCTGAGAGTTGAGCTTATGGCCTGTACCTCCACAGCCAGCCTGCTGGTACCCTTGGCTTCTAAAAGGCCTAGGCTCGCTGTTCGACGGAAGTGCTGGGAGAGGCAATTGGAATCTCCCGGCACACAAGACGAGTGCCTACAAGCTCAATTCACGATTTCCCAGTAATTCTTGTGGTAGACAGGTGCTACATACTAAGTTCCATATGTGAGAAGGTAGCTGAACGCCTTGTCCAAAAGCATCTTACTTCTGAGAGTTGAGCCCACCCTCAGTCCCTCACACTTCCACACTGCCTGCAGAGTGAGTTTCACACGTCTTCACCAGAGACGATTGCCAGAGGTTTCTGAGTACAAGTTAACAATGCAGACCTGGAAGGTATCTCCAGGTGCAGTAGAGTGGTAATCATGGAACCTCCTGACTCAGAGTACTGCTACCTTCTCACTGCCATAGGAATGCAGCTAGTTGACAGCTGGCTTCAAGACATGCTTCCCTGTGAGAGCTGAGGACAGGGCAGAACCCTCCCGCATCCTGCCTGACTGTAGGAGTAGCTGCTAACATCCTAATGTTAGTGGCTGGGAGAGGTTGCGGGAAAAGCATGTGTGAGCACTGGGCCTGAACTCCCGTGTATCTGAGTTGAATACAGCGATTTCCAATGGCCTTCTTCAATCACAGTGTAGCTAGGTTCCAACTCCCATGTCCGAGTGGGTAGCAGACATCTGCCTCCCATGCATACACACTTCTGAGTGTTGAGCTTATGGCCTGTACCTCCACATCCAGCCTGCTGGTACCCTTGGCTTCTAAAAGGCCTAGGCTCGCTGTTTGACGGAAGTGCTGGGAGAGGTAATTGGAATCACCCGGCACACAAGACTAGTGCCTTCAAGCTCAGTTCAGCGATTTCCTAGTAATTCCTGTGGTAGACTGGTGCTACATAAGTTCCATACGTGAGAGGGTAGGTGAACGCCTTGTCCAAAACCGTCTTACTTCTGAGAGTTGAGCTCAGCCTCAGTCCCTCACAGTTCCACACTGCCTGCAGAGTGAGTTTCGCAGGTCTTCAGCAGAGACGTTTGCCAGAGGCTTCTGAGACGCAGGGTAACAATGCAGACCTGGAGGGTATCCCCAGGTGCAGTCGACTGGTAATCTTGGAACCTCCTGACTCAGAATACTGCTACCTTCTCACTGCCATAGGAATGCAGCTAGTTGACAGCTGGCTTCAAGACATGCTTCCCTGTGAGAGCTGAGGACAGGGCAGAACCCTCCCGCATGCTGCCTGACTGTAGGAGTAGCTGCTAACATCCTTATGTTAGTGGCTGGGAGAGGTTGCGGGAAAAGCATGTGTGAGCACTGGGCCTGAACTCCCGTGTATCTGAGTTGAATACAGCGATTTCCAACGGCTTTCCTCAACCAGAGTGTAGCTAGGTTCCAAATCCCATGTACGAGCGGGTAGCAGACATCTGCCTCCCATGCATACACACTTCTGAGAGTTGAGCTTATGGCCTGTACCTCCACAGCCAGCCTGCTGGTACCCTTGGCTTCTAAAAGGCCTAGGCTCGCTGTTTGACGGAAGTGTTGGGAGAGGTAATTGGAATCTCCCGGCACACAAGACGAGTGCCTCTAAGCTCAATTCACGATTTCCAAGTAATTCTTGTGGTAGACAGGTGCTACATACTAAGTTCCATATGTGAGAAGGTAGCTGAACGCCTTGTCCGAAAGCATCTTACTTCTGAGAGTTGAGCACACCCTCAGTCCCTCACACTTCCACACTGCCTGCAGAGTGAGTTTCACACGTCTTCACCAGAGACGATTGCCAGAGGCTTCTGAGTACAAGTTAACAATGCAGAACTGGAGGGTATCTCCAGGTGCAGTAGAGTGGTAATCTTGGAACCTCCTGACTCAGAGTACTGCTACCTTCTCACTGCCATAGGAATGCAGCTAGTTGACAGCTGGCTTCAAGACATGCTTCCCGGTGAGAGCTGAGGACAGGGCAGAACCGTCCCGCATCCTGCCTGACTGTAGAAGTAGCTGCTAACATCCTAATGTTAGTGGCTGGGAGAGGTTGCGGGAAAAGCATGTGTGAGCACTGGGCCTGCACTCCCGTGTATCTGAGTTGAATACAGCGATTTCCAATGGCCTTCTTCAATCACAGTGTAGCTAGGTTCCAACTCCCATGTCCGAGTGGGTAGCAGACATCTGCCTCCCATGCATACACACTTCTGAGAGTTGAGCTTATGGCCTGTACCTACACAGCCAGCCTGCTGGTACCCTTGGCTTCTAAAAGGCCTAGGCTCGCTGTTTGGCGGAAGTGCTGGGAGAGGTAATTGGAATCACCCGGCACACAAGACTAGTGCCTCCAAGCTCAGTTCTGCGATTTCCTAGTAATTCCTGTGGTAGACTGGTGCTATATACTAAGTTCCATACGTGAGAGGGTAGCTGAACGCCTTGTCCAAATCCATCTTACTTCTGAGAGTTGAGCTCAGCCTCAGTCCCTCACAGTTCGACACTGCCTACAGAGTGAGTTTCGCAGGTCTTCAGCAGAGACGTTTGCCAGAGGCTCTGAGACGCAGGGTAACAATGCAGACCTGGAGGGTATCCCCAGGTGCAGTCGACTGGTAATCTTGGAACCTCCTGACTCAGAATACTGCTACCTTCTCACTGCCATAGGAATGCAGCTAGTTGACAGCTGGCTTCAAGACATGCTTCCCTGTGAGAGCTGAGGACAGGGCAGAACCCTCCCGCATGCTGCCTGACAGTAGGAGTAGCTGCTAACATCCTTATGTTAGTGGCTGGGAGAGGTTGCGGGAATAGCATGTGTGAGCACTGGGCTGAACTCCAGTGTATCTGAGTTGAATACAGCGATTTCCAACGGCTTTCCTCAACCAGAGTGTAGCTAGGTTCCAAATCCCATGTACGAGCGGGTAGCAGACATCTGCCTCCCATGCATACACACTTCTGAGAGTTGAGCTTATGGCCTGTACCTCCACAGCCAGCCTGCTGGTACCCTTGGCTTCTAAAAGGCCTAGGCTCGCTGTTTGACGGAAGTGCTGGGAGAGGTAATTGGAATCTCCCGGCACACAAGACGAGTGCCTCCAAGCTCAATTCACGATTTCCCAGTAATTCTTGTGGTAGACAGGTGCTACATACTAAGTTCCATATGTGAGAAGGTAGCTGAACGCCTTGTCCAAAACCATCTTACTTCTGAGAGTTGAGCTCAGCCTCAGTCCCTCACAGTTCGACACTGCCTGCAGAGTGAGTTTCGCAGGTCTTCAGCAGAGACGTTTGCCAGAGGCTTCTGAGACGCAGGGTAACAATGCAGACCTGGAGCGTATCCCCAGGTGCAGTCGACTGGTAATCTTGGAACCTCCTGACTCAGAATACTGCTACCTTCTCACTGCCATAGGAATGCAGCTAGTTGACAGCTGGCTTCAAGACATGCTTCCCTGTGAGAGCTGAGGACAGGGCAGAACCCTCCTGCATGCTGCCTGACTGTAGGAGTAACTGCTAACATCCTTATGTTAGTGGCTGGCAGAAGTTGCGGGAAAAGCATGTGTGAGCACTGGGCCTGAACTCCCGTGTATCTGAGTTGAATACAGCGATTTCCAACGGCTTTCCTCAACCAGAGTGTAGCTAGGTTCCAAATCCCATGTACGAGCGGGTAGCAGATATCTGCCTCCCATGCATACACACTTCTGAGAGTTGAGCTTATGGCCTGTACCTCCACAGCCAGCCTGCTGGTACCCTTGGCTTCTAAAAGGCGAGGCTCGCTGTTTGACGGCAGTGCTGGGAGAGGTAATTGGAATCACCTGGCACACAAGACTATTGCCTCCAAGCTCAGTTCAGCGATTTCCTAGTAATTCCTGTGGTAGACTGGTGCTACATACTAAGTTCCCTACGTGAGAGGGTAGCTGAACGCCTTGTCCAAAACCATCTTACTTCTGAGAGTTGAGCTCAGCCTCAGTCCCTCACAGTTCGACACTGCCTGCAGAGTGAGTTTCGCAGGTCTTCAGCAGAGACGTTTGCCAGAGGCTTCTGAGACGCAGGGTAACAATGCAGACCTGGAGGGTATCCCCAGGTGCAGTCGACTGGTAATCTTGGAACCTCCTGACTCAGAATACTGCTACCTTCTCACTGCCATAGGAATGCAGCTAGTTGACAGCTGGCTTCAAGACATGCTTCCCTGTGAGAGCTGAGGACAGGGCAGAACCCTCCCGCATGCTGCCTGACTGTAGGAGTAGCTGCTAACATCCTTATGTTAGTGGCTGGGAGAGGTTGCGGGAAAAGCATGTGTGAGCACTGGGCCTGAACTCCCGTGTATCTGAGTTGAATACAGCGATTTCCAACGGCTTTCCTCAACCAGAGTGTAGCTAGGTTCCAAATCCCATGTACGAGCGGGTAGCAGACATCTGCCCTCCATGCATACACACTTCTGAGAGTTGAGCTTATGGCCTGTACCTCCACAGCCAGCCTGCTGTTACCCTTGGCTTCTAAAAGGCCTAGGCTCGCTGTTTGACGGAAGTGCTGGGAGAGGTAATTGGAATCTCCCGGCACACAAGACGAGTGCCTCCAAGCTCAATTCACGATTTCCCAGTAATTCTTGTGGTAGACAGGTGCTACATACTAATTTCCATATGTGAGAAGGTAGCTGAACGCCTGTCCAAAAGCATCTTACTTCTGAGAGTTGAGCACACCCTCAGTCCCTCACACTTCCACACTGCCTGCAGATTGAGTTTCACACGTCTTCACCAGAGACGATTGCCAGAGGCTTCTGAGTACAAGTTAACAATGCAGACCTGGAGGGTATCTCCAGGTGCAGTAGAGTGGTAATCTTGGAACCTCCTGACTCAGAGTACTGCTACCTTCTCACTGCCATAGGAATGCAGCTAGTTGACAGCTGGCTTCAAGACATGCTTCCCTGTGAGAGCTGAGGACAGGGCAGAACCCTCCCGCATGCTGCCTGACTGTAGGAGTAGCTGCTAACATCCCTATGTTAGTGGCTGGGAGAGGTTGCGGGAAAAGCATGTGTGAGCACTGGGCCTGAACTCCCGTGTATCTGAGTTGAATACAGCGATTTCCAATGGCCTTCTTCAATCACAGTGTAGCTAGGTTCCAACTCCCATGTCCGAGTGGGTAGCAGACATCTGCCTCCCATGCATACACACTTCTGAGAGTTGAGCTTATGGCCTGTACCTCCACATCCAGCCTGCTGGTACCCTTGGCTTCTAAAAGGCCTAGGCTCGCTGTTTGACGGAAGTGCTGGGAGAGGTAATTGGAATCACCCGGCACACAAGACTAGTGCCTCCAAGCTCAGTTCAGCGATTTCCTAGTAATTCCTGTGGTAGACTGGTGCTACATACTAAGTTCCATACGTGAGAGGGTAGCTGAACGCCTTGTACAAAACCATCTTACTTCTGAGAGTTGAGCTCAGCCTCAGTCCCTCACAGTTCCACAATGCCTGCAGAGCGAGTTTCGCAGGTCTTCAGCAGAGACGTTTGCCAGAGGCTTCTGAGACGCAGGGTAACAATGCAGACCTGGAGGGTATCCCCAGGTGCAGTCGACTGGTAATCTTGGAACCTCCTGACTCAGAATACTGCTACCTTTTCACTGCCATAGTAATGCAGCTAGTTGACAGCTAGCTGCCTTCAAGACATGCTTCCCTGAGAGAGCTGAGGACAGGGCAGAACCCTCCCGCATGCTGCCTGACTGTAGGAGTAGCTGCTAACATCCTAATGTTAGTGGCTGGGAGATGTTGCGGGAAAAGCATGTGTGAGCACTGGGCCTGAACTCCCGTGTATCTGAGTTGAATACAGCGATTTCCAACGGCTTTCCTCAAACACAGTGTAGCTAGGTTCCAAATCCCATGTACGAGCGGGTAGCAGACATCTGCCTCCCATGCATACACACTTCTGAGAGTTGAGCTTATGGCCTGTACCTCCACATCCAGCCTGCTGGTACCCTTGGCTTCTAAAAGGCCTAGGCTCGCTGTTTGACGGAAGTGCTGCGAGAGGTAATTGGAATCTCCCGGCACACAAGACGAGTGCCTCCAAGCTCAATTCACGATTTCCCAGTAATTCTTGTGGTAGACAGGTGCTACATACTAAGTTCCATATGTGAGATGGTAGCTGAACGCCTTGTCCAAAAGCATCTTACTCTGAGAGTTGAGCCCACCCTCAGTCCCTCACAGTTCCACACTGCCTGCAGAGTGAGTTTCACACGTCTTCACCAGAGAAGATTGCCAGAGGCTTCTGAGTACAAGTTAACAATGCAGACCTGGAGGGTAACTCCAGGTGCAGTAGAGTGGTAATCTTGGAACCTCCTGACTCAGAGCACTGCTACCTTCTCACTGCCATAGGAATGCAGCTAGTTGACAGCTGGCTTCAAGACATGCTTCCCTGTGAGAGCTGAGGACAGGGCAGAACTCTCCCGCATCCTGCCTGACTGTAGGAGTAGCTGCTAACATCCTTACGTTAGTGGCTGGGAGAGGTTGCGGGAAAAGCATGTGTGAGCACTGGGCCTGAACTCCCGTGTATCTGAGTTGAATACAGCGATTTCCAATGGCCTTCTTCAATCACAGTGTACCTAGGTTCCAACTCCCATGTCCGAGTGGGTAGCAGACATCTGCCTCCCATGCATACACACTTCTGAGAGTTGAGCTTATGGCCTGTACCTCCACAGCCAGCCTGCTGGTACCCTTGGCTTCTAAAAGCCCTAGGCTCGCTGTTTGACGGAAGTGCTGGGAGAGGTAATTGGAATCACCCGGCACACAAGACTAGTGCCTCCAAGCTCAGTTCAGCGATTTCCTAGTAATTCCTGTGGTAGACTGGTGCTACATACTAAGTTCCATACGTGAGAGGGTAGCTGAACGCCTTGTCCAAAACCATCTTACTTCTGAGAGTTGAGAACACCCTCAGTCCCTCACAGTTCCACACTGCCTGCAGAGTGAGTTTCGCAGGTCTTCAGCAGAGACGTTTGCCAGAGGCTTCTGAGACGCAGGGTAACAATGCAGACCTGGAGGGTATCCCCAGGTGCAGTCGACTGGTAATCTTGGAACCTCCTGACTCAGAATACTGCTACCTTCTCACTGTCATAGGAATGCAGCTAGTTGACAGCTGGCTTCAAGACATGCTTCCCTGTGAGAGCTGAGGACAGGGCAGAACTCTCCCGCATGCTGCCTGACTGTAGGAGTAGCTGCTAACAACCTTATGTTAGTGGCTGGGAGAGGTTGCGGGAAAAGCATGTGTGAGAACTGGGCCTGAACTCCCGTGTATCTGAGTTGAATACAGCGATTTCCAACGGCTTTTCTCAACCAGAGTGTAGCTAGTTTCCAAATCCCATGTACGAGCGGTTAGCAGACATCTGCCTCCCATGCATACACACTTCTGAGAGTTGAGGTTATGGCCTCTACCTCCACAGCCAGCCTGCTCTACCCTTGGCTTCTAAAAGGCCTAGGATCGCTGTTTGACGGAAGTGCTGGGAGAGGTAATTGGAATCACCCGGCACACAAGACTAGTGCCTCCAAGTTCAGTTCAGCGATTTCCTAGTAATTCCTGTGGTAGACTGGTGCTACATACTAAGTTCCATACGTGAGAGTGTAGCTGAACGCCTTGTCCAAAACAATCTTACTTCTGAGAGTTGAACTCAGCCTCAGTCCCTCACAGTTCGACACTGCCTGCAGAGTGAGTTTCGCAGGTCTTCAGCAGAGACGTTTGCCAGAGGCTTCTGAGACGCAGGGTAACAATGCAGACCTGGAGGGTATCCCCAGGTGCAGTCGACTGGTAATCTTGGAACCTCCTGACTCAGAATACTGCTACCTTCTCACTGCCATAGGAATGCAGCTAGTTGACAGCTGGCTTCAAGACATGCTTCCCTGTGAGAGCTGAGGACAGGGCAGAACCCTCCCGCATGCTGCCTGACTGTAGGAGTAGCTGCTAACATCCTTATGTTAGTGGCTGGGAGAGGTTGCGGGAAAAGCATGTGTGAGCACTGGGCCTGAACTCCCGTGTATCTGAGTTGAATACAGCGATTTACAACGGCTTTCCTCAACCAGAGTGTAGCTAGGGTCCAAATCCCATGTACGAGCGGGTAGCAGACATCTGCCTCCCATGCATACACACTTCTGAGAGTTGAGCTTATGGCCTGTACCTCCACAGCCAGCCTGCTGGTACCTTTGGCTTCTAAAAGGCCTAGGCTCGCTGTTTGACGGAAGTGCTGGGAGAGGTAATTGGAATCACCCGGCACACAAGACTAGTGCCTCCAAGCTCAGTTCAGCGATTTCCTAGTAATTCCTGTGGTAGACTGGTGCTACATACTAAGTTCCATACTTGAGAGGGTAGCTGAACGCCTTGTCCAAAACCATCTTACTTCTGAGAGTTGAGCTCAGCCTCAGTCCCTCACAGTTCCACACTGCCTGCAGAGTGAGTTTCGCAGGTCTTCAGCAGAGACGTTTGCCAGAGGCTTCTGAGACGCAGGGTAACAATGCAGACCTGGAGGGTATCCCCAGGTGCAGTCGACTGGTAATCTTGGAACCTCCTGACTCAGAATACTGCTACCTTCTCACTGCCATAGGAATGCAGCCAGTTGACAGCTGGCTTCAAGACATGCTTCCCCGTGAGAGCTGAGGACAGGGGAGAACCCTCCCGCATGCTGCCTGACTGTAGGAGTAGCTGCTAACATCCTTATGTTAGTGGCTGGGAGAGGTTGCGGCAAAAGCATGTGTGAGCACTGGGCCTGAACTCCCGTGTATCTGAGTTGAATACAGCGATTTCCAACGGCTTTCCTCAACCAGAGTGTAGCTAGGTTCCAAATCCCATGTACGAGCTGGTGCAGACATCTGCCTCCCATGCATACACACTTCTGAGAGTTGAGCTTATGGCCTGTACCTCCACAGCCAGCCTGCTGGTACCCTTGGCTTCTAAAAGGCCAAGCTCGCTGTTTGACGGAAGTGCTGGGAGAGGTAATTGGAATCTCCCGGCACACAAGACGAGTGCCTCCAAGCTCAATTCACGATTTCCCAGTAATTCTTGTGGTAGACAGGTGCTACATACTTAGTTCCATATGTGAGAAGGTAGCTGAAGGCCTTGTCCAAAAGCATCTTACTTCTGAGAGTTGAGCCCACCCTCAGTCCCTCACACTTCCACACTGCCTGCAGAGTGAGTTTCACAGGTCTTCAACAGAGACGATTGCCAGAGGCTTCTGAGTACAAGTTAACAATGCAGACCTGGAGGGTATCTCCAGGTGCAGTAGAGTGGTAATCTTGGAACCTCCTGACTCAGAGTACTGCTACCTTCTCACTGCCATAGGAATACAGCTAGTTGACAGCTGGCTTCAAGACATGCTTCCCTGTGAGAGCTGAGGACAGGGCAGAACCCTCCCGCATGCTGCCTGACTGTAGGAGTAGCTGCTAACATCCTTATGTTAGTGGCTGGGAGAGGTTGCGGGAAAAGCATGTGTGAGCACTGGGCCTGAACTCCCGTGTATCTGAGTTGAATACAGCGATTTCCAACGGCTTTCCTCAACCAGAGTGTAGCTAGGTTCCAAATCCCATGTACGAGCGGGTAGCAGACATCTGCCTCCCATGCATACACACTTCTGAGAGTTGAGCTTATGGCCTGTACCTCCACAGCCAGCCTGCTGGTACCCTTGGCTTCTAAAAGGCCTAGGCTCGCTGTTTGACGGAAGTGCTGGGAGAGGTAATTGGAATCTCCCGGCACACAAGACGAGTGCCTCCAAGCTCAATTCACGATTTCCCAGTAATTCTTGTGGTAGACAGGTGCTACATACTAAGTTCCAGATGTGAGAAGGTAGCTGAAGGCCTTGTCCAAAAGCATCTTACTTCTGAGAGTTGAGCACACCCTCAGTCCCTCACACTTCCACACTGCCTGCAGAGTGAGTTTCACACGTCTTCACCAGAGACGATTGCCAGAGGCTTCTGAGTACAAGTTAACAATGCAGACCTGGAGGGTATCTCCAGGTGCAGTAGAGTGGTAATCTTGGAACCTCCTGACTCAGAGTACTGCTACCTTCTCACTGCCATAGGAATGCAGCTAGTTGACAGCTGGCTTCAAGACATGCTTCCTTGTGAGAGCTGAGGACAGGGCAGAACCCTCCCGCATGCTGCCTGACTGTAGGAGTAGCTGCTAACATCCTAATGTTAGTGGCTGGGAGAGGTTGCGGGAAAAGCATGTGTGAGCACTGGGCCTGAACTCCCGTGTATCTGAGTTGAATACAGCGATTTCCAATGGCCTTCTTCAATCACAGTGTAGCTAGGTTCCAAATCCCATGTCCGAGTGGGTAGCAGACATCTGCCTCCCATGCATACACACTTCTGAGAGTTGAGCTTCTGGCCTGTACCTCCACAGCCAGCCTGCTGGTACCCTTGGCTTCTAAAAGGCCTAGGCTCGCTGTTTGACGGAAGTGCTGGGATAGGTAATTGGAATCACCCGGCACACAAGACTAGTGCCTCCAAGCTCAGTTCAGCGATTTCCTAGTAATTCCTGTGGTAGACTGGTGCTATATACTAAGTTCCATATGTGAGAAGGTAGCTGAAGGCCTTGTCCAAAAGCATCTTACTGCTGAGAGTTGAGCCCACCCTCAGTCCCTCACAGTTCCACACTGCCTGCAGAGTGAGTTTCACACGTCTTCACCAGAGACGATTGCCAGAGGCTTCTGAGTACAAGTTAACAATGCAGACCTGGAGGGTATCTCCAGGTGCAGTAGAGTGGTAATCTTGGAACCTCCTGACTCAGAGTACTGCTACCTTCTCACTGCCATAGGAATGCAGCTAGTTGACAGCTGGCTTCAAGACATGCTTCCTTTTGAGAGCTGAGGACAGGGCAGAACCCTCCCGCATGCTGCCTGACTGTACGAGTAGCTGCTAACATCCTAATGTTAGTTGCTGGGAGAGGTTGCGGGAAAAGCATGTGTGAGCACTGGGCCTGAACTCCCGTGTATCTGAGTTGAATACAGCGATTTCCAATGGACTTCTTCAATCACAGTGTAGCTAGGTTCCAACTCCCATGTCCGAGTGGGTAGCAGACATCTGCCTCCCATGCATACACACTTCTGAGAGTTGAGCTTATGGCCTGTACCTCCACATCTAGCCTGCTGGTCCCCTTGGCTTCTAAAAGGCCTAGGCTCGCTGTTTGACGGAAGTGCTGGGAGAGGTAATTGGAATCACCCGGCACACAAGACTAGTGCCTCCAAGCTCCGTTCAGCGATTTCCTAGTAATTCCTGTGGTAGACTGGTGCTACATACTAAGTTCCATACGTGAGAGGGTAGCTGAACGCCTTGTCCAAAACCATCTTACTTCTGAGAGTTGAGCTCAGCCTCAGTCCCTCACAGTTCGACACTGCCTGCAGAGTGAGTTTCGCAGGTCTTCAGCAGAGACGTTTGCCAGAGGCTTCTGAGACGCAGGGTAACAATGCAGACCTGAAGGGTATCCCCAGGTGCAGTCGACTGGTAATCTTGGAACCTCCTGACTCAGAATACTGCTACCTTCTCACTGCCATAGGAATGGAGCTAGTTGACAGCTGGCTTCAAGACATGCTTCCCTGTGAGAGCTGAGGACAGGGCAGAACTCTCCCGCATGCTGCCTGACTGTAGGAGTAGCTGCTAACATCCTTATGTTAGTGGCTGGGAGAGGTTGCGGGAAAACCATGTGTGAGAACTGGGCCGGAACTCCCGTGTATCTGAGTTGAATACAGCGATTTCCAACGGCTTTTCTCAACCAGAGTGTAGCTGTGTTCCAAATCCCATGTACGAGCGGGTAGCAGACATCTGCCTCCCATGCATACACACTTCTGAGAGTTGAGGTTATGGCCTGTACCTCCACAGCCAGCCTGCTGGTACCCTTGGCTTCTAAAAGGCCTAGGATCGCTGTTTGACGGAAGTGCTGGGAGAGGTAATTGGAATCACCCGGCACACAAGACTAGTGCCTCCAAGTTCAGTTCAGCGATTTCCTAGTAATTCCTGTGGTAGACTGGTGCTACATACTAAGTTCCATACGTGAGAGGGTAGCTGAACGCCTTGTCCAAAACCATCTTACTTCTGAGAGTTGAGCTCAGCCTCAGTCCCTCACAGTTCGACACTGCCTGCAGAGTGAGTTTCGCAGGTCTTCAGCAGAGACGTTTGCCAGAGGCTTCTGAGACGCAGGGTAACAATGCAGACCTGGAGGGTATCCCCAGGTGCAGTCGACTGGTAATCTTGGAACCTCCTGACTCAGAATACTGCTACCTTCTCACTGCCATAGGAATGCAGCTAGTTGACAGCTGGCTTCAAGACATGCTTCCCTGTGAGAGCTGAGGACAGGGCAGAACCCTCCCGCATGCTGCCTGACTGTAGGAGTAGCTGCTAACATCCTTATGTTAGTGGCTGGGAGAGGTTGCGGGAAAAGCATGTGTGAGCACTGGGCCTGAACTCCCGTGTATCTGAGTTGAATACAGCGATTTCCAACGGCTTTCCTCAACCAGAGTGTAGCTAGGGTCCAAATCCCATGTACGAGCGGGTAGCAGACATCTGCCTCCCATGCATACACACTTCTGAGAGTTGAGCTTATGGCCTGTACCTCCACAGCCAGCCTGCTGGTACCCTTGGCTTCTAAAAGGCCTAGGCTCGCTCTTTGACGGAAGTGCTGGGAGAGGTAATTGGAATCACCCGGCACACAAGACTAGTGCCTCCAAGCTCAGTTCAGCGATTTCCTAGTAATTCCTGTGGTAGACTGGTGCTACATACTAAGTTCCATACGTGAGAGGGTAGCTGAACGCCTTGTCCAAAACCATCTTACTTCTGAGAGTTGAGCTCAGCCTCAGTCCCTCACAGTTCCACACTGCCTGCAGAGTGAGTTTCGCAGGTCTTCAGCATAGACGTTTGCCAGAGGCTTCTGAGACGCAGGGTAACAATGCAGACCTGGAGGGTATCCCCAGGTGCAGTCGACTGGTAATCTTGGAACCTCCTGACTCAGAATACTGCTACCTTCTCACTGCCATAGGAATGCAGCTAGTTGACAGCTGGCTTCAAGACATGCTTCCCTGTGAGAGCTGAGGACAGGGCAGAACCCTCCCGCATGCTGCCTGACTGTAGGAGTAGCTGCTAACATCCTTATGTTAGTGGCTGGGAGAGGTTGCGGGAAAAGCATGTGTGAGCACTGGGCCTGAACTCCCGTGTATCTGAGTTGAATACAGCGATTTCCAACGGCTTTCCTCAACCAGAGTGTAGCTAGGTTGCAAATCCTATGTACGAGCGGATAGCAGACATCTGCCTCCCATGCATACACACTTCTGAGAGTTGAGCTTATGGCCTGTACCTCCACATCCAGCCTGCTGGTACCCTTGGCTTCTAAAAGGCCTAGGCTCGCTGTTTGACGGAAGTGCTGGGAGAGGTAATTGCAATCTCCCGGCACACAAGACGAGTGCCTCCAAGCTCAATTCACGATTTCCCAGTAATTCTTGTGGTAGACAGGTGCTACATACTAAGTTCCATATGTGAGAAGGTAGCTGAACGCCTTGTCCAAAAGCATCTTACTTCTGAGAGTTGAGCCCACCCTCAGTCCCTCACACTTCCACACTGTCTGCAGAGTGAGTTTCACACGTCTTCACCAGAGACGATTGCCAGAGGCTTCTGAGTACAAGTTAACAATGCAGACTTGGAGGGTACTCCAGGTGCAGTAGAGTGGTAATCTTGGAACCTCCTGACTCAGAGTACTGCTACCTTCTCACTGCCATAGGAATGCAGCTAGTTGACAGCTGGCTTCAAGACATGCTTCCCTGTGAGAGCTGAGGACAGGGCAGAACCCTCCCGCATCCTGCCTGACTGTAGGAGTAGCTGCTAACATCCTAATGTTAGTGGCTGGGAGAGGTTGCGGGAAAAGCATGTGTGAGCACTGGGCCTGAACTCCCGTGTATCTGAGTTGAATACAGCGATTTCCAATGGCCTTCTTCAATCACAGTGTAGCTAGGTTCCAACTCCCATGTCCGAGTGGGTAGCAGACATCTGCCTCCCATGCATACACACTTCTGAGAGTTGAGCTTATGGCCTGTACCTCCACATCCAGCCTGCTGGTACCCTTGGCTTCTAAAAGGCCTAGGCTCGCTCTTTGACGGAAGTGCTGGGAGTGGTAATTGGAATCACCCGGCACACAAGACTAGTGCCTTCAAGCTCAGTTCAGCGATTTCCTAGTAATTCCTGTGGTAGACTGGTGCTACATACTAAGTTCCATACGTGAGAGGGTAGGTGAACGCCTTGTCCAAAACCATCTTACTTCTGAGAGTTGAGCTCAGCCTCAGGCCCTCACAGATCCACACTGCCTGCAGAGTGAGTTTCGCAGGTCTTCAGCAGAGACGTTTGCCAGAGGCTTCTGAGACGCAGGATAACAATGCAGACCTGGAGGGTATCCCCAGGTGCAGTCGACTGTTAATCTTGGAAACTCCTGACTCAGAATACTGCTACCTTCTCACTGCCATAGGAATGCAGCTAGTTGACAGCTAGCTGGCTTCAAGACATGCTTCCCTGAGAGAGCTGAGGACAGGGCAGAACCCTCCCGCATGCTGCCCGACTGTAGGAGTAGCTGCTAACATCCTAATGTTAGTGGCTGGGAGATGTTGCGGGAAAAGCATGTGTGAGCACTGGGCCTGAACTCCCGTGTATCTGAGTTGAATACAGCGATTTCCAATGGCTTTCCTCAACCAGAGTGTAGCTAGGTTCCAAATCCCATGTACGAGCGGGTAGCTGACATCTGCCTCGCATGCATACACACTTCTGAGAGTTGAGCTTATGGCCTGTACCTCCACATCCAGCCTGCTGGTACCCTTGGCTTCTAAAAGGCCTAGGCTCGCTGTTTGACGGAAGTGCTGCGAGAGGTAATTGGAATCTCCCGGCACACAAGACGAGTGCCTCCAAGCTCAATTCACGATTTCCCAGTAATTTTTGTGGTAGAAAGGTGCTACATACTAAGTTCCATATGTGAGATGGTAGCTGAACGCCTTGTCCAAAAGCATCTTACTTCTGAGAGTTGAGCACACCCTCAGTCCCTCACACTTCCACACTGCCTGCAGAGTGAGTTTCACACGTCTTCACCAGAGACGATTGCCAGAGGCTTCTGAGTACATGTTAACAATGCAGACCTTGAGGGTATCTCCAGGTGCAGTAGAGTGGTAATCTTGGAACCTCCTGACTCAGAGTCCTGCTACCTTCTCACTGCCATAGGAATGCAGCTAGTTGACAGCTGGCTTCAAGACATGCTTCCCTGTGAGAGCTGAGGACAGGGCAGAACCCACCCGCATCCTGCCTCACTGTAGGAGTAGCTGCTAACATCCTTATGTTAGTGGCTGGGAGAGGTTGCGGGAAAAGCATGTGTGAGCACTGGGCCTGAACTCCCGTGTATCTGAGCTGAATACAGCGATTTCCAATGGCCTTCTTCAATCACAGTGTAGCTAGGTTCCTACTCCCATGTCCGAGTGGGTAGCAGACATCTGCCTCCCATGCATACACACTTCTGAGAGTTGAGCTTATGGCCTGTACCTCCACATCCAGCCTGCTGGTACCCTTGGCTTCTAAAAGGCCTAGGCTCGCTGTTTGACGGAAGTGCTGGGAGAGGTAATTGGAATCACCCGGCACACAAGACTAGTGCCTCCAAGCTCAGTTCAGCGATTTCCTAGTAATTCCTGTGGTAGACTGGTGCTACATACTAAGTTCCATACGTGAGAGGGTAGCTGAACGCCTTGTCCAAAACCATCTTACTTCTGAGAGTTGAGCTCAGCCTCAGTCCCTCACAGTTCCACACTGCCTGCAGAGTGAGTTTCGCAGGTCTTCAGCAGAGACGTTTCCCAGAGGCTTCTGAGACGCAGGGTAACCATGCAGACCTGGAGGGTATCCCCAGGTGCAGTCGACTGGTAATCTTGGAACCTCCTGACTCAGAATACTGCTACCTTCTCACTGCCATAGGAATGCAGCTAGTTGACAGCTGGCTTCAAGACATGCTTCCCTGTGAGAGCTGAGGACAGGGCAGAACCCTCCCGCATGCTGCCTGACTGTAGGAGTAGCTGCTAACATCCTTATGTTAGTGGCTGGGAGAGGTTGAGGGGATAAGCATGTGTGAGCACTGGGCCTGAACTCCCGTGTATCTGAGTTGAATACAGCGATTTCCAACGGCTTTCCTCAATCAGAGTGTAGCTAGGTTCCAAATCCCATGTACGAGCGGGTAGCAGACATCTGCCTCCCATGCATACACACTTCTGAGAGTTGAGCTTATGGCCTGTACCTCCACAGCCAGCCTGCTGGTACCCTTGGCTTCTGAAAGGCCTAGGCTCGCTGTTTGACGGAAGTGCTGGGAGAGGCAATTGGAATCTCCCGGCACACAAGACGAGTGCCTACAAGCTCAATTCACGATTTCACAGTAATTCTTGTGGTAGACAGGTGCTACATACTAAGTTCCATATGTGAGAAGGTAGCTGAACGCCTTGTCCAAAAGCATCTTACTTTTGAGAGTTGAGCACACCCTCAGTCCCTCACACTTCCACACTGCCTGCAGAGTGAGTTTCACACGTCTTCACCAGGACGATTGCCAGAGGCTTCTGAGTACAAGTTAACAATGCAGACCTGGAGGGTATCTCCAGGTGCAGTAGAGTGGTAATCTTGGAACCTCCTGACTCAGAGTACTGCTACCTTCTCACTGCCATAGGAATGCAGCTAGTTGACAGCTGGCTTCAAGACATGCTTCCCTGTGAGAGCTGAGGACAGGGCAGAACCGTCCCGCATCCTGCCTGACTGTAGGAGTAGCTGCTAACATCCTAATGTTAGTGGCTGGGAGATGTTGCGGGAAAAGCATGTGTGAGCACTGGGCCTGAACTCCCGTATATCTGAGTTGAATACAGCGATTTCCAATGCCCTTCTTCAATCACAGTGTAGCTAGGTTCCAACTCCCATGTCCGAGTGGGTAGCAGACATCTGCCTCCCATGCATACACACTTCTGAGAGTTGAGCTTATGGCCTGTACCTCCACAGCCAGCCTGCTGGTACCCTTGGCTTCTAAAAGGCCTAGGCTCGCTGTTTGACGGAAGTGTTGGGAGAGGTAATTGGAATCACAAGGCACACAATACTAGTGCCTCCAAGCTCAGTCCAGCGATTTCCTAGTAATTCCTTTGGTAGACTGGTGCTACATACTAAGTTCCATACGTGAGAGGGTAGCTGAACGCCTTGTCCAAAAGCATCTTACTTCTGAGAGTTGAGCTCAGCCTCAGTCCCTCACAGTTCCACACTGCCTGCAGAGTGAGTTTCGCAGGTCTTCAGCCGAGGCGTTTGCCAGAGGCTTCTGAGACGAAGGAAACAATGCAGACCTGGAGGGTATCCCCAGGTGCAGTAGACTCGTAATCTTGGAACCTCCTGACTCAGAATACTGCTACCTTCTCACTGCCATAGGAATGCAGCTAGTTGACAGCTAGCTGGCTTCAAGACATGCTTCCCTGAGAGAGCTGAGGACAGGGCAGAACCCTCCCGCATGCTGCCTGACTGTAGGAGTAGCTGCTAACATCCTAATGTTAGTGGCTGGGAGAGGTTGCGGGAAAAGCATGTGTGAGCAATGGGCCTGAACTCCCGTGTATCTGAGTTGAATACAGCGATTTCCAACGGCTTTCCTCAACCAGAGTGTAGCTAGGTTCCAAATCCCATGTACGAGCGGGTAGCAGACATCTGCCTCCCATGCATACACACTTCTGAGAGTTGAGCTTATGGCCTGTACCTCCACATCCAGCCTGCTGGTACCCTTGGCTTCTAAAAGGCCTAGGCTCGCTGTTTGACGGAAGTGGTGGGAGAGGTAATTGGAATCACGCGGCACACAAGACTAGTGCCTCCAAGCTCAGTTCAGCGATTTCCTAGTAATTCCTGTGGTAGACTGGTGCTACATACGAAGTTCCATACGTGAGAGGGTAGCTGAACGCCTTGCCAAAACCATCTTACTTCTGAGAGTTGAGCTCAGCCTCAGTCCCTCACAGTTCCACACTGCCTGCAGAGTGAGTTTCGCAGGTCTTCAGCAGAGACGTTTGCCAGAGGCTTCTGAGACGCAGGGTAACAATGCAGACCTGGAGGGTATCCCCAGGTGCAGTCGACTGGTAATCTTGGAACCTCCTGACTCAGAATACTGCTACCTCCTCACTGCCATTGGAATGCAGCTTGTTGACAGCTGGCTTCAAGACATGCTTCCCTGTGAGAGCTGAGGACAGGGCAGAACCCTCCCGCATGCTGCCTGACTGTAGGAGTAGCTGCTAACATCCTTATGTTAGGGTCTGGGAGAGGTTGCGGAAAAGCATGTGTGAGCACTGGGCCTGAACTCCCGTGTATCTGAGTTGAATACAGCGATTTCCAACGGTTTTCCTCAACCAGAGTGTAGCTAGGTTCCAAACCCCATGTACGAGTGGGTAGCAGACATCAGCCTCCCATGCATACACACTTCTGAGAGTTGAGCTTATGGCCTGTACCTCCACATCCAGCCTGCTGGTACACTTGGCTTCTAAAAGGCCTAGGCTCGCTGTTTGACGGAAGTGCTGCGAGCGGTAATTGGAATCTCCCGGCACACAAGACGAGTGCCTCCAAGCTCAATTCACGATTTCCCAGTAATTCTTGTGGTAGACAGGTGCTACATTCTAAGTTCCATATGTGAGAAGGTAGCTGAACGCCTTGTCCAAAAGCATCTTACTTCTGAGAGTTGAGCACACCCTCAGTCCCTCACACTTCCACACTGCCTGCAGAGTGAGTTTCACACGTCTTCACCAGAGACGATTGCCAGAGGCTTCTGAGTACAAGTTAACAATGCAGACCTGGAGGGTATCTCCAGGTGCATTAGAGTGGTAATCTTGGAACCTCCTGACTCAGAGTACTGCTACCTTCTCACTGCCATAGGAATGCAGCTTGTTGACAGCTGGCTTCAAGACATGCTTCCCTGTGAGAGCTGAGGACAGGGCAGAACCCTCCCGCATCCTGCCTGACTGTAGGAGTAGCCTGTAACATCCTAATGTTAGTGCCTGGGAGAGGTTGCGGGAAAAGCATGTGTGAGCACTGGGCCTGAAGTCCTGTGTATCTGAGTTGAATAGAGCGATTTCCAATGGCCTTCTTCAATCACAGTGTAGATAGGTTCCAACTCCCATGTCCGAGTGGGTAGCAGACATCTGCCTCCCATGCATACACACTTCTGAGAGTTGAGCTTATGGCCTGTACCTCCACATCCAGCCTGCTGGTACCCTTGGCTTCTAAAAGGCCTAGGCTCGCTGTTTGACGGAATTGCTGGGAGAGGTAATTGGAATCACCCGGCACACAAGACTAGTGCCTCCAAGCTCAGTTCAGCGATTTCCTAGTAATTCCTGTGGTAGACTGGTGCTACATACGAAGTTCCATACGTGAGAGGGTAGCTGAACGCCTTGTCCAAAACCATCTTACTTCTGAGAGTTGAGCTCAGCCTCAGTCCCTCACAGTTCCACACTGCCTGCAGAGTGAGTTTCGCAGGTCTTCAGCAGAGACGTTTGCCAGAGGCTTCTGAGACGCAGGGTAACAATGCAGACCTGGAGGGTATCCCCAGGTGCAGTCGACTGGTAATCTTGGAACCTCCTGACTCAGAATAATGCTACCTTGTCACTGCCATAGGAATGCAGCTAGTTGACAGCTGGCTTCAAGACATGCTTCCCTGTGAGAGCTGAGGACAGGGCAGAACCCTCCCGCATGCTGCCTGACTGTAGGAGTAGCTGCTAACATCCTTATGTTAGTGGCTGGGAGAGGTTGCGGGAAAAGCATGTGTGAGCACTGGGCCTGAACTCCCGTGTATCTGAGTTGAATACAGCGATTTCCAACGGCTTTCCTCAACCAGAGTGTAGCTAGGTTCCAAATCCCATGTACGAGCGGGTAGCAGATATCTGCCTCCCATGCATACACACTTCTGAGAGTTGAGCTTATGGCCTGTACCTCCACAGCCAGCCTGCTGGTACCCTTGGCTTCTAAAAGGCCTAGGCTCGCTGTTTGACGGAAGTGCTGGGAGAGGTAATTGGAATCACCCGGCACACAAGACTAGTGCTTCCAAGCTCAGTTCAGCGATTTCCTAGTAATTCCTGTGGTAGACTGGTGCTACATACGAAGTTCCATACGTGAGAGGGTAGCTGAACGCCTTGTCCAAAACCATCTTACTTCTGAGAGTTGAGCTCAGCCTCAGTCCCTCACAGTTCCACACTGCCTGCAGAGTGAGTTTCGCAGGTCTTCAGCAGAGACGTTTGCCAGAGGCTTCTGAGTCGCAGGGTAACAATGCAGACCTGGAGGTTATCCCCAAGTGCAGTCGACTGGTAATCTTGGAACCTCCTGACTCAGAATACTGCTACCTTCTCACTGCCATAGTAATGCAGCTAGTTGACAGCTAGCTGGCTTCAAGACATGCTTCCCTGAGAGAGCTGAGGACAGGGCAGAACCCTCCCGCATGCTGCCTGACTGTAGGAGTAGCTGCTAACATCCTAATGTTAGTGGCTGGGAGATGTTGCGGGAAAAGCATGTGTGAGCACTGGGCCTGAACTCCCGTGTATCTGAGTTGAATACAGCGATTTCCAACGGCTTTCCTCAACCACAGTGTAGCTAGGTTCCAAATCCCATGTACGAGCGGGTAGCAGACATCTGCCTCCCATGCATACACACTTCTGAGAGTTGAGCTTATGGCCTGTACCTCCACATCCAGCCTGCTGGTACCCTTGGCTTCTAAAAGGCCTAGGCTCGCTGTTTGACGGAAGTGCTGCGAGAGGTAATTGGAATCTCCCGGCACACAAGACGAGTGCCTCCAAGCTCAATTCACGATTTCCCAGTAATTCTTGTGGTAGACAGTTGCTACATACTAAGTTCCATATGTGAGATGGTAGCTGAACGCCTTGTCCAAAAGCATCTTACTCTGAGAGTTGAGCCCACCCTCAGTCCCTCACAGTTCCACACTGCCTGCAGAGTGAGTTTCACACGTCTTCAGCAGAGACGATTGCCAGAGGCTTCTGAGTACAAGTTAACAATGCAGACCTGGAGGGTAACTCCAGGTGCAGTAGAGTGGTAATCTTGGAACCTCCTGACTCAGAGCACTGCTACCTTCTCACTGCCATAGGAATGCAGC
Organism: Canis aureus; assembly: GCF_053574225.1. Lineage (NCBI taxonomy): Eukaryota > Metazoa > Chordata > Mammalia > Carnivora > Canidae > Canis > Canis aureus. The sequence continues at coordinate 4,428,531 of NC_135630.1, forward strand.
TAGTTGACAGCTGGCTTCAAGACATGCTTCCCTGTGAGAGCTGAGGACAGGGCAGAACCCTCCCGCATCCTGCCTGACTGTAGGAGTAGCTGCTAACATCCTTACGTTAGTGGCTGGGAGAGGTTGCGGGAAAAGCATGTGTGAGCACTGGGCCTGAACTCCCGAGTATCTGAGTTGAATACAGCGATTTCCAATGGCCTTCTTCAATCACAGTGTACCTAGGTTCCAACTCCCATGTCCGAGTGGGTAGCAGACATCTGCCTCCCATGCATACACACTTCTGAGAGTTGAGCTTATGGCCTGTACCTCCACATCCAGCCTGCTGGTACCCTTGGCTTCTAAAAGGCCTAGGCTCGCTGTTTGACGGAAGTGCTGGGAGAGGTAATTGGAATCACCCGGCACACAAGACTAGTGCCTCCAAGCTCAGTTCAGCGATTTCCTAGTAATTCCTGTGGTAGACTGGTGCTACATACTAAGTTCCATACGTGAGAGGGTAGCTGAACGCCTTGTCCAAAACCATCTTACTTCTGAGAGTTGAGAACACCCTCAGTCCCTCACAGTTCCACACTGCCTGCAGAGTGAGATTGGCAGGTCTTCAGCAGAGACGTTTGCCAGAGGCTTCTGAGACGCAGGGTAACAATGCAGACCTGGAGGGTATCCCCAGGTGCAGTCGACTGGTAATCTTGGAACCTCCTGACTCAGAATACTGCTACCTTCTCACTGCCATAGGAATGCAGCTAGTTGACAGCTGGCTTCAAGACATGCTTCCCTGTGAGAGCTGAGGACAGGGCAGAACCCTCCCGCATGCTGCCTGACTGTAGGAGTAGCTGCTAACAACCTTATGTTAGTGGCTGGGAGAGGTTGCGGGAAAAGCATGTGTGAGAACTGGGCCTGAACTCCCGTGTATCTGAGTTGAATACAGCGATTTCCAACGGCTTTTCTCAACCAGAGTGTAGCTAGGTTCCAAATCCCATGTACGAGCGGGTAGCAGACATCTGCCTCCCATGCATACACACTTCTGAGAGTTGAGGTTATGGCCTCTACCTCCACAGCCAGCCTGCTCTACCCTTGGCTTCTAAAAGGCCTAGGATCGCTGTTTGACGGAAGTGCTGGGAGAGGTAATTGGAATCACCCGGCACACAAGACTAGTGCCTCCAAGTTCAGTTCAGCGATTTCCTAGTAATTCCTGTGGTAGACTGGTGCTACATACTAAGTTCCATACGTGAGAGTGTAGCTGAACGCCTTGTCCAAAACCATCTTACTTCTGAGAGTTGAGCTCAGCCTCAGTCCCTCACAGTTCGACACTGCCTGCAGAGTGAGTTTCGCAGGTCTTCAGCAGAGACGTTTGCCAGAGGCTTCTGAGACGCAGGGTAACAATGCAGACCTGGAGGGTATCCCCAGGTGCAGTCGACTGGTAATCTTGGAACCTCCTGACTCAGAATACTGCTACCTTCTCACTGCCATAGGAATGCAGCTAGTTGACAGCTGGCTTCAAGACATGCTTCCCTGTGAGAGCTGAGGACAGGGCAGAACCCTCCCGCATGCTGCCTGACTGTAGGAGTAGCTGCTAACATCCTTCTGTTAGTGGCTGGGAGAGGTTGCGGGAAAAGCATGTGTGAGCACTGGGCCTGAACTCCCGTGTATCTGAGTTGAATACAGCGATTTCCAACGGCTTTCCTCAACCAGAGTGTAGCTAGGTTCCAAATCCCATGTACGAGCGGGTAGCAGACATCTGCCTCCCATGCATACACACTTCTGAGAGTTGAGCTTATGGCCTGTACCTCCACAGCCAGCCTGCTGGTACCCTTGGCTTCTAAAAGGCCTAGGCTCGCTGTTTGACGGAAGTGCTGGGAGAGGTAATTGGAATCACCCGGCACACAAGACTAGTGCCTCCAAGCTCAGTTCAGCGATTTCCTAGTAATTCCTGTGGTAGACAGGTGCTACATACTAAGTTCCATACGTGAGAGGGTAGCTGAACGCCTTGTCCAAAACCATCTTACTTCTGAGAGTTGAGCTCAGCCTCAGTCCCTCACAGTTCGACACTGCCTGCAGAGTGAGTTTCGCAGGTCTTCAGCAGAGACGTTTGCCAGAGGCTTCTGAGACGCAGGGTAACAATGCAGACCTGGAGGGTATCCCCAGGTGCAGTCGACTGGTAATCTTGGAACCTCCTGACTCAGAATACTGCTACCTTCTCACTGCCATAGGAATGCAGCTAGTTGACAGCTGGCTTCAAGACATGCTTCCCTGTGAGAGCTGAGGACAGGGCAGAACTCTCCCGCATGCTGCCTGACTGTAGGAGTAGCTGCTAACATCCTTATGTTAGTGGCTGGGAGAGGTTGCGGGAAAAGCATGTCTGAGCACTGGGCCTGAACTCCCGTGTATCTGAGTTGAATACAGCGATTTCCAACGGCTTTCCTCAACCAGAGTGTATCTAGGGTCCAAATCCCATGTACGAGCGGGTAGCAGACATCTGCCTCCCATGCATACACACTTCTGAGAGTTGAGCTTATGGCCTGTACCTCCACATCCAGCTTGCTGGTACCCTTGGCTTCTAAAAGGCCTAGGCTCGCTGTTTGACGGAAGTGCTGGGAGAGGTAATTGTAATCTCCCCGCACACAAGACGAGTGCCTCCAAGCTCAATTCACGATTTCCCAGTAATTCTTGTGGTAGACAGGTGCTACATACTAAGTTCCATATGCTAGATGGTAGCTGAACGCCTTGTCCAAAAGCATCTTACTTCTGAGAGTTGAACCCACCTTCAGTCCCTCACAGTTCCACACTGCCTGCAGAGTGAGTTTCACACGTCTTCACTAGAGACGATTGCCAGAGGCTTCTGAGACGCAGGGTAACAATGCAGACCTGGAGGGTATCCCCAGGTGCAGTCGACTGGTAATCTTGGAACCTCCTGACTCAGAATACTGCTACCTTCTCACTGCCATAGGAATGCAGCTAGTTGACAGCTGGCTTCAAGACATGCTTCCTTGTGAGAGCTGAGGACAGGGCAGAACCCTCCCGCATGCTGCCTGACTGTAGGAGTAGCTGCTAACATCCTTATGTTAGTGGCTGGGAGAGGTTGAGGGAAAAGCATGTGTGAGCACTGAGATTGAACTCCCGTGTATCTGAGTTTAATACAGCGATTTCCAACGGCTTTCCTCAACCAGAGTGTAGCTAGGTTCCAAATGCCATGTACGAGCGGGTAGCAGACATCTGCCTCCCATGCATACACACTTCTGAGAGTTGAGCTTATGGCCTGTACCTCCACAGCCAGCCTGCTGGTACCCTTGGCTTCTGAAAGGCCTACATCGCTGTTTGACGCAAGTGCTGGGAGAGGTAATTGGAATCACCCGGCACACAAGACTAGTGCCTCCAAGCTCAGTTCAGCGATTTCCTAGTAATTCCTGTGGTAGACTGGTGCTACATACTAAGTTCCATACGTGAGAGGGTAGCTGAACGCCTTGTCCAAAACCATCTTACTTCTGAGAGTTGAGCTCAGCCTCAGTCCCTCACAGTTCCACACTGCCTGCAGAGTGAGTTTCGCAGGTCTTCAGCAGAGACGTTTGCCAGAGGCTTCTGAGACGCAGGGTAACAATGCAGACCTGGAGGGTATCCCCAGGTGCAGTCGACTGGTAATCTTGGAACCTCCTGACTCAGAATACTGCTACCTTCTCACTGCCATAGAAATGCAGCTAGTTGACAGGTGGCTTCAAGACATGCTTCCCTGTGAGAGCTGAGGACAGGGCAGAACCCTCCCGCATGCTGCCTGACTGTAGGAGTAGCTGCTAACATCCTTATGTTAGTGGCTGGGAGAGGTTGCGGGAAAAGCATGTGTGAGCACTGGGCCTGAACTCCCGTGTATCTGAGTTGAATACAGCGATTTCCAACGGCTTTCCTCAACCAGAGTGTAGCTAGGGTCCAAATCCCATGTACGAGCGGGTAGCAGACATCTGCCTCCCATGCATACACACTTCTGAGAGTTGAGCTTATGGCCTGTACCTCCACAGCCAGCCTGCTGGTACCCTTGGCTTCTAAAAGGCCTAGGCTCGCTGTTTGACGGAAGTGCTGGGAGAGGTAATTGGAATCTCCCGGCATACAAGACGAGTGCCTCCAAGCTCAATTCACGATTTCCCAGTAATTCTTGTGGTAGACAGGTGCTACATACTAAGTTCCAGATGTGAGAAGGTAGCTGAACGCCTTGTCCAAAAGCATCTTACTTCTGAGAGTTGAGCACACCCTCAGTCCCTCACACTTCCACACTGCCTGCAGAGTGAGTTTCACACGTCTTCACCAGGACGATTGCCAGAGGCTTCTGAGTACAAGTTAACAATGCAGACCTGGAGGGTATCTCCAGGTGCAGTAGAGCGGTAATCTTGGAACCTCCTGACTCAGAGTACTGCTACTTTCTCACTGCCATAGGAATGCAGCTAGTTGACAGCTGGCTTCAAGACATGCTTCCATGTGAGAGCTGAGGACAGGGCAGAACCCTCCCGCATCCTGCCTGACTGTAGGAGTAGCTGCTAACATCCTAATGTTAGTGGCTGGGAGAGGTTGCGGGAAAAGCATGTGTGAGCACTGGGCCTGAACTCCCGTGTATCTGAGTTGAATACAGCGATTTCCAATGGCCTTCTTCAATCACAGTGTAGCTAGGTTCCAACTCCCATGTCCGACTGGGTAGCAGACATCTGCCTCCCATGCATACACACTTCTGATAGTTGAGCTTATGGCCTGTACCTCCACAGCCAGCCTGCTGGTCCCCTTGGCTTCTAAAAGGCCTAGGCTCGCTGTTTGACGGAAGTGCTGGGAGAGGTAATTGGAATCACCCGGCACACAAGACTAGTGCCTCCAAGCTCAGTTCAGCGATTTCCTAGTAATTCCTGTGGTAGACTGGTGCTACATACTAAGTTCCATACGTGAGAGGGTAGCTGAACGCCTTGTCCAAAACCATCTTACTTCTGAGAGTTGAGCTCAGCCTCAGTCCCTCACAGTTCCACACTGCCTGCAGAGTGAGTTTCGCAGGTCTTCAGCAGAGACGTTTGCCAGAGGCTTCTGAGACGCAGGGTAACAATGCAGACCTGGAGGGTATCCCCAGGTGCAGTCGACTGGTAATCTTGGAACCTCCTGACTCAGAATACTGCTACCTTCTCACTGCCATAGGAATGCAGCTAGTTGACAGCTGGCTTAAAGACATGCTTCCCTGTGAGAGCTGAGGACAGGGCAGAACTCACCCGCATGCTGCCTGACAGTAGGAGTAGCTGCTAACATCCTTATGTTAGTGGCTGGGAGAGGTAGCGGGAAAAGCATGTGTGAGAACTGGGCCTGAACTCCCGTGTATCTGAGTTGAATACAGCGATTTCCAACGGCTTTTCTCAACCAGAGTGTAGCTAGGTTCCAAATCCCATGTACGAGCGGGTAGCAGACATCTGCCTCCCATGCATACACACTTCTGAGAGTTGAGGTTATGGCCTGTACCTCCACAGCCAGCCTTCTGGTACCCTTGGCTTCTAAAAGGCCTAGGCTCGCTGTTTGACGGAAGTGCTGGGAGAGGTAATTGGAATCACCCGGCACACAAGACTAGTGCCTCCAAATTCAGTTCAGCGATTTCCTAGTAATTCCTGAGGTAGTCTGGTGCTACATACTAAGTTCCATACGTGAGAGGGTAGCTGAACGCCTTGTCCAAAACCATCTTACTTCTGAGAGTTGAGCTCAGCCTCAGTCCCTCACAGTTCCACACTGCCTGCAGAGTGAGTTTCGCAGGTCTTCAGCAGAGACGTTTGCCAGAGGCTTCTGAGACGCAGGGTAACAATGCAGACCTGGAGGATATCCCCAGGTGCAGTCGACTGGTAATCTTGGAACCTCCTGACTCAGAATACTGCTACCTTCTCACTGCCATAGGAATGCAGCTAGTTGACAGCTGGCTTCAAGACATGCTTCCCTGTGAGAGCTGAGGACAGGGCAGAACCCTCCCGCATGCTGCCTGACTGTAGGAGTAGCTGCTAACATCCTTATGTTAGTGGCTGGGAGAGGTTGCGGGAAAAGCATGCGTGAGCACTGGGCCTGAACTCCCGTGTATCTGAGTTGAATACAGCGATTTACAACGGCTTTCCTCAACCAGAGTGTAGCTAGGGTCCAAATCCCATGTACGAGCGGGTAGCAGACTTCTGCCTCCCATGCATACACACTTCTGAGAGTTGAGCTTATGGCCTGTACCTCCACAGCCAGCCTGCTGGTACCCTTGGCTTCTAAAATGCCTAGGCTCGCTCTTTGACGGAAGTGCTGGGAGAGGTAAATGGAATCACCCGGCACACAAGACTAGTGCCTCCAAGCTCAGTTCAGCGATTTCCTAGTAATTCCTGTGGTAGACTGGTGCTACATACTAAGTTCCATACGTGAGAGGGTAGCTGAACGCCTTGTCCAAAACCATCTTACTTCTGAGAGTTGAGCTCAGCCTCAGTCCCTCACAGTTCCACACTGCCTGCAGAGTGAGTTTCGCAGGTCTTCAGCAGAGACGTTTGCCAGAGGCTTCTGAGACGCAGGGTAACAATGCAGACCTGGAGGGTATCCCCAGGTGCAGTCGACTGGTAATCTTGGAACCTCCTGACTCAGAATACTGCTACCTTCTCACTGCCATAGGAATGAAGCTAGTTGACAGCTGGCTTCAAGACATGCTTCCCTGTGAGAGCTGAGGACAGGGCAGAACCCTCCCGCATGCTGCCTGACTGTAGGAGTAGCTGCTAACATCCTTATGTTAGTGGCTGGGAGAGGTTGCGGGAAAAGCATGTGTGAGCACTGGGCCTGAACTCCCGTGTATCTGAGTTGAATACAGCGATATCCAACGGCTTTCCTCAACCAGAGTGTAGCTAGGTTCCAAATCCCATGTACGAGCGGGTAACAGATATCTGCCTCCCATGCATACACACTTCTGAGAGTTGAGCTTATGGCCTGTACCTCCACAGCCAGCCTGCTGGTACCCTTGGCTTCTAAAAGGCCTAGGCTCGCTGTTTGACGGAAGTGCTGGGATAGGTAATTGGAATCACCCGGCACACAAGACTAGTGCCTCCAAGCTCAGTTCAGCGATTTCCTAGTAATTCCTGTGGTAGACTGGTGCTACATACTAAGTTCCATACGTGAGAGGGTAGCTGAACGCCTTGTCCAAAACCATCTTACTTCTGAGAGTTGAGCTCAGCCTCAGTCCCTCACAGTTCGACACTGCCTGCAGAGTGAGTTTCGCAGGTCTTCAGCAGAGACCTTTGCCAGAGGCTTCTGAGACGCAGGGTAACAATGCAGACCTGGAGGGTATCCCCAGGTGCAGTCGACTGGTAATCTTGGAACCTCCTGACTCAGAATACTGCTACCTTCTCATTGCCATAGGAATGCAGCTAGTTGACAGCTGGCTTCAAGACATGCTTCCCTGTGAGAGCTGAGGACAGGGCAGAACCCTCCCGCATGCTGCCTGACTGTAGGAGTAGCTGCTAACATCCTTATGTTAGTGGCTGGGAGAGGTTGCGGGAAAAGCATGTGTGAGCACTGGGCCTGAACTCCCGTGTATCTGAGGTGAATACAGCGATTTCCAACGGCTTTCCTCAACCAGAGTGTAGCTAGGTTCCAAAGCCCATGTACGAGCGGGTAGCAGACATCTGCCTCCCATGCATACACACTTCTGAGAGTTGAGCTTATGGCCTGTACCTCCACAGCCAGCCTGCTGGTACCCTTGGCTTCTAAAAGGCCTAGGCTCGCTGTTTGACGGAAGTGCTGGGAGAGGTAATTGCAATCTCACGGCACACAAGACGAGTGCCTCCAAGCTCAATTCACGATTTCCCAGTAATTCTTGTGGTAGACAGGTGCTACATACTAAGTTCCATATGTGAGAAGGTAGCTGAACGCCTTGTCCAAAAGCATCTTACTTCTGAGAGTTGAGCCCTCCCTCAGTCCCTCACACTTCCACACTGCCTGCAGAGTGAGTTTCACACGTCTTCACCAGAGACGATTGCCAGAGGCTTCTGAGTACAAGTTAACAATGCAGACTTGGAGGGTACTCCAGGTGCAGTAGAGTGGTAATCTTGGAACCTCCTGACTCAGAGTACTGCTACCTTCTCACTGCCATAGGAATGCAGCTAGTTGACAGCTGGCTTCAAGACATGCTTCCCTGTGAGAGCTGAGGACAGGGCAGAACCCTCCCGCATCCTGCCTGACTGTAGGAGTAGCTGCTAACATCCTAATGTTAGTGGCTGGGAGAGGTTGCGGGAAAAGCATGTGTGAGCACTGGGCCTGAACTCCCGTGTATCTGAGTTGAATACAGCGATTTCCAATGGCCTTCTTCAATCACAGTGTAGCTAGGTTCCAACTCCCATGTCCGAGTGGGTAGCAGACATCTGCCTCCCATGCATACACACTTCTGAGAGTTGAGCTTATGGCCTGTACCTCCACAGCCAGCCTCCTGGTACCCTTGGCTTCTAAAAGGCCTAGGCTCGCTGTTTGACGGAAGTGCTGGGAGAGGTAATTGGAATCACCCGGCACACAAGACTAGTGCCTCCAAGCTCAGTTCAGCGATTTCCTAGTAATTCCTGTGGTAGACTGGTGCTACATACTAAGTTCCATACGTGAGAGGGTAGCTGAACGCCTTGTCCAAAACCATCTTACTTCTGAGAGTTGAGCTCAGCCTCAGTCCCTCACAGTTCCACACTGCCTGCAGAGTGAGTTTCGCAGGTCTTCAGCAGAGACGTTTGCCAGAGGCTTCTGAGACGCAGGGTAACAATGCAGACCTGGAGGGTATCCCCAGGTGCAGTCGACTGGTAGTCTTGGAACCTCCTGACTCAGAATACTACTACCTTCTCACTGCCATAGGAATGAAGCTAGTTGACAGCTGGCTTCAAGACATGCTTCCCTGTGAGAGCTGAGGACAGGGCAGAACCCTCCCGCATGCTGCCTGACTGTAGGAGTAGCTGCTAACATCCTTATGTTAGTGGCTGGGAGAGGTTGCGGGAAAAGCATGTGTGAGCACTGGGCCTGAACTCCCGTGTATCTGAGGTGAATACAGCGATTTCCAACGGCTTTCCTCAACCAGAGTGTAGCTAGGTTCCAAAGCCCATGTACGAGCGGGTAGCAGACATATGCCTCCCATGCATACACACTTCTGAGAGTTGAGCTTATAGCCTGTACCTCCACAGCCAGCCTGCTGGTACCCTTGGCTTCTAAAAGGCCTAGGCTCGCTGTTTGACGGAAGTGCTGGGAGAGGTAATTGGAATCACCCGGCACACAAGACTAGTGCCTCCAAGCTCAGTTCAGGATTTCCTAGTAATTCCTGTGGTAGACTGGTGCTACATACTAAGTTCCATACGTGAGAGGGTAGCTGAACGCCTTGTCCAAAACCATCTTACTTCTCAGAGTTGAGCTCAGCCTCAGTCCCTCACAGTTCCACACTGCCTGCAGAGTGAGTTTCGCAGGTCTTCAGCAGAGACGTTTGCCAGAGGCTTCTGAGACGCAGGGTAACAATGCAGACCTGGAGGGTATCCCCAGGTGCAGTCGACTGGTAATCTTGGAACCTCCTGACTCAGAATACTGCTAAGTTCTCATTGCCATAGGAATGCAGCTAGTTGACAGCTGGCTTCAAGACATGCTTCCCTGTGAGAGCTGAGGACAGGGCAGAACCCTCCCGCATGCTGCCTGACTGTAGGAGTAGCTGCTAACATCCTTATGTTAGTGGCTGGGAGAGGTTGCGGGAAAAGCATGTGTGAGCACTGGGCCTGAACTCCCGTGTATCTGAGTTGAATACAGCGATTTCCAACGGCTTTCCTCAACCAGAGTGTAGCTAGGTTCCAAATCCCATGTACGAGCGGGTAGCAGACATCTGCCTCCCATGCATACACACTTCTGAGTGTTGAGCTTATGGCCTGTACCTCCACATCCAGCCTGCTGGTACCCTTGGCTTCTAAAAGGCCTAGGCTCGCTGTTTGACGGAAGTGCTGGGAGAGGTAATTGCAATCTCCCGGCACACAAGACGAGTGCCTCCAAGCTCAGTTCAGCGATTTCCTAGTAATTCCTGTGGTAGACTGGTGCTACATACTAAGTTCCATACGTGAGAGGGTAGGTGAACGCTTTGTCCAAAACCATCTTACTTCTGAGAGTTTTGCTCAGCCTCAGGCCCTCACAGATCCACACTGCCTGCAGAGTGAGTTTCGCAGGTCTTCAGCAGAGACGTTTGCCAGAGGCTTCTGAGACGCAGGGTAACAATGCAGACCTGGAGGGTATCCCCAGGTGCAGTCGACTGTTAATCTTGGAACCTCCTGACTCAGAATACTGCTACCTTCTCACTGCCATAGGAATGCAGCTAGTTGACAGGTAGCTGGCTTCAAGACATGCTTCCGTGAGAGAGCTGAGGACAGGGCAGAACCCTCTCGCATGCTGCCTGACTGTAGGAGTAGCTGCTAACATCCTAATGTTAGTGGCTGGGAGATGTTGCGGGAAAAGCATGTGTGAGCACTGGGCCTGAACTCCCGTGTATCTGAGTTGAATACAGCGATTTCCAATGGCTTTCCTCAACCAGAGTGTAGCTAGGTTCCAAATCCCATGTACGAGCGGGTAGCTGACATCTGCCTCCCATGCATACACACTTCTGAGAGTTGAGCTTATGGCCTGTACCTCCACATCCAGCCTGCTGGTACCCTTGGCTTCTAAAAGGCCTAGGCTCGCTGTTTGACGGAAGTGCTGCGAGAGGTAATTGGAATCTCCCGGCACACAAGACGAGTGCCTCCAAGCTCAATTCACGATTTCCCAGTAATTTTTGTCGTAGAAAGGTGCTACATACTAAGTTCCATATGTGAGATGGTAGCTGAACGCCTTGTCCAAAAGCATCTTACTTCTGAGAGTTGAGCCCACCCTCAGTCCCTCACAGTTCCACACTGCCTGCAGAGTGAGTTTCACACGTCTTCACCAGAGACGATTGCCAGAGGCTTCTGAGTACATGTTAACAATGTAGACCTGGAGGGTATCTACAGGTGCAGTAGAGTGGTAATCTTGGAACCTCCTGACTCAGAGTCCTGCTACCTTCTCACTGCCATAGGAATGCAGCTAGTTGACAGCTGGCTTCAAGACATGCTTCCCTGTGAGAGCTGAGGACAGGGCAGAACCCTCCCGCATGCTGCCTGACTGTAGGTGTAGCTGCTAACATCCTTATGTTAGTGGCTGGGAGAGGTTGCGGGAAAAGCATGTGTGAGCACTGGGCCTGAACTCCCGTGTATCTGAGTTGAATACAGCGATTTCCAATGGCCTTCTTCAATCACAGTGTAGCTAGGTTCCAACTCCCATGTCCGAGTGGGTAGCAGACATCTGCCTCCCATGCATACACACTTCTGAGAGTTGAGCTTATGGCCTGTACCTCCACAGCCAGCCTGCTGGTACCCTTGGCTTCTAAAAGGCCTAGGCTCGCTGTTTGACGGAAGTGCTGGGAGAGGTAATTGGAATCACCCGGCACACAAGACTAGTGCCTCCAAGCTCAGTTCAGCGATTTCCTAGTAATTCCTGTGGTAGACTGGTGCTACATACTAAGTTCCATACGTGAGAGTGTAGGTGAACGCCTTGTCCAAAACCATCTTACTTCTGAGAGTTGAGCTCAGCCTCAGTCCCTCACAGTTCCACACTGCCTGCAGAGTGAGTTTCGCAGGTCTTCAGCAGAGACGTTTGCCAGAGGCTTCTGAGACGCAGGGTAACAATGCAGACCTGGAGGGTATCCCCAGGTGCAGTCGACTGGTAATCTTGGAACCTCCTGACTCAGAATACTGCTACCTTCTCACTGCCATAGGAATGCAGCTAGTTCACAGCTGGCTTCAAGACATGCTTCCCTGTGAGAGCTGAGGACAGGGCAGAACCCTCCCGCATGCTGCCTGACTGTAGGAGTAGCTGCTAACATCCTTATGTTAGTGGCTGGGAGAGGTTGCGGGAAAAGCATGTGTGAGCACGGGCCTGAACTCCCGTGTATCTGAGTTGAATACAGCGATTTCCAACGGCTTTCCTCAACCAGAGTGTAGCTAGGTTCCAAATCCCATGTACGAGCGGGTAGCTGACTTCTGCCTCCCATGCATACACACTTCTGAGAGTTGAGCTTATGGCCTGTACCTCCACAGCCAGCCTGCTGGTACCCTTGGCTTCTAAAAGGCCTAGGCTCGCTGTTTGACGGAAGTGCTGGGAGAGGTAATTGGAATCACCCGGCACACAAGACTAGTGTCTCCAAGCTCAGTTCAGCGATTTCCTAGTAATTCCTGTGGTAGACTGGTGCTACATACTAAGTTCCATACGTGAGAGGGTAGCTGAACGCCTTGTCCAAAACCATCTTACTTCTGAGAGTTGAGCTCACCCTCAGTCCCTCACAGTTCCACACTGCCTGCAGAGTGAGTTTCGCAGGTCTTCAGCAGAGACGTTTGCCAGAGGCTTCTGAGACGCAGGGTAACAATGCAGACCTGGAGGGTATCCCCAGGTGCAGTCGACTGGTAATCTTGGAACCTCCTGACTCAGAATACTGCTACCTTCTCACTGCCATAGGAATGCAGCTAGTTGACAGCTGGCTTCAAGACATGCTTCCCTGTGAGAGCTGAGGACAGGGCAGAACCCTCCCGCATGCTGCCTGACTGTAGGAGTAGCTGCTAACCTCCTTATGTTAGTGGCTGGGAGAGGTTGCGAGAAAAGCATGTGTGAGCACTGGGCCTGAACTCCCGTGTATCTGAGTTGAATACAGCGATTTCCAACGGCTTTCCTCAACCAGAGTGTAGCTAGTTTCCAAATCCCATAGAGGAGCGGGTAGCAGACATCTGCCTCCCATGCATACACACTTCTGAGAGTTGAGCTTATGGCCTGTACCTCCACATCCAGCCTGCTGGTACCCTTGGCTTCTAAAAGGCCTAGGCTCGCTGTTCGACGGAAGTGCTGGGAGAGGTAATTGGAATCTCCCGGCACACAAGACGAGTGCCTCTAAGCTCAATTCACGATTTCCCAGTAATTCTTGTGGTAGACAGGTGCTACATACTAAGTTCCATATGTGAGAAGGTAGCTGAACGCCTTGTCCAAAAGCATCTTACTTCTGAGAGTTGAGCACACACTCAGTCCCTCACACTTCCACACTGCCTGCAGAGTGAGTTTCACACGTCTTCACCAGAGACGATTGCCAGAGGCTTCTGAGTACAAGTTAACAATGCAGACCTGGAGGGTATCTCCAGGTGCAGTAGAGTGGTAATCTTGGAACCTCCTGACTCAGAGTACTGCTACCTTCTCACTGCCATAGGAATGCAGCTGGTTGACAGCTGGCTTCAAGACATGCTTCCCTGTGAGAGCTGAGGACAGGGCAGAACCCTCCCGCATCCTGCCTGACTGTAGGAGTAGCTGCTAACATCCTAATGTTAGTGGCTGGGAGAGGTAGCGGGAAAAGCATGTGTGAGCACTGGGCCTGAACACTCGTGTATCTGAGTTGAATACAGCGATTTCCAATGGCCTTCTTCAATCACAGTGTAGCTAGGTTCCAACTCCCATATCCGAGTGGGTAGCAGACATCTGCCTCCCATGCGTAAACACTTCTGAGAGTTGAGCTTATGGCCTGTACCTCCACATCCAGCCTGCTGGTACCCTTGGCTTCTAAAAGGCCTAGGCTCGCTGTTTGACGGAAGTGCTGGGAGAGGTAATTGGAATCACCCTGCACACAAGACTAGTGCCTCCAAGCTCAGTTCAGCGATTTCCTAGTAATTCCTGTGGTAGACTGGTGCTATATACTAAGTTCCATACGTGAGAGGCTAGCTGAACGCCTTGTCCAAAACCATCTTACTTCTGAGAGTTGAGCTCACCCTCAGTCCCTCACAGTTCCACACTGCCTGCAGAGTGAGTTTCGCAGGTCTTCAGCAGAGACGTTTGCCAGAGGCTTCTGAGACGCAGGGTAACAATGCAGACCTGGAGGGTATCCCCAGGTGCAGTCGACTGGTAATCTTGGAACCTCCTGACTCAGAATACTGCTACCTTCTCACTGCCATAGGAATGCAGCTAGTTGACAGCTAGCTGGCTTCAAGACATGCTTCCCTGAGAGAGCCGAGGACAGGGCAGAACCCTCCCGCATGCTGCCTGACTGTAGGAGTAGCTGCTAACATCCTAATGTTAGTGGCTTGGAGAGGTTGCGGGAAAAGCATGTGTGAGCACTGGGCCTGAACTCCCGTGTATCTGAGTTGAATACAGCAATTTCCAATGGCCTTCTTCAATCACAGTGTAGCTAGGTTCCAACTCCCATGTCCGAGTGGGTAGGAGACATCTGCCTCCCATGCATACACACTTCTGAGAGTTGAGCTTATGGCCTGTACCTCCACATCCAGCCTGCTGGTACCCTTGGCTTCTAAAAGGCCTAGGCTCGCTGTTTGACGCAAGTGCTGGGAGAGGTAATTGGAATCACCCGGCACACAAGACTAGTGCCTCCAAGCTCAGTTCAGCGATTTCCTAGTAATTCCTGTGGTAGACTGGTGCTACATACTAAGTTCCATACGTGAGAGGGTAGCTGAACGCCTTGTCCAAAACCATCTTACTTCTGAGAGTTGAGCTCAGCCTCAGTCCCTCACACTTCCACACTGCCTGCAGAGTGTGTTTCACACGTCTTCACCAGAGACGATTGCCAGAGGCTTCTGACTACAAGTTAACAATGCAGACCTGGAGGGTATCTCCAGGTGCAGTAGAGTGGTAATCTTGGAACCTCCTGACTCAGAGTACTGCTACCTTCTCACTGCCATAGGAATGCAGGTAGTTGACAGCTGGCTTCAAGTCATGCTTCCCTGTGAGAGCTGAGGACAGGGCAGAACCCTCCCGCATCCTGCCTGACTGTAGGAGTAGCTGCTAACGTCCTTATGTTAGTGGCTGGGAGAGGTTGCGGGAAAAGCATGTGTGAGCAATGGGCCTGAACTCCCGTGTATCTGAGTTGAATACAGCGATTTCCAACGGCTTTCCTCAACCAGAGTGTAGCTAGGTTCCAAATCCCATGTACGAGCGGGTAGCAGACATCTGCCTCCCATGCATACACACTTCTGAGAGTTGAGCTTATGGCCTGTACCTCCACATCCAGCCTGCTGGTACCCTTGGCTTCTAAAAGGCCTAGGCTCGCTGTTTGACGGAAGTGGTGGGAGAGGTAATTGGAATCACGCGGCACACAAGACTAGTGCCTCCAAGCTCAGTTCAGCGATTTCCTAGTAATTCCTGTGGTAGACTGGTGCTACATACGAAGTTCCATACGTGAGAGGGTAGCTGAACGCCTTGCCAAAACCATCTTACTTCTGAGAGTTGAGCTCAGCCTCAGTCCCTCACAGTTCCACACTGCCTGCAGAGTGAGTTTCGCAGGTCTTCAGCAGAGACGTTTGCCAGAGGCTTCTGAGACGCAGGGTAACAATGCAGACCTGGAGGGTATCCCCAGGTGCAGTCGACTGGTAATCTTGGAACCTCCTGACTCAGAATACTGCTACCTCCTCACTGCCATTGGAATGCAGCTTGTTGACAGCTGGCTTCAAGACATGCTTCCCTGTGAGAGCTGAGGACAGGGCAGAACCCTCCCGCATGCTGCCTGACTGTAGGAGTAGCTGCTAACATCCTTATGTTAGGGTCTGGGAGAGGTTGCGGAAAAGCATGTGTGAGCACTGGGCCTGAACTCCCGTGTATCTGAGTTGAATACAGCGATTTCCAACGGTTTTCCTCAACCAGAGTGTAGCTAGGTTCCAAACCCCATGTACGAGCGGGTAGCAGACATCAGCCTCCCATGCATACACACTTCTGAGAGTTGAGCTTATGGCCTGTACCTCCACATCCAGCCTGCTGGTACACTTGGCTTCTAAAAGGCCTAGGCTCGCTGTTTGACGGAAGTGCTGCGAGCGGTAATTGGAATCTCCCGGCACACAAGACGAGTGCCTCCAAGCTCAATTCACGATTTCCCAGTAATTCTTGTGGTAGACAGGTGCTACATTCTAAGTTCCATATGTGAGAAGGTAGCTGAACGCCTTGTCCAAAAGCATCTTACTTCTGAGAGTTGAGCACACCCTCAGTCCCTCACACTTCCACACTGCCTGCAGAGTGAGTTTCACACGTCTTCACCAGAGACGATTGCCAGAGGCTTCTGAGTACAAGTTAACAATGCAGACCTGGAGGGTATCTCCAGGTGCATTAGAGTGGTAATCTTGGAACCTCCTGACTCAGAGTACTGCTACCTTCTCACTGCCATAGGAATGCAGCTTGTTGACAGCTGGCTTCAAGACATGCTTCCCTGTGAGAGCTGAGGACAGGGCAGAACCCTCCCGCATCCTGCCTGACTGTAGGAGTAGCCTGTAACATCCTAATGTTAGTGCCTGGGAGAGGTTGCGGGAAAAGCATGTGTGAGCACTGGGCCTGAAGTCCTGTGTATCTGAGTTGAATAGAGCGATTTCCAATGGCCTTCTTCAATCACAGTGTAGATAGGTTCCAACTCCCATGTCCGAGTGGGTAGCAGACATCTGCCTCCCATGCATACACACTTCTGAGAGTTGAGCTTATGGCCTGTACCTCCACATCCAGCCTGCTGGTACCCTTGGCTTCTAAAAGGCCTAGGCTCGCTGTTTGACGGAATTGCTGGGAGAGGTAATTGGAATCACCCGGCACACAAGACTAGTGCCTCCAAGCTCAGTTCAGCGATTTCCTAGTAATTCCTGTGGTAGACTGGTGCTACATACGAAGTTCCATACGTGAGAGGGTAGCTGAACGCCTTGTCCAAAACCATCTTACTTCTGAGAGTTGAGCTCAGCCTCAGTCCCTCACAGTTCCACACTGCCTGCAGAGTGAGTTTCGCAGGTCTTCAGCAGAGACGTTTGCCAGAGGCTTCTGAGACGCAGGGTAACAATGCAGACCTGGAGGGTATCCCCAGGTGCAGTCGACTGGTAATCTTGGAACCTCCTGACTCAGAATAATGCTACCTTGTCACTGCCATAGGAATGCAGCTAGTTCACAGCTGGCTTCAAGACATGCTTCCCTGTGAGAGCTGAGGACAGGGCAGAACCCTCCCGCATGCTGCCTGACTGTAGGAGTAGCTGCTAACATCCTTATGTTAGTGGCTGGGAGAGGTTGCGGGAAAAGCATGTGTGAGCACTGGGCCTGAACTCCCGTGTATCTGAGTTGAATACAGCGATTTCCAACGGCTTTCCTCAACCAGAGTGTAGCTAGGTTCCAAATCCCATGTACGAGCGGGTAGCAGATATCTGCCTCCCATGCATACACACTTCTGAGAGTTGAGCTTATGGCCTGTACCTCCACAGCCAGCCTGCTGGTACCCTTGGCTTCTAAAAGGCCTAGGCTCGCTGTTTGACGGAAGTGCTGGGAGAGGTAATTGGAATCACCCGGCACACAAGACTAGTGCTTCCAAGCTCAGTTCAGCGATTTCCTAGTAATTCCTGTGGTAGACTGGTGCTACATACGAAGTTCCATACGTGAGAGGGTAGCTGAACGCCTTGTCCAAAACCATCTTACTTCTGAGAGTTGAGCTCAGCCTCAGTCCCTCACAGTTCCACACTGCCTGCAGAGTGAGTTTCGCAGGTCTTCAGCAGAGACGTTTGCCAGAGGCTTCTGAGTCGCAGGGTAACAATGCAGACCTGGAGGTTATCCCCAAGTGCAGTCGACTGGTAATCTTGGAACCTCCTGACTCAGAATACTGCTACCTTCTCACTGCCATAGTAATGCAGCTAGTTGACAGCTAGCTGGCTTCAAGACATGCTTCCCTGAGAGAGCTGAGGACAGGGCAGAACCCTCCCGCATGCTGCCTGACTGTAGGAGTAGCTGCTAACATTCTAATGTTAGTGGCTGGGAGATGTTGCGGGAAAAGCATGTGTGAGCACTGGGCCTGAACTCCCGTGTATCTGAGTTGAATACAGCGATTTCCAACGGCTTTCCTCAACCACAGTGTAGCTAGGTTCCAAATCCCATGTACGAGCGGGTAGCAGACATCTGCCTCCCATGCATACACACTTCTGAGAGTTGAGCTTATGGCCTGTACCTCCACATCCAGCCTGCTGGTACCCTTGGCTTCTAAAAGGCCTAGGCTCGCTGTTTGACGGAAGTGCTGCGAGAGGTAATTGGAATCTCCCGGCACACAAGACGAGTGCCTCCAAGCTCAATTCACGATTTCCCAGTAATTCTTGTGGTAGACAGTTGCTACATACTAAGTTCCATATGTGAGATGGTAGCTGAACGCCTTGTCCAAAAGCATCTTACTCTGAGAGTTGAGCCCACCCTCAGTCCCTCACAGTTCCACACTGCCTGCAGAGTGAGTTTCACACGTCTTCAGCAGAGACGATTGCCAGAGGCTTCTGAGTACAAGTTAACAATGCAGACCTGGAGGGTAACTCCAGGTGCAGTAGAGTGGTAATCTTGGAACCTCCTGACTCAGAGCACTGCTACCTTCTCACTGCCATAGGAATGCAGCTAGTTGACAGCTGGCTTCAAGACATGCTTCCCTGTGAGAGCTGAGGACAGGGCAGAACCCTCCCGCATCCTGCCTGACTGTAGGAGTAGCTGCTAACATCCTTACGTTAGTGGCTGGGAGAGGTTGCGGGAAAAGCATGTGTGAGCACTGGGCCTGAACTCCCGAGTATCTGAGTTGAATACAGCGATTTCCAATGGCCTTCTTCAATCACAGTGTACCTAGGTTCCAACTCCCATGTCCGAGTGGGTAGCAGACATCTGCCTCCCATGCATACACACTTCTGAGAGTTGAGCTTATGGCCTGTACCTCCACAGCCAGCCTGCTGGTACCCTTGGCTTCTAAAAGACCTAGGCTCGCTGTTTGACGGAAGTGCTGGGAGAGGTAATTGGAATCACCCGGCACACAAGACTAGTGCCTCCAAGCTCAGTTCAGCGATTTCCTAGTAATTCCTGTGGTAGACTGGTGCTACATACTAAGTTCCATACGTGAGAGGGTAGCTGAACGCCTTGTCCAAAACCATCTTACTTCTGAGAGTTGAGAACACCCTCAGTCCCTCACAGTTCCACACTGCCTGCAGAGTGAGATTGGCAGGTCTTCAGCAGAGACGTTTGCCAGAGGCTTCTGAGACGCAGGGTAACAATGCAGACCTGGAGGGTATCCCCAGGTGCAGTCGACTGGTAATCTTGGAACCTCCTGACTCAGAATACTGCTACCTTCTCACTGCCATAGGAATGCAGCTAGTTGACAGCTGGCTTCAAGACATGCTTCCCTGTGAGAGCTGAGGACAGGGCAGAACCCTCCCGCATGCTGCCTGACTGTAGGAGTAGCTGCTAACAACCTTATGTTAGTGGCTGGGAGAGGTTGCGGGAAAAGCATGTGTGAGAACTGGGCCTGAACTCCCGTGTATCTGAGTTGAATACAGCGATTTCCAACGGCTTTTCTCAACCAGAGTGTAGCTAGGTTCCAAATCCCATGTACGAGCGGGTAGCAGACATCTGCCTCCCATGCATACACACTTCTGAGAGTTGAGGTTATGGCCTCTACCTCCACAGCCAGCCTGCTCTACCCTTGGCTTCTAAAAGGCCTAGGATCGCTGTTTGACGGAAGTGCTGGGAGAGGTAATTGGAATCACCCGGCACACAAGACTAGTGCCTCCAAGTTCAGTTCAGCGATTTCCTAGTAATTCCTGTGGTAGACTGGTGCTACATACTAAGTTCCATACGTGAGAGTGTAGCTGAACGCCTTGTCCAAAACCATCTTACTTCTGAGAGTTGAGCTCAGCCTCAGTCCCTCACAGTTCGACACTGCCTGCAGAGTGAGTTTCGCAGGTCTTCAGCAGAGACGTTTGCCAGAGGCTTCTGAGACGCAGGGTAACAATGCAGACCTGGAGGGTATCCCCAGGTGCAGTCGACTGGTAATCTTGAAACCTCCTGACTCAGAATACTGCTACCTTCTCACTGCCATAGGAATGCAGCTAGTTGACAGCTGGCTTCAAGACATGCTTCCCTGTGAGAGCTGAGGACAGGGCAGAACCCTCCCGCATGCTGCCTGACTGTAGGAGTAGCTGCTAACATCCTTCTGTTAGTGGCTGGGAGAGGTTGCGGGAAAAGCATGTGTGAGCACTGGGCCTGAACTCCCGTGTATCTGAGTTGAATACAGCGATTTCCAACGGCTTTCCTCAACCAGAGTGTAGCTAGGTTCCAAATCCCATGTACGAGCGGGTAGCAGACATCTGCCTCCCATGCATACACACTTCTGAGAGTTGAGCTTATGGCCTGTACCTCCACAGCCAGCCTGCTGGTACCCTTGGCTTCTAAAAGGCCTAGGCTCGCTGTTTGACGGAAGTGCTGGGAGAGGTAATTGGAATCACCCGGCACACAAGACTAGTGCCTCCAAGCTCAGTTCAGCGATTTCCTAGTAATTCCTGTGGTAGACAGGTGCTACATACTAAGTTCCATACGTGAGAGGGTAGCTGAACGCCTTGTCCAAAACCATCTTACTTCTGAGAGTTGAGCTCAGCCTCAGTCCCTCACAGTTCGACACTGCCTGCAGAGTGAGTTTCGCAGGTCTTCAGCAGAGACGTTTGCCAGAGGCTTCTGAGACGCAGGGTAACAATGCAGACCTGGAGGGTATCCCCAGGTGCAGTCGACTGGTAATCTTGGAACCTCCTGACTCAGAATACTGCTACCTTCTCACTGCCATAGGAATGCAGCTAGTTGACAGCTGGCTTCAAGACATGCTTCCCTGTGAGAGCTGAGGACAGGGCAGAACTCTCCCGCATGCTGCCTGACTGTAGGAGTAGCTGCTAACATCCTTATGTTAGTGGCTGGGAGAGGTTGCGGGAAAAGCATGTGTGAGCACTGGGCCTGAACTCCCGTGTATCTGAGTTGAATACAGCGATTTCCAACGGCTTTCCTCAACCAGAGTGTATCTAGGGTCCAAATCCCATGTACGAGCGGGTAGCAGACATCTGCCTCCCATGCATACACACTTCTGAGAGTTGAGCTTATGGCCTGTACCTCCACATCCAGCTTGCTGGTACCCTTGGCTTCTAAAAGGCCTAGGCTCGCTGTTTGACGGAAGTGCTGGGAGAGGTAATTGTAATCTCCCCGCACACAAGACGAGTGCCTCCAAGCTCAATTCACGATTTCCCAGTAATTCTTGTGGTAGACAGGTGCTACATACTAAGTTCCATATGCTAGATGGTAGCTGAACGCCTTGTCCAAAAGCATCTTACTTCTGAGAGTTGAACCCACCTTCAGTCCCTCACAGTTCCACACTGCCTGCAGAGTGAGTTTCACACGTCTTCACTAGAGACGATTGCCAGAGGCTTCTGAGACGCAGGGTAACAATGCAGACCTGGAGGGTATCCCCAGGTGCAGTCGACTGGTAATCTTGGAACCTCCTGACTCAGAATACTGCTACCTTCTCACTGCCATAGGAATGCAGCTAGTTGACAGCTGGCTTCAAGACATGCTTCCTTGTGAGAGCTGAGGACAGGGCAGAACCCTCCCGCATGCTGCCTGACTGTAGGAGTAGCTGCTAACATCCTTATGTTAGTGGCTGGGAGAGGTTGAGGGAAAAGCATGTGTGAGCACTGAGATTGAACTCCCGTGTATCTGAGTTTAATACAGCGATTTCCAACGGCTTTCCTCAACCAGAGTGTAGCTAGGTTCCAAATGCCATGTACGAGCGGGTAGCAGACATCTGCCTCCCATGCATACACACTTCTGAGAGTTGAGCTTATGGCCTGTACCTCCACAGCCAGCCTGCTGGTACCCTTGGCTTCTGAAAGGCCTACATCGCTGTTTGACGCAAGTGCTGGGAGAGGTAATTGGAATCACCCGGCACACAAGACTAGTGCCTCCAAGCTCAGTTCAGCGATTTCCTAGTAATTCCTGTGGTAGACTGGTGCTACATACTAAGTTCCATACGTGAGAGGGTAGCTGAACGCCTTGTCCAAAACCATCTTACTTCTGAGAGTTGAGCTCAGCCTCAGTCCCTCACAGTTCCACACTGCCTGCAGAGTGAGTTTCGCAGGTCTTCAGCAGAGACGTTTGCCAGAGGCTTCTGAGACGCAGGGTAACAATGCAGACCTGGAGGGTATCCCCAGGTGCAGTCGACTGGTAATCTTGGAACCTCCTGACTCAGAATACTGCTACCTTCTCACTGCCATAGAAATGCAGCTAGTTGACAGGTGGCTTCAAGACATGCTTCCCTGTGAGAGCTGAGGACAGGGCAGAACCCTCCCGCATGCTGCCTGACTGTAGGAGTAGCTGCTAACATCCTTATGTTAGTGGCTGGGAGAGGTTGCGGGAAAAGCATGTGTGAGCACTGGGCCTGAACTCCCGTGTATCTGAGTTGAATACAGCGATTTCCAACGGCTTTCCTCAACCAGAGTGTAGCTAGGGTCCAAATCCCATGTACGAGCGGGTAGCAGACATCTGCCTCCCATGCATACACACTTCTGAGAGTTGAGCTTATGGCCTGTACCTCCACAGCCAGCCTGCTGGTACCCTTGGCTTCTAAAAGGCCTAGGCTCGCTGTTTGACGGAAGTGCTGGGAGAGGTAATTGGAATCTCCCGGCATACAAGACGAGTGCCTCCAAGCTCAATTCACGATTTCCCAGTAATTCTTGTGGTAGACAGGTGCTACATACTAAGTTCCAGATGTGAGAAGGTAGCTGAACGCCTTGTCCAAAAGCATCTTACTTCTGAGAGTTGAGCACACCCTCAGTCCCTCACACTTCCACACTGCCTGCAGAGTGAGTTTCACACGTCTTCACCAGGACGATTGCCAGAGGCTTCTGAGTACAAGTTAACAATGCAGACCTGGAGGGTATCTCCAGGTGCAGTAGAGCGGTAATCTTGGAACCTCCTGACTCAGAGTACTGCTACTTTCTCACTGCCATAGGAATGCAGCTAGTTGACAGCTGGCTTCAAGACATGCTTCCATGTGAGAGCTGAGGACAGGGCAGAACCCTCCCGCATCCTGCCTGACTGTAGGAGTAGCTGCTAACATCCTAATGTTAGTGGCTGGGAGAGGTTGCGGGAAAAGCATGTGTGAGCACTGGGCCTGAACTCCCGTGTATCTGAGTTGAATACAGCGATTTCCAATGGCCTTCTTCAATCACAGTGTAGCTAGGTTCCAACTCCCATGTCCGACTGGGTAGCAGACATCTGCCTCCCATGCATACACACTTCTGATAGTTGAGCTTATGGCCTGTACCTCCACAGCCAGCCTGCTGGTCCCCTTGGCTTCTAAAAGGCCTAGGCTCGCTGTTTGACGGAAGTGCTGGGAGAGGTAATTGGAATCACCCGGCACACAAGACTAGTGCCTCCAAGCTCAGTTCAGCGATTTCCTAGTAATTCCTGTGGTAGACTGGTGCTACATACTAAGTTCCATACGTGAGAGGGTAGCTGAACGCCTTGTCCAAAACCATCTTACTTCTGAGAGTTGAGCTCAGCCTCAGTCCCTCACAGTTCCACACTGCCTGCAGAGTGAGTTTCGCAGGTCTTCAGCAGAGACGTTTGCCAGAGGCTTCTGAGACGCAGGGTAACAATGCAGACCTGGAGGGTATCCCCAGGTGCAGTCGACTGGTAATCTTGGAACCTCCTGACTCAGAATACTGCTACCTTCTCACTGCCATAGGAATGCAGCTAGTTGACAGCTGGCTTAAAGACATGCTTCCCTGTGAGAGCTGAGGACAGGGCAGAACTCACCCGCATGCTGCCTGACAGTAGGAGTAGCTGCTAACATCCTTATGTTAGTGGCTGGGAGAGGTAGCGGGAAAAGCATGTGTGAGAACTGGGCCTGAACTCCCGTGTATCTGAGTTGAATACAGCGATTTCCAACGGCTTTTCTCAACCAGAGTGTAGCTAGGTTCCAAATCCCATGTACGAGCGGGTAGCAGACATCTGCCTCCCATGCATACACACTTCTGAGAGTTGAGGTTATGGCCTGTACCTCCACAGCCAGCCTTCTGGTACCCTTGGCTTCTAAAAGGCCTAGGCTCGCTGTTTGACGGAAGTGCTGGGAGAGGTAATTGGAATCACCCGGCACACAAGACTAGTGCCTCCAAATTCAGTTCAGCGATTTCCTAGTAATTCCTGAGGTAGTCTGGTGCTACATACTAAGTTCCATACGTGAGAGGGTAGCTGAACGCCTTGTCCAAAACCATCTTACTTCTGAGAGTTGAGCTCAGCCTCAGTCCCTCACAGTTCCACACTGCCTGCAGAGTGAGTTTCGCAGGTCTTCAGCAGAGACGTTTGCCAGAGGCTTCTGAGACGCAGGGTAACAATGCAGACCTGGAGGGTATCCCCAGGTGCAGTCGACTGGTAATCTTGGAACCTCCTGACTCAGAATACTGCTACCTTCTCACTGCCATAGGAATGCAGCTAGTTGACAGCTGGCTTCAAGACATGCTTCCCTGTGAGAGCTGAGGACAGGGCAGAACCCTCCCGCATGCTGCCTGACTGTAGGAGTAGCTGCTAACATCCTTATGTTAGTGGCTGGGAGAGGTTGCGGGAAAAGCATGCGTGAGCACTGGGCCTGAACTCCCGTGTATCTGAGTTGAATACAGCGATTTACAACGGCTTTCCTCAACCAGAGTGTAGCTAGGGTCCAAATCCCATGTACGAGCGGGTAGCAGACTTCTGCCTCCCATGCATACACACTTCTGAGAGTTGAGCTTATGGCCTGTACCTCCACAGCCAGCCTGCTGGTACCCTTGGCTTCTAAAATGCCTAGGCTCGCTCTTTGACGGAAGTGCTGGGAGAGGTAAATGGAATCACCCGGCACACAAGACTAGTGCCTCCAAGCTCAGTTCAGCGATTTCCTAGTAATTCCTGTGGTAGACTGGTGCTACATACTAAGTTCCATACGTGAGAGGGTAGCTGAACGCCTTGTCCAAAACCATCTTACTTCTGAGAGTTGAGCTCAGCCTCAGTCCCTCACAGTTCCACACTGCCTGCAGAGTGAGTTTCGCAGGTCTTCAGCAGAGACGTTTGCCAGAGGCTTCTGAGACGCAGGGTAACAATGCAGACCTGGAGGGTATCCCCAGGTGCAGTCGACTGGTAATCTTGGAACCTCCTGACTCAGAATACTGCTACCTTCTCACTGCCATAGGAATGAAGCTAGTTGACAGCTGGCTTCAAGACATGCTTCCCTGTGAGAGCTGAGGACAGGGCAGAACCCTCCCGCATGCTGCCTGACTGTAGGAGTAGCTGCTAACATCCTTATGTTAGTGGCTGGGAGAGGTTGCGGGAAAAGCATGTGTGAGCACTGGGCCTGAACTCCCGTGTATCTGAGTTGAATACAGCGATATCCAACGGCTTTCCTCAACCAGAGTGTAGCTAGGTTCCAAATCCCATGTACGAGCGGGTAACAGATATCTGCCTCCCATGCATACACACTTCTGAGAGTTGAGCTTATGGCCTGTACCTCCACAGCCAGCCTGCTGGTACCCTTGGCTTCTAAAAGGCCTAGGCTCGCTGTTTGACGGAAGTGCTGGGATAGGTAATTGGAATCACCCGGCACACAAGACTAGTGCCTCCAAGCTCAGTTCAGCGATTTCCTAGTAATTCCTGTGGTAGACTGGTGCTACATACTAAGTTCCATACGTGAGAGGGTAGCTGAACGCCTTGTCCAAAACCATCTTACTTCTGAGAGTTGAGCTCAGCCTCAGTCCCTCACAGTTCCACACTGCCTGCAGAGTGAGTTTCGCAGGTCTTCAGCAGAGACCTTTGCCAGAGGCTTCTGAGACGCAGGGTAACAATGCAGACCTGGAGGGTATCCCCAGGTGCAGTCGACTGGTAATCTTGGAACCTCCTGACTCAGAATACTGCTACCTTCTCATTGCCATAGGAATGCAGCTAGTTGACAGGTGGCTTCAAGACATGCTTCCCTGTGAGAGCTGAGGACAGGGCAGAACCCTCCCGCATGCTGCCTGACTGTAGGAGTAGCTGCTAACATCCTTATGTTAGTGGCTGGGAGAGGTTGCGGGAAAAGCATGTGTGAGCACTGGGCCTGAACTCCCGTGTATCTGAGGTGAATACAGCGATTTCCAACGGCTTTCCTCAACCAGAGTGTAGCTAGGTTCCAAAGCCCATGTACGAGCGGGTAGCAGACATCTGCCTCCCATGCATACACACTTCTGAGAGTTGAGCTTATGGCCTGTACCTCCACAGCCAGCCTGCTGGTACCCTTGGCTTCTAAAAGGCCTAGGCTCGCTGTTTGACGGAAGTGCTGGGAGAGGTAATTGCAATCTCACGGCACACAAGACGAGTGCCTCCAAGCTCAATTCACGATTTCCCAGTAATTCTTGTGGTAGACAGGTGCTACATACTAAGTTCCATATGTGAGAAGGTAGCTGAACGCCTTGTCCAAAAGCATCTTACTTCTGAGAGTTGAGCCCTCCCTCAGTCCCTCACACTTCCACACTGCCTGCAGAGTGAGTTTCACACGTCTTCACCAGAGACGATTGCCAGAGGCTTCTGAGTACAAGTTAACAATGCAGACTTGGAGGGTACTCCAGGTGCAGTAGAGTGGTAATCTTGGAACCTCCTGACTCAGAGTACTGCTACCTTCTCACTGCCATAGGAATGCAGCTAGTTGACAGCTGGCTTCAAGACATGCTTCCCTGTGAGAGCTGAGGACAGGGCAGAACCCTCCCGCATCCTGCCTGACTGTAGGAGTAGCTGCTAACATCCTAATGTTAGTGGCTGGGAGAGGTTGCGGGAAAAGCATGTGTGAGCACTGGGCCTGAACTCCCGTGTATCTGAGTTGAATACAGCGATTTCCAATGGCCTTCTTCAATCACAGTGTAGCTAGGTTCCAACTCCCATGTCCGAGTGGGTAGCAGACATCTGCCTCCCATGCATACACACTTCTGAGAGTTGAGCTTATGGCCTGTACCTCCACAGCCAGCCTCCTGGTACCCTTGGCTTCTAAAAGGCCTAGGCTCGCTGTTTGACGGAAGTGCTGGGAGAGGTAATTGGAATCACCCGGCACACAAGACTAGTGCCTCCAAGCTCAGTTCAGCGATTTCCTAGTAATTCCTGTGGTAGACTGGTGCTACATACTAAGTTCCATACGTGAGAGGGTAGCTGAACGCCTTGTCCAAAACCATCTTACTTCTGAGAGTTGAGCTCAGCCTCAGTCCCTCACAGTTCCACACTGCCTGCAGAGTGAGTTTCGCAGGTCTTCAGCAGAGACGTTTGCCAGAGGCTTCTGAGACGCAGGGTAACAATGCAGACCTGGAGGGTATCCCCAGGTGCAGTCGACTGGTAGTCTTGGAACCTCCTGACTCAGAATACTACTACCTTCTCACTGCCATAGGAATGAAGCTAGTTGACAGCTGGCTTCAAGACATGCTTCCCTGTGAGAGCTGAGGACAGGGCAGAACCCTCCCGCATGCTGCCTGACTGTAGGAGTAGCTGCTAACATCCTTATGTTAGTGGCTGGGAGAGGTTGCGGGAAAAGCATGTGTGAGCACTGGGCCTGAACTCCCGTGTATCTGAGGTGAATACAGCGATTTCCAACGGCTTTCCTCAACCAGAGTGTAGCTAGGTTCCAAAGCCCATGTACGAGCGGGTAGCAGACATATGCCTCCCATGCATACACACTTCTGAGAGTTGAGCTTATAGCCTGTACCTCCACAGCCAGCCTGCTGGTACCCTTGGCTTCTAAAAGGCCTAGGCTCGCTGTTTGACGGAAGTGCTGGGAGAGGTAATTGGAATCACCCGGCACACAAGACTAGTGCCTCCAAGCTCAGTTCAGGATTTCCTAGTAATTCCTGTGGTAGACTGGTGCTACATACTAAGTTCCATACGTGAGAGGGTAGCTGAACGCCTTGTCCAAAACCATCTTACTTCTCAGAGTTGAGCTCAGCCTCAGTCCCTCACAGTTCCACACTGCCTGCAGAGTGAGTTTCGCAGGTCTTCAGCAGAGACGTTTGCCAGAGGCTTCTGAGACGCAGGGTAACAATGCAGACCTGGAGGGTATCCCCAGGTGCAGTCGACTGGTAATCTTGGAACCTCCTGACTCAGAATACTGCTAAGTTCTCATTGCCATAGGAATGCAGCTAGTTGACAGCTGGCTTCAAGACATGCTTCCCTGTGAGAGCTGAGGACAGGGCAGAACCCTCCCGCATGCTGCCTGACTGTAGGAGTAGCTGCTAACATCCTTATGTTAGTGGCTGGGAGAGGTTGCGGGAAAAGCATGTGTGAGCACTGGGCCTGAACTCCCGTGTATCTGAGTTGAATACAGCGATTTCCAACGGCTTTCCTCAACCAGAGTGTAGCTAGGTTCCAAATCCCATGTACGAGCGGGTAGCAGACATCTGCCTCCCATGCATACACACTTCTGAGTGTTGAGCTTATGGCCTGTACCTCCACATCCAGCCTGCTGGTACCCTTGGCTTCTAAAAGGCCTAGGCTCGCTGTTTGACGGAAGTGCTGGGAGAGGTAATTGCAATCTCCCGGCACACAAGACGAGTGCCTCCAAGCTCAGTTCAGCGATTTCCTAGTAATTCCTGTGGTAGACTGGTGCTACATACTAAGTTCCATACGTGAGAGGGTAGGTGAACGCTTTGTCCAAAACCATCTTACTTCTGAGAGTTTTGCTCAGCCTCAGGCCCTCACAGATCCACACTGCCTGCAGAGTGAGTTTCGCAGGTCTTCAGCAGAGACGTTTGCCAGAGGCTTCTGAGACGCAGGGTAACAATGCAGACCTGGAGGGTATCCCCAGGTGCAGTCGACTGTTAATCTTGGAACCTCCTGACTCAGAATACTGCTACCTTCTCACTGCCATAGGAATGCAGCTAGTTGACAGGTAGCTGGCTTCAAGACATGCTTCCGTGAGAGAGCTGAGGACAGGGCAGAACCCTCTCGCATGCTGCCTGACTGTAGGAGTAGCTGCTAACATCCTAATGTTAGTGGCTGGGAGATGTTGCGGGAAAAGCATGTGTGAGCACTGGGCCTGAACTCCCGTGTATCTGAGTTGAATACAGCGATTTCCAATGGCTTTCCTCAACCAGAGTGTAGCTAGGTTCCAAATCCCATGTACGAGCGGGTAGCTGACATCTGCCTCCCATGCATACACACTTCTGAGAGTTGAGCTTATGGCCTGTACCTCCACATCCAGCCTGCTGGTACCCTTGGCTTCTAAAAGGCCTAGGCTCGCTGTTTGACGGAAGTGCTGCGAGAGGTAATTGGAATCTCCCGGCACACAAGACGAGTGCCTCCAAGCTCAATTCACGATTTCCCAGTAATTTTTGTCGTAGAAAGGTGCTACATACTAAGTTCCATATGTGAGATGGTAGCTGAACGCCTTGTCCAAAAGCATCTTACTTCTGAGAGTTGAGCCCACCCTCAGTCCCTCACAGTTCCACACTGCCTGCAGAGTGAGTTTCACACGTCTTCACCAGAGACGATTGCCAGAGGCTTCTGAGTACATGTTAACAATGTAGACCTGGAGGGTATCTACAGGTGCAGTAGAGTGGTAATCTTGGAACCTCCTGACTCAGAGTCCTGCTACCTTCTCACTGCCATAGGAATGCAGCTAGTTGACAGCTGGCTTCAAGACATGCTTCCCTGTGAGAGCTGAGGACAGGGCAGAACCCTCCCGCATGCTGCCTGACTGTAGGTGTAGCTGCTAACATCCTTATGTTAGTGGCTGGGAGAGGTTGCGGGAAAAGCATGTGTGAGCACTGGGCCTGAACTCCCGTGTATCTGAGTTGAATACAGCGATTTCCAATGGCCTTCTTCAATCACAGTGTAGCTAGGTTCCAACTCCCATGTCCGAGTGGGTAGCAGACATCTGCCTCCCATGCATACACACTTCTGAGAGTTGAGCTTATGGCCTGTACCTCCACAGCCAGCCTGCTGGTACCCTTGGCTTCTAAAAGGCCTAGGCTCGCTGTTTGACGGAAGTGCTGGGAGAGGTAATTGGAATCACCCGGCACACAAGACTAGTGCCTCCAAGCTCAGTTCAGCGATTTCCTAGTAATTCCTGTGGTAGACTGGTGCTACATACTAAGTTCCATACGTGAGAGTGTAGGTGAACGCCTTGTCCAAAACCATCTTACTTCTGAGAGTTGAGCTCAGCCTCAGTCCCTCACAGTTCCACACTGCCTGCAGAGTGAGTTTCGCAGGTCTTCAGCAGAGACGTTTGCCAGAGGCTTCTGAGACGCAGGGTAACAATGCAGACCTGGAGGGTATCCCCAGGTGCAGTCGACTGGTAATCTTGGAACCTCCTGACTCAGAATACTGCTACCTTCTCACTGCCATAGGAATGCAGCTAGTTGACAGCTGGCTTCAAGACATGCTTCCCTGTGAGAGCTGAGGACAGGGCAGAACCCTCCCGCATGCTGCCTGACTGTAGGAGTAGCTGCTAACATCCTTATGTTAGTGGCTGGGAGAGGTTGCGGGAAAAGCATGTGTGAGCACGGGCCTGAACTCCCGTGTATCTGAGTTGAATACAGCGATTTCCAACGGCTTTCCTCAACCAGAGTGTAGCTAGGTTCCAAATCCCATGTACGAGCGGGTAGCTGACTTCTGCCTCCCATGCATACACACTTCTGAGAGTTGAGCTTATGGCCTGTACCTCCACAGCCAGCCTGCTGGTACCCTTGGCTTCTAAAAGGCCTAGGCTCGCTGTTTGACGGAAGTGCTGGGAGAGGTAATTGGAATCACCCGGCACACAAGACTAGTGTCTCCAAGCTCAGTTCAGCGATTTCCTAGTAATTCCTGTGGTAGACTGGTGCTACATACTAAGTTCCATACGTGAGAGGGTAGCTGAACGCCTTGTCCAAAACCATCTTACTTCTGAGAGTTGAGCTCACCCTCAGTCCCTCACAGTTCCACACTGCCTGCAGAGTGAGTTTCGCAGGTCTTCAGCAGAGACGTTTGCCAGAGGCTTCTGAGACGCAGGGTAACAATGCAGACCTGGAGGGTATCCCCAGGTGCAGTCGACTGGTAATCTTGGAACCTCCTGACTCAGAATACTGCTACCTTCTCACTGCCATAGGAATGCAGCTAGTTGACAGCTGGCTTCAAGACATGCTTCCCTGTGAGAGCTGAGGACAGGGCAGAACCCTCCCGCATGCTGCCTGACTGTAGGAGTAGCTGCTAACCTCCTTATGTTAGTGGCTGGGAGAGGTTGCGAGAAAAGCATGTGTGAGCACTGGGCCTGAACTCCCGTGTATCTGAGTTGAATACAGCGATTTCCAACGGCTTTCCTCAACCAGAGTGTAGCTAGTTTCCAAATCCCATAGAGGAGCGGGTAGCAGACATCTGCCTCCCATGCATACACACTTCTGAGAGTTGAGCTTATGGCCTGTACCTCCACATCCAGCCTGCTGGTACCCTTGGCTTCTAAAAGGCCTAGGCTCGCTGTTCGACGGAAGTGCTGGGAGAGGTAATTGGAATCTCCCGGCACACAAGACGAGTGCCTCTAAGCTCAATTCACGATTTCCCAGTAATTCTTGTGGTAGACAGGTGCTACATACTAAGTTCCATATGTGAGAAGGTAGCTGAACGCCTTGTCCAAAAGCATCTTACTTCTGAGAGTTGAGCACACACTCAGTCCCTCACACTTCCACACTGCCTGCAGAGTGAGTTTCACACGTCTTCACCAGAGACGATTGCCAGAGGCTTCTGAGTACAAGTTAACAATGCAGACCTGGAGGGTATCTCCAGGTGCAGTAGAGTGGTAATCTTGGAACCTCCTGACTCAGAGTACTGCTACCTTCTCACTGCCATAGGAATGCAGCTGGTTGACAGCTGGCTTCAAGACATGCTTCCCTGTGAGAGCTGAGGACAGGGCAGAACCCTCCCGCATCCTGCCTGACTGTAGGAGTAGCTGCTAACATCCTAATGTTAGTGGCTGGGAGAGGTAGCGGGAAAAGCATGTGTGAGCACTGGGCCTGAACACTCGTGTATCTGAGTTGAATACAGCGATTTCCAATGGCCTTCTTCAATCACAGTGTAGCTAGGTTCCAACTCCCATATCCGAGTGGGTAGCAGACATCTGCCTCCCATGCGTAAACACTTCTGAGAGTTGAGCTTATGGCCTGTACCTCCACATCCAGCCTGCTGGTACCCTTGGCTTCTAAAAGGCCTAGGCTCGCTGTTTGACGGAAGTGCTGGGAGAGGTAATTGGAATCACCCTGCACACAAGACTAGTGCCTCCAAGCTCAGTTCAGCGATTTCCTAGTAATTCCTGTGGTAGACTGGTGCTATATACTAAGTTCCATACGTGAGAGGCTAGCTGAACGCCTTGTCCAAAACCATCTTACTTCTGAGAGTTGAGCTCACCCTCAGTCCCTCACAGTTCCACACTGCCTGCAGAGTGAGTTTCGCAGGTCTTCAGCAGAGACGTTTGCCAGAGGCTTCTGAGACGCAGGGTAACAATGCAGACCTGGAGGGTATCCCCAGGTGCAGTCGACTGGTAATCTTGGAACCTCCTGACTCAGAATACTGCTACCTTCTCACTGCCATAGGAATGCAGCTAGTTGACAGCTAGCTGGCTTCAAGACATGCTTCCCTGAGAGAGCCGAGGACAGGGCAGAACCCTCCCGCATGCTGCCTGACTGTAGGAGTAGCTGCTAACATCCTAATGTTAGTGGCTTGGAGAGGTTGCGGGAAAAGCATGTGTGAGCACTGGGCCTGAACTCCCGTGTATCTGAGTTGAATACAGCAATTTCCAATGGCCTTCTTCAATCACAGTGTAGCTAGGTTCCAACTCCCATGTCCGAGTGGGTAGGAGACATCTGCCTCCCATGCATACACACTTCTGAGAGTTGAGCTTATGGCCTGTACCTCCACATCCAGCCTGCTGGTACCCTTGGCTTCTAAAAGGCCTAGGCTCGCTGTTTGACGCAAGTGCTGGGAGAGGTAATTGGAATCACCCGGCACACAAGACTAGTGCCTCCAAGCTCAGTTCAGCGATTTCCTAGTAATTCCTGTGGTAGACTGGTGCTACATACTAAGTTCCATACGTGAGAGGGTAGCTGAACGCCTTGTCCAAAACCATCTTACTTCTGAGAGTTGAGCTCAGCCTCAGTCCCTCACACTTCCACACTGCCTGCAGAGTGTGTTTCACACGTCTTCACCAGAGACGATTGCCAGAGGCTTCTGACTACAAGTTAACAATGCAGACCTGGAGGGTATCTCCAGGTGCAGTAGAGTGGTAATCTTGGAACCTCCTGACTCAGAGTACTGCTACCTTCTCACTGCCATAGGAATGCAGGTAGTTGACAGCTGGCTTCAAGTCATGCTTCCCTGTGAGAGCTGAGGACAGGGCAGAACCCTCCCGCATCCTGCCTGACTGTAGGAGTAGCTGCTAACGTCCTTATGTTAGTGGCTGGGAGAGGTTGCGGGAAAAGCATGTGTGAGCACTGGGCCTGAACTCCCGTGTATCTGAGTTGAATACAACGATTTCCAATGGCATTCTTCAATCACAGTGTAGCTAGTTTCCAAATCCCATGTACGAGCGGGTAGCAGACATCTGCCTCCCATGCATACACACTTCTGAGAGTTGAGCTTATGGCCTGTACCTCCACATCCAGCCTGCTGGTACCCTTGGCTTCTAAAAGGCCTAGGCTCGCTGTTTGACGGAAGTGCTGGGAGAGGTAATTGGAATCTCCCGGCACACAAGACGAGTGCCTCCAAGCTTAATTCACGATTTCCCAGTAATTCTTGTGGTAGACAGGTGCTACATACTAAGTTCCATATGTGAGAAGGTAGCTGAACGCCTTGTCCAAAAGCATCTTACTTCTGAGAGTTGAGCACACCCTCAGTCCCTCACACTTCCACACTGCCTGCAGAGTGAGTTTCACACGTCTTCACCAGAGACGATTGCCAGAGGCTTCTGAGTACAAGTTAACAATGCAGACCTGGAGGGTATCTCCAGGTGCAGTAGAGTGGTAATCTTGGAACCTCCTGACTCAGAGTACTGCTACCTTCTCACTGCCATAGGAATGCAGCTAGTTGACAGCTAGCTGGCTTCAAGACATGCTTCCCTGAGAGAGCTGATGACAGGGCAGAACCCTCCCGCATGCTGCCTGACTGTAGGAGTAGCTGCTAACATCCTAATGTTAGTGGCTTGGAGAGGTTGCGGGAAAAGCATGTGTGAGCACTGGGCCTGAACTCCCGTGTATCTGAGTTGAATACAGCAATTTCCAATGGCCTTCTTCAATCACAGTGTAGCTAGGTTCCAACTCCCATGTCCGAGTGGGTAGCAGACATCTGCCTCCCATGCATACACACTTCTGAGAGTTGAGCTTATGGCCTGTACCTCCGCATCCAGCCTACTGGTACCCTTGGCTTCTAAAAGGCCTAGGCTCGCTGTTTGACGGAAGTGCTGGGAGAGGTAATTGGAATCACCCGGCACACAAGACGAGTGCCTCCAAGCTCAGTTCAGCGATTTCCTAGTAATTCCTGTGGTAGACTGGTGCTACATACTAAGTTCCATACGTGAGAGGGTAGCTGAACGCCTTGTCCAAAACCATCTTACTTCTGAGAGTTGAGCTCAGCCTCAGTCCCTCACAGTTCCACACTGCCTGCAGAGTGAGTTTCGCAGGTCTTCAGCAGAGACGTTTGCCAGAGGCTTCTGAGACGCAGGGTAACAATGCAGACCTGGAGGGTATCCCCAGGTGCAGTCGACTGGTAATCTTGGAACCTCCTCACTCAGAATACTGCTACCTTCTCACTGCCATAGGAATGCAGCTAGTTGACAGCTGGCTTCAAGACATGCTTCCCTGTGAGAGCTGAGGACAGGGCAGAACCCTCCCGCATGCTGCCTGACTGTAGGAGTAGCTGCTAACATCCTTATGTTAGTGGCTGGGAGACGTTGCGGGAAAAGCATGTGTGAGCACTGGGCCTGAACTCCCGTGTATCTGAGTTGAATACAGCGATTTCCAACGGCTTTCCTCAACCAGAGTGTAGCTAGGTTCCAAATACCATGTACGTGCGGGTAGCAGACATCTGCCTCCCATGCATACACACTTCTGAGAGTTGAGCTTATGGCCTGTACCTCCACAGCCAGCCTGCTGGTACCCTTGGCTTCTAAAACGCCGAGGCTCGCTGTTTGACGGAAGTGCTGGGAGAGGTAATTGGAATCTCCCGGCACACAAGACGAGTGCCTCCAAGCTCAATTCAGGATTTCCCAGTAATTCTTGTGGTAGACAGGTGCTACATACTAAGTTCCATATGTGAGAAGGTAGCTGAACGCCTTGTCCAAAACCATCTTACTTCTGAGAGTTGAGCACACCCTCAGTCCCTCACACTTCCACACTGCCTGCAGATTGAGTTTCACACGTCTTCACCAGGACGATTGCCAGAGGCTTCTGAGTACAAGTTAACAATGCAGACCTGGAGGGTATCTCCAGGTGCAGTAGAGTGGTAATCTTGGAACCTCCTGACTCAGAGTACTGCTACCTTCTCACTGCCATAGGAATGCAGCTAGTTGACAGCTGGCTTCGAGACATGCTTCCCTGTGAGAGCTGAGGACAGGGCAGAACCCTCCCGCATCCTGCCTGACTGTAGGAGTAGCTGCTAACATCCTAATGTTAGTGGCTGGGAGAGGTTGCGGGAAAAGCATGTGTGAGCACTGGGCCTGAACTCCCGTGTATCTGAGTT
This sequence comes from Canis aureus, assembly GCF_053574225.1. NCBI lineage: Eukaryota > Metazoa > Chordata > Mammalia > Carnivora > Canidae > Canis > Canis aureus. The sequence continues at coordinate 4,464,111 of NC_135630.1, forward strand.
GAATACAGCGATTTCCAATGGCCTTCTTCAATCACAGTGTAGCTAGGTTCCAACTCCCATGTCCGAGTGGGTAGCAGACATCTGCCTCCCATGCATACAAACTTCTGAGAGTTGAGCTTATGGCCTGTACCTCCACATCCAGCCTGCTGGTACCCTTGGCTTCTAAAAGTCCTAGGCTCGCTGTTTGACGGAAGTGCTGGGAGAGGTAATTGGAATCACGCGGCACACAAGACTAGTGCCTCCAAGCTCAGTTCAGCGATTTCCTAGTAATTCCTGTGGTAGACTGGTGCTACATACTAAGTTCCATACGTGAGAGGGTAGCTGAACGCCTTGTCCAAAACCATCTTACTTCTGAGAGTTGAGCTCAGCCTCAGTCCCTCACAGTTCCACAATGCCTGCAGAGTGAGTTTCGCAGGTCTTCAGCAGAGACGTTTGCCAGAGGCTTCTGAGACGCAGGGTAACAATGCAGACCTGGAGGGTATCCCCAGGTGCAGTCGACTGGTAATCTTGGAACCTCCTGACTCAGAATACTGCTACCTTCTCACTGCCATAGGAATGCAGCTAGTTGACAGCTGGCTTCAAAACATGCTTCCCTTTGAGAGCTGAGGACAGGGAAGAACCCTCCCGCATGCTGCCTTACTGTAGGAGTAGCTGCTAACATCCTTATGTTAGTGGCTGGGAGAGGTTGCGGGAAAAGCATGTGTGAGCACTGGGCCTGAACTCCCGTGTACCTGAGTTGAATACAGCGATTTCCAACGGCTTTCCTCAACCAGAGTGTAGCTAGGTTCCAAATCCCATGTACGAGCGGGTAGCAGACATCTGCCTCCCATGCATACACACTTCTGAGAGTTGAGCTTATGGCCTGTACCTCCACAGCCAGCCTGCTGGTACCCTTGGCTTCTAAAAGGCCTAGGCTCGCTGTTTGACGGAAGTGCTGGGAGAGGTAATTGGAATCACCCGGCACACAAGACTAGTGCCTCCAAGCTCAGTTCAGCGATTTCCTAGTAATTCCTGTGGTAGACTGGTGCTACATACTAAGTTCCATACGTGAGAGGGTAGCTGAACACCTTGTCCAAAACCATCTTACTTCTGAGAGTTGAGCTCAGCCTCCGTCCCTCACAGTTCGACACTGCCTGCAGAGTGACTTTCGCAGGTCTTCAGCAGAGACGTTTGACAGAGGCTTCTGAGACGCAGGGTAACAATGCAGACCTGGAAGGTATCCCCAGGTGCAGTCGACTGGTTATCTTGGAACCTCCTGACTCAGAATACTGCTACCTTCTCACTACCATAGGAATGCAGCTAGTTGACAGCTGGCTTCAAGACATGCTTCCCTGTGGGAGCTGAGGACAGGGCAGAACCCTCCCGCATGCTGCCTGACTGTAGGAGTAGCTGCTAACATCCTTATGTTAGTGGCTGGGAGAGGTTGCGGGAAAAGCATGTGTGAGCACTGGGCCTGAACTCCCGTGTACCTGAGTTGAATACAGCGATTTCCAACGGCTTTCCTCAACCAGAGTGTAGCTAGGTTCCAAATCCCATGTACGAGCGGGTAGCAGACATCTGCGTCCCATGCATACACACTTCTGAGAGTTGAGCTTATGGCCTGTACCTCCACAGCCAGCCTGCTGGTACCCTTGGCTTCTAAAAGGCCTAGGCTCGCTGTTTGGCGGAAGTGCTGGGAGAGGTAATTGGAATCACCCGGCACACAAGACTAGTGCCCCCAAGCTCAGTTCAGCGATTTCCTAGTAATTCCTGTGGTAGACTGGTGCTACATACTAAGTTCCATACGTGAGAGGTAGCTGAACGCCTTGTCCAAAACCATCTTACTTCTGAGAGTTGAGCTCAGCCTCAGTCCCTCACAGTTTCACACTGCCTGCAGAGTGAGTTTCGCAGGTCTTCAGCAGAGACGTTTGCCAGAGGCTTCTGAGACGCAGGGTAACAATGCAGACCTGGAGGGTATCCCCAGGTGCAGTCGACTGGTAATCTTGGAACCTCCTGACTCAGAATACTGCTACCTTCTCACTGCCATAGGAATGCAGCTAGTTGACAGCTGGCTTCAAGACATGCTTCCCTGTGAGAGCTGAGGACAGGCAGAACCCTCCCCCATGCTGCCTGACTGTAGGAGTAGCTGCTAACATCCTTATGTTAGTGGCTGGGAGAGGTTGCGGGAAAACCATGTGTGAGCACTGGGCCTGAACTCCCGTGTATCTGAGTTGAATACAGCGATTTCCATCGGCTTTCCTCAACCAGAGTGTAGCTAGGTTCCAAATCCCATGTACGAGCGGGTAGCAGACATCTGCCTCCCATGCATACACACTTCTGAGAGTTGAGCTTATGGCCTGTACCTCCACAGCCAGCCTGCTGGTACCCTTGGCTTCTAAAAGGCCTAGGCTCGCTGTTTGACGGAAGTGCTGGGAGAGGTAATTGGAATCTCCCAGCACACAAGACGAGTGCCTCCAAGCTCAATTCACGATTTTCCAGTAATTCTTGTGGTAGACAGGTGCTACATACTAAGTTCCATACGTGAGAGGGTAGCTGAACGCCTTGTCCAAAACCATCTTACTTCTGAGAGTTGAGCTCAGCCTCCGTCCCTCACAGTTCGACACTGCCTGCAGAGTGATTTTCGCAGGTCTTCAGCAGAGACGTTTGCCAGAGGCTTCTGAGACGCAGGGTAACAATGCAGACCTGGAAGGTATCCCCAGGTGCAGTCGACTGGTTATCTTGGAACCTCCTGACTCAGAATACTGCTACCTTCTCACTGCCATAGGAATGCAGCTAGTTGACAGCTGGCTTCAAGACATGCTTCCCTGTGAGAGCTGAGGACAGGGCAGAACCCTCCCGCATGCTGCCTGACTGTAGGAGTAGCTGCTAACATCCTTATGTTAGTTGCTGGGAGAGGTTGCGGGAAAAGCATGTGTGAGCACTGGGCCTGAACTCCCGTGTACCTGAGTTGAATACAGCGATTTCCAACGGCTTTCCTCAACCAGAGTGTAGCTAGGTTCCAAATCCCATGTACCAGCGGGTAGCAGACATCTGCGTCCCATGCATACACACTTCTGAGAGTTGAGCTTATGGCCTGTACCTCCACAGCCAGCCTGCTGGTACCCTTGGCTTCTAAAAGGCCTAGGCTCGCTGTTTGGCGGAAGTGCTGGGAGACGTAATTGGAATCACCCGGCACACAAGACTAGTGCCCCCAAGCTCAGTTCAGCGATTTCCTAGTAATTCCTCTGGTAGACTGGTGCTACATACTAAGTTCCATACGTGAGAGGGTAGCTGAACGCCTTGTCCAAAACCATCTTACTTCTGAGAGTTGAGCTCAGCCTCAGTCCCTCACAGTTTCACACTGCCTGCAGAGTGAGTTTCGCAGGTCTTCAGCAGAGACGTTTGCCAGAGGTTTCTGAGACGCAGGGTAACAATGCAGACGTGGAGGGTATCCGCAGGTGCAGTCGACTGGTAATCTTGGAACCTCCTGACTCAGAATACTGCTACCTTCTCACTGCCATAGGAATGCAGCTAGTTGACAGCTGGCTTCAAGACATGCTTCCCTGTGAGAGCTGAGGACAGGCAGAAACCTCCCCCATGCTGCCTGACTGTAGGAGTAGCTGCTAACATCCTTATGTTAGTGGCTGGGAGAGGTTGCGGGAAAACCATGTGTGAGCACTGGGCCTGAACTCCCGTGTATCTGAGTTGAATACAGTGATTTCCAACGGCTTTCCTCAACCAGAGTGTAGCTAGGTTCCAAATCCCATGTACGAGCGGGTAGCAGACATCTGCCTCCCATGCATACACACTTCTGAGAGTTGAGCTTATGGCCTGTACCTCCACAGCCAGCCTGCTGGTACCCTTGGCTTCTAAAAGGCCGAGGCTCGCTGTTTGACGGAAGTGCTGGGAGAGGTAATTGGAATCTCCCGGCACACAAGACGAGTGCCTCCAAGCTCAATTCACGATTTCCCAGTAATTCTTGTGGTAGACAGGTGCTACATACTAAGTTCCATACGTGAGAGGGTAGCTGAACGCCTTGTCCAAAACCATCTTACTTCTGAGAGTTGAGCTCAGCCTCAGTCCCTCACAGTTCGACACTTCCTGCAGAGTGAGTTTCGCAGGTCTTCAGCAGAGACGTTTGCCAGAGGCTTCTGAGACGCAGGGTAACAATGCAGACCTGGAGGGTATCCCCAGGTGCATTCGACTGGTAATCTTGGAACCTCCTGACTCAGAATACTGCTACCTTCTCACTGCTATAGGAATGCAGCTAGTTGACAGCTGGCTTCAAGACATGCTTCCCTGTGAGTGCTGAGGACAGGGCAGAACCCTCCCGCATCCTGCCTGACTGTAGGAGTAGCTGCTAACATCCTAATGTTAGTGGCTGGGAGAGGTTGCGGGAAAAGCATGTGTGAGCACTGGGCCTGAACTCCCGTGTATCTGAGTTGAATACAGCGATTTCCAATGGCCTTCTTCAATCACAGTGTAGCTAGGTTCCAACTCCCATGTCCGAGTGGGTAGCAGACATCTGCCTCCCATACATACACACTTCTGAGAGTTGAGATTATGGCCTGTACCTCCACAGCCAGCCTGCTGGTCCCCTTGGCTTCTAAAAGGCCTAGGCTCGCTGTTTGACGGAAGTGCTGGGAGAGGTAATTGGAATCACCCGGCACACAAGACTAGTGCCTCCAAGCTCAGTTCAGCGATTTCCTAGTAATTCCTGTGGTAGACTGGTGCTACATACTAAGTTCCATACGTGAGAGGGTATCTGAAAGCCTTGTCCAAAACCATCTTACTTCTGAGAGTTGAGCTCAGCCTCAGTCCGTCACAGTTCCACACTGCCTGCAGAGTGAGTTTCGCAGGTCTTCAGCAGAGACGTTTCCCAGAGGCTTCTGAGACGCAGGGTAACAATGCAGACCTGGAGGGTATCCCCAGGTGCAGTCGACTGGTAATCTTGGAACCTCCTGACTCAGAATACTACTACCTTCTCACTGCCATAGGAATGCAGCTAGTTGACAGCTGGCTTCAAGACATGCTTCCCTGTGAGAGCTGAGGACAGGGCAGAACTCTCCCGCATGCTGCCTGACTGTAGGAGTAGCTGCTAACATCCTTATGTTAGTGGCTGGGAGAGGTTGCGGGAAAAGCATGTGTGAGAACTGGGCCTGAACTCCCGTGTATCTAAGTTGAATACAGCGATTTCCAACGGCTTTTCTCAACCAGAGTGTAGCTAGTTTCCAAATCCCATGTACGAGCGGGTAGCAGACATCTGCCTCCCATGCATACACACTTCTGAGAGTTGAGGTTATGGCCTGTACCTCCACAGCCAGCCTGCTGGTACCCTTGGCTTCTAAACGGCCTAGGCTCGCTGTTTGACGGAAGTGCTGGGATAGGTAATTGGAATCACCCGGCACACAAGACGAGTGCCTCCAAGCTCAGTTCAGCGATTTCCTAGTAATTCCTGTGGTAGACTGGTGCTACATACTAAGTTCCATACGTGAAAGGGTAGCTGAACGCCTTGTCCAAATTATCTTACTTCGGAGAGTTGAGCTCAGCCTCAGTCCCTCACAGTTCCACACTGCCTGCAGAGTGAGTTTCGCAGGTCTTCAGCAGAGACGTTTGCCAGAGGCTTCTGAGACGCAGGGTAACAATGCAGACCTGGAGGGTATCCCCAGGTGCAGTCGACTGGTAATCTTGGAACCTCCTGACTCAGAATACTGCTACCTTCTCACTGCCATAGAAATGCAGCTAGTTGACAGCTGGCTTCAAGACATGCTTCCTTGTGAGAGCTGAGGACAGGGCAGAACCCTCCCGCATGCTGCCTGACTGTAGGAGTAGCTGCTAACATCCTTATGTTAGTGGCTGGGAGAGGTTGAGGGAAAAGCATGTGTGAGCACTGAGATTGAACTCCCGTGTATCTGAGTTGAATACAGCGATTTCCAACGGCTTTCCTCAACCAGAGTGTAGCTAGGTTCCAAATGCCATGTACGAGCGGGTAGCAGACATCTGCCTCCCATGCATACACACTTCTGAGAGTTGAGCTTATGGCCTGTACCTCCACAGCCAGCCTGCTGGTACCCTTGGCTTCTGAAAGGCCTACCTCGCTGTTTGACGCAAGTGCTGGGAGAGGTAATTGGAATCACCCGGCACACAAGACTAGTGCCTCCAAGCTCAGTTCAGCGATTTCCTAGTAATTCCTGTGGTAGACTGGTGCTACATACTAAGTTCCATACGTGAGAGGGTAGCTGAACGCCTTGTCCAAAACCATCTTACTTCTGAGAGTTGAGCTCAGCCTCAGTCCCTCACAGTTCCACACTGCCTGCAGAGTGAGTTTCGCAGGTCTTCAGCAGAGACGTTTGCCAGAGGCTTCTGAGACGCAGGGTAACAATGCAGACCTGGAGGGTATCCCCAGGTGCAGTCGACTGGTAATCTTGGAACCTCCTGAATCAGAATACTGCTACCTTCTCACTGCCATAGAAATGCAGCTAGTTGACAGCTGGCTTCAAGACATGCTTCCCTGTGAGAGCTGAGGACAGGGCAGAACCCTCCCGCATGCTGCCTGACTGTAGGAGTAGCTGCTAACATCCTTATGTTAGTGGCTGGGAGAGGTTGCGGGAAAAGCATGTGTGAGCACTGGGCCTGAACTCCCGTGTATCTGAGTTGAATACAGCGATTTCCAACGGCTTTCCTCAACCAGAGTGTAGCTAGGGTCCAAATCCCATGTACGAGCGGGTAGCAGACATCTGCCTCCCATGCATACACACTTCTGAGAGTTGAGCTTATGGCCTGTACCTCCACAGCCAGCCTGCTGGTACCCTTGGCTTCTAAAAGGCCTAGGCTCGCTGTTTGACGGAAGTGCTGGGAGAGGTAATTGGAATCTCCTGGCATACAAGACGAGTGCCTCCTGGCTCAATTCACGATTTCCCAGTAATTCTTGTGGTAGACAGGTGCTACATACTAAGTTCCAGATGTGAGAAGGTAGCTGAACGCCTTGTCCAAAAGCATCTTACTTCTGAGAGTTGAGCACCCCCTCAGTCCCTCACACTTCCACACACCTGCAGAGTGAGTTTCACACGTCTTCACCAGGACGATTGCCAGAGGCTTCTGAGTACAAGTTAACAATGCAGACCTGGAGGGTATCTCCAGGTGCAGTAGAGCGGTAATCTTGGAAACTCCTGACTCAGAATACTGCTACTTTCTCACTGCCATAGGAATGCAGCTAGTTGACAGCTGGCTTCAAGACATGCTTCCATGTGAGAGCTGAGGACAGGGCAGAACCCTCCCGCATCCTGCCTGACTGTAGGAGTAGCTGCTAACATCCTAATGTTAGTGGCTGGGAGAGGTTGCGGGAAAAGCATGTGTGAGCACTGGGCCTGAACTCCCGTGTATCTGAGTTGAATACAGCGATTTCCAATGGCCTTCTTCAATCACAGTGTAGCTAGGTTCCAACTCCCATGTCCGACTGGGTAGCAGCCATCTGCCTCCCATGCATACACACTTCTGAGAGTTGAGCTTATGGCCTGTACCTCCACAGCCAGCCTGCTGGTCCCCTTGGCTTCTAAAAGGCCTAGGCTCGCTGTTTGACGGAAGTGCTGGGAGAGGTAATTGGAATCACCCGGCACACAAGACTAGTGCCTCCAAGCTCAGTTCAGCGATTTCCTAGTAATTCCTGTGGTAGACTGGTGCTATATACTAAGTTCCATACGTGAGAGGGTAGCTGAACGCCTTGTCCAAAACCATCTTACTTCTGAGAGTTGAGCTCAGCCTCAGTCCCTCACAGTTCCACACTGCCTGCAGAGTGAGTTTCGCAGGTCTTCAGCAGAGACGTTTGCCAGAGGCTTCTGAGACGCAGGGTAACAATGCAGACCTGGAGGGTATCCCCAGGTGCAGTCGACTGGTAATCTTGGAACCTCCTGACTCAGAATACTGCTACCTTCTCACTGCCATAGGAATGCAGCTAGTTGACAGCTGGCTTCAAGACATGCTTCCCTGTGAGAGCTGAGGACAGGGCAGAACCCTCCCGCATGCTGCCTGACTGTAGGAGTAGCTGCTAACATCCTTCTGTTAGTGGCTGGGAGAGGTTGCGGGAAAAGCATGTGTGAGCACTGGGCCTGAACTCCCGTGTATCTGAGTTGAATACAGCGATTTCCAACGGCTTTCCTCAACCAGAGTGTAGCTAGGTTCCAAATCCCATGTACGAGCGGGTAGCAGACATCTGCCTCCCATGCATACACACTTCTGAGAGTTGAGCTTATGGCCTGTACCTCCACAGCCAGCCTGCTGGTACCCTTGGCTTCTAAAAGGCCTAGGCTCGCTGTTTGACGGAAGTGCTGGGAGAGGTAATTGGAATCACCCGGCACACAAGACTAGTGCCTCCAAGCTCAGTTCAGCGATTTCCTAGTAATTCCTGTGGTAGACTGGTGCTACATACTAAGTTCCATACGTGAGAGGGTAGCTGAACGCCTTGTCCAAAACCATCTTACTTCTGAGAGTTGAGCTCAGCCTCAGTCCCTCACAGTTCGACACTGCCTGCAGAGTGAGTTTCGCAGGTCTTCAGCAGAGACGTTTGCCAGAGGCTTCTGAGACGCAGGGTAACAATGCAGACCTGGAGGGTATCCCCAGGTGCAGTCGACTGGTAATCTTGGAACCTCCTGACTCAGAATACTGCTACCTTCTCACTGCCATAGGAATGCAGCTAGTTGACAGCTGGCTTCAAGACATGCTTCCCTGTGAGAGCTGAGGACAGGGCAGAACCCTCCCGCATGCTGCCTGACTGTAGGAGTAGCTGCTAACATCCTTATGTTAGTGGCTGGGAGAGGTTGCGGGAAAAGCATGTCTGAGCACTGGGCCTGAACTCCCGTGTATCTGAGTTGAATACAGCGATTTCCAACGGCTTTCCTCAACCAGAGTGTAGCTAGGTTCCAAATCCCATGTACGAGCGTGTAGCAGACATCTGCCTCCCATGCATACACACTTCTGAGAGTTGAGCTTATGGCCTGTACCTCCACATCCAGCTTGCTGGTACCCTTGGCTTCTAAAAGGCCTAGGCTCGCTGTTTGACGGAAGTGCTGGGAGAGGTAATTGTAATCTCCCCGCACACAAGACGAGTGCCTCCAAGCTCAATTCACGATTTCCCAGTAATTCTTGTGGTAGACAGGTGCTACATACTAAGTTCCATATGCTAGATGGTAGCTGAACGCCTTGTCCAAAAGCATCTTACTTCTGAGAGTTGAGCCCACCTTCAGTCCCTCACAGTTCCACACTGCCTGCAGAGTGAGTTTCACACGTCTTCACTAGAGACGATTGCCAGAGGCTTCTTAGTACAAGTTAACAATGCAGACCTGGAGGGTATCTCCAGGTGCAGTAGAGCGGTAATCTTGGAACCTCCTGACTCAGAGTACTGCTACTTTCTCACTGCCATAGGAATGCAGCTAGTTGACAGCTGGCTTCAAGACATGCTTCCATGTGAGAGCTGAGGACAGGGCAGAACCCTCCCGCATCCTGCCTGACTGTAGGAGTAGCTGCTAACATCCTAATGTTAGTGGCTGGGAGAGGTTGCGGGAAAAGCATGTGTGAGCACTGGGCCTGAACTCCCGTGTATCTGAGTTGAATACAGCGATTTCCAATGGCCTTCTTCAATCACAGTGTAGCTAGGTTCCAACTCCCATGTCCGACTGGGTAGCAGACATCTGCCTCCCATGCATACACACTTCTGAGAGTTGAGCTTATGGCCTGTACCTCCACAGCCAGCCTGCTGGTCCCCTTGGCTTCTAAAAGGCCTAGGCTCGCTGTTTGACGGAAGTGCTGGGAGAGGTAATTGGAATCACCCGGCACACAAGACTAGTGCCTCCAAGCTCAGTTCAGCGATTTCCTAGTAATTCCTGTGGTAGACTGGTGCTATATACTAAGTTCCATACGTGAGAGGGTAGCTGAACGCCTTGTCCAAAACCATCTTACTTCTGAGAGTTGAGCTCAGCCTCAGTCCCTCACAGTTCCACACTGCCTGCAGAGTGAGTTTCGCAGGTCTTCAGCAGAGACGTTTGCCAGAGGCTTCTGAGACGCAGGGTAACAATGCAGACCTGGAGGGTATCCCCAGGTGCAGTCGACTGGTAATCTTGGAACCTCCTGACTCAGAATACTGCTACCTTCTCACTGCCATAGGAATGCAGCTAGTTGACAGCTGGCTTCAAGACATGCTTCCCTGTGAGAGCTGAGGACAGGGCAGAACCCTCCCGCATGCTGCCTGACTGTAGGAGTAGCTGCTAACATCCTTCTGTTAGTGGCTGGGAGAGGTTGCGGGAAAAGCATGTGTGAGCACTGGGCCTGAACTCCCGTGTATCTGAGTTGAATACAGCGATTTCCAACGGCTTTCCTCAACCAGAGTGTAGCTAGGTTCCAAATCCCATGTACGAGCGGGTAGCAGACATCTGCCTCCCATGCATACACACTTCTGAGAGTTGAGCTTATGGCCTGTACCTCCACAGCCAGCCTGCTGGTACCCTTGGCTTCTAAAAGGCCTAGGCTCGCTGTTTGACGGAAGTGCTGGGAGAGTAATTGGAATCACCCGGCACACAAGACTAGTGCCTCCAAGCTCAGTTCAGCGATTTCCTAGTAATTCCTGTGGTAGACAGGTGCTACATACTAAGTTCCATACGTGAGAGGGTAGCTGAACGCCTTGTCCAAAACCATCTTACTTCTGAGAGTTGAGCTCAGCCTCAGTCCCTCACAGTTCGACACTGCCTGCAGAGTGAGTTTCGCAGGTCTTCAGCAGAGACGTTTGCCAGAGGCTTCTGAGACGCAGGGTAACAATGCAGACCTGGAGGGTATCCCCAGGTGCAGTCGACTGGTAATCTTGGAACCTCCTGACTCAGAATACTGCTACCTTCTCACTGCCATAGGAATGCAGCTAGTTGACAGCTGGCTTCAAGACATGCTTCCCTGTGAGAGCTGAGGACAGGGCAGAACCCTCCCGCATGCTGCCTGACTGTAGGAGTAGCTGCTAACATCCTTATGTTAGTGGCTGGGAGAGGTTGCGGGAAAAGCATGTCTGAGCACTGGGCCTGAACTCCCGTGTATCTGAGTTGAATACAGCGATTTCCAACGGCTTTCCTCAACCAGAGTGTAGCTAGGTTCCAAATCCCATGTACGAGCGGGTAGCAGACATCTGCCTCCCATGCATACACACTTCTGAGAGTTGAGCTTATGGCCTGTACCTCCACATCCAGCTTGCTGGTACCCTTGGCTTCTAAAAGGCCTAGGCTCGCTGTTTGACGGAAGTGCTGGGAGAGGTAATTGTAATCTCCCCGCACACAAGACGAGTGCCTCCAAGCTCAATTCACGATTTCCCAGTAATTCTTGTGGTAGACAGGTGCTACATACTAAGTTCCATATGCTAGATGGTAGCTGAACGCCTTGTCCAAAAGCATCTTACTTCTGAGAGTTGAGCCCACCTTCAGTCCCTCACAGTTCCACACTGCCTGCAGAGTGAGTTTCACACGTCTTCACTAGAGACGATTGCCAGAGGCTTCTTAGTACAAGTTAACAATGCAGACCTGGAGGGTATCTCCAGGGGCAGTAGAGTGGTAATCTTGGAACCTCCTGACTCAGAGTACTGCTACCTTCTCACTGCCATAGGAATGCAGCTAGTTGACAGCTGGCTTCAAGACATGCTTCCCTGTGAGAGCTGAGGACAGGGCAGAACCCTCCCGCATGCTGCCTGACTGTAGGAGTAGCTGCTAACATCCTTATGTTAGTGGCTGGGAGAGGTTGCGGGAAAAGCATGTGTGAGCACTGGGCCTGAACTCCCGTGTATCTGAGTTGAATAGAGCGATTTCCAACGGCTTTCCTCAACCAGAGTGTAGCTAGATTCCAAAACCCATGTACGAGCGGGTTGCAGACATCTGCCTCCCATGCATACACACTTCTGAGATTTGAGCTTATGGCCTGTACCTCCACATCCAGTCTGCTGGTACCCTTGGCTTCTAAAAGGCCTACGCTCGCTGTTTGACGGAAGTGCTGGGAGAGGTAATTGGAATCTCCCGGCACACAAGACGAGTGCCTCCAAGCTCAATTCACGATTTCCCAGTAATTCTTGTGGTAGACAGGTGCTACATACTAAGTTCCATATGTGAGAAGGTAGCTGAACGCCTTGTCCAAAAGCATCTTACTTCTGAGAGTTGAGCACACCCTCAGTCCCTCACACTTCCACACACCTGCAGAGTGAGTTTCACACGTCTTCACCAGGACGATTGCCAGAGGCTTCTGAGTACAAGTTAACAATGCAGACCTGGAGGGTATCTCCAGGTGCAGTAGGGCGGTAATCTTGGAACCTCCTGACTCAGAGTACTGCTACCTTCTCACTGCCATAGGAATGCAGCTAGTTGACAGCTGGCTTCAAGACATGCTTCCCTGTGAGTGCTGAGGACAGGGCAGAACCCTCCCGCATCCTGCCTGACTGTAGGAGTAGCTGCTAACATCCTAATGTTAGTGGCTGGGAGAGGTTGCGGGAAAAGCATGTGTGAGCACTGGGCCTGAACTCCCGTGTATCTGAGTTGAATACAGCGATTTCCAATGGCCTTCTTCAATCACAGTGTAGCTAGGTTCCAACTCCCATGTCCGAGTGGGTAGCAGACATCTACCTCCCATACATACACACTTCTGAGAGTTGAGATTATGGCTTGTACCTCCACAGCCAGCCTGCTGGTCCCCTTGGCTTCTAAAAGGCCTAGGCTCGCTGTTTGACGGAAGTGCTGGGAGAGGTAATTGGAATCACCCGGCACACAAGACTAGTGCCTCCAAGCTCAGTTCAGCGATTTCCTAGTAATTCCTGTGGTAGACTGGTGCTACATACTAAGTTCCATACGTGAGAGGGTATCTGAAAGCCTTGTCCAAAACCATCTTACTTCTGAGAGTTGAGCTCAGCCTCAGTCCGTCACAGTTCCACACTGCCTGCAGAGTGAGTTTCGCAGGTCTTCAGCAGAGACGTTTCCCAGAGGCTTCTGAGACGCAGGGTAACAATGCAGACCTGGAGGGTATCCCCAGGTGCAGTCGACTGGTAATCTTGGAACCTCCTGACTCAGAATACTGCTACCTTCTCACTGCCATAGGAATGCAGCTAGTTGACAGCTGGCTTCAAGACATGCTTCCCTGTGAGAGCTGAGAACAGGGCAGAACTCTCCCGCATGCTGCCTGACTGTAGGAGTAGCTGCTAACATCCTTATGTTAGTGGCTGGGAGAGGTTGCGGGAAAAGCATGTGTGAGCACTGGGCCTGAACTCCCGTGTATCTAAGTTGAATACAGCGATTTCCAACGGCTTTTCTCAACCAGAGTGTAGCTAGGTTCCAAATCCCATGTACGAGCGGGTAGCAGACATCTGCCTCCCATGCATACACACTTCTGAGAGTTGAGCTTATGGCCTGTACCTCCACAGCCAGCCTGCTGGTACCCTTGGCTTCTGAAAGGCCTACCTCGCTGTTTGACGCAAGTGCTGGGAGAGGTAATTGGAATCACCCGGCACACAAGACTAGTGCCTCCAAGCTCAGTTCAGCGATTTCCTAGTAATTCCTGTGGTAGACTGGTGCTACATACTAAGTTCCATACGTGAGAGGGTAGCTGAACGCCTTGTCCAAAACCATCTTACTTCTGAGAGTTGAGCTCCGCCTCAGTCCCTCACAGTTCCACACTGCCTGCAGAGTGAGTTTCGCAGGTCTTCAGCAGAGACGTTTGCCAGAGGCTTCTGAGACGCAGGGTAACAATGCAGACCTGGAGGGTATCCCCAGGTGCAGTCGACTGGTAATCTTGGAACCTCCTGACTCAGAATACTGCTACCTTCTCACTGCCATAGAAATGCAGCTAGTTGACAGGTGGCTTCAAGACATGCTTCCCTGTGAGAGCTGAGGACAGGGCAGAACCCTCCCGCATGCTGCCTGACTGTAGGAGTAGCTGCTAACATCCTTATGTTAGTGGCTGGGAGAGGTTGCGGGAAAAGCATGTGTGAGCACTGGGCCTGAACTCCCGTGTATCTGAGTTGAATACAGCGATTTCCAACGGCTTTCCTCAACCAGAGTGTAGCTAGGGTCCAAATCCCATGTACGAGCGGGTAGCAGACATCTGCCTCCCATGCATACACACTTCTGAGAGTTGAGCTTATGGCCTGTACCTCCACAGCCAGCCTGCTGGTACCCTTGGCTTCTAAAAGGCCTAGGCTCGCTGTTTGACGGAAGTGCTGGGAGAGGTAATTGGAATCTCCCGGCATACAAGACGAGTGCCTCCAAGCTCAATTCACGATTTCCCAGTAATTCTTGTGGTAGACAGGTGCTACATACTAAGTTCCAGATGTGAGAAGGTAGCTGAACGCCTTGTCCAAAAGCATCTTACTTCTGAGAGTTGAGCACCCCCTCAGTCCCTCACACTTCCACACACCTGCAGAGTGAGTTTCACACGTCTTCACCAGGACGATTGCCAGAGGCTTCTGAGTACAAGTTAACAATGCAGACCTGGAGGGTATCTCCAGGTGCAGTAGAGTGGTAATCTTGGAACCTCCTGACTCAGAGTACTGCTACTTTCTCACTGCCATAGGAATGCAGCTAGTTGACAGCTGGCTTCAAGACATGCTTCCATGTGAGAGCTGAGGACAGGGCAGAACCCTCCCGCATCCTGCCTGACTGTAGGAGTAGCTGCTAACATCCTAATGTTAGTGGCTGGGAGAGGTTGCGGGAAAAGCATGTGTGAGCACTGGGCCTGAACTCCCGTGTATCTGAGTTGAATACAGCGATTTCCAATGGCCTTCTTCAATCACAGTGTAGCTAGGTTCCAACTCCCATGTCCGACTGGGTAGCAGACATCTGCCTCCCATGCATACACACTTCTGAGAGTTGAGCTTATGGCCTGTACCTCCACAGCCAGCCTGCTGGTCCCCTTGGCTTCTAAAAGGCCTAGGCTCGCTGTTTGACGGAAGTGCTGGGAGAGGTAATTGGAATCACCCGGCACACAAGACTAGTGCCTCCAAGCTCAGTTCAGCGATTTCCTAGTAATTCCTGTGGTAGACTGGTGCTACATACTAAGTTCCATACGTGAGAGGGTAGCTGAACGCCTTGTCCAAAACCATCTTACTTCTGAGAGTTGAGCTCAGCCTCAGTCCCTCACAGTTCCACACTGCCTGCAGAGTGAGTTTCGCAGGTCTTCAGCAGAGACGTTTGCAGAGGCTTCTGAGACGCAGGGTAACAATGCAGACCTGGAGGGTATCCCCAGGTGCAGTCGACTGGTAATCTTGGAACCTCCTGACTCAGAATACTGCTACCTTCTCACTGCCATAGGAATGCAGCTAGTTGACAGCTGGCTTAAAGACATGCTTCCCTGTGAGAGCTGAGGACAGGGCAGAACTCACCCGCATGCTGCCTGACAGTAGGAGTAGCTGCTAACATCCTTATGTTAGTGGCTGGGAGAGGTTGCGGGAAAAGCATGTGTGAGAACTGGGCCTGAACTCCCGTGTATCTGAGTTGAATACAGCGATTTCCAACGGCTTTTCTCAACCAGAGTGTAGCTAGGTTCCAAATCCCATGTACGAGCGGGTAGCAGACATCTGCCTCCCATGCATACACACTTCTGAGAGTTGAGGTTATGGCCTGTACCTCCACAGCCAGCCTTCTGGTACCCTTGGCTTCTAAAAGGCCTAGGCTCGCTGTTTGACGGAAGTGCTGGGAGAGGTAATTGGAATCACCCGGCACACAAGACTAGTGCCTCCAAGCTCAGTTCAGCGATTTCCTAGTAATTCCTGTGGTAGACTGGTGCTACATACTAAGTTCCATACGTGAGAGGGTAGCTGAACGCCTTGTCCAAAACCATCTTACTTCTGAGAGTTGAGCTCAGCCTCAGTCCCTCACAGTTCCACACTGCCTGCAGAGTGAGTTTCGCAGGTCTTCAGCAGAGACCTTTGCCAGAGGCTTCTGAGACGCAGGGTAACAATGCAGACCTGGAGGGTATCCCCAGGTGCAGTCGACTGGTAATCTTGGAACCTCCTGACTCAGAATACTGCTACCTTCTCATTGCCATAGGAATGCAGCTAGTTGACAGCTGGCTTCAAGACATGCTTCCCTGTGAGAGCTGAGGACAGGGCAGAACCCTCCCGCATGCTGCCTGACTGTAGGAGTAGCTGCTAACATCCTTATGTTAGTGGCTGGGAGAGGTTGCGGGAAAAGCATGTGTGAGCACTGGGCCTGAACTCCCGTGTATCTGAGTTGAATACAGCGATTTCCAACGGCTTTCCTCAACCAGAGTGTAGCTAGGTTCCAAATCCCATGTACGAGCGGGTAGCAGACATCTGCCTCCCATGCATACACACTTCTGAGAGTGGAGCTTATGGCCTGTACCTCCACAGCCAGCCTGCTGGTACCCTTGGCTTCTAAAAGGCCTAGGCTCGCTGTTTGACGGAAGTGCTGGGAGAGGTAATTGCAATCTCACGGCACACAAGACGAGTGCCTCCAAGCTCAATTCACGATTTCCCAGTAATTCTTGTGGTAGACAGGTGCTACATACTAAGTTCCATATGTGAGAAGGTAGCTGAACGCCTTGTCCAAAAGCATCTTACTTCTGAGAGTTGAGCCCTCCCTCAGTCCCTCACACTTCCACACTGCCTGCAGAGTGAGTTTCACACGTCTTCACCAGAGACGATTGCCAAAGGCTTCTGAGTACAAGTTAACAATGCAGACTTGGAGGGTACTCCAGGTGCAGTAGAGTGGTAATCTTGGAACCTCCTGACTCAGAGTACTGCTACCTTCTCACTGCCATAGGAATGCAGCTAGTTGACAGCTGGCTTCAAGACATGCTTCCCTGTGAGAGCTGAGGACAGGGCAGAACCCTCCCGCATCCTGCCTGACTGTAGGAGTAGCTGCTAACATCCTAATGTTAGTGGCTGGGAGAGGTTGCGGGAAAAGCATGTGTGAGCACTGGGCCTGAACTCCCGTGTATCTGAGTTGAATACAGCGATTTCCAATGGCCTTCTTCAATCACAGTGTAGCTAGGTTCCAACTCCCATGTCCGAGTGGGTAGCAGACATCTTCCTCCCATGCATACACACTTCTGAGAGTTGAGCTTATGGCCTGTACCTCCACAGCCAGCCTCCTGGTACCCTTGGCTTCTAAAAGGCCTACGATCGCTGTTTGACGGAAGTGCTGGGAGAGGTAATTGGAATCACCCGGCACACAAGACGAGTGCCTCCAAGCTCAGTTCAGCGATTTCCTAGTAATTCCTGTGGTAGACTGGTGCTACATACTAAGTTCCATACGTGAGAGGGTAGCTGAACGCCTTGTCCAAAACCATCTTACTTCTGAGAGTTGAGCTCAGCCTCAGTCCCTCACAGTTCCACACTGCCTGCAGAGTGAGTTTCGCAGGTCTTCAGCAGAGACGTTTGCCAGAGGCTTCTGAGACGCAGGGTAACAATGCAGACCTGGAGGGTATCCCCAGGTGCAGTCGACTGGTAGTCTTGGAACCTCCTGACTCAGAATACTGCTACCTTCTCACTGCCATAGGAATGAAGCTAGTTGACAGCTGGCTTCAAGACATGCTTCCCTGTGAGAGCTGAGGACAGGGCAGAACCCTCCCGCATGCTGCCTGACTGTAGGAGTAGCTGCTAACATCCTTATGTTAGTGGCTGGGAGAGGTTGCGGGAAAAGCATGTGTGAGCACTGGGCCTGAACTCCCGTGTATCTGAGGTGAATACAGCGATTTCCAACGGCTTTCCTCAACCAGAGTGTAGCTAGGTTCCAAAGCCCATGTACGAGCGGGTAGCAGACATATGCCTCCCATGCATACACACTTCTGAGAGTTGAGCTTATAGCCTGTACCTCCACAGCCAGCCTGCTGGTACCCTTGGCTTCTAAAAGGCCTAGGCTCGCTGTTTGACGGAAGTGCTGGGAGAGGTAATTGGAATCACCCGGCACACAAGACTAGTGCCTCCAAGCTCAGTTCAGGATTTCCTAGTAATTCCTGTGGTAGACTGGTGCTACATACTAAGTTCCATACGTGAGAGGGTAGCTGAACGCCTTGTCCAAAACCATCTTACTTCTCAGAGTTGAGCTCAGCCTCAGTCCCTCACAGTTCCACACTGCCTGCAGAGTGAGTTTCGCAGGTCTTCAGCAGAGACGTTTGCCAGAGGCTTCTGAGACGCAGGGTAACAATGCAGACCTGGAGGGTATCCCCAGGTGCAGTCGACTGGTAATCTTGGAACCTCCTGACTCAGAATACTGCTAAGTTCTCATTGCCATAGGAATGCAGCTAGTTGACAGCTGGCTTCAAGACATGCTTCCCTGTGAGAGCTGAGGACAGGGCAGAACCCTCCCGCATGCTGCCTGACTGTAGGAGTAGCTGCTAACATCCTTATGTTAGTGGCTGGGAGAGGTTGCGGGAAAAGCATGTGTGAGCACTGGGCCTGAACTCCCGTGTATCTGAGTTGAATACAGCGATTTCCAACGGCTTTCCTCAACCAGAGTGTAGCTAGGTTCCAAATCCCATGTACGAGCGGGTAGCAGACATTTGCCTCCCATGCATACACACTTCTGAGTGTTGAGCTTATGGCCTGTACCTCCACATCCAGCCTGCTGGTACCCTTGGCTTCTAAAAGGCCTAGGCTCGCTGTTTGACGGAAGTGCTGGGAGAGGTAATTGCAATCTCCCGGCACACAAGACGAGTGCCTCCAAGCTCAGTTCAGCGATTTCCTAGTAATTCCTGTGGTAGACTGGTGCTACATACTAAGTTACATACGTGAGAGGGTAGGTGAACGCTTTGTCCAAAACCATCTTACTTCTGAGAGTTTTGCTCAGCCTCAGGCCCTCACAGATCCACACTGCCTGCAGAGTGAGTTTCGCAGGTCTTCAGCAGAGACGTTTGCCAGAGGCTTCTGAGACGCAGGGTAACAATGCAGACCTGGAGGTTATCCCCAGGTGCAGTCGACTGTTAATCTTGGAACCTCCTGACTCAGAATACTGCTACCTTCTCACTGCCATAGGAATGCAGCTAGTTGACAGGTAGCTGGCTTCAAGACATGCTTCCGTGAGAGAGCTGAGGACAGGGCAGAACCCTCTCGCATGCTGCCTGACTGTAGGAGTAGCTGCTAACATCCTAATGTTAGTGGCTGGGAGATGTTGCGGGAAAAGCATGTGTGAGCACTGGGCCTGAACTCCCGTGTATCTGAGTTGAATACAGCGATTTCCAATGGCTTTCCTCAACCAGAGTGTAGCTAGGTTCCAAATCCCATGTACGAGCGGGTAGCTGACATCTGCCTCCCATGCATACACACTCCTGAGAGTTGAGCTTATGGCCTGTACCTCCACATCCAGCCTGCTGGTACCCTTGGCTTCTAAAAGGCCTAGGCTCCATGTTTGACGGAAGTGCTGCGAGAGGTAATTGGAATCTCCCGGCACACAAGACGAGTGCCTCCAAGCTCAATTCACGATTTCCCAGTAATTTTTGTCGTAGAAAGGTGCTACATACTAAGTTCCATATGTGAGATGGTAGCTGAACGCCTTGTCCAAAAGCATCTTACTTCTGAGAGTTGAGCCCACCCTCAGTCCCTCACAGTTCCACACTGCCTGCAGAGTGAGTTTCACACGTCTTCACCAGAGACGATTGCCAGAGGCTTCTGAGTACATGTTAACAATGTAGACCTGGAGGGTATCTACAGGTGCAGTAGAGTGGTAATCTTGGAACCTCCTGACTCAGAGTCCTGCTACCTTCTCACTGCCAGAGGAATGCAGCTAGTTGACAGCTGGCTTCAAGACATGCTTCCCTGTGAGAGCTGAGGACAGGGCAGAACCCTCCCGCATGCTGCCTGACTGTAGGAGTAGCTGCTAACATCCTTATGTTAGTGGCTGGGAGAGGTTGCGGGAAAAGCATGTGTGAGCACTGGGCCTGAACTCCCGTGTATCTGAGTTGAATACAGCGATTTCCAATGGCCTTCTTCAATCACAGTGTAGCTAGGTTCCAACTCCCATGTCCGAGTGGGTAGCAGACATCTGCCTCCCATGCATACACACTTCTGAGAGTTGAGCTTATGGCCTGTACCTCCACAGCCAGCCTGCTGGTACCCTTGGCTTCTAAAAGGCCTAGGCTCGCTGTTTGACGGAAGTGCTGGGAGAGGTAATTGGAATCACCCGGCACACAAGACTAGTGCCTCCAAGCTCAGTTCAGCGATTTCCTAGTAATTCCTGTGGTAGACTGGTGCTACATACTAAGTTCCATACGTGAGAGTGTAGGTGAACGCCTTGTCCAAAACCATCTTACTTCTGAGAGTTGAGCTCAGCCTCAGTCCCTCACAGTTCCACACTGCCTGCAGAGTGAGTTTCGCAGGTCTTCAGCAGAGACGTTTGCCAGAGGCTTCTGAGACGCAGGGTAACAATGCAGACCTGGAGGGTATCCCCAGGTGCAGTCGACTGGTAATCTTGGAACCTCCTGACTCAGAATACTGCTACCTTCTCACTGCCATAGGAATGCAGCTAGTTTACAGCTGGCTTCAAGACATGCTTCCCTGTGAGAGCTGAGGACAGGGCAGAACCCTCCCGCATGCTGCCTGACTGTAGGAGTAGCTGCTAACATCCTTATGTTAGTGGCTGGGAGAGGTTGCGGGAAAAGCATGTGTGAGCACGGGCCTGAACTCCCGTGTATCTGAGTTGAATACAGCGATTTCCAACGGCTTTCCTCAACCAGAGTGTAGCTAGCTTCCAAATCCCATGTACGAGCGGGTAGCTGACATCTGCCTCCCATGCATACACACTTCTGAGAGTTGAGCTTATGGCCTGTACCTCCACAGCCAGCCTGCTGGTACACTTGGCTTCTAAAAGGCCTAGGCTCGCTGTTTGAAGGAAGTGCTGGGAGAGGTAACTGGAATCTCCCGGCACACAAGACGAGTGCCTCCAAGCTCAATTCACGATTTCCCAGTAATTCTTGTGGTAGACAGGTGCTACATACTAAGTTCCATATGTGAGAAGGTAGCTGAACGCCTTGTCCAAAAGCATCTTACTTCTGAGAGTTGAGCACACCCTCAGTCCCTCACACTTCCACACTGCCTGCAGATTGAGTTTCACACGTCTTCACCAGGACGATTGCCAGAGGCTTCTGAGTACAAGTTAACAATGCAGACCTGGAGGGTTTCTCCAGGTGCAGTAGAGTGGTAATCTTGGAACCTCCTGACTCAGAGTACTGCTACCTTCTCACTGCCATAGGAATGTAGCTAGTTGACAGCTGGCTTCAAGACATGCTTCCCTGTGAGAGCTGAGGACTGGGCAGAACCCTCCCGCATCCTGCCTGACTGTAGGAGTAGCTGCTAACATCCTAATGTTCGTGGCTGGGAGAGGTTGCGGGAAAAGCATGTGTGAGCACTGGGCCTGAACTCCCGTATATCTGAGTTGAATACAGCGATTTCCAATGGCCTTCTTCAATCACAGTGTAGCTAGCTTCCAACTCCCATGTCCGAGTGGGTAGCAGACATCTGCCTCCCATGCATACACACTTCTGAGAGTTGAGCTTATGGCCTGTACCTCCACATCCAGCCTGCTGGTACCCTTGGCTTCTAAAAGGCCTAGGCTCGCTGTTTGACGGAAGTGCTGGGAGAGGTAATTGGAATCACCCGGCACACAAGACTAGTGCCTCCAAGATCAGTTCAGCGATTTCCTAGTAATTCCTGTGGTAGACTGGTGCTACATACTAATTTCCATACGTGAGAGGGTAGCGGAACGCCTTGTCCAAAACCATCTTACTTCTGAGAGTTGAGCTCAGCCTCAGTCCCTCACAGTTCCACACTGCCCGCAGAGTGAGTTTCGCAGGTCTTCAGCAGAGACGTTTGCCAGAGGCTTCTGAGACGCAGGGTAACAATGCAGACCTGGAGGATATCCCCAGGTGCAGTCGACTGGTAATCTTGGAACCTCCTGACTCAGAATACTGCTACCTTCTCACTGCCATAGGAATGCAGCTAGTTGACAGCTGGCTTCAAGACATGCTTCCCTGTGAGAGCTGAGGACAGGGCAGAAACCTCCCGCATGCTGCCTGACTGTAGGAGTAGCTGCTAACATCCTTATGTTAGTGGCTGGGAGAGGTTGCGGGAAAAGCATGTGTGAGCACTGGGCCTGAACTACCGTGTATCTGAGTTGAATACAGCGATTTCCAACGGCTTTCCTCAACCAGAGTGTAGCTAGGTACCAAATCCCATGTACGAGCGGGTAGCAGATATCTGCCTCCCATGCATACACACTTCTGAGAGTTGAGCTTATGGCCTGTACCTCCAAAGCCAGCCTGCTGGTACCCTTGGCTTCTAAAAGGCCTAGGCTCGCTGTTTGACGGAAGTGCTGGGAGAGGTAATTGGAATCACCCGGCACACAAGACTAGTGTCTCCAAGCTCAGTTCAGCGATTTCCTAGTAATTCCTGTGGTAGACTGGTGCTACATACTAAGTTCCATACGTGAGAGGGTAGCTGAACGCCTTGTCCAAAACCATCTTACTTCTGAGAGTTGAGCTCACCCTCAGTCCCTCACAGTTCCACACTGCCTGCAGAGTGAGTTTCGCAGGTCTTCAGCAGAGACGTTTGCCAGAGGCTTCTGAGACGCAGGGTAACAATGCAGACCTGGAGGGTATCCCCAGGTGCAGTCGACTGGTAATCTTGGAACCTCCTGACTCAGAATACTGCTACCTTCTCACTGCCATAGGAATGCAGCTAGTTGACAGCTGGCTTCAAGACATGCTTCCCTGTGAGAGCTGAGGACAGGGCAGAACCCTCCCGCATGCTGCCTGACTGTAGGAGTAGCTGCTAACCTCCTTATGTTAGTGGCTGGGAGAGGTTGCGAGAAAAGCATGTGTGAGCACTGGGCCTGAACTCCCGTGTATCTGAGTTGAATACAGCGATTTCCAACGGCTTTCCTCAACCAGAGTGTAGCTAGTTTCCAAATCCCATAGAGGAGCGGGTAGCAGACGTCTGCCTCCCATGCATACACACTTCTGAGAGTTGAGCTTATGGCCTGTACCTCCACAGCCAGCCTGCTGGTACACTTGGCTTCTAAAAGGCCTAGGCTCGCTGTTTGAAGGAAGTGCTGGGAGAGGTAATTGGAATCTCCCGGCACACAAGACGAGTGCCTCCAAGCTCAATTCACGATTTCCCAGTAATTCTTGTGGTAGACAGGTGCTACATACTAAGTTCCATATGTGAGAAGGTAGCTGAACGCCTTGTCCAAAAGCATCTTACTTCTGAGAGTTGAGCACACCCTCAGTCCCTCACACTTCCACACAGCCTGCAGATTGAGTTTCACACGTCTTCACCAGGACGATTGCCAGAGGCTTCTGAGTACAAGTTAACAATGCAGACCTGGAGGGTATCTCCAGGTGCAGTAGAGTGGTAATCTTGGAACCTCCTGACTCAGAGTACTGCTACCTTCTCACTGCCATAGGAATGCAGCTAGTTGACAGCTGGCTTCAAGACATGCTTCCCTGTGAGAGCTGAGGACAGGGCAGAAACCTCCCGCATCCTGCCTGACTGTAGGAGTAGCTGCTAACATCCTAATGTTAGTGGCTGGGAGAGGTTGCGGGAAAAGCATGTGTGAGCACTGGGCCTGAACTCCCGTATATCTGAGTTGAATACAGCGATTTCCAATGGCCTTCTTCAATCACAGTGTAGCTAGCTTCCAACTCCCATGTCCGAGTGGGTAGCAGACATCTGCCTCCCATGCATACACACTTCTGAGAGTTGAGCTTATGGCCTATACCTCCACATCCAGCCTGCTGGTACCCTTGGCTTCTAAAAGGCCTAGGCTCGCTGTTTGACGGAAGTGATGGGAGAGGTAATTGGAATCACCCGGCACACAAGACTAGTGCCTCCAAGATCAGTTCAGCGATTTCCTAGTAATTCCTGTGGTAGACTGGTGCTACATACTAAGTTCCATACGTGAGAGGGTAGCGGAACGCCTTGTACAAAACCATCTTACTTCTGAGAGTTGAGCTCAGCCTCAGTCCCTCACAGTTCCACACTGCCCGCAGAGTGAGTTTCTAGGTCTTCAGCAGAGACGTTTGCCAGACGCTTCTGAGACGCAGGGTAACAATGCAGACCTGGAGGGTATCCCGAGGTGCAGTCGACTGGTAATCTTGGAACCTCCTGACTCAGAATACTGCTACCTTCTCACTGCCATAGGAATGCAGCTAGTTGACAGCTGGCTTCAAGACATGCTTCCCTGTGAGAGCTGAGGACAGGGCAGAACCCTCCCGCATGCTGCCTGACTGTAGGAGTAGCTCCTAACATCCTTATGTTAGTGGCTGGGAGAGGTTGCGGGAAAAGCATGTGTGAGCACTGGGCCTGAACTACCGTGTATCTGAGTTGAATACAGCGATTTCCAACGGCTTTCCTCAACCAGAGTGTAGCTAGGTACCAAATCCCATGTACGAGCGGGTAGCAGATATCTGCCTCCCATGCATACACACTTCTGAGAGTTGAGCTTATGGCCTGTACCTCCAAAGCCAGCCTGCTGGTACCCTTGGCTTCTAAAAGGCCTAGGCTCGCTGTTTGACGGAAGTGCTGGGAGAGGTAATTGGAATCACCCGGCACACAAGACTAGTGCCTCCAAGCTCAGTTCAGCGATTTCCTAGTAATTCCTGTGGTAGACTGGTGCTACATACTAAGTTCCATACGTGAGAGGGTAGCTGAACGCCTTGTCCAAAACCATCTTACATCTGAGAGTTGATCTCAGCCTCAGTCCCTCACAGTTCCACACTGCCTGCAGAGTGAGTTTCGCAGGTCTTCAGCAGAGACGTTTGCCAGAGGCTTCTGAGACGCAGGGTAACAATGCAGACCTGGAGGGTATCCCCAGGTGCAGTCGACTGGTAATCTTGGAACCTCCTGACTCAGAATACTGCTACCTTCTCACTGCCATAGGAATGCAGCTAGTTGACAGCTGGCTTCAAGACATGCTTCCCTGTGAGAGCTGAGGACAGGGCAGAACCCTCCCGCATGCTGCCTGACTGTAGGAGTAGCTGCTAACATCCTTATGTTAGTGGCTGGGAGAGGTTGCGGGAAAAGCATGTGTGAGCACTGGGCCTGAACTCCCGTGTATCTGAGTTGAATACAGCCATTTCCAAAGGCTTTCCTCAACCAGAGTGTAGCTAGGTTCCAAATCCCATGTACGAGCGGGTAGCAGACATCTGCCTCCCATGCATACACACTTCTGAGAGTTGAGCTTATGGCCTGTACCTCCACATCCAGGTTGCTGGTACCCTTGGCTTCTAAAAGGCCTAGGCTCGCTGTTTGACGGAAGTGCTGGGAGAGGTAATTGGAATCTCCCGGCACACAAGACGAGTGCCTCCAAGCTGAATTCACGATTTCCCAGTAATTATTGTGGTAGACAGGTGCTACATACTAAGTTCCATATGTGAGATGGTAGCTGAACGCCTTGTCCAAAAGCATCTTACTTCTGAGAGTTGAGCACACCCTCAGTCCCTCACACTTCCACACTGCCTGCAGAGTGAGTTTCACACGTCTTCACCAGACACGATTGCCAGAGGCTTCTGAGTACAAGTTAACAATGCAGACCTGGAGGGTATCTCCAGGTGCAGTAGAGTGGTAATCTTGGAACCTCCTGACTCAGAGTACTGCTACCTTCTCACTGCCATAGGAATGCAGCTAGTTGACAGCTGGCTTCAAGACATGCTTCCCTGTGAGAGCTGAGGACAGGGCAGAAACCTCCCGCATCCTGCCTGACTGTAGGAGTAGCTGCTAACATCCTTATGTTAGTGGCTGGGAGAGGTTGCGGGAAAAGCATGTGTGAGCACTGGGCCTGAACTCCCGTGTATCTGAGTTGAATACAGCGATTTCCAATGGCCTTCTTCAAACACAGTGTAGCTAGGTTCCAACTCCCATGTCCGAGTGGGTAGCAGACATCTGCCTCCCATGCATACACACTTCTGAGAGTTGAGCTTATGGCCTGTACCTCCACATCCAGCCTGCTGGTACCCTTGGCTTCTAAAAGGCCTAGGCTCGCTGTTTGACGGAAGTGCTGGGAGAGGTAATTGGAATCACCCGGCACACAAGACTAGTGCATCCAAGTTCAGTTCAGCGATTTCCTAGTAATTCCTGTGGTAGACTGGTGCTACATACTAAGTTCCATACGTGAGAGGGTAGCTGAACGCCTTGTCCAAAACCATCTTACTTCTCAGAGTTGAGCTCAGCCTCAGTCCCTCACAGTTCGACACTGCCTGCAGAGTGAGTTTCGCAGGTCTTCAGCAGAGACGTTTGCCAGAGGCTTCTGAGACGCAGGGTAACAATGCAGACCTGGAGGGTATCCCCAGTTGCAGTCGACTGGTAATCTTGGAACCTCCTGACTCAGAATACTGCTACCTTCTCACTGCCATAGGAATGCAGCCAGTTGACAGCTGGCTTCAAGACATGCTTCCCTGTGAGAGCTGAGGACAGGGCAGAACCCTCCCGCATGCTGCCTGACTGTAGGAGTAGCTGCTAACATCCTAATGTTAGTGGCTGGGAGAGGTTGCGGGAAAAGCATGTGTGAGCACTGGGCCTGAACTCCCGTGTATCTGAGTTGAATACAGCGATTTCCAACGGCTTTCCTCAACCAGAGTGTAGCTAGGTTCCAAATCCCATGTACGAGCGGGTAGCAGACATCTGCCTCCCATGCATACACACTTCTGAGAGTGGAGCTTATGGCCTGTACCTCCACAGCCAGCCTGCTGGTACCTTTGGCTTCTAGAAAGCCTAGGCTCGCTCTTTGACGAAAGTGCTGGGAGAGGTAATTGGAATCTCCCGGCACACAAGACGAGTGCCTCCAAGCTCAGTTCACGATTTCCCAGTAATTCTTGTGGTAGACAGGTGCTACATACTAAGTTCCATATGTGAGAAGGTAGCTGAACGCCTTGTCCAAAAGCATCTTACTTCTGAGAGTTGAGCACACCCTCAGTCCCTCACACTTCCACACTGCCTGCAGAGTGAGTTTCACACGTCTTCACCAGACACGATTGCCAGAGGCTTCTGAGTACAGGTTAACAATGAAGACCTGGAGGGTACCTCCAGGTGCAGTAGAGTGGTAATCTTGGAACCTCCTGCCTCAGAGTACTGCTACCTTCTCACTGCCATAGGAATGCAGCTAGTTGACAGCTGGCTTCAAGACATGCTTCCCTGTGAGAGCTGAGGACAGGGCAGAAACCTCCCGCATCCTGCCTGACTGTAGGAGTAGCTGCTAACATCCTTATGTTAGTGGCTGGGAGAGGTTGCGGGAAAAGCATGTGTGAGCACTGGGCCTGAACTCCCGTGTATCTGAGTTGAATACAGCGATTTCCAATGGCCTTCTTCAATCACAGTGTAGCTAGGTTCCAACTCCCATGTCCGAGTGGGTAGCAGACATCTGCCTCCCATGCATACACACTTCTGAGAGTTGAGCTTATGGCCTGTACCTCCACAGCCAGCCTGCTGGTACCCTTGGCTTCTAAAAGGCCTAGGCTCGCTGTTTGACGGAAGTGCTGGGAGAGGTAATTGGAATCACCCGGCACACAAGACTAGTGCCTCCAAGTTCAGTTCAGCGATTTCCTAGTAATTCCTGTGGTAGACTGGTGCTACATACTAAGTTCCATACGTGAGAGGGTAGCTGAAGGCCTTGTCCAAAACCATCTTACTTCTCAGAGTTGAGCTCAGCCTCAGTCCCTCACAGTTCGACACTGCCTGCAGAGTGAGTTTCGCAGGTCTTCAGCAGAGACGTTTGCCAGAGGCTTCTGAGACGCAGGGTAACAATGCAGACCTGGAGGGTATCCCCAGGTGCAGTCGACTGGTAATCTTGGAACCTCCTGACTCAGAATACTGCTACCTTCTCACTGCCATAGGAATACAGCTAGTTGACAGCTGGCTTCAAGACATCCTTCCCTGTGAGAGCTGAGGACAGGGCAGAACCCTCCCGCATGCTGCCTGACTGTAGGAGTAGCTGCTAACATCCTTATGTTAGTGGCTGGGAGAGGTTGCGGGAAAAGCATGTGTGAGCACTGGGCCTGAACTCCCGTGTATCTGAGTTGAATAGAGCGATTTCCAACGGCTTTCCTCAACCAGAGTGTAGCTAGATTCCAAATCCCATGTACGAGCGGGTAGCAGACATCTGCCTCCCATGCATACACACTTCTGAGATTTGAGCTTATGGCCTGTACCTCCACATCCAGTCTGCTGGTACCCTTGGCTTCTAAAAGGCCTACGCTCGCTGTTTGACGGAAGTGCTGGGAGAGGTAATTGGAATCTCCCGGCACACAAGACGAGTGCCTCCAAGCTCAATTCACGATTTCCCAGTAATTCTTGTGGTAGACAGGTGCTACATACTAAGTCCATATGTGAGAAGGTAGCTGAACGCCTTGTCCAAAAGCATCTTACTTCTGAGAGTTGAGCCCTCCCTCAGTCCCTCACACTTCCACACTGCCTGCAGAGTGAGTTTCACACGTCTTCACCAGAGACGATTGCCAGAGGCTTCTGAGTACAAGTTAACAATGCAGACTTGGAGGGTACTCCAGGTGCAGTAGAGTGGTAATCTTGGAACCTCCTGACTCAGAGTACTGCTACCTTCTCACTGCCATAGGAATGCAGCTAGTTGACAGCTGGCTTCAAGACATGCTTCCCTGTGAGAGCTGAGGACAGGGCAGAACCCTCCCGCATGCTGCCTGACTGTAGGAGTAGCTGCTAACATCCTTATGTTAGTGGCTGGGAGAGGTTGCGGGAAAAGCATGTGTGAGCACTGGGCCTGAACTCCCGTGTATCTGAGTTGAATACAGCGATTTCCAATGGCCTTCTTCAATCACAGTGTAGCTAGGTTCCAACTCCCATGTCCGAGTGGGTAGCAGACATCTGCCTCCCATGCATACACACTTCTGAGAGTTGAGCTTATGGCCTGTACCTCCACAGCCAGCCTGCTGGTACCCTTGGCTTCTAAAAGGCCTAGGCTCGCTGTTTGACGGAAGTGCTGGGAGAGGTAATTGGAATCTCCCGGCACACAAGACTAGTGCCTCCAAGCTCAGTTCAGCGATTTCCTAGTAATTCCTGTGGTAGACTGGTGCTACATACTAAGTTCCATACGTGAGAGTGTAGGTGAACGCCTTGTCCAAAACCATCTTACTTCTGAGAGTTGAGCTCAGCCTCAGTCCCTCACAGTTCCACACTGCCTGCAGAGTGAGTTTCGCAGGTCTTCAGCAGAGACGTTTGCCAGAGGCTTCTGAGACGCAGGGTAACAATGCAGACCTGGAGGGTATCCCCAGGTGCAGTCGACTGGTAATCTTGGAACCTCCTGACTCAGAATACTGCTACCTTCTCACTGCCATAGGAATGCAGCTAGTTTACAGCTGGCTTCAAGACATGCTTCCCTGTGAGAGCTGAGGACAGGGCAGAACCCTCCCGCATGCTGCCTGACTGTAGGAGTAGCTGCTAACATCCTTATGTTAGTGGCTGGGAGAGGTTGCGGGAAAAGCATGTGTGAGCACGGGCCTGAACTCCCGTGTATCTGAGTTGAATACAGCGATTTCCAACGGCTTTCCTCAACCAGAGTGTAGCTAGGTTCCAAATCCCATGTACGAGCGGGTAGCTGACATCTGCCTCCCATGCATACACACTTCTGAGAGTTGAGCTTATGGCCTGTACCTCCACAGCCAGCCTGCTGGTACACTTGGCTTCTAAAAGGCCTAGGCTCGCTGTTTGAAGGAAGTGCTCGGAGAGGTAACTGGAATCTCCCGGCACACAAGACGAGTGCCTCCAAGCTCAATTCACGATTTCCCAGTAATTCTTGTGGTAGACAGGTGCTACATACTAAGTTCCATATGTGAGAAGGTAGCTGAACGCCTTGTCCAAAAGCATCTTACTTCTGAGAGTTGAGCACACCCTCAGTCCCTCACACTTCCACAATGCCTGCAGATTGAGTTTCACACGTCTTCACCAGGACGATTGCCAGAGGCTTCTGAGTACAAGTTAACAATGCAGACCTGGAGGGTTTCTCCAGGTGCAGTAGAGTGGTAATCTTGGAACCTCCTGACTCAGAGTACTGCTACCTTCTCACTGCCATAGGAATGTAGCTAGTTGACAGCTGGCTTCAAGACATGCTTCCCTGTGAGAGCTGAGGACTGGGCAGAACCCTCCCGCATCCTGCCTGACTGTAGGAGTAGCTGCTAACATCCTAATGTTCGTGGCTGGGAGAGGTTGCGGGAAAAGCATGTGTGAGCACTGGGCCTGAACTCCCGTATATCTGAGTTGAATACAGCGATTTCCAATGGCCTTCTTCAATCACAGTGTAGCTAGCTTCCAACTCCCATGTCCGAGTGGGTAGCAGACATCTGCCTCCCATGCATACACACTTCTGAGAGTTGAGCTTATGGCCTGTACCTCCACATCCAGCCTGCTGGTACCCTTGGCTTCTAAAAGGCCTAGGCTCGCTGTTTGACGGAAGTGCTGGGAGAGGTAATTGGAATCACCAGGCACACAAGACTAGTGCCTCCAAGATCAGTTCAGCGATTTCCTAGTAATTCCTGTGGTAGACTGGTGCTACATACTAATTTCCATACGTGAGAGGGTAGCGGAACGCCTTGTCCAAAACCATCTTACTTCTGAGAGTTGAGCTCAGCCTCAGTCCCTCACAGTTCCACACTGCCCGCAGAGTGAGTTTCGCAGGTCTTCAGCAGAGACGTTTGCCAGAGGCTTCTGAGACGCAGGGTAACAATGCAGACCTGGAGGATATCCCCAGGTGCAGTCGACTGGTAATCTTGGAACCTCCTGACTCAGAATACTGCTACCTTCTCACTGCCATAGGAATGCAGCTAGTTGACAGCTGGCTTCAAGACATGCTTCCCTGTGAGAGCTGAGGACAGGGCAGAAACCTCCCGCATGCTGCCTGACTGTAGGAGTAGCTGCTAACATCCTTATGTTAGTGGCTGGGAGAGGTTGCGGGAAAAGCATGTGTGAGCACTGGGCCTGAACTACCGTGTATCTGAGTTGAATACAGCGATTTCCAACGGCTTTCCTCAACCAGAGTGTAGCTAGGTACCAAATCCCATGTACGAGCGGGTAGCAGATATCTACCTCCCATGCATACACACTTCTGAGAGTTGAGCTTATGGCCTGTACCTCCAAAGCCAGCCTGCTGGTACCCTTGGCTTCTAAAAGGCCTAGGCTCGCTGTTTGACGGAAGTGCTGGGAGAGGTAATTGGAATCACCCGGCACACAAGACTAGTGTCTCCAAGCTCAGTTCAGCGATTTCCTAGTAATTCCTGTGGTAGACTGGTGCTACATACTAAGTTCCATACGTGAGAGGGTAGCTGAACGCCTTGTCCAAAACCATCTTACTTCTGAGAGTTGAGCTCACCCTCAGTCCCTCACAGTTCCACACTGCCTGCAGAGTGAGTTTCGCAGGTCTTCAGCAGAGACGTTTGCCAGAGGCTTCTGAGACGCAGGGTAACAATGCAGACCTGGAGGGTATCCCCAGGTGCAGTCGACTGGTAATCTTGGAACCTCCTGACTCAGAATACTGCTACCTTCTCACTGCCATAGGAATGCAGCTAGTTGACAGCTGGCTTCAAGACATGCTTCCCTGTGAGAGCTGAGGACAGGGCAGAACCCTCCCGCATGCTGCCTGACTGTAGGAGTAGCTGCTAACCTCCTTATGTTAGTGGCTGGGAGAGGTTGCGAGAAAAGCATGTGTGAGCACTGGGCCTGAACTCCCGTGTATCTGAGTTGAATACAGCGATTTCCAACGGCTTTCCTCAACCAGAGTGTAGCTAGTTTCCAAATCCCATAGAGGAGCGGGTAGCAGACATCTGCCTCCCATGCATACACACTTCTGAGATTTGAGCTTATGGCCTGTACCTCCACATCCAGCCTCCTGGTACCCTTGGCTTCTAAAAGGCCTAGGCTCGCTGTTTGACGGAAGTGCTGGGAGAGGTAATTGGAATCACCCGGCACACAAGACTAGTGCCTCCAAGATCAGTTCAGCGATTTCCTAGTAATTCCTGTGGTAGACTGGTGCTACATACTAAGTTCCATACGTGATAGGGTAGCGGAACGCCTTGTACAAAACCATCTTACTTCTGAGAGTTGAGCTCAGCCTCAGTCCCTCACAGTTCCACACTGCCCGCAGAGTGAGTTTCGCAGGTCTTCAGCAGAGACGTTTGCCAGACGCTTCTGAGACGCAGGGTAACAATGCAGACCTGGAGGGTATCCCGAGGTGCAGTCGACTGGTAATATTGGAACCTCCTGACTCAGAATACTGCTACCTTCTCACTGCCATAGGAATGCAGCTAGTTGACAGCTGGCTTCAAGACATGCTTCCCTGTGAGAGCTGAGGACAGGGCAGAACCCTCCCGCATGCTGCCTGACTGTAGGAGTAGCTCCTAACATCCTTATGTTAGTGGCTGGGAGAGGTTGCGGGAAAAGCATGTGTGAGCACTGGGCCTGAACTACCGTGTATCTGAGTTGAATACAGCGATTTCCAACGGCTTTCCTCAACCAGAGTGTAGCTAGGTACCAAATCCCATGTACGAGCGGGTAGCAGATATCTGCCTCCCATGCATACACACTTCTGAGAGTTGAGCTTATGGCCTGTACCTCCAAAGCCAGCCTGCTGGTACCCTTGGCTTCTAAAAGGCCTAGGCTCGCTGTTTGACGGAAGTGCTGGGAGAGGTAATTGGAATCACCCGGCACACAAGACTAGTGCCTCCAAGCTCAGTTCAGCGATTTCCTAGTAATTCCTGTGGTAGACTGGTGCTACATACTAAGTTCCATACGTGAGAGGGTAGCTGAACGCCTTGTCCAAAACCATCTTACTTCTCAGAGTTGAGCTCAGCCTCAGTCCCTCACAGTTCGACACTGCCTGCAGAGTGAGTTTCGCAGGTCTTCAGCAGAGACGTTTGCCAGAGGCTTCTGAGACGCAGGGTAACAATGCAGACCTGGAGGGTATCCCCAGTTGCAGTCGACTGGTAATCTTGGAACCTCCTGACTCAGAATACTGCTACCTTCTCACTGCCATAGGAATGCAGCCAGTTGACAGCTGGCTTCAAGACATGCTTCCCTGTGAGAGCTGAGGACAGGGCAGAACCCTCCCGCATGCTGCCTGACTGTAGGAGTAGCTGCTAACATCCTAATGTTAGTGGCTGGGAGAGGTTGCGGGAAAAGCATGTGTGAGCACTGGGCCTGAACTCCCGTGTATCTGAGTTGAATACAGCGATTTCCAACGGCTTTCCTCAACCAGAGTGTAGCTAGGTTCCAAATCCCATGTACGAGCGGGTAGCAGACATCTGCCTCCCATGCATACACACTTCTGAGAGTGGAGCTTATGGCCTGTACCTCCACAGCCAGCCTGCTGGTACCTTTGGCTTCTAAAAATCCTAGGCTCGCTCTTTGACGAAAGTGCTGGGAGAGGTAATTGGAATCTCCCGGCACACAAGACGAGTGCCTCCAAGCTCAATTCACGATTTCCCAGTAATTCTTGTGGTAGACAGGTGCTACATACTAAGTTCCATATGTGAGAAGGTAGCTGAACGCCTTGTCCAAAAGCATCTTACTTCTGAGAGTTGAGCACACCCTCAGTCCATCACACTTCCACACTGCCTGCAGAGTGAGTTTCACACGTCTTCACCAGACACGATTGCCAGAGGCTTCTGAGTACAGGTTAACAATGAAGACCTGGAGGGTACCTCCAGGTGCAGTAGAGTGGTAATCTTGGAACCTCCTGCCTCAGAGTACTGCTACCTTCTCACTGCCATAGGAATGCAGCTAGTTGACAGCTGGCTTCAAGACATGCTTCCCTGTGAGAGCTGAGGACAGGGCAGAAACCTCCCGCATCCTGCCTGACTGTTGGAGTAGCTGCTAACATCCTTATGTTAGTGGCTGGGAGAGGTTGCGGGAAAAGCATGTGTGAGCACTGGGCCTGAACTCCCGTGTATCTGAGTTGAATACAGCGATTTCCAATGGCCTTCTTCAATCACAGTGTAGCTAGGTTCCAACTCCCATGTCCGAGTGGGTAGCAGACATCTGCCTCCCATGCATACACACTTCTGAGAGTTGAGCTTATGGCCTGTACCTCCACAGCCAGCCTGCTGGTACCCTTGGCTTCTAAAAGGCCTAGGCTCGCTGTTTGACGGAAGTGCTGGGAGAGGTAATTGGAATCACCCGGCACACAAGACTAGTGCCTCCAAGTTCAGTTCAGCGATTTCCTAGTAATTCCTGTGGTAGACTGGTGCTACATACTAAGTTCCATACGTGAGAGGGTAGCTGAACGCCTTGTCCAAAACCATCTTACTTCTGAGAGTTGAGCTCAGCCTCAGTCCCTCAGAGTTCGACACTGCCTGCAGAGTGAGTTTCGCAGGTCTTCAGCAGAGACGTTTGCCAGAGGCTTCTGAGACGCAGGGTAACAATGCAGACCTGGAGGGTATCCCCAGGTGCAGTCGACTGGTAATCTTGGAACCTCCTGACTCAGAGTACTGCTACCTTCTCACTGCCATAGGAATACAGCTAGTTGACAGCTGGCTTCAAGACATC
Source organism: Canis aureus (assembly GCF_053574225.1). NCBI lineage: Eukaryota > Metazoa > Chordata > Mammalia > Carnivora > Canidae > Canis > Canis aureus. The sequence continues at coordinate 4,498,597 of NC_135630.1, forward strand.
CTTCCCTGTGAGAGCTGAGGACAGGGCAGAACCCTCCCGCATGCTGCCTGACTGTAGGAGTAGCTGCTAACATCCTTATGTTAGTGGCTGGGAGAGGTTGCGGGAAAAGCATGTGTGAGCACTGGGCCTGAACTCCCGTGTATCTGAGTTGAATAGAGCGATTTCCAACGGCTTTCCTCAACCAGAGTGTAGCTAGATTCCAAATCCCATGTACGAGCGGGTAGCAGACATCTGCCTCCCATGCATACACACTTCTGAGATTTGAGCTTATGGCCTGTACCTCCACATCCAGTCTGCTGGTACCCTTGGCTTCTAAAAGGCCTACGCTCGCTGTTTGACGGAAGTGCTGGGAGAGGTAATTGGAATCTCCCGGCACACAAGACGAGTGCCTCCAAGCTCAATTCACGATTTCCCAGTAATTCTTGTGGTAGACAGGTGCTACATACTAAGTCCATATGTGAGAAGGTAGCTGAACGCCTTGTCCAAAAGCATCTTACTTCTGAGAGTTGAGCCCTCCCTCAGTCCCTCACACTTCCACACTGCCTGCAGAGTGAGTTTCACACGTCTTCACCAGAGACGATTGACAGAGGCTTCTGAGTACAAGTTAACAATGCAGACTTGGAGGGTACTCCAGGTGCAGTAGAGTGGTAATCTTGGAACCTCCTGACTCAGAGTACTGCTACCTTCTCACTGCCATAGGAATGCAGCTAGTTGACAGCTGGCTTCAAGACATGCTTCCCTGTGAGAGCTGAGGACAGGGCAGAACCCTCCCGCATCCTGCCTGACTGTAGGAGTAGCTGCTAACATCCTAATGTTAGTGGCTGGGAGAGGTTGCGGGAAAAGCATGTGTGAGCACTGGGCCTGAACTCCAGTGTATCTGAGTTGAATACAGCGATTTCCAATGGCCTTCTTCAATCACAGTGTAGCTAGGTTCCAACTCCCATGTCCGAGTGGGTAGCAGACATCTTCCTCCCATGCATACACACTTCTGAGAGTTGAGCTTATGGCCTGTACCTCCACAGCCAGCCTGCTGGTACCCTTGTCTTCTAAAAGGCCTAGGCTCGCTGTTTGGCGGAAGTGCTGGAAGAGGTAATTGGAATCACCCGGCACACAAGACTAGTGCCTCCAAGCTCAGTTCAGCGATTTCCTAGTAATTCCTGTGGTAGACTGGTGCTACATACTAAGTTCCATACGTGAGAGGGTAGCTGAACGCCTTGTCCAAAACCATCTTACTTCTGAGAGTTGAGCACACCCTCAGTCCCTCACAGTTCCACACTGCCTGCAGAGTGAGTTTCGCAGGTCTTCAGCAGAGACGTTTGCCAGAGGCTTCTGAGACGCAGGGTAACAATGCAGACCTGGAGGGTATCCCCAGGTGCAGTCGACTGGTAATCTTGGAACCTCCTGACTCAGAATACTACTACCTTCTCACTGGCATAGGAATGAAGCTAGTTGACAGCTGGCTTCAAGACATGCTTCCCTGTGAGAGCTGAGGACAGGGCAGAACCCTCCCGCATGCTGCCTGACTGTAGGAGTAGCTGCTAACATCCTTATGTTAGTGGCTGGGAGAGGTTGCGGGAAAAGCATGTGTGAGCACTGGGCCTGAACTCCCGTGTATCTGAGTTGAATACAGCGATTTCCAACGGCTTTCCTCAACCAGAGTGTAGCTAGGTTCCAAATCCCATGTACGAGCGGGTAACAGATATCTCCCTCCCATGCATACACACTTCTGAGAGTTGAGCTTATGGCCTGTACCTCCACAGCCAGCCTGCTGGTACCCTTGGCTTCTAAAAGGCCTAGGCTCGCTGTTTGACGGAAGTGCTGGGAGAGGTAATTGGAATCACCCGGCACACAAGACTAGTGCCTCCAAGCTCAGTTCAGCGATTTCCTAGTAATTCCTGTGGTAGACTGGTGCTACATACTAAGTTCCATACGTGAGAGGGTAGCTGAACGCCTTGTCCAAAACCATCTTACTTCTGAGAGTTGAGCTCAGCCTCAGTCCCTCACAGTTCCACACTGCCTGCAGAGTGAGTTTCGCAGGTCTTCAGCAGAGACGTTTGCCAGAGGCTTCTGAGACGCAGGGCAACAATGCAGACCTGGAGGGTATCCCCAGGTGCAGTCGACTGGTAATCTTGGAACCTCCTGACTCAGAATACTGCTACCTTCTCATTGCCATAGGAATGCAGCTAGTTGACAGCTGGCTTCAAGACATGCTTCCCTGTGAGAGCTGAGGACAGGGCAGAACCCTCCCGCATGCTGCCTGACTGTAGGAGTAGCTGCTAACATCCTTATGTTAGTGGCTGGGAGAGGTTGCGGGAAAAGCATGTGTGAGCACTGGGCCTGAACTCCCGTGTATCTGAGTTGAATACAGCGATTTCCAACGGCTTTCCTCAACCAGAGTGTAGCTAGGTTCCAAATCCCATGTACGAGCGGGTAGCAGACATCTGCCTCCCATGCATACACACTTCTGAGTGTTGAGCTTATGGCCTGTACCTCCACATCCAGCCTGCTGGTACCCTTGGCTTCTAAAAGGCCTAGGCTCGCTGTTTGACGGAAGTGCTGGGAGAGGTAATTGCAATCTCCCGGCACACAAGACGAGTGCCTCCAAGCTCAATTCACGATTTCCCAGTAATTCTTGTGGTAGACAGGTGCTACATACTAAGTTCCATATGTGAGAATGTAGCTGAACGCCTTGTCCAAAAGCATCTTACTTCTGAGAGTTGAGCCCTCCCTCAGTCCCTCACACTTCCAGACTGCCTGCAGAGTGTGTTTCACACGTCTTCACCAGAGACGATTGCCAGAGGCTTCTGAGTACAAGTTAACAATGCAGACTTGGAGGGTACTCCAGGAGCAGTAGAGTGGTAATCTTGGAACCTCCTGACTCAGAGTACTGCTACCTTCTCACTGCCATAGGAATGCAGCTAGTTGACAGCTGGCTTCAAGACATGCTTCCCTGTGAGAGCTGAGGACAGGGCAGAACCCTCCCGCATCCTGCCTGACTGTAGGAGTAGCTGCTAACATCCTAATGTTAGTGGCTGGGAGAGGTTGCGGGAAAAGCATGTGTGAGCACTGGGCCTGAACTCCCGTGTATCTGAGTTGAATACAGCGATTTCCAATGGCCTTCTTCAATCACAGTGTAGCTAGGTTCCAACTCCCATGTCCGAGTGGGTAGCAGACATCTGCCTCCCATGCATACACACTTCTGAGTGTTGAGCTTATGGCCTGTACCTCCACATCCAGCCTGCTGGTACCCTTGGCTTCTAAAAGGCCTAGGCTCGCTGTTTGACGGAAGTGCTGGGAGTGGTAATTGGAATCACCCGGCACACAAGACTAGTGCCTTCAAGCTTAGTTCAGCGATTTCCTAGTAATTCCTGTGGTAGACTGGTGCTACATACTAAGTTCCATACGTGAGAGGGTAGGTGAACGCCTTGTCCAAAACCATCTTACTTCTGAGAGTTTTGCTCAGCCTCAAGCCCTCACAGATCCACACTGCCTGCAGAGTGAGTTTCGCAGGTCTTCAGCAGAGACGTTTGCCAGAGGCTTCTGAGACGCAGGGTAACAATGCAGACCTGGAGGGTATCCCCAGGTGCAGTCGACTGTTAATCTCGGAACCTCCTGACTCAGAATACTGCTACCTTCTCACTGCCATAGGAATGCAGCTAGTTGACAGGTAGCTGGCTTCAAGACATGCTTCCCTGAGAGAGCTGAGGACAGGGCAGAACCCTCTCGCATGCTGCCTGACTGTAGGAGTAGCTGCTAACATCCTAATGTTAGTGGCTGGGAGATGTTGCGGGAAAAGCATGTGTGAGCACTGGGCCTGAACTCCCGTGTATCTGAGTTGAATACAGCGATTTCCAATGGCCTTCTTCAATCACAGTGTAGCTAGGTTCCAACTCCCATGTCCGAGTGGGTAGCAGACATCTGCCTCCCATGCATACACACTTCTGAGAGTTGAGCTTATGGCCTGTACCTCCACAGCCAGCCTGCTGGTCCCCTTGGCTTCTAAAAGGCCTAGGCTCGCTGTTTGACGGAAGTGCTGGGAGAGGTAATTGGAATCACCCGGCACACAAGACTAGTGCCTCCAAGCTCAGTTCAGCGATTTCCTAGTAATTCCTGTGGTAGACTGGTGCTACATACTAAGTTCCATACGTGAGAGGGTAGGTGAACGCCTTGTCCAAAACCATCTTACTTCTGAGAGTTGAGCTCAGCCTCAGTCCCTCACAGTTCGACACTGCCTGCAGAGTGAGTTTCGCAGGTCTTCAGCAGAGACGTTTGCCAGAGGCTTCTGAGACGCAGGGTAACAATGCAGACCTGGAGGGTATCCCCAGGTGCAGTCGACTGGTAATCTTGGAACCTCCTGACTCAGAATACTGCTACCTTCTCACTGCCATAGGAATGCAGCTAGTTGACAGCTGGCTTCAAGACATGCTTCCCTGTGAGAGCTGAGGACAGGGCAGAACCCTCCCGCATGCTGCCTGACTGTAGGAGTAGCTGCTAACATCCTTATGTTAGTGGCTGGGAGAGGTTGCGGGAAAAGCATGTGTGAGCACTGGGCCTGAACTCCCGTGTATCTGAGTTGAATACAGCGATTTCCAACGGCTTTCCTCAACCAGAGTGTAGCTAGGTTCCAAATCCCATGTACGAGCGGGTAGCTGACATCTGCCTCCCATGCATACACACTTCTGAGGGTTGAGCTTATGGCCTGTACCTCCACAGCCAGCCTGCTGGTACACTTGGCTTCTAAAAGGCCTAGGCTCGCTGTTTGACGGAAGTGCTGGGAGAGGTAATTGGAATCTCCCGGCACACAAGACGAGTGCCTCCAAGCTCAATTCACGATTTCCCAGTAATTCTTGTGGTAGACAGGTGCTACATACTAAGTTCCATATGTGAGAAGGTAGCTGAACGCCTTGTCCAAAAGCATCTTACTTCTGAGAGTTGAGCACACCCTCAGTCCCTCACACTTCCACACTGCCTGCAGAGTGAGTTTCACACGTCTTCACCAGGACGATTGCCAGAGGCTTCTGAGTACAAGTAAACAATGCAGACCTGGAGGGTATCTCCAGGTGCAGTAGAGTGGTAATCTTGGAACCTCCTGACTCAGAGTACTGCTACCTTCTCACTGCCATAGGAATGCAGCTAGTTGACAGCTGGCTTCAAGACATGCTTCCCTGTGAGAGCTGAGGACTGGGCAGAACCCTCCCGCATCCTGCCTGACTGTAGGAGTAGCTGCTAACATCCTAATGTTAGTGGCTGGGAGAGGTTGCGGGAAAAGCATGTGTGAGCACTGGGCCTGAACTCCCGTATATCTGAGTTGAATACAGCGATTTCCAATGGCCTTCTTCAATCACAGTGTAGCTAGCTTCCAACTCCCATGTCCGAGTGGGTAGCAGACATCTGCCTCCCATGCATACACACTTCTGAGAGTTGAGCTTATGGCCTGTACCTCCACATCCAGCCTGCTGGTACCCTTGGCTTCTAAAAGGCCTAGGCTCGCTGTTTGACGGAAGTGCTGGGAGAGGTAATTGGAATCACCCGGCACACAAGACTAGTGCCTCCAAGCTCAGTTCAGCGATTTCCTAGTAATTCCTGTGGTAGACTGGTGCTACATACTAAGTTCCATACGTGAGAGGGTAGCGGAACGCCTTGTCCAAAACCATCTTACTTCTGAGAGTTGAGCTCAGCCTCAGTCCCTCACAGTTCCACACTGCCCGCAGAGTGAGTTTCGCAGGTCTTCAGCAGAGACGTTTGCCAGAGGCTTCTGAGACGCAGGGTAACAATGCAGACCTGGAGGGTATCCCCAGGTGCAGTCGACTGGTAATCTTGGAACCTCCTGACTCAGAATACTGCTACCTTCTCACTGCCAAGGGAATGCAGCTAGTTGACAGCTGGCTTCAAGACATGCTTCCCTGTGAGAGCTGAGGACACGGCAGAACCCTCCCGCATGCTGCCTGACTGTAGGAGTAGCTGCTAACATCCTTATGTTAGTGGCTGGGAGAGGTTGCGGGAAAAGCATGTGTGAGCACTGGGCCTGAAATATCGTGTATCTGAGTTGAATACAGCGATTTCCAACGGCTTTCCTCAACCAGAGTGTAGCTAGGTACCAAATCCCATGTACGAGCGGGTAGCAGATATCTGCCTCCCATGCATACACACTTCTGAGATTTGAGCTTATGGCCTTTACCTCCAAAGCCAGCCTGCTGGTACCCTTGGCTTCTAAAAGGCCTAGGCTCGCTGTTTGACGGAATTGCTGGGAGAGGTAATTGGAATCACCCGGCACACAAGACTAGTGCCTCCAAGCTCAGTTCAGCGATTTCCTAGTAATTCCTGTGGTAGACTGGTGCTACATACTAAGTTCCATACGTGAGAGGGTAGCTGAACGCCTTGTCCAAAACCATCTTACTTCTGAGAGTTGAGCTCAGCCTCAGTCCCTCACAGTTCCACACAGCCTGCAGAGTGAGTTTCGCAGGTCTTCAGCAGAGACGTTTGCCAGAGGCTTCTGAGACGCAGGGTAACAATGCAGACCTGGAGGGTATCCCCAGGTGCAGTCGACTGGTAATCTTGGAACCTCCTGACTCAGAATACTGCTACCTTCTCACTGCCATAGGAATGCAGCTAGTTGACAGCTGGCTTCAAGACATGCTTCCCTGTGAGAGCTGAGGACAGGGCATAACCCTCCCGCATGCTGCCTGACTGTAGGAGTAGCTGCTAACATTTTTATGTTAGTGGCTGGGAGAGGTTGCGGGAAAAGCATGTGTGAGCACTGGGCCTGAACTCCCGTGTATCTGAGTTGAATACAGCGATTTCCAATGGCCTTCTTCAATCACAGTGTAGCTAGGTTCCAACTCCCATGTCCGAGTGAGTAGCAGACATCTGCCTCCCATGCATACACACTTCTGAGAGTTGAGCTTATGGCCTGTACCTCCACAGCCAGCCTGCTGGTACCCTTGGCTTCTAAAAGGCCTAGGCTCGCTGTTTGGCGGAAGTGCTGGGAGAGGTAATTGGAATCACCCGGCACACAAGACTAGTGCCTCCAAGCTCAGTTCAGCGATTTCCTAGTAATTCTTGTGGTAGACTGGTGCTACATACTAAGTTCCATACGTGAGAGGGTAGCTGAACGCCTTGTCCAAAACCATCTTACTTCTGAGAGTTGAGCTCAGCCTCAGTCCCTCACAGTTCCACACTGCCTGCAGAGTGAGTTTCGCAGGTCTTCAGCAGAGACGTTTGCCAGAGGCTTCTGAGACGCAGGGTAACAATGCAGACCTGGAGGGTATCCCCAGGTGCAGTCGACTGGTAATCTTGGAACCTCCTGACTCAGAATACTGCTACCTTCTCACTGCCATAGGAATGCAGCTAGTTGACAGCTGGCTTCAAGAATGCTTCCCTGTGAGAGCTGAGGACAGGGCAGAACCCTCCCTTATGCTGCCTGACTGTAGGAGTAGCTGCTAACATCCTTATGTTAGTGGCTGGGAGAGGTTGCGGGAAAAGCATGTGTGAGCACTGGGCCTGAACTCCCGTGTATCTGAGGTGAATACAGCGATTTCCAACGGCTTTCCTCAACCAGAGTGTAGCTAGGTTCCAAATCCCATGTACGAGCGGGTAGCAGACATATGCCTCCCATGCATACACACTTCTGAGAGTTGAGCTTATGGCCTGTACCTCCACAGCCAACCTGCTGGTTACCTTGGCTTCTAAAAGGCCTAGGCTCGCTGTTTGACGGAAGTGCTGGGAGAGGTAATTGGAATCACCCGGCACACAAGACTAGTGCCTCCAAGCTCAGTTCAGCGATTTCCTAGTAATTCCTGTGGTAGACTGGTGCTACATACTAAGTTCCATACGTGAGAGGTTAGCTGAACGCCTTGTCCAAAACCATCTTACTTCTGAGAGTTGAGCTCAGCCTCAGTCCCTCACAGTTCGACACTGCCTGCAGAGTGAGTTTCGCAGGTCTTCAGCAGAGACGTTTGCCAGAGGCTTCTGAGACGCAGGGTAACAATGCAGACCTGGAGGGTATCCCCAGGTGCATTCGACTCGTAATCTTGGAACCTCCTGACTCAGAATACTGCTACCTTCTCACTGCCATAGGAATGCAGCTAGTTGACAGCTGGCTTCAAGACATGCTTCCCTGTGAGAGCTGAGGACAGGGCAGAACCCTCCCGCATGCTGCCTGACTGTAGGAGTAGCTGCTAACATCCTTATGTTAGTGGCTGGGAGAGGTTGCGGGAAAAGCATGTGTGAGCACTGGGCCTGAACTCCCGTGTATCTGAGTTGAATAGAGCGATTTCCAACGGCTTTCCTCAACCAGAGTGTAGCTAGATTCCAAATCCCATGTACGAGCGGGTAGCAGACATCTGCCTCCCATGCATACACACTTCTGAGATTTGAGCTTATGGCCTGTACCTCCACAGCCAGCCTGCTGGTACCCTTGGCTTCTAAAAGGCCTAGGCTCGCTGTTTGACGGAAGTGCTGGGAGAGGTAATTGGAATCTCCCGGCACACAAGACGAGTGCCTCCAAGCTCAATTCACGATTTCCAGTAATTCTTGTGGTAGACAGGTGCTACATACTAAGTTCCATATGTGAGAAGGTAGCTGAAGGCCTTGTCCAAAAGCATCTTACTTCTGAGAGTTGAGCACACCCTCAGTCCCTCACACTTCCACACTGCCTGCAGAGTGAGTTTCACACGTCTTCACCAGACACGATTGCCAGAGGCTTCTGAGTACAAGTTAACAATGCAGACCTGGAGGGTATCTCCAGGTGCAGTAGAGTGGTAATCTTGGAACCTCCTGACTCAGAGTACTGCTACCTTCTCACTGCCATAGGAATGCAGCTAGTTGACAGCTGGCTTCAAGACATGCTTCCCTGTGAGAGCTGAGGACAGGGCAGAACCCTCCCGCATGCTGCCTGACTGTAGGAGTAGCTGCTACCATCCGTATGTTAGTGGCTGGGAGAGGTTGCGGGAAAAGCATGTGTGAGCACTGGGCCTGAACTCCCGTGTATCTGAGTTGAATACAGCGATTTCCAATGGCCTTCTTCAATCACAGTGTAGCTAGGTTCCAACTCCCATGTCCGAGTGGGTAGCAGACATCTGCCTCCCATGCATACACACTTCTGAGAGTTGAGCTTATGGCCTGTACCTCCACATCCAGCCTGCTGGTACCCTTGGCTTCTAAAAGGCCTAGGCTCGCTGTTTGACGGAATTGCTGGGAGAGGTAATTGGAATCACCCGGCACACAAGACTAGTGCCTCCAAGCTCAGTTCAGCGATTTCCTAGTAATTCCTGTGGTAGACTGGTGCTACATACTAAGTTCCATACGTGAGAGGGTAGCTGAACGCCTTGTCCAAAACCATCTTACTTCTGAGAGTTGAGCTCAGCCTCAGTCCCTCACAGTTCCACACTGCCTGCAGAGTGAGTTTCGCAGGTCTTCAGCAGAGACGTTTGCCAGAGGCTTCTGAGACGCAGGGTAACAATGCAGACCTGGAGGGTATCCCCAGGTGCAGTCGACTGGTAATCTTGGAACCTCCTGACTCAGAATACTGCTACCTTCTCACTGCCATAGAAATGCAGCTAGTTGACAGCTGGCTTCAAGACATGCTTCCCTGTGAGAGCTGAGGACAGGGCAGAACCCTCCCGCATGCTGCCTGACTGTAGGAGTAGCTGCTAACATCCTTATGTTAGTGGCTGGGAGAGGTTGCGGGAAAAGCATGTGTGAGCACTGGGCCTGAACTCCCGTGTATCTGAGTTGAATACAGCGATTTCCAACGGCTTTCCTCAACCAGAGTGTAGCAAGGATCCAAATCCCATGTACGAGCGGGTAGCAGACATCTGCCTCCCATGCATACACACTTCTGAGAGTTGAGGTTATGGCCTGTACTTCCACAGCCAGCCTGCTGGTACCCTTGGCTTCTAAAAGGCCTAGGATCGCTGTTTGACGGAAGTGCTGGGAAAGGTAATTGGAATCACCCGGCACACAAGACGAGTGCCTCCAAGCTAAATTCACGATTTCCCAGTAATTCTTGTGGTAGACAGGTGCTACATACTAAGTTCCATATGTGAGAAGGTAGCTGAACGCCTTGTCCAAAAGCATCTTACTTCTGAGAGTTGAGCACACCCTCAGTCCCTCACACTTCCACACTGCCTGCAGAGTGAGTTTCACACGTCTTCACCAGGACAATTGCCAGAGGCTTCTGAGTACAAGTTAACAATGCAGACCTGGAGGGTATCTCCAGGTGCAGTAGAGTGGTAATCTTGGAACCTCCTGACTCAGGGTACTGCTACCTTCTCACTGCCATAGGAATGAAGCTAGTTGACAGCTGGCTTCAAGACATGCTTCCCTGTGAGAGCTGAGGACAGGGCAGAACCCTCCCGCATGCTGCCTGACTGTAGGAGTAGCTGCTAACATCCTTATGTTACTGGCTGGGAGAGGTTGCGGGAAAAGCATGTGTGAGCACTGGGCCTGAACTCCCGTGTACCTGAGTTGAATACAGCGATTTCCAACGGCTTTCCTCAACCAGAGTGTAGCTAGGTTCCAAATCCCATGTACGAGCGGGTATCAGACATCTGCCTCCCATGCATACACACTTCTGAGAGTTGAGCTTATGGCGTGTACGTCCACAGCCACCTGCTGGTACCCTTGGCTTCTAAAAGGCCTAGGCTCGCTGTTTGGCGGAAGTGCTGGGAGAGGTAATTGGAATCACCCGGCACACAAGACTAGTGCCTCCAAGCTCAGTTCAGCGATTTCCTAGTAATTCCTGTGGTAGACTGGTGCTACATACTAAGTTCCATACGTGAGAGGGTAGCTGAACGCCTTGTCCAAAACCATCTTACTTCTGAGAGTTGAGCTCAGCCTCAGTCCCTCACAGTTCCACACTGCCTGCAGAGTGAGTTTCGCAGGTCTTCAGCAGAGACGTTTGCCAGAGGCTTCTGAGACGCAGGGTAACAATGCAGACCTGGAGGGTATCCCCAGGTGCAGTCGACTGGTAATCTTGGAACCTCCTGACTCAGAATACTGCTACCTTCTCACTGCCATAGGAATGCAGCTAGTTGACAGCTGGCTTCAAGACATGCTTCCCTGTGAGAGCTGAGGACAGGGCAGAACCCTCCCGCATGCTGCCTGACTGTAGGAGTAGCTGCTAACATCCTTATGTTAGTGGCTGGGAGAGGTTGCGGGAAAAGCATGTGTGAGCACTGGGCCTGAACTCCCGTGTATCTGAGTTGAATACAGCGATTTCCAACGGCTTTCCTCAACCAGAGTGTAGCTAGGTTCCAACTCCCATGTCCGAGTGGGTAGCAGACACCTGCCTCCCATGCATACACACTTCTAAGAGTTGAGCTTATGGCCTGTACCTCCACAGCCAGCCTTTTGGTACCCTGGGCTTCTTAAAGGCCTAGGCTCGCTGTTTGACGGAAGTGCTGGGAGTTGTAATTGGAATCTCCCGGCACACAAGACGAGTGCCTCCAAGCTCAATTCACGATTTCCCAGTAATTCTTGTGGTAGACAGGTGCTACATACTAAGTTCCATATGTGAGAAGGTAGCTGATCGCCTTGTCCAAAAGCATCTTACTTCTGAGAGTTGAACTCAGGCTCAGTCCCTCACACTTCCACACTGCCTGCATAGTGAGTTTCACACGTCTTCACCAGAGACGATTGCCAGAGGCTTCTGAGTACAAGTTAACAATGCAGACCTGGAGGGTATCTCCAGGTGCAGTAGAGTGGTAATCTTGGAACCTCCTGACTCAGAGTACTGCTACCTTCTCACTGCCACAGGAATGCAGCTAGTTGACAGCTGGCTTCAAGACATGCTTCCCTGTGAGAGCTGAGGACAGGGCAGAACCCTCCCGCATGCTGCCTGACTGTAGGAGTAGCTGCTGACATCCCTATGTTAGTGGCTGGGAGAGGTTGCGGGAAAATCATGTGTGAGCACTGGACCTGAACTCCCGTGTATCTGAGTTGAATACAGCGATTTCCAATGGCCTTCTTCAATCACAGGGTAGTTAGGTTCCAACTCCCATGTCCGAGTGGGTAGCAGACATCTGCCTCCCATGCATACACACTTCTGAGAGTTGAGCTTATGGCCTGTACCTCCACAGCCAGCCTGCTGGTACACTTGGATTCTAAAAGGCCTAGGCTCGCTGTTTGGCGGAAGTGCTGGGAGAGGTAATTGGAATCACCCGGCACACAAGATTAGTGCCTCCAAGCACAGTCCAGCGATTTCCTATTAATTCCTGTGGTAGACTGGTGCTACATACTAAGTTCCATACGTGAGAGGGTAGCTGAATGCCTTGTCCAAAACCATCTTACTTCTGAGAGTTGAGCTCAGCCTCAGTCCCTCACAGTTCCACACTGCCTGCAGAGTGAGTTTCGCAGGTCTTCAGCAGAGACGTTTGCCAGAGGCTTCTGAGACGCAGGGTAACAATGCAGACCTGGAGGGTATCCCCAGGTGCAGTCGACTGGTAATCTTGGAACCTCCTGACTCAGAATACTGCTACCTTCTCACTGCCATAGGAATGCAGCTAGTTGACAGCTGGCTTCAAGACATGCTTCCCTGTGAGAGCTGAGGACAGGGCAGAACCCTCCCGCATGCTGCCTGACTGTAGGAGTAGCTGCTAACATCCTTATGTTAGTGGCTGGGAGAGGTTGCGGGAAAAGCATGTGTGAGCACTGGGCCTGAACTCCCGTGTATCTGAGTTGAATACAGCGATTTCCAACGGCTTTCCTCAACCAGAGTGTAGCTAGGTTCCAAATCCCATGTACGAGCGGGTAGCAGATATCTGCCTCCCATGCCTACACACTTCTGAGAGTTGAGCTTATGGCCTGTACTTCCACATCCAGCCTGCTGGTACCCTTGGCTTCTAAAAGGCCTAGGCTCGCTGTTTGACGGAAGTGCTGGGAGAGGTAATTGGAATCACCCGGCACACAAGACTAGTGCCTTCAAGCTCAGTTCAGCGATTTCCTAGTAATTCCTGTGGTAGACTGGTGCTACATACTAAGTTCCATACGTGAGAGGGTAGCTGAACGCCTTGTCCAAAACCATCTTACTTCTGAGAGTTGAGCTCAGCCTCAGTCCCTCACAGTTCGACACTGCCTGCAGAGTGAGTTTCGCAGGTCTTCAGCAGAGACGTTTGCCAGAGGCTTCTGAGACGCAGGGTAACAATGCAGACCTGGAGCGTATCCCCAGGTGCAGTCGACTGGTAATCTTGGAACCTCCTGACTCAGATTACTGCTACCTTCTCACTGCCATAGGAATGCAGCTAGTTGACAGCTGGCTTCAAGACATGCTTCCCTGTGAGAGCTGAGGACAGGGCAGAACCCTCCCGCATGCTGCCTGACTGTAGGAGTAGCTGCTAACATCCTTATGTTAGTGGCTGGGAGAGGTTGCGGGAAAAGCATGTGTGAGCACTGGTCCTGAACTCCCGTGTATCTGAGTTGAATAGAGCGATTTCCAACGGCTTTCCTCAACCAGAGTGTAGCTAGATTCCAAATCCCATGTACGAGCGGGTAGCAGACATCTGCCTCCCATGCATACACACTTCTGAGATTTGAGCTTATGGCCTGTACCTCCACATCCAGCCTGCTGGTACCCTTGGCTTCTAAAAGGCCTAGGCTCGCTGTTTGACGGAAGTGCTGGGAGAGGTAATTGGAATCTCCCGGCACACAAGACGAGTGCCTCCAAGCTCAATTCACGATTTCCAGTAATTCTTGTGGTAGACAGGTGCTACATACTAAGTTCCATATGTGAGAAGGTAGCTGAACGCCTTGTCCAAAAGCATCTTACTTCTGAGAGTTGAGCACACCCTCAGTCCCTCACACTTCCACACTGCCTGCAGAGTGAGTTTCACACGTCTTCACCAGACACGATTGCCAGAGGCTTCTGAGTACAAGTTAACAATGCAGACCTGGAGGGTATCTCCAGGTGCAGTAGAGTGGTAATCTTGGAACCTCCTGACTCAGAGTACTGCTACCTTCTCACTGCCATAGGAATGCAGCTAGTTGACAGCTGGCTTCAAGACATGCTTCCCTGTGAGAGCTGAGGACAGGGCAGAACCCTCCCGCATGCTGCCTGACTGTAGGAGTAGCTGCTACCATCCGTATGTTAGTGGCTGGGAGAGGTTGCGGGAAAAGCATGTGTGAGCACTGGGCCTGAACTCCCGTGTATCTGAGTTGAATACAGCGATTTCCAATGGCCTTCTTCAATCACAGTGTAGCTAGGTTCCAACTCCCATGTCCGAGTGGGTAGCAGACATCTGCCTCCCATGCATACACACTTCTGAGAGTTGAGCTTATGGCCTGTACCTCCACATCCAGCCTGCTGGTACCCTTGGCTTCTAAAAGGCCTAGGCTCGCTGTTTGACGGAATTGCTGGGAGAGGTAATTGGAATCACCCGGCACACAAGACTAGTACCTCCAAGCTCAGTTCAGCGATTTCCTAGTAATTCCTGTGGTAGACTGGTGCTACATACTAAGTTCCATACGTGAGAGGGTAGCTGAACGCATTGTCCAAAACCATCTTACTTCTGAGAGTTGAGCTCAGCCTCAGTCCCTCACAGTTCCACACTGCCTGCAGAGTGAGTTTCGCAGGTCTTCAGCAGAGACCTTTGCCAGAGGCTTCTGAGACGCAGGGTAACAATGCAGACCTGGAGGGTATCCCCAGGTGCAGTCGACTGGTAATCTTGGAACCTCCTGACTCAGAATACTGCTACCTTCTCACTGCCATAGAAATGCAGCTAGTTGACAGCTGGCTTCAAGACATGCTTCCCTGTGAGAGCTGAGGACAGGGCAGAACCCTCCCGCATGCTGCCTGACTGTAGGAGTAGCTGCTAACATCCTTATGTTAGTGGCTGGGAGAGGTTGCGGGAAAAGCATGTGTGAGCACTGGGCCTGAACTCCCGTGTATCTGAGTTGAATACAGCGATTTCCAACGGCTTTCCTCAACCAGAGTGTAGCAAGGATCCAAATCCCATGTACGAGCGGGTAGCAGACATCTGCCTCCCATGCATACACACTTCTGAGAGTTGAGGTTATGGCCTGTACTTCCACAGCCAGCCTGCTGGTACCCTTGGCTTCTAAAAGGCCTAGGATCGCTGTTTGACGGAAGTGCTGGGAAAGGTAATTGGAATCACCCGGCACACAAGACGAGTGCCTCCAAGCTAAATTCACGATTTCCCAGTAATTCTTGTGGTAGACAGGTGCTACATACTAAGTTCCATATATGAGAAGGTAGCTGAACGCCTTGTCCAAAAGCATCTTACTTCTGAGAGTTGAGCACACCCTCAGTCCCTCACACTTCCACACTGCCTGCAGAGTGAGTTTCACACGTCTTCACAAGGACAATTGCCAGAGGCTTCTGAGTACAAGTTAACAATGCAGACCTGGAGGGTATCTCCAGGTGCAGTAGAGTGGTAATCTTGGAACCTCCTGACTCAGGGTACTGCTACCTTCTCACTGCCATAGGAATGAAGCTAGTTGACAGCTGGCTTCAAGACATGCTTCCCTGTGAGAGCTGAGGACAGGGCAGAACCCTCCCGCATGCTGCCTGACTGTAGGAGTAGCTGCTAACATCCTTATGTTACTGGCTGGGAGAGGTTGCGGGAAAAGCATGTGTGAGCACTGGGCCTGAACTCCCGTGTACCTGAGTTGAATACAGCGATTTCCAACGGCTTTCCTCAACCAGAGTGTAGCTAGGTTCCAAATCCCATGTACGAGCGGGTATCAGACATCTGCCTCCCATGCATACACACTTCTGAGAGTTGAGCTTATGGCGTGTACGTCCACAGCCACCTGCTGGTACCCTTGGCTTCTAAAAGGCCTAGGCTCGCTGTTTGGCGGAAGTGCTGGGAGAGGTAATTGGAATCACCCGGCACACAAGACTAGTGCCTCCAAGCTCAGTTCAGCGATTTCCTAGTAATTCCTGTGGTAGACTGGTGCTACATACTAAGTTCCATACGTGAGAGGGTAGCTGAACGCCTTGTCCAAAACCATCTTACTTCTGAGAGTTGAGCTCAGCCTCAGTCCCTCACAGTTCCACACTGCCTGCAGAGTGAGTTTCGCAGGTCTTCAGCAGAGACGTTTGCCAGAGGCTTCTGAGACGCAGGGTAACAATGCAGACCTGGAGGGTATCCCCAGGTGCAGTCGACTGGTAATCTTGGAACCTCCTGACTCAGAATACTGCTACCTTCTCACTGCCATAGGAATGCAGCTAGTTGACAGCTGGCTTCAAGACATGCTTCCCTGTGAGAGCTGAGGACAGGGCAGAACCCTCCCGCATGCTGCCTGACTGTAGGAGTAGCTGCTAACATCCTTATGTTAGTGGCTGGGAGAGGTTGCGGGAAAAGCATGTGTGAGCACTGGGCCTGAACTCCCGTGTATCTGAGGTGAATACAGCGATTTCCAACGGCTTTCCTCAACCAGAGTGTAGCTAGGTTCCAACTCCCATGTCCGAGTGGGTAGCAGACACCTGCCTCTCATGCATACACACTTCTAAGAGTTGAGCTTATGGCCTGTACCTCCACAGCCAGCCTTTTGGTACCCTGGGCTTCTTAAAGGCCTAGGCTCGCTGTTTGACGGAAGTGCTGGGAGAGGTAATTGGAACCTCCCGGCACACAAGACGAGTGCCTCCAAGCTCAATTCACGATTTCCCAGTAATTCTTGTGGTAGACAGGTGCTACATACTAAGTTCCATATGTGAGAATGTAGCTGAACGCCTTGTCCAAAAGCATCTTACTTCTGAGAGTTGAACTCAGGCTCAGTCCCTCACACTTCCACACTGCCTGCATAGTGAGTTTCACACGTCTTCACCAGAGACGATTGCCAGAGGCTTCTGAGTACAAGTTAACAATGCAGACCTGGAGGGTATCTCCAGGTGCAGTAGAGTGGTATTCTTGGAACCTCCTGACTCAGAGTACTGCTACCTTCTCACTGCCACAGGAATGCAGCTAGTTGACAGCTGGCTTCAAGACATGCTTCCCTGTGAGAGCTGAGGACAGGGCAGAACCCTCCCGCATGCTGCCTGACTGTAGGAGTAGCTGCTGACATCCCTATGTTAGTGGCTGGGAGAGGTTGCGGGAAAAGCATGTGTGAGCACTGGGCCTGAACTCCCGTGTATCTGAGTTGAATACAGCGATTTCCAATGGCCTTCTTCAATCACAGTGTAGCTAGGTTCCAACTCCCATGTCCGAGTGGGTAGCAGACATCTGCCTCCCATGCATACACACTTCTGAGAGTTGAGCTTATGGCCTGTACCTCCACAGCCAGCCTGCTGGTACCCTTGGCTTCTAAAAGGCCTAGGCTCGCTGTTTGGCGGAAGTGCTGGGAGAGGTAATTGGAATCACCCGGCACACAAGACTAGTGCCTCCAAGCTCAGTTCTGCGATTTCCTAGTAATTCCTGTGGTAGACTGGTGCTATATACTAAGTTCCATACGTGAGAGGGTAGCTGAACGCCTTGTCCAAATCCATCTTACTTCTGAGAGTTGAGCTCAGCCTCAGTCCCTCACAGTTCCACACTGCCTACAGAGTGAGTTTCGCAGGTCTTCAGCAGAGACGTTTGCCAGAGGCTCTGAGACGCAGGGTAACAATGCAGACCTGGAGGGTATCCCCAGGTGCAGTCGACTGGTAATCTTGGAACCTCCTGACTCAGAATACTGCTACCTTCTCACTGCCATAGGAATGCAGCTAGTTGACAGCTGGCTTCAAGACATGCTTCCCTGTGAGAGCTGAGGACAGGGCAGAACCCTCCCGCATGCTGCCTGACTGTAGGAGTAGCTGCTAACATCCTTATGTTAGTGGCTGGGAGAGGTTGCGGGAAAAGCATGTGTGAGAACTGGGCCTGAACTCCCGTGTATCTGAGTTGAATACAGCGATTTCCAACGGCTTTCCTCAACCAGAGTGTAGCTAGGTTCCAAATCCCATGTACGAGCGGGTAGCAGACATCTGCCTCCCATGCATACACACTTCTGAGAGTTGAGCTTATGGCCTGTACCTCCACAGCCAGCCTGCTGGTACCCTTGGCTTCTAAAAGGCCTAGGCTCGCTGTTCGACGGAAGTGCTGGGAGAGGCAATTGAAATCTCCCGGCACACAAGACGAGTGCCTACAAGCTCAATTCACGATTTCCCAGTAATTCTTGTGGTAGACAGGTGCTACATACTAAGTTCCATATGTGAGAAGGTAGCTGAACGCCTTGTCCAAAAGCATCTTACTTCTGAGAGTTGAGCCCACCCTCAGTCCCTCACACTTCCACACTGCCTGCAGAGTGAGTTTCACACGTCTTCACCAGAGACGATTGCCAGAGGTTTCTGAGTACAAGTTAACAATGCAGACCTGGAAGGTATCTCCAGGTGCAGTAGAGTGGTAATCATGGAACCTCCTGACTCAGAGTACTGCTACCTTCTCACTGCCATAGGAATGCAGCTAGTTGACAGCTGGCTTCAAGACATGCTTCCCTGTGAGAGCTGAGGACAGGGCAGAACCCTCCCGCATCCTGCCTGACTGTAGGAGTAGCTGCTAACATCCTAATGTTAGTGGCTGGGAGAGGTTGCGGGAAAAGCATGTGTGAGCACTGGGCCTGAACTCCCGTGTATCTGAGTTGAATACAGCGATTTCCAATGGCCTTCTTCAATCACAGTGTAGCTAGGTTCCAACTCCCATGTCCGAGTGGGTAGCAGACATCTGCCTCCCATGCATACACACTTCTGAGTGTTGAGCTTATGGCCTGTACCTCCACAGCCAGCCTGCTGGTACCCTTGGCTTCTAAAAGGCCTAGGCTCGCTGTTTGACGGAAGTGCTGGGAGAGGTAATTGGAATCACCCGGCACACAAGACTAGTGCCTTCAAGCTCAGTTCAGCGATTTCCTAGTAATTCCTGTGGTAGACTGGTGCTACATAAGTTCCATACGTGAGAGGGTAGGTGAACGCCTTGTCCAAAACCGTCTTACTTCTGAGAGTTGAGCTCAGCCTCAGTCCCTCACAGTTCCACACTGCCTGCAGAGTGAGTTTCGCAGGTCTTCAGCAGAGACTTTTGCCAGAGGCTTCTGAGACGCAGGGTAACAATGCAGACCTGGAGGGTATCCCCAGGTGCAGTCGACTGGTAATCTTGGAACCTCCTGACTCAGAATACTGCTACCTTCTCACTGCCATAGGAATGCAGCTAGTTGAAGGCTGGCTTCAAGACATGCTTCCCTGTGAGAGCTGAGGACAGGGCAGAACCCTCCCGCATGCTGCCTGACTGTAGGAGTAGCTGCTAACATCCTTATGTTAGTGGCTGGGAGAGGTTGCGGGAAAAGCATGTGTGAGCACTGGGCCTGAACTCCCGTGTATCTGAGTTGAATACAGCGATTTCCAACGGCTTTCCTCAACCAGAGTGTAGCTAGGTTCCAAATCCCATGTACGAGCGGGTAGCAGACATCTGCCTCCCATGCATACACACTTCTGAGAGTTGAGCTTATGGCCTGTACCTCCACAGCCAGCCTGCTGGTACCCTTGGCTTCTAAAAGGCCTAGGCTCGCTGTTTGACGGAAGTGTTGGGAGAGGTAATTGGAATCTCCCGGCACACAAGACTAGTGCCTCTAAGCTCAATTCACGATTTCCAAGTAATTCTTGTGGTAGACAGGTGCTACATACTAAGTTCCATATGTGAGAAGGTAGCTGAACGCCTTGTCCGAAAGCATCTTACTTCTGAGAGTTGAGCACACCCTCAGTCCCTCACACTTCCACACTGCCTGCAGAGTGAGTTTCACACGTCTTCACCACAGACGATTGCCAGAGGCTTCTGAGTACAAGTTAACAATGCAGAACTGGAGGGTATCTCCAGGTGCAGTAGAGTGGTAATCTTGGAACCTCCTGACTCAGAGTACTGCTACCTTCTCACTGCCATAGGAATGCAGCTAGTTGACAGCTGGCTTCAAGACATGCTTCCCGGTGAGAGCTGAGGACAGGGAAGAACCGTCCCGCATCCTGCCTGACTGTAGAAGTAGCTGCTAACATCCTAATGTTAGTGGCTGGGAGAGGTTGCGGGAAAAGCATGTGTGAGCACTGGGCCTGAACTCCCGTGTATCTGAGTTGAATACAGCGATTTCCAATGGCCTTCTTCAATCACAGTGTAGCTAGGTTCCAACTCCCATGTCCGAGTGGGTAGCAGACATCTGCCTCCCATGCATACACACTTCTGAGAGTTGAGCTTATGGCCTGTACCTCCACAGCCAGCCTGCTGGTACCCTTGGCTTCTAAAAGGCCTAGGCTCGCTGTTTGGCGGAAGTGCTGGGAGAGGTAATTGGAATCACCCGGCACACAAGACTTGTGCCTCCAAGCTCAGTTCTGCGATTTCCTAGTAATTCCTGTGGTAGACTGGTGCTATATACTAAGTTCCATACGTGAGAGGGTAGCTGAACGCCTTGTCCAAATCCATCTTACTTCTGAGAGTTGAGCTCAGCCTCAGTCCCTCACAGTTCCACACTGCCTACAGAGTGAGTTTCGCAGGTCTTCAGCAGAGACGTTTGCCAGAGGCTCTGAGACGCAGGGTAACAATGCAGACCTGGAGGGTATCCCCAGGTGCAGTCGACTGGTAATCTTGGAACCTCCTGACTCAGAATACTGCTACCTTCTCACTGCCATAGGAATGCAGCTAGTTGACAGCTGGCTTCAAGACATGCTTCCCTGTGAGAGCTGAGGACAGGGCAGAACCCTCCCGCATCCTGCCTGACTGTAGGAGTAGCTGCTAACATCCTAATGTTAGTGGCTGGGAGAGGTTGCGGGAAAAGCATGTGTGAGCACTGGGCCTGAACTCCCGTGTATCTGAGTTGAATACAGCGATTTCCAATGGCCTTCTTCAATCACAGTGTAGCTAGGTTCCAACTCCCATGTCCGAGTGGGTAGCAGACATCTGCCTCCCATGCATACACACTTCTGAGTGTTGAGCTTATGGCCTGTACCTCCACAGCCAGCCTGCTGGTACCCTTGGCTTCTAAAAGGCCTAGGCTCGCTGTTTGACGGAAGTGCTGGGAGAGGTAATTGGAATCACCCGGCACACAAGACTAGTGCCTTCAAGCTCAGTTCAGCGATTTCCTAGTAATTCCTGTGGTAGACTGGTGCTACATAAGTTCCATACGTGAGAGGGTAGGTGAACGCCTTGTCCAAAACCGTCTTACTTCTGAGAGTTGAGCTCAGCCTCAGTCCCTCACAGTTCCACACTGCCTGCAGAGTGAGTTTCGCAGGTCTTCAGCAGAGACGTTTGCCAGAGGCTTCTGAGACGCAGGGTAACAATGCAGACCTGGAGGGTATCCCCAGGTGCAGTCGACTGGTAATCTTGGAACCTCCTGACTCAGAATACTGCTACCTTCTCACTGCCATAGGAATGCAGCTAGTTGAAGGCTGGCTTCAAGACATGCTTCCCTGTGAGAGCTGAGGACAGGGCAGAACCCTCCCGCATGCTGCCTGACTGTAGGAGTAGCTGCTAACATCCTTATGTTAGTGGCTGGGAGAGGTTGCGGGAAAAGCATGTGTGAGCACTGGGCCTGAACTCCCGTGTATCTGAGTTGAATACAGCGATTTCCAACGGCTTTCCTCAACCAGAGTGTAGCTAGGTTCCAAATCCCATGTACGAGCGGGTAGCAGACATCTGCCTCCCATGCATACACACTTCTGAGAGTTGAGCTTATGGCCTGTACCTCCACAGCCAGCCTGCTGGTACCCTTGGCTTCTAAAAGGCCTAGGCTCGCTGTTTGACGGAAGTGTTGGGAGAGGTAATTGGAATCTCCCGGCACACAAGACTAGTGCCTCTAAGCTCAATTCACGATTTCCAAGTAATTCTTGTGGTAGACAGGTGCTACATACTAAGTTCCATATGTGAGAAGGTAGCTGAACGCCTTGTCCGAAAGCATCTTACTTCTGAGAGTTGAGCACACCCTCAGTCCCTCACACTTCCACACTGCCTGCAGAGTGAGTTTCACACGTCTTCACCACAGACGATTGCCAGAGGCTTCTGAGTACAAGTTAACAATGCAGAACTGGAGGGTATCTCCAGGTGCAGTAGAGTGGTAATCTTGGAACCTCCTGACTCAGAGTACTGCTACCTTCTCACTGCCATAGGAATGCAGCTAGTTGACAGCTGGCTTCAAGACATGCTTCCCGGTGAGAGCTGAGGACAGGGAAGAACCGTCCCGCATCCTGCCTGACTGTAGAAGTAGCTGCTAACATCCTAATGTTAGTGGCTGGGAGAGGTTGCGGGAAAAGCATGTGTGAGCACTGGGCCTGAACTCCCGTGTATCTGAGTTGAATACAGCGATTTCCAATGGCCTTCTTCAATCACAGTGTAGCTAGGTTCCAACTCCCATGTCCGAGTGGGTAGCAGACATCTGCCTCCCATGCATACACACTTCTGAGAGTTGAGCTTATGGCCTGTACCTCCACAGCCAGCCTGCTGGTACCCTTGGCTTCTAAAAGGCCTAGGCTCGCTGTTTGGCGGAAGTGCTGGGAGAGGTAATTGGAATCACCCGGCACACAAGACTTGTGCCTCCAAGCTCAGTTCTGCGATTTCCTAGTAATTCCTGTGGTAGACTGGTGCTATATACTAAGTTCCATACGTGAGAGGGTAGCTGAACGCCTTGTCCAAATCCATCTTACTTCTGAGAGTTGAGCTCAGCCTCAGTCCCTCACAGTTCCACACTGCCTACAGAGTGAGTTTCGCAGGTCTTCAGCAGAGACGTTTGCCAGAGGCTCTGAGACGCAGGGTAACAATGCAGACCTGGAGGGTATCCCCAGGTGCAGTCGACTGGTAATCTTGGAACCTCCTGACTCAGAATACTGCTACCTTCTCACTGCCATAGGAATGCAGCTAGTTGACAGCTGGCTTCAAGACATGCTTCCCTGTGAGAGCTGAGGACAGGGCAGAACCCTCCCGCATGCTGCCTGACAGTAGGAGTAGCTGCTAACATCCTTATGTTAGTGGCTGGGAGAGGTTGCGGGAATAGCATGTGTGAGCACTGGGCTGAACTCCAGTGTATCTGAGTTGAATACAGCGATTTCCAACGGCTTTCCTCAACCAGAGTGTAGCTAGGATCCAAATCCCATGTACGAGCGGGTAGCAGACATCTGCCTCCCATGCATACACACTTCTGAGAGTTGAGCTTATGGCCTGTACCTCCACATCCAGCCTGCTGGTACCCTTGGCTTCTAAAAGGCCTAGGCTCGCTGTTTGACGGAAGTGCTGGGAGAGGTAATTGGAATCTCCCGGCACACAAGACGAGTGCCTCCAAGCTCAATTCACGATTTCCCAGTAATTCTTGTGGTAGACAGGTGCTACATACTAAGTTCCATATGTGAGAAGGTAGCTGAACGCCTTGTCCAAAACCATCTTACTTCTGAGAGTTGAGCTCAGCCTCAGTCCCTCACAGTTCGACACTGCCTGCAGAGTGAGTTTCGCAGGTCTTCAGCAGAGACGTTTGCCAGAGGCTTCTGAGACGCAGGGTAACAATGCAGACCTGGAGCGTATCCCCAGGTGCAGTCGACTGGTAATCTTGGAACCTCCTGACTCAGAATACTGCTACCTTCTCACTGCCATAGGAATGGAGCTAGTTGACAGCTGGCTTCAAGACATGCTTCCCTGTGAGAGCGGAGGACAGGGCAGAACCCTCCTGCATGCTGCCTGACTGTAGGAGTAGCTGCTAACATCCTTATGTTAGTGGCTGGCAGAAGTTGCGGGAAAAGCATGTGTGAGCACTGGGCCTGAACTCCCGTGTATCTGAGTTGAATACAGCGATTTCCAACGGCTTTCCTCAACCAGAGTGTAGCTAGGTTCCAAATCCCATGTACGAGCGGGTAGCAGATATCTGCCTCCCATGCATACACACTTCTGAGAGTTGAGCTTATGGCCTGTACCTCCACAGCCAGCCTGCTGGTACCCTTGGCTTCTAAAAGGCGTAGGCTCGCTGTTTGACGGAAGTGCTGGGAGAGGTAATTGGAATCACCTGGCACACAAGACTATTGCCTCCAAGCTCAGTTCAGCGATTTCCTAGTAATTCCTGTGGTAGACTGGTGCTACATACTAAGTTCCCTACGTGAGAGGGTAGCTGAACGCCTTGTCCAAAACCATCTTACTTCTGAGAGTTGAGCTCAGCCTCAGTCCCTCACAGTTCGACACTGCCTGCAGAGTGAGTTTCGCAGGTCTTCAGCAGAGACGTTTGCCAGAGGTTTCTGAGACGCAGGGTAACAATGCAGACCTGGAGGGTATCCCCAGGTGCTGTCGACTGGTAATCTTGGAACCTCCTGACTCAGAATACTGCTACCTTCTCACTGCCATAGGAATGCAGCTAGTTGACAGCTGGCTTCAAGACATGCTTCCCTGTGAGAGCTGAGGACAGGGCAGAACCCTCCCGCATGCTGCCTGACTGTAGGAGTAGCTGCTAACATCCTTATGTTAGTGGCTGGGAGAGGTTGCGGGAAAAGCATGTGTGAGCACTGGGCCTGAACTCCCGTGTATCTGAGTTGAATACAGCGATTTCCAACGGCTTTCCTCAACCAGAGTGTAGCTAGGTTCCAAATCCCATGTACGAGCGGGTAGCAGACATCTGCCCTCCATGCATACACACTTCTGAGAGGTGAGCTTATGGCCTGTACCTCCACAGCCAGCCTGCTGTTACCCTTGGCTTCTAAAAGGCCTAGGCTCGCTGTTTGACGGAAGTGCTGGGAGAGGTAATTGGAATCTCCCGGCACACAAGACGAGTGCCTCCAAGCTCAATTCACGATTTCCCAGTAATTCTTGTGGTAGACAGGTGCTACATACTAATTTCCATATGTGAGAAGGTAGCTGAACGCCTGTCCAAAAGCATCTTACTTCTGAGAGTTGAGCACACCCTCAGTCCCTCACACTTCCACACTGCCTGCAGAGTGAGTTTCACACGTCTTCACCAGAGACAATTGCCAGAGGCTTCTGAGTACAAGTTAACAATGCAGACCTGGAGGGTATCTCCAGGTGCAGTAGAGTGGTAATCTTGGAACCTCCTGACTCAGAGTACTGCTACCTTCTCACTGCCATAGGAATGCAGCTAGTTGACAGCTGGCTTCAAGACATGCTTCCCTGTGAGAGCTGAGGACAGGGCAGAACCCTCCCGCATGCTGCCTGACTGTAGGAGTAGCTGCTAACATCCCTATGTTAGTGGCTGGGAGAGGTTGCGGGAAAAGCATGTGTGAGCACTGGGCCTGAACTCCCGTGTATCTGAGTTGAATACAGCGATTTCCAATGGCCTTCTTCAATCACAGTGTAGCTAGGTTCCAACTCCCATGTCCGAGTGGGTAGCAGACATCTGCCTCCCATGCATACACACTTCTGAGAGTTGAGCTTATGGCCTGTACCTCCACATCCAGCCTGCTGGTACACTTGGCTTCTAAAAGGCCTAGGCTCGCTGTTTGACGGAAGTGCTGGGAGAGGTAATTGGAATCACCCGGCACACAAGACTAGTGCCTCCAAGCACAGTTCAGCGATTTCCTAGTAATTCCTGTGGTAGACTGGTGCTACATACTAAGTTCCATACGTGAGAGGGTAGCTGAACGCCTTGTACAAAACCATCTTACTTCTGAGAGTTGAGCTCAGCCTCAGTCCCTCACAGTTCCACAATGCCTGCAGAGCGAGTTTCGCAGGTCTTCAGCAGAGACGTTTGCCAGAGGCTTCTGAGACGCAGGGTAACAATGCAGACCTGGAGGGTATCCCCAGGTGCAGTCGACTGGTAATCTTGGAACCTCCTGACTCAGAATAATGCTACCTTGTCACTGCCATAGGAATGCAGCTAGTTCACAGCTGGCTTCAAGACATGCTTCCCTGTGAGAGCTGAGGATAGGGCAGAACCCTCCCGCATGCTGCCTGACTGTAGGAGTAGCTGCTAACATCCTTATGTTAGTGGCTGGGAGAGGTTGCGGGAAAAGCATGTGTGAGCACTGGGCCTGAACTCCCGTGTATCTGAGTTGAATACAGCGATTTCCAACGGCTTTCCTCAACCAGAGTGTAGCTAGTGTCCAAATCCCATGTACGAGCGGGTAGCAGATATCTGCCTCCCATGCATACACACTTCTGAGAGTTGAGCTTATGGCCTGTACCTCCACAGCCAGCCTGCTGGTACCATTGGCTTCTAAAAGGCCTAGGCTCGCTGTTTGACGGAAGTGCTGGGAGAGGTAATTGGAATCACCCGGCACACAAGACTAGTGCCTCCAAGCTCAGTTCAGCGATTTCCTAGTAATTCCTGTGGTAGACTGGTGCTACATACTAAGTTCCATACGTGAGAGGGTAGCTGAACGCCTTGTCCAAAACCATCTTACTTCTGAGAGTTGAGCTCAGCCTCAGTCCCTCACAGTTCCACACTGCCTGCAGAGTGAGTTTCGCAGGTCTTCAGCAGAGACGTTTGCCAGAGGCTTCTGATTCGCAGGGTAACAATGCAGACCTGGAGGGTATCCCCAGGTGCAGTCGACTGGTAATCTTGGAACCTCCTGACTCAGAATACTGCTACCTTCTCACTGCCATAGTAATGCAGCTAGTTGACAGCTAGCTGGCTTCAAGACATGCTTCCCTGAGAGAGCTGAGGACAGGGCAGAACCCTCCCGCATGCTGCCTGACTGTAGGAGTAGCTGCTAACATCCTAATGTTAGTGGCTGGGAGATGTTGCGGGAAAAGCATGTGTGAGCACTGGGCCTGAACTCCCGTGTATCTGAGTTGAATACAGCGATTTCCAACGGCTTTCCTCAAACACAGTGTAGCTAGGTTCCAAATCCCATGTACGAGCGGGTAGCAGACATCTGCCTCCCATGCATACACACTTCTGAGAGTTGAGCTTATGGCCTGTACCTCCACATCCAGCCTGCTGGTACCCTTGGCTTCTAAAAGGCCTAGGCTCGCTGTTTGACGGAAGTGCTGCGAGAGGTAATTGGAATCTCCCGGCACACAAGACGAGTGCCTCCAAGCTCAATTCACGATTTCCCAGTAATTCTTGTGGTAGACAGGTGCTACATACTAAGTTCCATATGTGAGATGGTAGCTGAACGCCTTGTCCAAAAGCATCTTACTCTGAGAGTTGAGCCCACCCTCAGTCCCTCACAGTTCCACACTGCCTGCAGAGTGAGTTTCACACGTCTTCACCAGAGAAGATTGCCAGAGGCTTCTGAGTACAAGTTAACAATGCAGACCTGGAGGGTAACTCCAGGTGCAGTAGAGTGGTAATCTTGGAACCTCCTGACTCAGAGCACTGCTACCTTCTCACTGCCATAGGAATGCAGCTAGTTGACAGCTGGCTTCAAGACATGCTTCCCTGTGAGAGCTGAGGACAGGGCAGAACTCTCCCGCATCCTGCCTGACTGTAGGAGTAGCTGCTAACATCCTTACGTTAGTGGCTGGGAGAGGTTGCGGGAAAAGCATGTGTGAGCACTGGGCCTGAACTCCCGTGTATCTGAGTTGAATACAGCGATTTCCAATGGCCTTCTTCAATCACAGTGTACCTAGGTTCCAACTCCCATGTCCGAGTGGGTAGCAGACATCTGCCTCCCATGCATACACACTTCTGAGAGTTGAGCTTATGGCCTGTACCTCCACAGCCAGCCTGCTGGTACCCTTGGCTTCTAAAAGACCTAGGCTCGCTGTTTGACGGAAGTGCTGGGAGAGGTAATTGGAATCACCCGGCACACAAGACTAGTGCCTCCAAGCTCAGTTCAGCGATTTCCTAGTAATTCCTGTGGTAGACTGGTGCTACATACTAAGTTCCATACGTGAGAGGGTAGCTGAACGCCTTGTCCAAAACCATCTTACTTCTGAGAGTTGAGAACACCCTCAGTCCCTCACAGTTCCACACTGCCTGCAGAGTGAGTTTCGCAGGTCTTCAGCAGAGACGTTTGCCAGAGGCTTCTGAGACGCAGGGTAACAATGCAGACCTGGAGGGTATCCCCAGGTGCAGTCGACTGGTAATCTTGGAACCTCCTGACTCAGAATACTGCTACCTTCTCACTGCCATAGGAATGCAGCTAGTTGACAGCTGGCTTCAAGACATGCTTCCCTGTGAGAGCTGAGGACAGGGCAGAACTCTCCCGCATGCCGCCTGACTGTAGGAGTAGCTGCTAACAACCTTATGTTAGTGGCTGGGAGAGGTTGCGGGAAAAGCATGTGTGAGAACTGGGCCTGAACTCCCGTGTATCTGAGTTGAATACAGCGATTTCCAACGGCTTTTCTCAACCAGAGTGTAGCTAGTTTCCAAATCCCATGTACGAGCGGGTAGCAGACATCTGCCTCCCATGCATACACACTTCTGAGAGTTGAGGTTATGGCCTCTACCTCCACAGCCAGCCTGCTCTACCCTTGGCTTCTAAAAGGCCTAGGATCGCTGTTTGACGGAAGTGCTGGGAGAGGTAATTGGAATCTCCCGGCACACAAGACGAGTGCCTCCAAGCTCAATTCACGATTTCCCAGTAATTCTTGTGGTAGACAGGTGCTACATACTTAGTTCCATATGTGAGAAGGTAGCTGAAGGCCTTGTCCAAAAGCATCTTACTTCTGAGAGTTGAGCCCACCCTCAGTCCCTCACACTTCCACACTGCCTGCAGAGTGAGTTTCACAGGTCTTCAACAGAGACGATTGCCAGAGGCTTCTGAGTACAAGTTAACAATGCAGACCTGGAGGGTATCTCCAGGTGCAGTAGAGTGGTAATCTTGGAACCTCCTGACTCAGAGTACTGCTACCTTCTCACTGCCATAGGAATACAGCTAGTTGACAGCTGGCTTCAAGACATGCTTCCCTGTGAGAGCTGAGGACAGGGCAGAACCCTCCCGCATGCTGCCTGACTGTAGGAGTAGCTGCTAACATCCTAATGTTAGTGGCTGGGAGAGGTTGCGGGAAAAGCATGTGTGAGCACTGGGCCTGAACTCCCGTGTATCTGAGTTGAATACAGCGATTTCCAACGGCTTTCCTCAACCAGAGTGTAGCTAGGTTCCAAATCCCATGTACAAGCGGGTAGCAGACATCTGCCTCCCATGCATACACACTTCTGAGAGTTGAGCTTATGGCCTGTACCTCCACAGCCAGCCTGCTGGTACCCTTGGCTTCTAAAAGGCCTAGGCTCGCTGTTTGACGGAAGTGCTGGGAGAGGTAATTGGAATCTCCCGGCACACAAGACGAGTGCCTCCAAGCTCAATTCACGATTTCCCAGTAATTCTTGTGGTAGACAGGTGCTACATACTAAGTTCCAGATGTGAGAAGGTAGCTGAAGGCCTTGTCCAAAAGCATCTTACTTCTGAGAGTTGAGCACACCCTCAGTCCCTCACACTTCCACACTGCCTGCAGAGTGAGTTTCACACGTCTTCACCAGAGACGATTGCCAGAGGCTTCTGAGTACAAGTTAACAATGCAGACCTGGAGGGTATCTCCAGGTGCAGTAGAGTGGTAATCTTGGAACCTCCTGACTCAGAGTACTGCTACCTTCTCACTGCCATAGGAATGCAGCTAGTTGACAGCTGGCTTCAAGACATGCTTCCTTGTGAGAGCTGAGGACAGGGCAGAACCCTCCCGCATGCTGCCTGACTGTAGGAGTAGCTGCTAACATCCTAATGTTAGTGGCTGGGAGAGGTTGCGGGAAAAGCATGTGTGAGCACTGGGCCTGAACTCCCGTGTATCTGAGTTGAATACAGCGATTTCCAATGGCCTTCTTCAATCACAGTGTAGCTAGGTTCCAAATCCCATGTCCGAGTGGGTAGCAGACATCTGCCTCCCATGCATACACACTTCTGAGAGTGAGCTTCTGGCCTGTACCTCCACAGCCAGCCTGCTGGTACCCTTGGCTTCTAAAAGGCCTAGGCTCGCTGTTTGACGGAAGTGCTGGGATAGGTAATTGGAATCACCCGGCACACAAGACTAGTGCCTCCAAGCTCAGTTCAGCGATTTCCTAGTAATTCCTGTGGTAGACTGGTGCTACATACTAAGTTCCATATGTGAGAAGGTAGCTGAAGGCCTTGTCCAAAAGCATCTTACTTCTGAGAGTTGAGCTCAGCCTCAGTCCCTCACACTTCCACACTGCCTGCAGAGTGAGTTTCACACGTCTTCACCAGAGACGATTGCCAGAGGCTTCTGAGTACAAGTTAGCAATGCAGACCTGGAGGGTATCTCCAGGTGCAGTAGAGTGGTAATCTTGGAACCTCCTGACTCAGAGTACTGCTACCTTCTCACTGCCATAGGAATGCAGCTAGTTGACAGCTGGCTTCAAGACATGCTTCCTTGTGAGAGCTGAGGACAGGGCAGAACCCTCCCGCATGCTGCCTGACTGTACGAGTAGCTGCTAACATCCTAATGTTAGTTGCTGGGAGAGGTTGCGGGAAAAGCATGTGTGAGCACTGGGCCTGAACTCCCGTGTATCTGAGTTGAATACAGCGATTTCCAATGGACTTCTTCAATCACAGTGTAGCTGGGTTCCAAATCCCATGTCCGAGTGGGTAGCAGACATCTGCCTCCCATGCATACACACTTCTGAGAGTTGAGCTTATGGCCTGTACCTCCACATCTAGCCTGCTGGTCCCCTTGGCTTCTAAAAGGCCTAGGCTCGCTGTTTGACGGAAGTCCTGGGAGAGGTAATTGGAATCACCCGGCACACAAGACTAGTGCTCCCAAGCTCCGTTCAGCGATTTCCTAGTAATTCCTGTGGTAGACTGGTGCTACATACTAAGTTCCATACGTGAGAGGGTAGCTGAACGCCTTGTCCAAAACCATCTTACTTCTGAGAGTTGAGCTCAGCTTCAGTCCCTCACAGTTTGACACTGCCTGCAGATTGAGTTTCGCAGGTCTTCAGCAGAGACGTTTGCCAGAGGCTTCTGAGACGCAGGGTAACAATGCAGACCTGAAGGGTATCCCCAGGTGCAGTCGACTGGTAATCTTGGAACCTCCTGACTCAGAATACTGCTACCTTCTCACTGCCATAGGAATGGAGCTAGTTGACAGCTGGCTTCAAGACATGCTTCCCTGTGAGAGCTGAGGACAGGGCAGAACTCTCCCGCATGCTGCCTGACTGTAGGAGTAGCTGCTAACATCCTTATGTTAGTGGCTGGGAGAGGTTGCGGGAAAACCATGTGTGAGAACTGGGCCGGAACTCCCGTGTATCTGAGTTGAATACAGCGATTTCCAACGGCTTTTCTCAACCAGAGTGTAGCTATGTTCCAAATCCCATGTACGAGCGGGTAGCAGACATCTGCCTCCCATGCATACACACTTCTGAGAGTTGAGGTTATGGCCTGTACCTCCACAGCCAGCCTGCTGGTACCCTTGGCTTCTAAAAGGCCTAGGATCGCTGTTTGACGGAAGTGCTGGGAGAGGTAATTGGAATCACCCGGCACACAAGACTAGTGCCTCCAAGTTCAGTTCAGCGATTTCCTAGTAATTCCTGTGGTAGACTGGTGCTACATACTAAGTTCCATACGTGAGAGGGTAGCTGAACGCCTTGTCCAAAACCATCTTACTTCTGAGAGTTGAGCTCAGCCTCAGTCCCTCACAGTTCGACACTGCCTGCAGAGTGAGTTTCGTAGGTCTTCAGCAGAGACGTTTGCCAGAGGCTTCTGAGACGCAGGGTAACAATGCAGACCTGGAGGGTATCCCCAGGTGCAGTCGACTGGTAATCTTGGAACCTCCTGACTCAGAATACTGCTACCTTCTCACTGCCATAGGAATGCAGCTAGTTGACAGCTGGCTTCAAGACAAGCTTCCCTGTGAGAGCTGAGGACAGGGCAGAACCCTCCCGCATGCTGCCTGACTGTAGGAGTAGCTGCTAACATCCTTATGTTAGTGGCTGGGAGAGGTTGCGGGAAAAGCATGTGTGAGCACTGGGCCTGAACTCCCGTGTATCTGAGTTGAATACAGCGATTTCCAACGGCTTTCCTCAACCAGAGTGTAGCTAGGGTCCAAATCCCATGTACGAGCGGGTAGCAGACATCTGCCTCCCATGCATACACACTTCTGAGAGTTGAGCTTATGGCCTGTACCTCCACAGCCAGCCTGCTGGTACCCTTGGCTTCTAAAAGGCCTAGGCTCGCTCTTTGACGGAAGTGCTGGGAGAGGTAATTGGAATCACCCGGCACACAAGACTAGTGCCTCCAAGCTCAGTTCAGCGATTTCCTAGTAATTCCTGTGGTAGACTGGTGCTACATACTAAGTTCCATACGTGAGAGGGTAGCTGAACGCCTTGTCCAAATCCATCTTACTTCTGAGAGTTGAGCTCAGCCTCAGTCCCTCACAGTTCCACACTGCCTGCAGAGTGAGTTTCGCAGGTCTTCAGCAGAGACGTTTGCCAGAGGCTTCTGAGACGCAGGGTAACAATGCAGACCTGGAGGGTATCCCCAGGTGCAGTCGACTGGTAATCTTGGAACCTCCTGACTCAGAATACTGCTACCTTCTCACTGCCATAGGAATGCAGCCAGTTGACAGCTGGCTTCAAGACATGCTTCCCTGTGAGAGCTGAGGACAGGGCAGAACCCTCCCGCATGCTGCCTGACTGTAGGAGTAGCTGCTAACATCCTTATGTTAGTGGCTGGGAGAGGTTGCTGGAAAAGCATGTGTGAGCACTGGGCCTGAACTCCCGTGTATCTGAGTTGAATACAGCGATTTCCAACGGCTTTCCTCAACCAGAGTGTAGCTAGGTTCCAAATCCCATGTACGAGCGGGTAGCAGACATCTGCCTCCCATGCATACACACTTCTGAGAGTTGAGCTTATGGCCTGTACCTCCACAGCCAGCCTGCTGGTACCCTTTGCTTCTAAAAGGCCTAGGCTCGCTGTTTGACGGAAGTGCTGGGAGAGGTAATTGGAATCTCCCGGCACACAAGACGAGTGCCTCCAAGCTCAATTCACGATTTCCCAGTAATTCTTGTGGTAGACAGGTGCTACATACTAAGTTCCATATGTGAGAAGGTAGTTGAAGGCCTTGTCCAAAAGCATCTTACTTCTGAGAGTTGAGCACACCCTCAGTCCCTCACACTTCCACACTGCCTGCAGAGTGAGTTTCACACGTCTTCACCAGAGACGATTGCCAGAGGCTTCTGAGTACAAGTTAACAATGCAGACCTGGAGGGTATCTCCAGGTGCAGTAGAGTGGTAATCTTGGAACCTCCTGACTCAGAGTACTGCTACCTTCTCACTGCCATAGGAATGCAGCTAGTTGACAGCTGGCTTCAAGACATGCTTCCTTGTGAGAGCTGAGGACAGGGCAGAACCCTCCCGCATGCTGCCTGACTGTAGGAGTAGCTGCTAACATCCTAATGTTAGTGGCTGGGAGAGGTTGCGGGAAAAGCATGTGTGAGCACTGGGCCTGAACTCCCGTGTATCTGAGTTGAATACAGCGATTTCCAGTGGCCTTCTTCAATCACAGTGTAGCTAGGTTCCAAATCCCATGTCCGAGTGGGTAGCAGACATCTGCCTCCCATGCATACACACTTCTGAGAGTTGAGCTTCTGGCCTGTACCTCCACAGCCAGCCTGCTGGTACCCTTGGCTTCTAAAAGGCCTAGGCTCGCTGTTTGACGGAAGTGCTGGGATAGGTAATTGGAATCACCCGGCACACAAGACTAGTGCCTCCAAGCTCAGTTCAGCGATTTCCTAGTAATTCCTGTGGTAGACTGGTGCTACATACTAAGTTCCATATGTGAGAGGGTAGCTGAACGCCTTGTCCAAAACCATCTTACTTCTGAGAGTTGAGCTCAGCCTCAGTCCCTCACAGTTCCACACTGCCTGCAGAGTGAGTTTCGCAGGTCTTCAGCAGAGACGTTTGCCAGAGGCTTCTGAGACGCAGGGTAACAATGCAGACCTGGAGGGTATCCCCAGGTGCAGTCGACTGGTAATCTTGGAACCTCCTGACTCAGAATACTGCTACCTTCTCACTGCCATAGGAATGAAGCTAGTTGACAACTGGCTTCAAGACATGCTTCCCTGTGAGAGCTGAGGACAGGGCAGAACCCTCCCGCATGCTGCCTGACTGTAGGAGTAGCTGCTAACATCCTTATGTTAGTGGCTGGGAGAGGTTGCGGGAAAAGCATGTGTGAGCACTGGGCCTGAACTCCCGTGTATCTGAGTTGAATACAGCGATTTCCAACGGCTTTCCTCAACAAGAGTGTAGCTAGGTTCCAAATCCCATGTACGAGCGGGTAACAGATATCTGCCTCCCATGCATACACACTTCTGAGAGTTGAGCTTATGGCCTGTACCTCCACAGCCAGCCTGCTGGTACCCTTGGCTTCTAAAAGGCCTAGGCTCGCTGTTTGACGGAAGTGCTGGGAGAGTTAATTGGAATCACCCGGCACACAAGACTAGTGCCTCCAAGCTCAGTTCAGCGATTTCCTAGTAATTCCTGTGGTAGACTGGTGCTACATACTAAGTTCCATACGTGAGAGGGTAGCTGAACGCCTTGTCCAAAACCATCTTACTTCTGAGAGTTGAGCTCAGCCTCAGTCCCTCACAGTTCCACACTGCCTGCAGAGTGAGTTTCGCAGGTCTTCAGCAGAGACGTTTGCCAGAGGCTTCTGAGACGCAGGGTAACAATGCAGACCTGGAGGGTATCCCCAGGTGCAGTCGACTGGTAATCTTGGAACCTCCTGACTCAGAATACTGCTACCTTCTCACTGCCATAGGAATGCAGCTAGTTGACAGCTGGCTTCAAGACATGCTTCCCTGTGAGAGCTGAGGACAGGGCAGAACCCTCCCGCATCCTGCCTGACTGTAGGAGTAGCTGCTAACATCCTAATGTTAGTGGCTGGGAGAGGTTGCGGGAAAAGCATGTGTGAGCACTGGGCCTGAACTCCCGTGTATCTGAGTTGAATACAGCGATTTCCAATGGCCTTCTTCAATCACAGTGTAGCTAGGTTCCAACTCCCATGTCCGAGTGGGTAGCAGACATCTGCCTCCCATGCATACACACTTCTGAGAGTTGAGCTTATGGCCTGTACCTCCACATCCAGCCTGCTGGTACCCTTGGCTTCTAAAAGGCCTAGGCTCGCTCTTTGACGGAAGTGCTGGGAGTGGTAATTGGAATCACCCGGCACACAAGACTAGTGCCTTCAAGCTCAGTTCAGCGATTTCCTAGTAATTCCTGTGGTAGACTGGTGCTACATACTAAGTTCCATACGTGAGAGGGTAGGTGAACGCCTTGTCCAAAACCATCTTACTTCTGAGAGTTGAGCTCAGCCTCAGGCCCTCACAGATCCACACTGCCTGCAGAGTGAGTTTCGCAGGTCTTCAGCAGAGACGTTTGCCAGAGGCTTCTGAGACGCAGGGTAACAATGCAGACCTGGAGGGTATCCCCAGGTGCAGTCGACTGGTAATCTTGGAACCTCCTGACTCAGAATACTGCTACCTTCTCACTGCCATAGGAATGAAGCTAGTTGACAACTGGCTTCAAGACATGCTTCCCTGTGAGAGCTGAGGACAGGGCAGAACCCTCCCGCATGCTGCCTGACTGTAGGAGTAGCTGCTAACATCCTTATGTTAGTGGCTGGGAGAGGTTGCGGGAAAAGCATGTGTGAGCACTGGGCCTGAACTCCCGTGTATCTGAGTTGAATACAGCGATTTCCAACGGCTTTCCTCAACAAGAGTGTAGCTAGGTTCCAAATCCCATGTACGAGCGGGTAACAGATATCTGCCTCCCATGCATACACACTTCTGAGAGTTGAGCTTATGGCCTGTACCTCCACAGCCAGCCTGCTGGTACCCTTGGCTTCTAAAAGGCCTAGGCTCACTGTTTGACGGAAGTGCTGGGAGAGTTAATTATAATCACCCGGCACACAAGACTAGTGCCTCCAAGCTCAGTTCAGCGATTTCCTAGTAATTCCTGTGGTAGACTGGTGCTACATACTAAGTTCCATACGTGAGAGGGTAGCTGAACGCCTTGTCCAAAACCATCTTACTTCTGAGAGTTGAGCTCAGCCTCAGTCCCTCACAGTTCCACACTGCCTGCAGAGTGAGTTTCGCAGGTCTTCAGCAGAGACGTTTGCCAGAGGCTTCTGAGACGCAGGGTAACAATGCAGACCTGGAGGGTATCCCCAGGTGCAGTCGACTGGTAATCTTGGAACCTCCTGACTCAGAATACTGCTACCTTCTCACTGCCATAGGAATGCAGCTAGTTGACAGCTGGCTTCAAGACATGCTTCCCTGTGAGAGCTGAGGACAGGGCAGAACCCTCCCGCATGCTGCCTGACTGTAGGAGTAGCTGCTAACATCCTTATGTTAGTGGCTGGGAGAGGTTGCGGGAAAAGCATGTGTGAGCACTGGGCCTGAACTCCCGTGTATCTGAGTTGAATACAGCGATTTCCAACGGCTTTCCTCAACCAGAGTGTAGCTAGGTTGCAAATCCTATGTACGAGCGGATAGCAGACATCTGCCTCCCATGCATACACACTTCTGAGAGTTGAGCTTATGGCCTGTACCTCCACATCCAGCCTGCTGGTACCCTTGGCTTCTAAAAGGCCTAGGCTCGCTGTTTGACGGAAGTGCTGGGAGAGGTAATTGCAATCTCCCGGCACACAAGACGAGTGCCTCCAAGCTCAATTCACGATTTCCCAGTAATTCTTGTGGTAGACAGGTGCTACATACTAAGTTCCATATGTGAGAAGGTAGCTGAACGCCTTGTCCAAAAGCATCTTACTTCTGAGAGTTGAGCCCACCCTCAGTCCCTCACACTTCCACACTGCCTGCAGAGTGAGTTTCACACGTCTTCACCAGAGACGATTGCCAGAGGCTTCTGAGTACAAGTTAACAATGCAGACTTGGAGGGTACTCCAGGTGCAGTAGAGTGGTAATCTTGGAACCTCCTGACTCAGAGTACTGCTACCTTCTCACTGCCATAGGAATGCAGCTAGTTGACAGCTGGCTTCAAGACATGCTTCCCTGTGAGAGCTGAGGACAGGGCAGAACCCTCCCGCATCCTGCCTGACTGTAGGAGTAGCTGCTAACATCCTAATGTTAGTGGCTGGGAGAGGTTGCGGGAAAAGCATGTGTGAGCACTGGGCCTGAACTCCCGTGTATCTGAGTTGAATACAGCGATTTCCAATGGCCTTCTTCAATCACAGTGTAGCTAGGTTCCAACTCCCATGTCCGAGTGGGTAGCAGACATCTGCCTCCCATGCATACACACTTCTGAGAGTTGAGCTTATGGCCTGTACCTCCACATCCAGCCTGCTGGTACCCTTGGCTTCTAAAAGGCCTAGGCTCGCTCTTTGACGGAAGTGCTGGGAGTGGTAATTGGAATCACCCGGCACACAAGACTAGTGCCTTCAAGCTCAGTTCAGCGATTTCCTAGTAATTCCTGTGGTAGACTGGTGCTACATACTAAGTTCCATACGTGAGAGGGTAGGTGAACGCCTTGTCCAAAACCATCTTACTTCTGAGAGTTGAGCTAAGCCTCAGGTCCTCAGAGATCCACACTGCCTGCAGAGTGAGTTTCGCAGGTCTTCAGCAGAGACGTTTGCCAGAGGCTTCTGAGACGCAGGATAACAATGCAGACCTGGAGGGTATCCCCAGGTGCAGTCGACTGGTAATCTTGGAACCTCCTGACTCAGAATACTGCTACCTTCTCACTGCCATAGGAATGCAGCTAGTTGACAGCTAGCTGGCTTCAAGACATGCTTCCCTGAGAGAGCTGAGGACAGGGCAGAACCCTCCCGCATGCTGCCCGACTGTAGGAGTAGCTGCTAACATCCTAATGTTAGTGGCTGGGAGATGTTGCGGGAAAAGCATGTGTGAGCACTGGGCCTGAACTCCCGTGTATCTGAGTTGAATACAGCGATTTCCAATGGCTTTCCTCAACCAGAGTGTAGCTAGGTTCCAAATCCCATGTACGAGCGGGTAGCTGACATCTGCCTCCCATGCATACACACTTCTGAGAGTTGAGCTTATGGCCTGTACCTCCACATCCAGCCTGCTGGTACCCTTGGCTTCTAAAAGGCCTAGGCTCGCTGTTTGACGGAAGTGCTGCGAGAGGTAATTGGAATCTCCCGGCACACAAGACGAGTGCCTCCAAGCTCAATTCACGATTTCCCAGTAATTTTTGTGGTAGAAAGGTGCTACATACTAAGTTCCATATGTGAGATGGTAGCTGAACGCCTTGTCCAAAAGCATCTTACTTCTGAGAGTTGAGCACACCCTCAGTCCCTCACACTTCCACACTGCCTGCAGAGTGAGTTTCACACGTCTTCACCAGAGACGATTGCCAGAGGCTTCTGAGTACATGTTAACAATGCAGACCTTGAGGGTATCTCCAGGTGCAGTAGAGTGGTAATCTTGGAACCTCCTGACTCAGAGTCCTGCTACCTTCTCACTGCCATAGGAATGCAGCTAGTTGACAGCTGGCTTCAAGACATGCTTCCCTGTGAGAGCTGAGGACAGGGCAGAACCCACCCGCATCCTGCCTCACTGTAGGAGTAGCTGCTAACATCCTTATGTTAGTGGCTGGGAGAGGTTGCGGGAAAAGCATGTGTGAGCACTGGGCCTGAACTCCCGTGTATCTGAGTTGAATACAGCGATTTCCAATGGCCTTCTTCAATCACAGTGTAGCTAGGTTCCTACTCCCATGTCCGAGTGGGTAGCAGACATCTGCCTCCCATGCATACACACTTCTGAGAGTTGAGCTTATGGCCTGTACCTCCACATCCAGCCTGCTGGTACCCTTGGCTTCTAAAAGGCCTAGGCTCGCTGTTTGACGGAAGTGCTGGGAGAGGTAATTGGAATCACCCGGCACACAAGACTAGTGCCTCCAAGCTCAGTTCAGCGATTTCCTAGTAATTCCTGTGGTAGACTGGTGCTACATACTAAGTTCCATACGTGAGAGGGTAGCTGAACGCCTTGTCCAAAACCATCTTACTTCTGAGAGTTGAGCTCAGCCTCAGTCCCTCACAGTTCCACACTGCCTGCAGAGTGAGTTTCGCAGGTCTTCAGCAGAGACGTTTGCCAGAGGCTTCTGAGACGCAGGGTAACCATGCAGACCTGGAGGGTATCCCCAGGTGCAGTCGACTGGTAATCTTGGAACCTCCTGACTCAGAATACTGCTACCTTCTCACTGCCATAGGAATGCAGCTAGTTGACAGCTGGCTTCAAGACATGCTTCCCTGTGAGAGCTGAGGACAGGGCAGAACCCTCCCGCATGCTGCCTGACTGTAGGAGTAGCTGCTAACATCCTTATGTTAGTGGCTGGGAGAGGTTGAGGGGAAAAGCATGTGTGAGCACTGGGCCTGAACTCCCGTGTATCTGAGTTGAATACAGCGATTTCCAACGGCTTTCCTCAATCAGAGTGTAGCTAGGTTCCAAATCCCATGTACGAGCGGGTAGCAGACATCTGCCTCCCATGCATACACACTTCTGAGAGGTGAGCTTATGGCCTGTACCTCCACATCCAGCCTGCTGGTACCCTTGGCTTCTGAAAGGCCTAGGCTCGCTGTTTGACGGAAGTGCTGGGAGAGGCAATTGGAATCTCCCGGCACACAAGACGAGTGCCTACAAGCTCAATTCACGATTTCACAGTAATTCTTGTGGTAGACAGGTGCTACATACTAAGTTCCATATGTGAGAAGGTAGCTGAACGCCTTGTCCAAAAGCATCTTACTTTTGAGAGTTGAGCACACCCTCAGTCCCTCACACTTCCACACTGCCTGCAGAGTGAGTTTCACACGTCTTCACCAGGACGATTGCCAGAGGCTTCTGAGTACAAGTTAACAATGCAGACCTGGAGGGTATCTCCAGGTGCAGTAGAGTGGTAATCTTGGAACCTCCTGACTCAGAGTACTGCTACCTTCTCACTGCCATAGGAATGCAGCTAGTTGACAGCTGGCTTCAAGACATGCTTCCCTGTGAGAGCTGAGGACAGGGCAGAACCGTCCCGCATCCTGCCTGACTGTAGGAGTAGCTGCTAACATCCTAATGTTAGTGGCTGGGAGATGTTGCGGGAAAAGCATGTGTGAGCACTGGGCCTGAACTCCCGTGTATCTGAGTTGAATACAGCGATTTCCAATGCCCTTCTTCAATCACAGTGTAGCTAGGTTCCAACTCCCATGTCCGAGTGGGTAGCAGACATCTGCCTCCCATGCATACACACTTCTGAGAGTTGAGATTATGGCCTGTACCTCCACAGCCAGCCTGCTGGTACCCTTGGCTTCTAAAAGGCCTAGGCTCGCTGTTTGACGGAAGTGTTGGGAGAGGTAATTGGAATCACAAGGCACACAATACTAGTGCCTCCAAGCTCAGTCCAGCGATTTCCTAGTAATTCCTTTGGTAGACTGGTGCTACATACTAAGTTCCATACGTGAGAGGGTAGCTGAACGCCTTGTCCAAAAGCATCTTACTTCTGAGAGTTGAGCTCAGCCTCAGTCCCTCACAGTTCCACACTGCCTGCAGAGTGAGTTTCGCAGGTCTTCAGCCGAGGCGTTTGCCAGAGGCTTCTGAGACGAAGGAAACAATGCAGACCTGGAGGGTATCCCCAGGTGCAGTAGACTCGTAATCTTGGAACCTCCTGACTCAGAATACTGCTACCTTCTCACTGCCATAGGAATGCAGCTAGTTGACAGCTAGCTGGCTTCAAGACATGCTTCCCTGAGAGAGCTGAGGACAGGGCAGAACCCTCCCGCATGCTGCCTGACTGTAGGAGTAGCTGCTAACATCCTAATGTTAGTGGCTGGGAGATGTTGCGGGAAAAGCATGTGTGAGCACTGGGCCTGAACTCCCGTGTATCTGAGTTGAATACAGCGATTTCCAATGGCTTTCCTCAACCAGAGTGTAGCTAGGTTCCAAATCCCATGTACGAGCGGGTAGCTGACATCTGCGTCCCATGCATACACACTTCTGAGAGTTCAGCTTATGGCCTGTACCTCCACAGCCAGCCTGCTGGTACCCTTGGCTTCTAAAAGGCCTAGGCTCGCTGTTTGACGGAAGTGCTGCGAGAGGTAATTGGAATCTCCCGGCACACAAGACGAGTGCCTCCAAGCTCAATTCACGATTTCCCAGTAATTTTTGTGGTAGAAAGGTGCTACATACTAAGTTCCATATGTGAGATGGTAGCTGAACGCCTTGTCCAAAAGCATCTTATTTCTGAGAGTTGAGCACACCCTCAGTCCCTCACAGTTCCACACTGCCTGCAGAGTGAGTTTCACACGTCTTCACCAGAGACGATTGCCAGAGGCTTCTGAGTACATGTTAACAATGCAGACCTTGAGGGTATCTCCAGGTGCAGTAGAGTGGTAATCTTGGAACCTCCTGACTCAGAGTCCTGCTACCTTCTCACTGCCATAGGAATGCAGCTAGTTGACAGCTGGCTTCAAGACATGCTTCCCTGTGAGAGCTGAGGACAGGGCAGAACCCTCCCGCATCCTGCCTGACTGTAGGAGTAGCTGCTAACATCCTTATGTTAGTGGCTGGGAGAGGTTGCGGGAAAAGCATGTGTGAGCACTGGGCCTGAACTCCCGTGTATCTGAGTTGAATACAGCGATTTCCAACGGCTTTCCTCAACCAGAGTGTAGCTAGGTTCCAAATCCCATGTACGAGCGGGTAGCAGACATCTGCCTCCCATGCATACACACTTCTGAGAGTTGAGCTTATGGCCTGTACCTCCACATCCAGCCTGCTGGTACCCTTGGCTTCTAAAAGGCCTAGGCTCGCTGTTTGACGGAAGTGCTGGGAGAGGTAATTGGAATCTCCCGGCACACAAGACGAGTGCCTCCAAGCTCAATTCACGATTTCCCAGTAATTCTTGTGGTAGACAGGTGCTACATACTAAGTTCCATATGTGAGAAGGTAGCTGAACGCCTTGTCCAAAAGCATCTTACTTCTGAGAGTTGAGCTCAGCCTCAGTCCCTCACAGTTCCACACTGCCTGCAGAGTGAGTTTCGCAGGTCTTCAGCAGAGACGTTTGCCAGAGGCTTCTGAGACGCAGGGTAACAATGCAGACCTGGAGGGTATCCCCAGGTGCAGTCGACTGGTAATCTTGGAACCTCCTGACTCAGAATACTGCTACCTTCTCACTGCCATAGGAATGCAGCTAGTTGACAGCTGGCTTCAAGACATGCTTCCCTGTGAGAGCTGAGGACAGGGCAGAACCCTCCTGCATGCTGCCTGACTGTAGGAGTAGCTGCTAACATCCTTTTGTTAGTGGCTGGGAGAGGTTGCGGGAAAAGCATGTGTGAGCACTGGGCCTGAACTCCCGTGTATCTGAGTTGAATACAGCGATTTCGAACGGCTTTCCTCAACCAGAGTGTAGCTAGGTTCCAAATCCCATGTACGAGCGGGTAGCAGATCTCTGCCTCCCATGCATACACACTTCTGAGAGTTGAGCTTATGGCCTGTACCTCCACATCCAGCCTGCTGGTACCCTTGGCTTCTAAAAGGCCTAGGCTCGCTGTTTGACGGTAGTGCTGGGAGTGGTAATTGGAATCACCCGGCACACAAGACTAGTACCTTCAAGCTCAGTTCAGCGATTTCCTAGTAATTCCTGTGGTAGACTGGTGCTACATACTAAGTTCCATACGTGAGAGGGTAGGTGAACGCCTTGTCCAAAACCATCTTACTTCTGAGAGTTGAGCTCAGCCTCAGGCCCTCACAGATCCACACTGCCTGCAGAGTGAGTTTCGCAGGTCTTCAGCAGAGACGTTTGCCAGAGGCTTCTGAGACGCAGGATAACAATGCAGACCTGGAGGGTATCCCCAGGTGCAGTCGACTGGTAATCTTGGAACCTCCTGACTCAGAATACTGCTACCTTCTCACTGCCATAGGAATGCAGCTAGTTGACAGCTAGCTGGCTTCAAGACATGCTTCCCTGAGAGAGCTGAGGACAGGGCAGAACCCTCCCGCATGCTGCCTGACTGTAGGAGTAGCTGCTAACATCCTAATGTTAGTGGCTGGGAGATGTTGCGGGAAAAGCATGTGTGAGCACTGGGCCTGAACTCCCGTGTATCTGAGTTGAATACAGCGATTTCCAATGGCTTTCCTCAACCAGAGTGTAGCTAGGTTCCAAATCCCATGTACGAGCGGGTAGCTGACATCTGCCTCCCATGCATACACACTTCTGAGAGTTCAGCTTATGGCCTGTACCTCCACATCCAGCCTTCTGGTACCCTTGGCTTCTAAAAGGCCTAGGCTCGCTGTTTGACGGAAGTGCTGCGAGAGGTAATTGGAATCTCCCGGCACACAAGACGAGTGCCTCCAAGCTCAATTCACGATTTCCCAGTAATTTATGTGGTAGAAAGGTGCTACATACTAAGTTCCATATGTGAGATGGTAGCTGAACGCCTTGTCCAAAAGCATCTTATTTCTGAGAGTTGAGCACACCCTCAGTCCCTCACAGTTCCACACTGCCTGCAGAGTGAGTTTCACACGTCTTCACCAGAGACGATTGCCAGAGGCTTCTGAGTACATGTTAACAATGCAGACCTTGAGGGTATCTCCAGGTGCAGTAGAGTGGTAATCTTGGAACCTCCTGACTCAGAGTCCTGCTACCTTCTCACTGCCATAGGAATGCAGCTAGTTGACAGCTGGCTTCAAGACATGCTTCCCTGTGAGAGCTGAGGACAGGGCAGAACCCTCCCGCATCCTGCCTGACTGTAGGAGTAGCTGCTAACATCCTTATGTTAGTGGCTGGGAGAGGTTTCGGGAAAAGCATGTGTGAGCACTGGGCCTGAACTCCCGTGTATCTGAGTTGAATACAGCGATTTCCAACGGCTTTCCTCAACCAGAGTGTAGCTAGGTTCCAAATCCCATGTACGAGCGGGTAGCAGACATCTGCCTCCCATGCATACACACTTCTGAGAGTTGAGCTTATGGCCTGTACCTCCACATCCAGCCTCCTGGTACCCTTGGCTTCTAAAAGGCCTTGGCTCGCTGTTTGACCGAAGTGCTGGGAGAGGTAATTGGAATCTCCCGGCACACAAGACGAGTGCCTCCAAGCTCAATTCACGATTTCCCAGTAATTCTTGTGGTAGACAGGTGCTACATACTAAGTTCCATATGTGAGAAGGTAGCTGAACGCCTTGTCCAAAACCATCTTACTTCTGAGAGTTGAGCTCAGCCTCAGTCCCTCACAGTTCGACACTGCCTGCAGAGTGAGTTTCGCAGGTCTTCAGCAGAGACGTTTGCCAGAGGCTTCTGAGACGCAGGGTAACAATGCAGACCTGGAGCGTATCCCCAGGTGCAGTCGACTGGTAATCTTGGAACCTCCTGACTCAGAATACTGCTACCTTCTCACTGCCATAGGAATGCAGCTAGTTGACAGCTGGCTTCAAGACATGCTTCCCTGTGAGAGCTGAGGACAGGGCAGAACCCTCCTGCATGCTGCCTGACTGTAGGAGTAGCTGCTAACATCCTTATGTTAGTGGCTAGGAGAGGTTGCGGGAAAAGCATGTGTGAGCACTGGGCCTGAACTCCCGTGTATCTGAGTTGAATACAGCGATTTCCAACGGCTTTCCTCAACCAGAGGGTAGCTAGGTTCCAAACCCCATGTACGAGCGGGTAGCAGACATCAGCCTCCCATGCATACACACTTCTGAGAGTTGAGCTTATGGCCTGTACCTCCACATCCAGCCTGCTGGTACACTT
The DNA here is from genome assembly GCF_053574225.1 of Canis aureus. Taxonomy (NCBI): domain Eukaryota; kingdom Metazoa; phylum Chordata; class Mammalia; order Carnivora; family Canidae; genus Canis; species Canis aureus. The sequence continues at coordinate 4,543,129 of NC_135630.1, forward strand.
GGCTTCTAAAAGGCCTAGGCTCGCTGTTTGACGGAAGTGCTGCGAGCGGTAATTGGAATCTCCCGGCACACAAGACGAGTGCCTCCAAGCTCAATTCACGATTTCCCAGTAATTCTTGTGGTAGACAGGTGCTACATACTAAGTTCCATATGTGAGATGGTAGCTGAACGCCTTGTCCAAAAGCATCTTACTCTGAGAGTTGAGCCCACCCTCAGTCCCTCACAGTTCCACACTGCCTGCAGAGTGAGTTTCACACGTCTTCACCAGAGAAGATTGCCAGAGGCTTCTGAGTACAAGTTAACAATGCAGACCTGGAGGGTATCTCCAGGTGCAGTAGAGTGGTAATCTTGGAACCTCCTGACTCAGAGTACTGCTACCTTCTCACTGCCATAGGAATGAAGCTAGTTGACAGCTGGCTTCAAGACATGCGTCCCTGTGAGAGCTGAGGACAGGGCAGAAACCTCCCGCATCCTGCCTGACTGTAGAAGTAGCTGCTAACATCCTAATGTTAGTGGCTGGGAGAGGTTGCGGGAAAAGCATGTGTGAGCACTGGGCCTGAACTCCCGTGTATCTGAGTTGAATACAGCGATTTCCAATGGCTTCTTCAATCACAGTGAAGCTAGGTTCCAACTCCCATGTCCGAGTGGGTAGCAGACATCTGCCTCCCATGCATACACACTTCTGAGAGTTGAGCTTATGGCCTGTACCTCCACAGCCAGCCTGCTGGTACCCTTGGCTTCTAAAAGGCCTAGGCTTGCTGTTTGACGGAAGTGCTGGGAGAGGTAATTGGAATCACCCGGCACACAAGACTAGTGCCTCCAAGCTCAGTTCAGCGATTTCCTAGTAATTCCTGTGGTAGCCTGGTGCTACATACTAAGTTCCATACGTGAGAGGGTAGCTGAACGCCTTGTCCAAAACCATCTTACTTCTGAGAGTTGAGCTCAGCCTCAGTCCCTCACAGTTCGACACTGCCTGCAGAGTGAGTTTCGCAGGTCTTCAGCAGAGACGTTTGCCAGAGGCTTCTGAGACGCAGGGTAACAATGCAGACCTGGAGGGTATCCCCAGGTGCAGTCGACTGGTAATCTTGGAACCTCCTGACTCAGAATAATGCTACCTTGTCACTGCCATAGGATAGCAGCTAGTTCACAGCTGGCTTCAAGACATGCTTCCCTGTGAGAGCTGAGGACAGGGCAGAACCCTCCCGCATGCTGCCTGACTGTAGGAGTAGCTGCTAACATCCTTATGTTAGTGGCTGGGCGAGGTTGCGGGAAAAGCATGTGTGAGCACTGGGCCTGAACTCCCGTGTATCTGAGTTGAATACAGCGATTTCCAACGGCTTTCCTCAACCAGAGTGTAGCTAGGTTCCAAATCTCATGTACGAGCGGGTAGCAGATATCTGCCTCCCATGCATACACACTTCTGAGAGTTGAGCTTATGGCCTGTACCTCTACAGCCAGCCTGCTGGTACCCTTGGCTTCTAAAAGGCCTAGGCTCGCTGTTTGACGGAAGTGCTGGGAGAGGTAATTGCAATCACCCGGCACACAAGACTAGTGCCTCCAAGCTCAGTTCAGCGATTTCCTAGTAATTCCTGTGGTAGACTGGTGCTACATACTAAGTTCCATACGTGAGAGGGTAGCTGAACGCCTTGTCCAAAACCATCTTACTTCTGAGAGTTGAGCTCAGCCTCAGTCCCTCACAGTTCCACACTGCCTGCAGAGTGAGTTTCGCAGGTCTTCAGCAGAGACGTTTGCCAGAGGCTTCTGAGTCGCAGGGTAACAATGCAGACCTGGAGGTTATCCCCAAGTGCAGTCGACTGGTAATCTTGGAACCTCCTGACTCAGAATACTGCTACCTTCTCACTGCCATAGTAATGCAGCTAGTTGACAGCTAGCTGGCTTCAAGACATGCTTCCCTGAGAGAGCTGAGGACAGGGCAGAACCCTCCCGAATGCTGCCTGACTGTAGGAGTAGCTGCTAACATCCTAATGTTAGTGGCTGGGAGATGTTGCGGGAAAAGCATGTGTGAGCACTGGGCCTGAACTCCCGTGTATCTGAGTTGAATACAGCGATTTCCAACGGCTTTCCTCAACCAGAGTGTAGCTAGGTTCCAAATCCCATGTACGAGCGGGTAGCAGACATCTGCCTCCCATGCATACACACTTCTGAGAGTTGAGCTTATGGCCTGTACCTCCACATCCAGCCTGCTGGTACCTTTGGCTTCTAAAAGGCCTAGGCTCGCTGTTTGACGGAAGTGCTGCGAGAGGTAATTGGAATCTCCCGGCACACAAGACGAGTGCCTCCAAGCTCAATTCACGATTTCCCAGTAATTCTTGTGGTAGACAGGTGCTACATACTAAGTTCCATATGTGAGATGGTAGCTGAACGCCTTGTCCAAAAGCATCTTACTCTGAGAGTTGAGCCCACCCTCAGTCCCTCACAGTTCCACACTGCCTGCAGAGTGAGTTTCACACGTCTTCAGCAGAGACGATTGCCAGAGGCTTCTGAGTACAAGTTAACAATGCAGACCTGGAGGGTAACTCCAGGTGCAGTAGAGTGGTAATCTTGGAACCTCCTGACTCAGAGCACTGCTACCTTCTCACTGCCATAGGAATGAAGCTAGTTGACAGCTGGCTTCAAGACATGCGTCCCTGTGAGAGCTGAGGACAGGGCAGAAACCTCCCGCATCCTGCCTGACTGTAGAAGTAGCTGCTAACATCCTAATGTTAGTGGCTGGGAGAGGTTGCGGGAAAAGCATGTGTGAGCACTGGGCCTGAACTCCCGTGTATCTGAGTTGAATACAGCGATTTCCAATGGCCTTCTTCAATCACAGTGAAGCTAGGTTCCAACTCCCATGTCCGAGTGGGTAGCAGACATCTGCCTCCCATGCATACACACTTCTGAGAGTTGAGCTTATGGCCTGTACCTCCACAGCCAGCCTGCTGGTACCCTTGGCTTCTAAAAGGCCTAGGCTCGCTGTTTGACGGAAGTGCTGGGAGAGGTAATTGGAATCACCCGGCACACAAGACTAGTGCCTCCAAGCTCAGTTCAGCGATTTCCTAGTAATTCCTGTGGTAGACTGGTGCTACATACTAAGTTCCATACGTGAGAGGGTAGCTGAACGCCTTGTCCAAAACCATCTTACTTCTGAGAGTTGAGCTCAGCCTCAGTCCCTCACAGTTCCACACTGCCTGCAGACTGAGTTTCGCAGGTCTTCAGCAGAGACGTTTGCCAGAGGCTTCTGAGACGCAGGGTAACAATGCAGACCTGAAGGGTATCCCCAGGTGCAGTCGACTGGTAATCTTGGAACCTCCTGACTCAGAATACTGCTACCTTCTCACTGCCATAGGAATGCAGCCAGTTGACAGCTGGCTTCAAGACATGCTTCCCTGTGAGAGCTGAGGACAGGGCAGAACCCTCCCGCATGCTGCCTGACTGTAGGAGTAGCTGCTAACATCCTTATGTTAGTGGCTGGGAGAGGTTGCGGGAAAAGCATGTGTGAGCACTGGGCCTGAACTCCCGTGTATCTGAGTTGAATACAGCGATTTCCAACGGCTTTCCTCAACCAGAGTGTAGCTAGGTTCCAAATCCCATGTACGAGCGGGTAGCAGACATCTGCCTCCCATGCATACACACTTCTGAGAGTTGAGCTTATGGCCTGTACCTCCACAGCCAGCCTGCTGGTACCCTTGGCTTCTAAAAGGCCTAGGCTCGCTGTTTGACGGAAGTGCTGCGAGAGGTATTTGGAATCTCCCGGCACACAAGACGAGTGCCTCCAAGCTCAATTCACGATTTCCCAGTAATTCTTGTGGTAGACAGGTGCTACATACTAAGTTCCATATGTGAGAAGGTAGCTGAAGGCCTTGTCCAAAAGCATCTTACTTCTGAGAGTTGAGCACACCCTCAGTCCCTCACACTTCCACACTGCCTGCAGAGTGAGTTTCACACGTCTTCACCAGAGACGATTGCCAGAGGCTTCTGAGTACAAGTTAACAATGCAGACTTGGAGGGTACTCCAGGTGCAGTAGAGTGGTAATCTTGGAACCTCCTGACTCAGAGTACTGCTACCTTCTCACTGCCATAGGAATGCAGCTAGTTGACAGCTGGCTTCAAGACATGCTTCCCTGTGAGAGCTGAGGACAGGGCAGAACCCTCCCGCATCCTGCCTGACTGTAGGAGTAGCTGCTAACATCCTAATGTTAGTGGCTGGGAGAGGTTGCGGGAAAAGCATGTGTGAGCACTGGGCCTGAACTCCCGTGTATCTGAGTTGAATACAGCGATTTCCAATGGCCTTCTTCAATCACAGTGTAGCTAGGTTCCAACTCCCATGTCCGAGTGGGTAGCAGACATCTGCCTCCCATGCATACACACTTCTGAGAGTTGAGCTTATGGCCTGTACCTCCACATCCAGCCTGCTGGTACCCTTGGCTCTAAAAGGCCTAGGCTCGCTGTTTGACGGAAGTGCTGGGAGTGGTAATTGGAATCACCCGGCACACAAGACTAGTGCCTTCAAGCTCAGTTCAGCGATTTCCTAGTAATTCCTGTGGTAGACTGGTGCTACATACTAAGTTCCATACGTGAGAGGGTAGGTGAACGCCTTGTCCAAAACCATCTTACTTCTGAGAGTTGAGCTCAGCCTCAGGCCCTCACAGATCCACACTGCCTGCAGAGTGAGTTTCGCAGGTCTTCAGCAGAGACGTTTGCCAGAGGCTTCTGAGACGCAGGGTAACAATGCAGACCTGGAGGGTATCCCCAGGTGCAGTCGACTGGTAATCTTGGAACCTCCTGACTCAGAATACTGCTACCTTCTCACTGCCATAGGAATGCAGCTAGTTGACAGCTAGCTGGCTTCAAGACATGCTTCCCTGTGAGAGCTGAGGACAGGGCAGAACCCTCCCGCATGCTGCCTGACTGTAGGAGTAGCTGCTAACATCCTAATGTTAGTGGCTGGGAGAGGTTGCGGGAAAAGCATGTGTGAGCACTGGGCCTGAACTCCCCTGTATCTGAGTTGAATACAGCGATTTCCAATGGCCTTCTTCAATCACAGTGTAGCTAGGTTTCAACTCCCATGTCCGAGTGGGTAGCAGACATCTGCCTCCCATGCATACACACTTCTGAGAGTTGAGCTTATGGCCTGTACCTTCACAGCCAGCCTGCTGGTACCCTTGGCTTCTAAAAGGCCTAGGCTCGCTGTTTGACGGAAGTGTTGGGCGAGGTAATTGTACTCACCCGGCACACAAGACTAGTGCCTCCTAGCTCAGTCCAGCGATTTCCTAGTAATTCCTGTGGTAGACTGGTGCTACATACTAAGTTCCATACTTGAGAGGGTAGCTGAACGCCTTGTCCAAAAGCATCTTACTTCTGAGAGTTGAGCTCAGCCTCAGTCCCTCACATTTCCACACTGCCTGCAGAGTGTGTTTCGCAGGTCTTCAGCAGAGACGTTTGCCAGAGGCTACTGAGACGCAGGGTAACAATGCAGACCTGGAGAGTATCCCCAGGTGCAGTAGACTGGTAATCTTCGAACATCCTGACTCAGAATACTGCTACCTTCTCTCTGCCATAGGAATGCAGCTAGTTGACAGCTGGCTTCAAGTCATGCTTCCCTGTGAGAGCTGAGGACAGGGCAGAACCCTCCCGCATCCTGCCTGACTGTAGGAGTAGCTGCTAACATCCTAATGTTAGTGCCTGGGAGAGGTTGCGGGAAAAGCATGCGTGAGCACTGGGCCTGAACTCCCGTGTATCTGAGTTGAATACAGCGACTTCCAACGGCTTTCCTCAACCAGAGTGTAGCTAGTTTCCAAATCCCATGTACGAGCGGGTAGCAGACATCTGCCTCCCATGCATACACACTTCTGAGAGTTGAGGTTATGGCCTGTACCTCCACATCCAGCCTGCTGGTACCCTTGGCTTCTAAAAGGCCTAGGCTCGCTGTTTGACGGAAGTGCTGGGAGAGGTAATTGGAATCTCCCGGCACACAAGACGAGTGCCTCCAGGCTCAATTCACGATTTCCCAGTAATTCTTGTGGTAGACAGGTGCTACATACTAAGTTCCATATGTGAGAAGGTAGCTGAACGCCTTGTCCAAAAGCATCTTACTTCTGAGAGTTGAGCTCAGCCTCAGTCCCTCACAGTTCCACACTGCCTGCAGAGTGAGTTTCACACGTCTTCACCAGAGATGATTACCAGAGGCTTCTGAGTACAAGTTAACAATGCAGACCTGGAGGGTATCTCCAGGTGCAGTAGAGTGGTAATCTTGGAACCTCCTGACTCAGAATACTGCTACATTCTCACTGCCATAGGAATGCAGCTAGTTGACAGCTGGCTTCAAGACATGCTTCCCTGTGAGAGCTGAGGACAGGGCAGAACCCACCCGCATCCTGCCTGACTGTAGGAGTAGCTGCTAACATCCTTATGTTAGTGGCTGGGAGAGGTTGCGGGAAAAGCATGTGTGAGCACTGGGCCTGAACTCCCGTGTATCTGAGTTGTATACAGCGATTTCCAATGGCCTTCTTCAATCACAGTGTAGCTAGTTTCCAACTCCCATGTCCGAGTGGGTAGCAGATATCTGCCTCCCATGCATACACACTTCTGAGAGTTGAGCTTATGGCCTGTACCTCCACAGCCAGCCTGCTGGTACCCTTGGCTTCTAAAAGGCCTAGGCTCGCTGTTTGACGGAAGTGTTGGGAGAGGTAATTGGAATCACAAGGCACACAATACTAGTGCCTCCAAGCTCAGTCCAGCGATTTCCTAGTAATTCCTTTGGTAGACTGGTGCTACATACTAAGTTCCATACGTGAGAGGGTAGCTGAAGGCCTTGTCCAAAACCATCTTACTTCTGAGAGTTGAGCTCAGCCTCAGTCCCTCACAGTTCCACACTGCCTGCAGACTGAGTTTCGCAGGTCTTCAGCAGAGACGTTTGCCAGAGGCTTCTGAGACGCAGGGTAACAATGCAGACCTGAAGGGTATCCCCAGGTGCAGTCGACTGGTAATCTTGGAACCTCCTGACTCAGAATACTGCTACCTTCTCACTGCCATAGGAATGCAGCTAGTTGACAGCTGGCTTCAAGACATGCTTCCCTGTGAGAGCTGAGGACAGGGCAGAACTCTCCCGCATGCTGCCTGACTGTAGGAGTAGCTGCTAACATCCTTATGTTAGTGGCTGGGAGAGGTTGCGGGAAAAGCATGTGTGAGAACTGGGCCTGAACTACCGTGTATCTGAGTTGAATACAGCGATTTCCAACGGCTTTCCTCAACCAGAGTGTAGCTAGGGTCCAAATCCCATGTACGAGCGGGTAGCAGACATCTGCCTCCCATGCATACACACTTCTGAGAGTTGAGCTTATGGCCTGTACCTCCACAGCCAGCCTGCTGGTACCCTTGGCTTCTAAAAGGCCTAGGCTCGCTCTTTGACGGAAGTGCTGGGAGAGGTAATTGGAATCACCCGGCACACAAGACTAGTGCCTCCAAGCTCAGTTCAGCGATTTCCTAGTAATTCCTGTGGTAGACTGGTGCTACATACTAAGTTCCATACGTGAGAGGGTAGCTGAACTCCTTGTCCAAAACCATCTTACTTCTGAGAGTTGAGCTCAGCCTCAGTCCCTCACAGTTCCACACTGCCTGCAGAGTGAGTTTCGCAGGTCTTCAGCAGAGACGTTTGCCAGAGGCTTCTGAGACGCAGGGTAACAATGCAGACCTGGAGGGTATCCCCAGGTGCAGTCGACTGGTAATCTTGGAACCTCCTGACTCAGAATACTGCTACCTTCTCACTGCCATAGGAATGCAGCCAGTTGACAGCTGGCTTCAAGACATGCTTCCCTGTGAGAGCTGAGGACAGGGCAGAACCCTCCCGCATGCTGCCTGACTGTAGGAGTAGCTGCTAACATCCTTATGTTAGTGGCTGGGAGAGGTTGCGGGAAAAGCATGTGTGAGCATTGGGCCTGAACTCCCGTGTATCTGAGTTGAATACAGCGATTTCCAACGGCTTTCCTCAACCAGAGTGTAGCTAGGTTCCAAATCCCATGTACGAGCGGGTAGCAGACATCTGCCTCCCATGCATACACACTTCTGAGAGTTGAGCTTATGGCCTGTACCTCCACAGCCAGCCTGCTGGTACCCTTGGCTTCTAAAAGGCCTAGGCTCGCTGTTTGACGGAAGTGCTGCGAGAGGTATTTGGAATCTCCCGGCACACAAGACGAGTGCCTCCAAGCTCAATTCACGATTTCCCAGTAATTCTTGTGGTAGACAGGTGCTACATACTAAGTTCCATATGTGAGAAGGTAGCTGAAGGCCTTGTCCAAAAGCATCTTACTTCTGAGAGTTGAGCACACCCTCAGTCCCTCACACTTCCACACTGCCTGCAGAGTGAGTTTCACACGTCTTCACCAGAGACGATTGCCAGAGACTTCTGAGTACAAGTTAACAATGCAGACTTGGAGGGTACTCCAGGTGCAGTAGAGTGGTAATCTTGGAACCTCCTGACTCAGAGTACTGCTACCTTCTCACTGCCATAGGAATGCAGCTAGTTGACAGCTGGCTTCAAGACATGCTTCCCTGTGAGAGCTGAGGACAGGGCAGAACCCTCCCGCATCCTGCCTGACTGTAGGAGTAGCTGCTAACATCCTAATGTTAGTGGCTGGGAGAGGTTGCGGGAAAAGCATGTGTGAGCACTGGGCCTGAACTCCCGTGTATCTGAGTTGAATACAGCGATTTCCAATGGCCTTCTTCAATCACAGTGTAGCTAGGTTCCAACTCCCATGTCCGAGTGGGTAGCAGACATCTGCCTCCCATGCATACACACTTCTGAGAGTTGAGCTTATGGCCTGTACCTCCACATCCAGCCTGCTGGTACCCTTGGCTTCTAAAAGGCCTAGGCTCGCTGTTTGACGGAAGTGCTGGGAGTGGTAATTGGAATCACCCGGCACACAAGACTAGTGCCTTCAAGCTCAGTTCAGCGATTTCCTAGTAATTCCTGTGGTAGACTGGTGCTACATACTAAGTTCCATACGTGAGAGGGTAGGTGAACGCCTTGTCCAAAACCATCTTACTTCTGAGAGTTGAGCTCAGCCTCAGGCCCTCACAGATCCACACTGCCTGCAGAGTGAGTTTCGCAGGTCTTCAGCAGAGACGTTTGCCAGAGGCTTCTGAGACGCAGGGTAACAATGCAGACCTGGAGGGTATCCCCAGGTGCAGTCGACTGGTAATCTTGGAACCTCCTGACTCAGAATACTGCTACCTTCTCACTGCCATAGGAATGCAGCTAGTTGACAGCTAGCTGGCTTCAAGACATGCTTCCCTGTGAGAGCTGAGGACAGGGCAGAACCCTCCCGCATGCTGCCTGACTGTAGGAGTAGCTGCTAACATCCTAATGTTAGTGGCTGGGAGAGGTTGCGGGAAAAGCATGTGTGAGCACTGGGCCTGAACTCCCCTGTATCTGAGTTGAATACAGCGATTTCCAATGGCCTTCTTCAATCACAGTGTAGCTAGGTTTCAACTCCCATGTCCGAGTGGGTAGCAGACATCTGCCTCCCATGCATACACACTTCTGAGAGTTGAGCTTATGGCCTGTACCTTCACAGCCAGCCTGCTGGTACCCTTGGCTTCTAAAAGGCCTAGGCTCGCTGTTTGACGGAAGTGTTGGGCGAGGTAATTGGACTCACCCGGCACACAAGACTAGTGCCTCCTAGCTCAGTCCAGCGATTTCCTAGTAATTCCTGTGGTAGACTGGTGCTACATACTAAGTTCCATACTTGAGAGGGTAGCTGAACGCCTTGTCCAAAAGCATCTTACTTCTGAGAGTTGAGATCAGCCTCAGTCCCTCACATTTCCACACTGCCTGCAGAGTGTGTTTCGCAGGTCTTCAGCAGAGACGTTTGCCAGAGGCTACTGAGACGCAGGGTAACAATGCAGACCTGGAGAGTATCCCCAGGTGCAGTAGACTGGTAATCTTCGAACATCCTGACTCAGAATACTGCTACCTTCTCTCTGCCATGGGAATGCAGCTAGTTGACAGCTGGCTTCAAGTCATGCTTCCCTGTGAGAGCTGAGGACAGGGCAGAACCCTCCCGCATCCTGCCTGACTGTAGGAGTAGCTGCTAACATCCTAATGTTAGTGCCTGGGAGAGGTTGCGGGAAAAGCATGCGTGAGCACTGGGCCTGAACTCCCGTGTATCTGAGTTGAATACAGCGACTTCCAACGGCTTTCCTCAACCAGAGTGTAGCTAGTTTCCAAATCGCAAGTACGAGCGGGTAGCAGACATCTGCCTCCCATGCATACACACTTCTGAGAGTTGAGCTTATGGCCTGTACCTCCACATCCAGCCTGCTGGTACCCTTGGCTTCTAAAAGGCCTAGGCTCGCTGTTTCACGGAAGTGCTGGGAGAGGTAATTGGAATCTCCCGGCACACAAGACGAGTGCCTCCAAGCTCAATTCACGATTTCCCAGTAATTCTTGTGGTAGACAGGTGCTACATACTAAGTTCCATATGTGAGAAGGTAGCTGAACGCCTTGTCCAAAAGCATCTTACTTCTGAGAGTTGAGCTCAGCCTCAGTCCCTCACAGTTCCACACTGCCTGCAGATTGAGTTTCACACGTCTTCACCAGAGATGATTACCAGAGGCTTCTGAGTACAAGTTAACAATGCAGACCTGGAGGTATCTCCAGGTGCAGTAGAGTGGTAATCTTGGAACCTCCTGACTCAGAATACTGCTACATTCTCACTGCCATAGGAATGCAGCTAGTGGACAGATGGCTTCAAGACATGCTTCCCTGTGAGAGCTGAGGACAGGGCAGAACCCACCCGCATCCTGCCTGACTGTAGGAGTAGCTGCTAACATCCTTATGTTAGTGGCTGGGAGAGGTTGCGGGAAAAGCATGTGTGAGCACTGGGCCTGAACTCCCGTGTATCTGAGTTGTATACAGCGATTTCCAATGGCCTTCTTCAATCACAGTGTAGCTAGTTTCCAACTCCCATGTCCGAGTGGGTAGCAGATATCTGCCTCCCATGCATACACACTTCTGAGAGTTGAGCTTATGGCCTGTACCTCCACAGCCAGCCTGCTGGTACCCTTGGCTTCTAAAAGGCCTAGGCTCGCTGTTTGACGGAAGTGTTGGGAGAGGTAATTGGAATCACAAGGCACACAATACTAGTGCCTCCAAGCTCAGTCCAGCGATTTCCTAGTAATTCCTTTGGTAGACTGGTGCTACATACTAAGTTCCATACGTGAGAGGGTAGCTGAACGCCTTGTCCAAAAGCATCTTACTTCTGAGAGTTGAGCTCAGCCTCAGTCCCTCACAGTTCCACACTGCCTGCAGAGTGAGTTTCGCAGGTCTTCAGCCGAGGCGTTTGCCAGAGGCTTCTGAGACGAAGGAAACAATGCAGACCTGGAGGGTATACCCAGGTGCAGTAGACTCGTAATCTTGGAGCCTCCTGACTCAGAATACTGCTACCTTCTCACTGCCATAGGAATGCAGCTAGTTGACAGCTGGCTTCAATACATGCTTCCCTGTGAGAGCTGAGGACAGGGCAGAACCCTCCCGCATCCTGCCTGACTGTAGGAGTAGCTGCTAACATCCTAATGTTAGTGGCTGGGAGAGGTTGCGGGAAAAGCATGTGTGAGCACTGGGCCTGAACTCCCGTGTATCTGAGTTGAATACAGCCATTTCCAACGGCTTTCCTCAACCAGAGTGTAGCTAGGATCCAAATCCCATGTACGAGCGGGTAGCTGACATCTGCCTCCCATGCATACACACTTCTGAGAGTTGAGCTTATGGCCTGTACCTCCACATCCAGCCTGCTGGTACCCTTGGCTTCTAAAAGGCCTAGCCTCGTTGTTTGACGGAAGTGCTGGGAGAGCTAATTGGAATCACCCGGCACACAAGACTAGTGCCTCCAAGCACAGTCCAGCGATTTCCCAGTAATTCTTGTGGTAGACAGGTGCTACATAATAAGTTCCATATGTGAGAAGGTAGCTGAACGCCTTGTCCAAAAGCATCTTATTTCTGAGAGTTGAACTCAGGCTCAGTCCCTCACAGTTCCACACTGCCTGCAGAGTGAGTTTCACACGTCTTCACCAGAGACGATTGCCAGAGGCTTCTGAGTAGAAGTTAACAATGCAGACCTGGAGGGTATCTCCAGGTGCAGCAGTGTGGTAATCTTGGAACCTCCTGACACAGAGTACTGCTACATTCTCACTGCCGTAGGAATGCAGCCAGTTGACAGCTGGCTTCAATACATGCTTCCCTGTGAGAGCTGAGGACAGGGCAGAACCCTCCCGCATCCTGCCTGACTGTAGGTGTAGCTGCTAACATCCTTATGTTAGTGGCTGGGAGAGGTTGCGGGAAAAGCATGTGTGAGCACTGGGTCTGAACTCCCGTGTATCTGAGTTGAATACAGCGATTTCCAATGGCCTTCTTCAATCACAGTGTAGCTAGTTTCCAACTCCCATGTCCGAGTGGGTAGCAGACATCTGCCTCCCATGCATACACACTTCTGAGAGTTGAGCTTATGGCCTGTACCTCCACATCCAGCTGCTGGTACCCTTGGGTTCTAAAAGGCCTAGGCTCGCTGTTTGACGGAAGTGTTGGGAGAGGTAATTGGAATCACCCGGCACACAAGACTAGTGCCTCCAGGCTCAGTCCAGAGATTTCCTAGTAATTCCTGTGGTAGACTGGTGGTACATACTATGTTCCATACGTGAGAGGGTAGGTGAACGCCTTGTCCAAAACCATCTTACTTCTGAGAGTTGAGCTCAGCCTCAGGCCCTCACAGATCCACACTGCCTGCAGAGTGAGTTTCGCAGGTCTTCAGCAGAGACGTTTGCCAGAGGCTTCTGAGACGCAGGGTAACAATGCAGACCTGGAGGGTATCCCCAGGTGCAGTCGACTGTTAATCTTGGAACCTCCTGACTCAGAATACTGCTACCTTCTCACTGCCATAGGAATGCAGCTAGTTGACAGCTAGCTGGCTTCAAGACATGCTTCCCTGAGAGAGCTGAGGACAGGGCAGAACCCTCCCGCATGCTGCCTGACTGTAGGAGTAGCTGCTAACATCCTAATGTTAGTGGCTGGGAGATGTTGCGGGAAAAGCATGTGTTAGCACTGGACCTGAACTCCCGTGTATCTGAGTTGAATACAGCGATTTCCAATGGCTTTCCTCAACCAGAGTGTAGCTAGGTTCCAAATCCCATGTACGAGCGGGTAGCTGACATCTGCCTCCCATGCATACACACTTCTGAGAGTTGAGCTTATGGCCTGTACCTCCACATCCAGCCTGCTGGTACCCTTGGCTTCTAAAAGGCCTAGGCTCGCTGTTTGACGGAAGTGCTGCGAGAGGTAATTGGAATCTCCCGGCACACAAGACGAGTGCCTCCAAGCTCAATTCACGATTTCCCAGTAATTTTTGAGGTATAAAGGTGCTACATACTAAGTTCCATATGTGAAATGGTAGCTGAACGCCTTGTCCAAAAGCATCTTACTTCTGAGAGTTGAGCCCACCCTCAGTCCCTCACAGTTCCACACTGCCTGCAGAGTGAGTTTCACACGTCTTCACCAGAGACGATTGCCAGAGGCTTCTGAGTACATGTTAACAATGCAGACCTTGAGGGTATCTCCAAGTGCAGTAGAGTGGTAATATTGGAACCTCCTGACTCAGAGTACTGCTACCGTCTCACTGCCATAGGAATGCAGCTAGTTGACAGCTGACTTCAAGACATGCTTCCCTGTGAGAGCTGAGGACAGGGCAAACCCTCCCAAATCCTGCCTGACTGTAGGAGTAGCTGCCAACATCCTAATGTTAGTGGCTGGGAGAGGTTGCGGGAAAAGCATGTGTGAGCACTGGGCCTGAACTCCCGTGTATCTGAGTTGAATACAGCGATTTCCAACGGCTTTCCTCAACCAGAGTGTAGCTAGGGTCCAAATCCCATGTACGAGCGGGTAGTAGACATCTGCCTCCCATGCATACACACTTCTGAGTGTTGAGCTTATGGCCTGTACCTCCACATCAAGCCTGCTGGTACCCTTGGCTTCTAAAAGGCCTAGGCTCGCTGTTTGACGGAAGTGCTGGGAGAGGTAATTGGAATCTCCCGGCACACAAGACGAGTGCCTCCAAGCTCAATTCACGATTTCCCAGTAATTCTTGTGGTAGACAGGTGCTACAAACTAAGTTCCATATGTGAGAAGGTAGCTGAACGCCTTGTCCAAAAGCATCTTACTTCTGAGAGTTGAGCTCAGCCTCAGTCCCTCACAGTTCCACACTGCCTGCAGAGTGAGTTTCGCAGGTCTTCAGCAGAGACGTTTGCCAGAGGCTTCTGAGACGCAGGGCAACAATGCAGACCAGGAGTAAATCCTCAGGTGCAGTAGACTCGTAATCTTGGAACCTCCTGACTCAGAATACTGCTACCTTCTCACTGCCATAGGAATGCAGCCAGTTCACAGCTGGCTTCAAGACATGCTTCCCTGTGAGAGCTGAGGACAGGGCAGCACAATCCCGCATCCTGCCTGACTGTAGGAGTAGCTGCTAACATCCTAATGTTAGTGGCTGGGAGAGGTTGCGGGAAAAGCGTGTGTGAGCACAGGGCCTGAACTCCCGTGTATCTGAGTTGAATACAGCGATTTCCAACGGCTTTCCTCAACCAGAGTGTAGCTAGGATACAAATCCCATGTACGAGCGGGTAGCAGACATCTGCCTCCCATGCATACACACTTCTGAGAGTTGAGCTTATGGCCTGTACCTCCACATCCACCCTGCTGGTACCCTTGGCTTCTAAAAGCCCTAGCCTCGCTGTTTGACGGAAGTGCTGGGAGAGGTAATTGGAATCACCCCGCACACAAGACTAGTGCCTCCAAGTTCAGTCCAGCGATTTCCCAGTAATTCTTGTGGTAGACAGGTGCTACATAATAAGTTCCATATGTGAGAAGGTAGCTGACCGCCTTGTCCAAAAGCATCTTACTTCTTAGAGTTGAGCTCAGCCTCAGTCCCTCACAGTTCCACACTGCCTGCAGAGTGAGTTTCACACGTCTTCACCAGAGACGATTGCCAGAGGCTTCTGAGTACAAGTTAACAATGCAGACCTGGAGGGTATCTCCAGGTGCAGTAGAGTGGTAATCTTGGAACCTCCTGACTCAGAGTACTGCTACCTTCTCACTGCCATAGGAATGCAGCTAGTTGAAGGCTGACTTCAAGACATGCTTCCCTGTGAGAGCTGAGGACACGGCAGAACCCTCCCGCATGATGCCTGACTGTAGGAGTAGCTGCTAACATCCTAATGTTAGTGGCTGGGAGAGGTTGCGGGAAAAGCATGTGTGAGTACTGGGCCTGAACTCCCCTGTATCTGAGTTGAATACAGCGATTTCCAATGGCCTTCTTCAATCACAGTGTAGCTAGGTTTCAACTCCCATGTCCGAGTGGGTAGCAGACATCTGCCTCCCATGCATACACACTTCTGAGAGTTGAGCTTATGGCCTGTACCTTCACAGCCAGCCTGCTGGTACCCTTGGCTTCTAAAAGGCCTAGGCTCGCTGTTTGACGGAAGTGTTGGGAGAGGTAATTGGAATCACCCGGCACACAAGACTAGTGCCTCCAAGCTCAGTCCAGCGATTTCCTAGTAATTCCTGTGGTAGACTGGTGCTACATACTAAGTTCCATACTTGAGAGGGTAGCTGAACGCCTTGTCCAAAAGCATCTTACTTCTGAGAGTTGAGATCAGCCTCAGTCCCTCACATTTCCACACTGCCTGCAGAGTGTGTTTCGCAGGTCTTCAGCAGAGACGTTTGCCAGAGGCTACTGAGACGCAGGGTAACAATGCAGACCTGGAGAGTATCCCCAGGTGCAGTAGACTGGTAATCTTCGAACATCCTGACTCAGAATACTGCTACCTTCTCTCTGCCATAGGAATGCAGCTAGTTGACAGCTGGCTTCAAGTCATGCTTCCCTGTGAGAGCTGAGGACAGGGCAGAACCCTCCCGCATCCTGCCTGACTGTAGGAGTAGCTGCTAACATCCTAATGTTAGTGCCTGGGAAAGGTTGCGGGAAAAGCATGCGTGAGCACTGGGCCTGAACTCCCGTGTATCTGAGTTGAATACAGCGACTTCCGACGGCTTTCCTCAACCAGAGTGTAGCTAGTTTCCAAATCGCATGTACGAGCGGGTAGCAGACATCTGCCTC
Organism: Canis aureus; assembly: GCF_053574225.1. Taxonomy (NCBI): domain Eukaryota; kingdom Metazoa; phylum Chordata; class Mammalia; order Carnivora; family Canidae; genus Canis; species Canis aureus. The sequence continues at coordinate 4,559,285 of NC_135630.1, forward strand.
CCATGCATACACACTTCTGAGAGTTGAGCTTATGGCCTGTACCTCCACATCCAGCCTGCTGGTACCCTTGGCTTCTAAAAGGCCTAGGCTCGCTGTTTGACGGAAGTGCTGGGAGAGGTAATTGGAATCTCCCGGCACACAAGACGAGTGCCTCCAAGCTCAATTCACGATTTCCCAGTAATTCTTGTGGTAGACAGGTGCTACATACTAAGTTCCATATGTGAGAAGGTAGCTGAACGCCTTGTCCAAAAGCATCTTACTTCTGAGAGTTGAGCTCAGCCTCAGTCCCTCACAGTTCCACACTGCCTGCAGATTGAGTTTCACACGTCTTCACCAGAGATGATTACCAGAGGCTTCTGAGTACAAGTTAACAATGCAGACCTGGAGGTATCTCCAGGTGCAGTAGAGTGGTAATCTTGGAACCTCCTGACTCAGAATACTGCTACATTCTCACTGCCATAGGAATGCAGCTAGTTGACAGATGGCTTCAAGACATGCTTCCCTGTGAGAGCTGAGGACAGGGCAGAACCCACCCGCATCCTGCCTGACTGTAGGAGTAGCTGCTAACATCCTTATGTTAGTGGCTGGGAGAGGTTGCGGGAAAAGCATGTGTGAGCACTGGGCCTGAACTCCCGTGTATCTGAGTTGTATACAGCGATTTCCAATGGCCTTCTTCAATCACAGTGTAGCTAGTTTCCAACTCCCATGTCCGAGTGGGTAGCAGATATCTGCCTCCCATGCATACACACTTCTGAGAGTTGAGCTTATGGCCTGTACCTCCACAGCCAGCCTGCTGGTACCCTTGGCTTCTAAAAGGCCTAGGCTCGCTGTTTGACGGAAGTGTTGTGAGAGGTAATTGGAATCACAAGGCACACAATACTAGTGCCTCCAAGCTCAGTCCAGCGATTTCCTAGTAATTCCTTTGGTAGACTGGTGCTATATACTAAGTTCCATACGTGAGAGGGTACCTGAACGCCTTGTCCAAAAGCATCTTACTTCTGAGAGTTGAGCTAAGCCTCAGTCCCTCACAGTTCCACACTGCCTGCAGAGTGAGTTTCGCAGGTCTTCAGCCGAGGCGTTTGCCAGAGGCTTCTGAGACGAAGGAAACAATGCAGACCTGGAGGGTATACCCAGGTGCAGTAGACTCGTAATCTTGGAGCCTCCTGACTCAGAATACTGCTACCTTCTCACTGCCATAGGAATGCAGCTAGTTGACAGCTGGCTTCAATACATGCTTCCCTGTGAGAGCTGAGGACAGGGCAGGACCCTCCCGCATCCTGCCTGACTGTAGGAGTAGCTGCTAACATCCTAATGTTAGTGGCTGGGAGATGTTGCGGGAAAAGCATGTGTGAGCACTGGGCCTGAACTCCCGTGTATCTGAGTTGAATACAGCCATTTCCAACGGCTTTCCTCAACCAGAGTGTAGCTAGGATCCAAATCCCATGTACGAGCGGGTAGCTGACATCTGCCTCCCATGCATACACACTTCTGAGAGTTGAGCTTATGGCCTGTACCTCCACATCCAGCCTGCTGGTACCCTTGGCTTCTAAAAGGCCTAGCCTCGTTGTTTGACGGAAGTGCTGGGAGAGCTAATTGGAATCACCCGGCACACAAGACTAGTGCCTCAAAGCACAGTCCAGTGATTTCCCAGTAATTCTTGTGGTAGACAGGTGCTACATAATAAGTTCCATATGTGAGAAGGTAGCTGAACGCCTTGTCCAAAAGCATCTTACTTCTGAGAGTTGAACTCAGGCTCAGTCCCTCACAGTTCCACACTGCCTGCAGAGTGAGTTTCACACGTCTTCACCAGAGACGATTGCCAGAGGCTTCTGAGTACAAGTTAACAATGCAGACCTGGAGGGTATCTCCAGGTGCAGTAGAGTGGTAATCTTGGAACCTCCTGACACAGAGTACTGCTACTTTCTCACTGCCGTAGGAATGCAGCCAGTTGACAGCTGGCTTTAATACATGCTTCCCTGTGAGAGCTGAGGACAGGGCAGAACCCTCCCGCATCCTGCCTGACTGTAGGTGTAGCTGCTAACATCCTTATGTTAGTGGCTGGGAGAGGTTGCGGGAAAAGCATGTGTGAGCACTGGGTCTGAACTCCCGTGTATCTGAGTTGAATACAGCGATTTCCAATGGCCTTCTTCAATCACAGTGTAGCTAGTTTCCAACTCCCATGTCCGAGTGGGTAGCAGACATCTGCCTCCCATGCATACACACTTCTGAGAGTTGAGCTTATGGCCTGTACCTCCACATCCAGCTGCTGGTACCCTTGGGTTCTAAAAGGCCTAGGCTCGCTGTTTGACGGAAGTGTTGGGAGAGGTAATTGGAATCACCCGGCACACAAGACTAGTGCCTCCAGGCTCAGTCCAGAGATTTCCTAGTAATTCCTGTGGTAGACTGGTGGTACATACTATATTCCATACGTGAGAGGGTAGGTGAACGCCTTGTCCAAAACCATCTTACTTCTGAGAGTTGAGCTCAGCCTCAGGCCCTCACAGATCCACACTGCCTGCAGAGTGAGTTTCGCAGGTCTTCAGCAGAGACGTTTGCCAGAGGCTTCTGAGACGCAGGGTAACAATGCAGACCTGGAGGGTATCCCCAGGTGCAGTCGACTGTTAATCTTGGAACCTCCTGACTCAGAATACTGCTACCTTCTCACTGCCATAGGAATGCAGCTAGTTGACAGCTAGCTGGCTTCAAGACATGCTTCCCTGAGAGAGCTGAGGACAGGGCAGAACCCTCCCGCATGCTGCCTGACTGTAGGAGTAGCTGCTAACATCCTAATATTAGTGGCTGGGAGATGTTGCGGGAAAAGCATGTGTGAGCACTGGACCTGAACTCCCGTGTATCTGAGTTGAATACAGCGATTTCCAATGGCTTTCCTCAACCAGAGTGTAGCTAGGTTCCAAATCCCATGTACGAGCGGGTAGCTGACATCTGCCTCCCATGCATACACACTTCTGAGAGTTGAGCTTATGGCCTGTACCTCCACATCCAGCCTGCTGGTACCCTTGGCTTCTAAAAGGCCTAGGCTCGCTGTTTGACGGAAGTGCTGCGAGAGGTAATTGGAATCTCCCGGCACACAAGACGAGTGCCTCCAAGCTCAATTCACGATTTCCCAGTAATTTTTGAGGTATAAAGGTGCTACATACTAAGTTCCATATGTGAAATGGTAGCTGAACGCCTTGTCCAAAAGCATCTTACTTCTGAGAGTTGAGCCCACCCTCAGTCCCTCACAGTTCCACACTGCCTGCAGAGTGAGTTTCACACGTCTTCACCAGAGACGATTGCCAGAGGCTTCTGAGTACATGTTAACAATGCAGACCTTGAGGGTATCTCCAAGTGCAGTAGAGTGGTAATATTGGAACCTCCTGACTCAGAGTACTGCTACCGTCTCACTGCCATAGGAATGCAGCTAGTTGACAGCTGACTTCAAGACATGCTTCCCTGTGAGAGCTGAGGACAGGGCAAACCCTCCCAAATCCTGCCTGACTGTAGGAGTAGCTGCCAACATCCTAATGTTAGTGGCTGGGAGAGGTTGCGGGAAAAGCATGTGTGAGCACTGGGCCTGAACTCCCGTGTATCTGAGTTGAATACAGCGATTTCCAACGGCTTTCCTCAACCAGAGTGTAGCTAGGGTCCAAATCCCATGTACGAGCGGGTAGTAGACATCTGCCTCCCATGCATACACACTTCTGAGTGTTGAGCTTATGGCCTGTACCTCCACATCAAGCCTGCTGGTACCCTTGGCTTCTAAAAGGCCTAGGCTCGCTGTTTGACGGAAGTGCTGGGAGAGGTAATTGGAATCTCCCGGCACACAAGACGAGTGCCTCCAAGCTCAATTCACGATTTCCCAGTAATTCTTGTGGTAGACAGGTGCTACAAACTAAGTTCCATATGTGAGAAGGTAGCTGAACGCCTTGTCCAAAAGCATCTTACTTCTGAGAGTTGAGCTCAGCCTCAATCCCTCACAGTTCCACACTGCCTGCAGAGTGAGTTTCGCAGGTCTTCAGCAGAGACGTTTGCCAGAGGCTTCTGAGACGCAGGGCAACAATGCAGACCTGGAGTATATCCCCAGGTGCAGTAGACTCGTAATCTTGGAACCTCCTGACTCAGAATACTGCTACCTTCTCACTGCCATAGGAATGCAGCTAGTTCACAGCTGGCTTCAAGACATGCTTCCCTGTGAGAGCTGAGGACAGGGCAGCACCCTCCCGCATCCTGCCTGACTGTAGGAGTAGCTGCTAACATCCTAATGTTAGTGGCTGGGAGAGGTTGCGGGAAAAGCGTGTGTGAGCACAGGGCCTGAACTCCCGTGTATCTGAGTTGAATACAGCGATTTCCAACGGCTTTCCTCAACCAGAGTGTAGCTAGGATACAAATCCCATGTACGAGCGGGTAGCAGACATCTGCCTCCCATGCATACACACTTCTGAGAGTTGAGCTTATGGCCTGTACCTCCACATCCACCCTGCTGGTACCCTTGGCTTCTAAAAGCCCTAGCCTCGCTGTTTGACGGAAGTGCTGGGAGAGGTAATTGGAATCACCCCGCACACAAGACTAGTGCCTCCAAGTTCAGTCCAGCGATTTCCCAGTAATTCTTGTGGTAGACAGGTGCTACATAATAAGTTCCATATGTGAGAAGGTAGCTGACCGCCTTGTCCAAAAGCATCTTACTTCTTAGAGTTGAGCTCAGCCTCAGTCCCTCACAGTTCCACACTGCCTGCAGAGTGAGTTTCACACGTCTTCACCAGAGACGATTGCCAGAGGCTTCTGAGTACAAGTTAACAATGCAGACCTGGAGGGTATCTCCAGGTGCAGTAGAGTGGTAATCTTGGAACCTCCTCACTCAGAGTACTGCTACCTTCTCACTGCCATAGGAATGCAGCTAGTTGAAGGCTGACTTCAAGACATGCTTCCCTGTGAGAGCTGAGGACTGGGCAGAACCGTCCCGCATCCTGCCTGACTGTAGGAGTAGCTGCTAACATCCTAATGTTAGTGGCTGGGAGAGGTTGCGGGAAAAGCATGTGTGAGCACTGGGCCTGAATTCCCGTGTATCTGAGTTGAATACAGCGATTTCCAACGGCTTTCCTCAACCAGAGTGTAGCTAGGTTCCAAATCCCATGTACGAGCGGGTAGCAGACATCTGCCTCCCATGCATACACACTTCTGAGAGTTGAGCTTATGGCCTGTACCTCCACATCCAGCCTGCTGGTACCCTTGGCTTGTAAAAGGCCTAGGCTCGCTGTTTGACGGAAGTGCTTGAGAGGTAATTGCAATCTCCCGGCACACAAGACGAGTGCCTCCAAGCTCAATTCACGATTTCCCAGTAATTCTTGTGGTAGACAGGTGCTACATACTAAGTTCCATATGTGAGAAGGTAGCTGAACGCCTTGTCCAAAAGCATCTTACTTCTGAGAGTTGAGCCCACCCTCAGTCCCTCACACTTCCACACTGCCTGCAGAGTGAGTTTCACACGTCTTCACCAGAGACGATTGCCAGAGGCTTCTGAGTACAAGTTAACAATGCAGACTTGGAGGGTACTCCAGGTGCAGTAGAGTGGTAATCTTGGAACCTCCTGACTCAGAGTACTGCTACCTTCTCACTGCCATAGGAATGCAGCTAGTTGACAGCTGGCTTCAAGACATGCTTCCCTGTGAGAGCTGAGGACAGGGCAGAACCCTCCCGCATCCTGCCTGACTGTAGGAGTAGCTGCTAACATCCTAATGTTAGTGGCTGGGAGAGGTTGCGGGAAAAGCATGTGTGAGCACTGGGCCTGAACTCCCGTGTATCTGAGTTGAATACAGCGATTTCCAATGGCCTTCTTCAATCACAGTGTAGCTAGGTTCCAACTCCCATGTCCGAGTGGGTAGCAGTCATCTGCCTCCCATGCATACACACTTCTGAGAGTTGAGCTTATTGCCTGTACCTCCACATCCAGCCTGCTGGTACCCTTGGCTTCTAAAAGGCCTAGGCTCGCTGTTTGACGGTAGTGCTGGGAGTGGTAATTGGAATCACCCGGCACACAAGACTAGTACCTTCAAGCTCAGTTCAGCGATTTCCTAGTAATTCCTGTGGTAGACTGGTGCTACATACTAAGTTCCATACGTGAGAGGGTAGGTGAACGCCTTGTCCAAAAGCATCTTACTTCTGAGAGTTGAGCTCAGCCTCAGGCCCTCACAGATCCACACTGCCTGCAGAGTGAGTTTCGCAGGTCTTCAGCAGAGACGTTTGCCAGAGGCTTCTGAGACGCAGGATAACAATGCAGACCTGGAGGGTATCCCCAGGTGCAGTCGACTGTTAATCTTGGAACCTCCTGACTCAGAATACTGCTACCTTCTCACTGCCATAGGAATGCAGCTAGTTGACAGCTAGCTGGCTTCAAGACATGCTTCCCTGAGAGAGCTGAGGACAGGGCAGAACCCTCCCGCATGCTGCCTGACTGTAGGAGTAGCTGCTAACATCCTAATATTAGTGGCTGGGAGATGTTGCGGGAAAAGCATGTGTGAGCACTGGGCCTGAACTCCCGTGTATCTGAGTTGAATACAGCGATTTCCAATGTCTTTCCTCAACCAGAGTGTAGCTAGGTTCCAAATCCCATGTACGAGCGGGTAGCTGACATCTGCCTCCCATGCATACACACTTCTGAGAGTTCAGCTTATGGCCTGTACCTCCACATCCAGCCTGCTGGTACCCTTGGCTTCTAAAAGGCCTAGGCTCGCTGTTTGACGGAAGTGCTGCGAGAGGTAATTGGAATCTCCCGGCACACAAGACGAGTGCCTCCAAGCTCAATTCACGATTTCCCAGTAATTTTTGAGGTATAAAGGTGCTACATACTAAGTTCCATATGTGAAATGGTAGCTGAACGCCTTGTCCAAAAGCATCTTACTTCTGAGAGTTGAGCCCACCCTCAGTCCCTCACAGTTCCACACTGCCTGCAGAGTGAGTTTCACACGTCTTCACCAGAGACGATTGCCAGAGGCTTCTGAGTACATGTTAACAATGCAGACCTTGAGGGTATCTCCAAGTGCAGTAGAGTGGTAATATTGGAACCTCCTGACTCAGAGTACTGCTACCGTCTCACTGCCATAGGAATGCAGCTAGTTGACAGCTGACTTCAAGACATGCTTCCCTGTGAGAGCTGAGGACAGGGCAAACCCTCCCAAATCCTGCCTGACTGTAGGAGTAGCTGCCAACATCCTAATGTTAGTGGCTGGGAGAGGTTGCGGGAAAAGCATGTGTGAGCACTGGGCCTGAACTCCCGTGTATCTGAGTTGAATACAGCGATTTCCAACGGCTTTCCTCAACCAGAGTGTAGCTAGGGTCCAAATCCCATGTACGAGCGGGTAGTAGACATCTGCCTCCCATGCATACACACTTCTGAGTGTTGAGCTTATGGCCTGTACCTCCACATCAAGCCTGCTGGTACCCTTGGCTTCTAAAAGGCCTAGGCTCGCTGTTTGACGGAAGTGCTGGGAGAGGTAATTGGAATCTCCCGGCACACAAGACGAGTGCCTCCAAGCTCAATTCACGATTTCCCAGTAATTCTTGTGGTAGACAGGTGCTACAAACTAAGTTCCATATGTGAGAAGGTAGCTGAACGCCTTGTCCAAAAGCATCTTACTTCTGAGAGTTGAGCTCAGCCTCAGTCCCTCACAGTTCCACACTGCCTGCAGAGTGAGTTTCGCAGGTCTTCAGCAGAGACGTTTGCCAGAGGCTTCTGAGACGCAGGGCAACAATGCAGACCAGGAGTATATCCTCAGGTGCAGTAGACTCGTAATCTTGGAACCTCCTGACTCAGAATACTGCTACCTTCTCACTGCCATAGGAATGCAGCCAGTTCACAGCTGGCTTCAAGACATGCTTCCCTGTGAGAGCTGAGGACAGGGCAGCACCCTCCCGCATCCTGCTTGACTGTAGGAGTAGCTGCTAACATCCTAATGTTAGTGGCTGGGAGATGTTGCGGGAAAAGCGTGTGTGAGCACAGGGCCTGAACTCCCGTGTATCTGAGTTGAATACAGCGATTTCCAACGGCTTTCCTCAACCAGAGTGTAGCTAGGATACAAATCCCATGTACGAGCGGGTAGCAGACATCTGCCTCCCATGCATACACACTTCTGAGAGTTGAGCTTATGGCCTGTACCTCCACATCCACCCTGCTGGTACCCTTGGCTTCTAAAAGCCCTAGCCTCGCTGTTTGACGGAAGTGCTGGGAGAGGTAATTGGAATCACCCCGCACACAAGACTAGTGCCTCCAAGTTCAGTCCAGCGATTTCCCAGTAATTCTTGTGGTAGACAGGTGCTACATAATAAGTTCCATATGTGAGAAGGTAGCTGACCGCCTTGTCCAAAAGCATCTTACTTCTTAGAGTTGAGCTCAGCCTCAGTCCCTCACAGTTCCACACTGCCTGCAGAGTGAGTTTCACACGTCTTCACCAGAGACGATTGCCAGAGGCTTCTGAGTACAAGTTAACAATGCAGACCTGGAGGGTATCTCCAGGTGCAGTAGAGTGGTAATCTTGGAACCTCCTCACTCAGAGTACTGCTACCTTCTCACTGCCATAGGAATGCAGCTAGTTGAAGGCTGACTTCAAGACATGCTTCCCTGTGAGAGCTGAGGACACGGCAGAACCCTCCCGCATGATGCCTGACTGTAGGAGTAGCTGCTAACATCCTAATGTTAGTGGCTGGGAGAGGTTGCGGGAAAAGCATGTGCGAGTACTGGGCCTGAACTCCCCTGTATCTGAGTTGAATACAGCGATTTCCAATGGCCTTCTTCAATCACAGTGTAGCTAGGTTTCAACTCCCATGTCCGAGTGGGTAGCAGACATCTGCCTCCCATGCATACACACTTCTGAGAGTTGAGCTTATGGCCTGTACCTTCACAGCCAGCCTGCTGGTACCCTTGGCTTCTAAAAGGCCTAGGCTCGCTGTTTGACGGAAGTGTTGGGAGAGGTAATTGGAATCACCCGGCACACAAGACTAGTGCCTCCAAGCTCAGTCCAGCGATTTCCTAGTAATTCCTGTGGTAGACTGGTGCTACATACTAAGTTCCATACTTGAGAGGGTAGCTGAACGCCTTGTCCAAAAGCATCTTACTTCTGAGAGTTGAGATCAGCCTCAGTCCCTCACATTTCCACACTGCCTGCAGAGTGTGTTTCGCAGGTCTTAGGCAGAGACGTTTGCCAGAGGCTACTGAGACGCAGGGTAACAATGCAGACCTGGAGAGTATCCCCAGGTGCAGTAGACTGGTAATCTTCGAACATCCTGACTCAGAATACTGCTACCTTCTCTCTGCCATAGGAATGCAGCTAGTTGACAGCTGGCTTCAAGTCATGCTTCCCTGTGAGAGCTGAGGACAGGGCAGAACCCTCCCGCATCATGCCTGACTGTAGGAGTAGCTGCTAACATCCTAATGTTAGTGCCTGGGAGAGGTTGCGGGAAAAGCATGCGTGAGCACTGGGCCTGAACTCCCGTGTATCTGAGTTGAATACAGCGACTTCCAACGGCTTTCCTCAACCAGAGTGTAGCTAGTTTCCAAATCGCATGTACGAGCGGGTAGCAGACATCTGCCTCCCATGCATACACACTTCTGAGAGTTGAGCTTATGGCCTGTACCTCCACATCCAGCCTGCTGGTACCCTTGGCTTCTAAAAGGCCTAGGCTCGCTGTTTCACGGAAGTGTTGGGAGAGGTAATTGGAATCTCCCGGCACACAAGACGAGTGCCTCCAAGCTCAATTCACGATTTCCCAGTAATTCTTGTGGTAGACAGGTGCTACATACTAAGTTCCATATGTGAGAAGGTAGCTGAACGCCTTGTCCAAAAGCATCTTACTTCTGAGAGTTGAGCTCAGCCTCAGTCCCTCACAGTTCCACACTGCCTGCAGATTGAGTTTCACACGTCTTCACCAGAGATGATTACCAGAGGCTTCTGAGTACAAGTTAACAATGCAGACCTGGAGGTATCTCCAGGTGCAGTAGAGTGGTAATCTTGGAACCTCCTGACTCAGAATACTGCTACATTCTCACTGCCATAGGAATGCAGCTAGTTGACAGATGGCTTCAAGACATGCTTCCCTGTGAGAGCTGAGGACAGGGCAGAACCCACCCGCATCCTGCCTGACTGTAGGAGTAGCTGCTAACATCCTTATGTTAGTGGCTGGGAGAGGTTGCGGGAAAAGCATGTGTGAGCCCTGGGCCTGAACTCCCGTGTATCTGAGTTGTATACAGCGATTTCCAATGGCCTTCTTCAATCACAGTGTAGCTAGTTTCCAACTCCCATGTCCGAGTGGGTAGCAGATATCTGCCTCCCATGCATACACACTTCTGAGAGTTGAGCTTATGGCCTGTACCTCCACAGCCAGCCTGCTGGTACCCTTGGCTTCTAAAAGGCCTAGGCTCGCTGTTTGACGGAAGTGTTGTGAGAGGTAATTGGAATCACAAGGCACACAATACTAGTGCCTCCAAGCTCAGTCCAGCGATTTCCTAGTAATTCCTTTGGTAGACTGGTGCTACATACTAAGTTCCATACGTGAGAGGGTACCTGAACGCCTTGTCCAAAAGCATCTTACTTCTGAGAGTTGAGCTAAGCCTCAGTCCCTCACAGTTCCACACTGCCTGCAGAGTGAGTTTCGCAGGTCTTCAGCCGAGGCGTTTGCCAGAGGCTTCTGAGACGAAGGAAACAATGCAGACCTGGAGGGTATACCCAGGTGCAGTAGACTCGTAATCTTGGAGCCTCCTGACTCAGAATACTGCTACCTTCTCACTGCCATAGGAATGCAGCTAGTTGACAGCTGGCTTCAATACATGCTTCCCTGTGAGAGCTGAGGACAGGGCAGAACCCTCCCGCATCCTGCCTGACTGTAGGAGTAGCTGCTAACATCCTAATGTTAGTGGCTGGGAGAGGTTGCGGGAAAAGCATGTGTGAGCACTGGGCCTGAACTCCCGTGTATCTGAGTTGAATACAGCCATTTCCAACGGCTTTCCTCAACCAGAGTGTAGCTAGGATCCAAATCCCATGTACGAGCGGGTAGCTGACATCTGCCTCCCATGCATACACACTTCTGAGAGTTGAGCTTATGGCCTGTACCTCCACATCCAGCCTGCTGGTACCCTTGGCTTCTAAAAGGCCTAGCCTCGTTGTTTGACGGAAGTGCTGGGAGAGCTAATTGGAATCACCCGGCACACAAGACTAGTGCCTCAAAGCACAGTCCAGTGATTTCCCAGTAATTCTTGTGGTAGACAGGTGCTACATAATAAGTTCCATATGTGAGAAGGTAGCTGAACGCCTTGTCCAAAAGCATCTTACTTCTGAGAGTTGAACTCAGGCTCAGTCCCTCACAGTTCCACACTGCCTGCAGAGTGAGTTTCACACGTCTTCACCAGAGACGATTGCCAGAGGCTTCTGAGTACAAGTTAACAATGCAGACCTGGAGGGTATCTCCAGGTGCAGTAGAGTGGTAATCTTGGAACCTCCTGACACAGAGTACTGCTACTTTCTCACTGCCGTAGGAATGCAGCCAGTTGACAGCTGGCTTTAATACATGCTTCCCTGTGAGAGCTGAGGACAGGGCAGAACCCTCCCGCATCCTGCCTGACTGTAGGAGTAGCTGCTAACATCCTTATGTTAGTGGCTGGGAGAGGTTGCGGGAAAAGCATGTGTGAGCACTGGGTCTGAACTCCCGTGTATCTGAGTTGAATACAGCGATTTCCAATGGCCTTCTTCAATCACAGTGTAGCTAGTTTCCAACTCCCATGTCCGAGTGGGTAGCAGACATCTGCCTCCCATGCATACACACTTCTGAGAGTTGAGCTTATGGCCTGTACCTCCACATCCAGCTGCTGGTACCCTTGGGTTCTAAAAGGCCTAGGCTCGCTGTTTGACGGAAGTGTTGGGAGAGGTAATTGGAATCACCCGGCACACAAGAGTAGTGCCTCCAGGCTCAGTCCAGAGATTTCCTAGTAATTCCTGTGGTAGACTGGTGGTACATACTATATTCCATACGTGAGAGGGTAGGTGAACGCCTTGTCCAAAACCATCTTACTTCTGAGAGTTGAGCTCAGCCTCAGGCCCTCACAGATCCACACTGCCTGCAGAGTGAGTTTCGCAGGTCTTCAGCAGAGATGTTTGCCAGAGGCTTCTGAGACGCAGGGTAACAATGCAGACCTGGAGGGTATCCCCAGGTGCAGTCGACTGTTAATCTTGGAACCTCCTGACTCAGAATACTGCTACCTTCTCACTGCCATAGGAATGCAGCTAGTTGACAGCTAGCTGGCTTCAAGACATGCTTCCCTGAGAGAGCTGAGGACAGGGCAGAACCCTCCCGCATGCTGCCTGACTGTAGGAGTACCTGCTAACATCCTAATGTTAGTGGCTGGGAGATGTTGCGGGAAAAGCATGTGTGAGCACTGGACCTGAACTCCCGTGTATCTGAGTTGAATACAGCGATTTCCAATGGCTTTCCTCAACCAGAGTGTAGCTAGGTTCCAAATCCCATGTACGAGTGGGTAGCTGACATCTGCCTCCCATGCATACACACTTCTGAGAGTTGAGCTTATGGCCTGTACCTCCACATCCAGCCTGCTGGTACCCTTGGCTTCTAAAAGGCCTAGGCTCGCTGTTTGACGGAAGTGCTGCGAGAGGTAATTGGAATCTCCCGGCACACAAGACGAGTGCCTCCAAGCTCAATTCACGATTTCCCAGTAATTTTTGAGGTATAAAGGTGCTACATACTAAGTTCCATATGTGAAATGGTAGCTGAACGCCTTGTCCAAAAGCATCTTACTTCTGAGAGTTGAGCCCACCCTCAGTCCCTCACAGTTCCACTCTGCCTGCAGAATGAGTTTCACACGTCTTCACCAGAGACGATTGCCAGAGGCTTCTGAGTACATGTTAACAATGCAGACCTTGAGGGTATCTCCAAGTGCAGTACAGTGGTAATATTGGAACCTCCTGACTCAGAGTACTGCTACCGTCTCACTGCCATAGGAATGCAGCTAGTTGACAGCTGACTTCAAGACATGCTTCCCTGTGAGAGCTGAGGACAGGGCAAACCCTCCCAAATCCTGCCTGACTGTAGGAGTAGCTGCCAACATCCTAATGTTAGTGGCTGGGAGAGGTTGCGGGAAAAGCATGTGTGAGCACTGGGCCTGAACTCCCGTGTATCTGAGTTGAATACAGCGATTTCCAACGGCTTTCCTCAACCAGAGTGTAGCTAGGGTCCAAATCCCATGTACGAGCGGGTAGTAGACATCTGCCTCCCATGCATACACACTTCTGAGTGTTGAGCTTATGGCCTGTACCTCCACATCAAGCCTGCTGGTACCCTTGGCTTCTAAAAGGCCTAGGCTCGCTGTTTGACGGAAGTGCTGGGAGAGGTAATTGGAATCACCCGGCACACAAGACGAGTGCCTCCAAGCTCAATTCACGATTTCCCAGTAATTCTTGTGGTAGACAGGTGCTACAAACTAAGTTCCATATGTGAGAAGGTAGCTGAACGCCTTGTCCAAAAGCATCTTACTTCTGAGAGTTGAGCTCAGCCTCAGTCCCTCACAGTTCCACACTGCCTGCAGAGTGAGTTTCGCAGGTCTTCAGCAGAGACGTTTGCCAGAGGCTTCTGAGACGCAGGGCAACAATGCAGACCTGGAGTATATCCCCAGGTGCAGTAGCCTCGTAATCTTGGAACCTCCTGACTCAGAATACTGCTACCTTCTCACTGCCATTGGAATGCAGCAAGTTCACAGCTGGCTTCAAGACATGCTTCCCTGTGAGAGCTGAGGACAGGGCAGCACCCTCCCGCATCCTGCCTGACTGTAGGAGTAGCTGCTAACATCCTAATGTTAGTGGCTGGGAGAGGTTGCGGGAAAAGCGTGTGTGAGCACAGGGCCTGAACTCCCGTGTATCTGAGTTGAATACAGCGATTTCCAACGGCTTTCCTCAACCAGAGTGTAGCTAGGATACAAATCCCATGTACGAGCGGGTAGCAGACATCTGCCTCCCATGCATACACACTTCTGAGAGTTGAGCTTATGGCCTGTACCTCCACATCCACCCTGCTGGTACCCTTGGCTTCTAAAAGCCCTAGCCTCGCTGTTTGACGGAAGTGCTGGGAGAGGTAATTGGAATCACCCCGCACACAAGACTAGTGCCTCCAAGTTCAGTCCAGCGATTTCCCAGTAATTCTTGTGGTAGACAGGTGCTACATAATAAGTTCCATATGTGAGAAGGTAGCTGACCGCCTTGTCCAAAAGCATCTTACTTCTTAGAGTTGAGCTCAGCCTCAGTCCCTCACAGTTCCACACTGCCTGCAGAGTGAGTTTCACATGTCTTCACCAGAGACGATTGCCAGAGGCTTCTGAGTACAAGTTAACAATGCAGACCTGGAGGGTATCTCCAGGTGCAGTAGAGTGGTAATCTTGGAACCTCCTGACTCAGAGTACTGCTACCTTCTCACTGCCATAGGAATGCAGCTAGTTGAAGGCTGACTTCAAGACATGCTTCCCTGTGAGAGCTGAGGACTGGGCAGAACCGTCCCGCATCCTGCCTGACTGTAGGAGTAGCTGCTAACATCCTAATGTTAGTGGCTGGGAGAGGTTGCGGGAAAAGCATGTGTGAGCACTGGGCCTGAATTCCCGTGTATCTGAGTTGAATACAGCGATTTCCAACGGCTTTCCTCAACCAGAGTGTAGCTAGGTTCCAAATCCCATGTACGAGCGGGTAGCAGACATCTGCCTCCCATGCATACACACTTCTGAGAGTTGAGCTTATGGCCTGTACCTCCACATCCAGCCTGCTGGTACCCTTGGCTTCTAAAAGTCCTAGGCTCGCTGTTTGACGGAAGTGCTTGAGAGGTAATTGCAATCTCCCGGCACACAAGACGAGTGCCTCCAAGCTCAATTCACGATTTCCCAGTAATTCTTGTGGTAGACAGGTGCTACATACTAAGTTCCATATGTGAGAAGGTAGCTGAACGCCTTGTCCAAAAGCATCTTACTTCTGAGAGTTGAGCCCACCCTCAGTCCCTCACACTTCCACACTGCCTGCAGAGTGAGTTTCACACGTCTTCACCAGAGACGATTGCCAGAGGCTTCTGAGTACAAGTTAACAATGCAGACTTGGAGGGTACTCCAGGTGCAGTAGAGTGGTAATCTTGGAACCTCCTGACTCAGAGTACTGCTACCTTCTCACTGCCATAGGAATGCAGCTAGTTGACAGCTGGCTTCAAGACATGCTTCCCTGTGAGAGCTGAGGACAGGGCAGAACCCTCCCGCATCCTGCCTGACTGTAGGAGTAGCTGCTAACATCCTAATGTTAGTGGCTGGGAGAGGTTGCGGGAAAAGCATGTGTGAGCACTGGGCCTGAACTCCCGTGTATCTGAGTTGAATACAGCGATTTCCAATGGCCTTCTTCAATCACAGTGTAGCTAGGTTCCAACTCCCATGTCCGAGTGGGTAGCAGTCATCTGCCTCCCATGCATACACACTTCTGAGAGTTGAGCTTATGGCCTGTACCTCCACATCCAGCCTGCTGGTACCCTTGGCTTCTAAAAGGCCTAGGCTCACTGTTTGACGGTAGTGCTGGGAGTGGTAATTGGAATCACCCGGCACACAAGACTAGTACCTTCAAGCTCAGTTCAGCGATTTCCTAGTAATTCCTGTGGTGGCTGGTGCTACATACTAAGTTCCATACGTGAGAGGGTAGGTGAACGCCTTGTCCAAAACCATCTTACTTCTGAGAGTTGAGCTCAGCCTCAGGCCCTCACAGATCCACACTGCCTGCAGAGTGAGTTTCGCAGGTCTTCAGCAGAGACGTTTGCCAGAGGCTTCTGAGACGCAGGATAACAATGCAGACCTGGAGGGTATCCCCAGGTGCAGTCGACTGTTAATCTTGGAACCTCCTGACTCAGAATACTGCTACCTTCTCACTGCCATAGGAATGCAGCTAGTTGACAGCTAGCTGGCTTCAAGACATGCTTCCCTGAGAGAGCTGAGGACAGGGCAGAACCCTCCCGCATGCTGCCTGACTGTAGGAGTAGCTGCTAACATCCTAATATTAGTGGCTGGGAGATGTTGCGGGAAAAGCATGTGTGAGCACTGGGCCTGAACTCCCGTGTATCTGAGTTGAATACAGCGATTTCCAATGTCTTTCCTCAACCAGAGTGTAGCTAGGTTCCAAATCCCATGTACGAGCGGGTAGCTGACATCTGCCTCCCATGCATACACACTTCTGAGAGTTCAGCTTATGGCCTGTACCTCCACATCCAGCCTGCTGGTACCCTTGGCTTCTAAAAGGCCTAGGCTCGCTGTTTGACGGAAGTGCTGCGAGAGGTAATTGGAATCTCCCGGCACACAAGACGAGTGCCTCCAAGCTCAATTCACGATTTCCCAGTAATTTTTGTGGTAGAAAGGTGCTACATACTAAGTTCCATATGTGAGATGGTAGCTGAACGCCTTGTCCAAAAGCATCTTATTTCTGAGAGTTGAGCACACCCTCAGTCCCTCACAGTTCCACACTGCCTGCAGAGTGAGTTTCACACGTCTTCACCAGAGACGATTGCCAGAGGCTTCTGAGTACATGTTAACAATGCAGACCTTGAGGGTATCTCCAGGTGCAGTAGAGTGGTAATCTTGGAACCTCCTGACTCAGAGTCCTGCTACCTTCTCACTGCCATAGGAATGCAGCTAGTTGACAGCTGGCTTCAAGACATGCTTCCCTGTGAGAGCTGAGGACAGGGCAGAACCCTCCCGCATCCTGCCTGACTGTAGGAGTAGCTGCTAACATCCTTATGTTAGTGGCTGGGAGAGGTTGCGGGAAAAGCATGTGTGAGCACTGGGCCTGAACTCCCGTGTATCTGAGTTGAATACAGCGATTTCCAATGGCCTTCTTCAATCACAGTGTAGCTAGGTTCCAACTCCCATGTCCGAGTGGGTAGCAGACATCTGCCTCCCATGCATACACACTTCTGAGAGTTGAGCTTATGGCCTGTACCTCCACATCCAGCCTGCTGGTACCCTTGGCTTCTAAAAGGCCTAGGCTCCCTGTTTGACAGA
Source organism: Canis aureus (assembly GCF_053574225.1). NCBI lineage: Eukaryota > Metazoa > Chordata > Mammalia > Carnivora > Canidae > Canis > Canis aureus. Next base: position 4,576,341 of record NC_135630.1, read on the forward strand.
AGTGCTGGGAGAGGTAATTGGAATCACCCGGCACACAAGACTAGTGCCTCCAAGCTCAGTTCAGCGATTTCCTAGTAATTCCTGTGGTAGACTGGTGCTACATACTAAGTTCCATACGTGAGAGGGTAGCTGAACGCCTTGTCCAAAATCATCTTACTTCTGAGAGTTGAGCTCAGCCTCAGTCCCTCACATTTCCACACTGCCTTCAGAGTGAGTTTCGCAGGTCTTCAGCAGAGACGTTTGCCAGAGGCTTCTGAGACGCAGGGTAACCATGCCGACCTGGAGGGTATCCCCAGGTGCAGTCGACTGGTAATCTTGGAACCTCCTGACTCAGAATACTGCTACCTTCTCACTGCCATAGGAATGCAGCTAGTTGACAGCTGGCTTCAAGACATGCTTCCCTGTGAGAGCTGAGGACAGGGCAGAACCCTCCCGCATGCTGCCTGACTGTAGGAGTAGCTGCTAACATCCTTATGTTAGTGGCTGGGAGAGGTTGAGGGGAAAAGCATGTGTGAGCACTGGGCCTGAACTCCCGTGTATCTGAGTTGAATACAGCGATTTCCAACGGCTTTCCTCAATCAGAGTGTAGCTAGGTTCTAAATCCCATGTACGAGCGGGTAGCAGACATCTGCCTCCCATGCATACACACTTCTGAGAGTTGAGCTTATGGCCTGTACCTCCACAGCCAGCCTGCTGGTACCCTTGTCTTCTAAAAGGCCTAGGCTCGCTGTTTGACGGAAGTGCTGGGAGAGGTAATTGGAATCTCCCGGCACACAAGACGAGTGCCTCCAAGCTCAATTCACGATTTCCCAGTAATTCTTGTGGTAGACAGGTGCTACATACTAAGTTCCATAAGTGAGAAGGTAGCTGAACGCCTTGTCCAAAAGCATCTTACTTCTGAGAGTTGAGCACACCCTCAGTCCCTCACACTTCCACACTGCCTGCAGAGTGAGTTTCACACGTCTTCACCAGGACGATTGCCAGAGGCTTCTGAGTACAAGTTAACAATGCAGACCTGGAGGGTATCTCCAGGTGCAGTAGAGTGGTAATCTTGGAACCTCCTGACTCAGAGTACTGCTACCTTCTCACTGCCATAGGAATGCAGCTAGTTGACAGCTGGCTTCAAGACATGCTTCCCTGTGAGAGCTGAGGACAGGGCAGAACCCTCCCGCATCCTGCCTGACTGTAGGAGTAGCTGCTAACATCCTAATGTTAGTGGCTGGGAGAGGTTGCGGGAAAAGCATGTGTGAGCACTGGGCCTGAACTCCCGTATATCTGAGTTGAATACAGCGATTTCCAATGGCCTTCTTCAATCACAGTGTAGCTAGGTTCCAACACCCATGTCCGAGTGGGTAGCAGACATCTGCCTCCCATGCATACACACTTCTGAGAGTTGAGCTTATGGCCTGTACCTCCACATCCAGCCTCCTGGAACCCTTGGCTTCTAAAAGGCCTAGGCTCGCTGTTTGACGGAAGTGCTGGGAGAGGTAATTGGAATCACCCGGCACACAAGACTAGTGCCTCCAAGCTCAGTTCAGCGATTTCCTAGTAATTCCTGTGGTAGACTGGTGCTACATACTAAGTTCCATACGTGAGAGTGTAGCTGAACGCCTTGTCCAAAACCATCTTACTTCTGAGAGTTGAGATCAGCCTCAGTCCCTCACAGTTCCACACTGCCTGCAGAGTGAGTTTCGCAGGTCTTCAGCAGAGACGTTTGCCAGAGGCTTCTGAGACGCAGGGTAACAATGCAGACCTGGAGGGTATCCCGAGGTGCTGTCGACTGGTAATCTTGGAACCTCCTGACTCAGAATACTGCTACCTTCTCACTGCCATAGGAATGCAGCTAGTTGACAGCTAGCTGGCTTCAAGACATGCTTCCCTGTGAGAGCTGAGGACAGGGCAGAACCCTCCTGCATGCTGCCTGACTGTAGGAGTAGCTACTAACATCCTAATGTTAGTGGCTGGGAGAGGTTGCGGGAAAAGCATGTGTGAGCACTGGGCCTGAACTCCCCTGTATCTGAGTTGAATACAGCGATTTCCAATGGCCTTCTTCAATCACAGTGTAGCTAGGTTTCAACTCCCATGTCCGAGTGGGTAGCAGACATCTGCCTCCCATGCATACACACTTCTGAGAGTTGAGCTTATGGCCTGTACCTTCACAGCCAGCCTGCTGGTACCCTTGGCTTCTAAAAGGCCTAGGCTCGCTGTTTGACGGAAGTGCTGGGAGAGGTAATTGGAATCACCCGGCACACAAGACTAGTGCCTCCAAGCTCAGTCCAGCGATTTCCTAGTAATTCCTGTGGTAGACTGGTGCTACATACTAAGTTCCATACTTGAGAGGGTAGCTGAACGCCTTGTCCAAAAGCATCTTACTTCTGAGAGTTGAGCTCAGCCTCAGTCCCTCACATTTCCACACTGCCTGCAGAGTGTGTTTCGCAGGTCTTCAGCAGAGACGTTTGCCAGAGGCTACTGAGACGCAGGGTAACAATGCAGACCTGGAGAGTATCCCCAGGTGCAGTAGACTGGTAATCTTCGAACATCCTGACTCAGAATACTGCTACCTTTTCTCTGCCATAGGAATGTAGGTAGTTGACAGCTGGCTTCAAGTCATGCTTCCCTGTGAGAGCTGAGGACAGGGCAGAACCCTCCCGCATCCTGCCTGACTGTAGGAGTACCTGCTAACATCCTAATGTTAGTGCCTGGGAGAGGTTGCGGGAAAAGCATGCGTGATCACTGGGCCTGAACTCCCGTGTATCTGAGTTGAATACAGCGACTTCCAACGGCTTTCCTCAACCAGAGTGTAGCTAGTTTCCAAATCGCATGTACGAGCGGGTAGCAGACATCTGCCTCCCATGCATACACACTTCTGAGAGTTGAGCTTATGGCCTGTACCTCCACATCCAGCCTGCTGGTACCCTTGGCTTCTAAAAGGCCTAGGCTCGCTGTTTGACGGAAGTGCTGGGAGAGGTAATTGGAATCTCCCGGCACACAAGACGAGTGCCTCCAAGCTCAATTCACGATTTCCCAGTAATTCTTGTGGTAGACAGGTGCTACATACTAAGTTCCATAAGTGAGAAGGTAGCTGAACGCCTTGTCCAAAAGCATCTTACTTCTGAGAGTTGAGCACACCCTCAGTCCCTCACACTTCCACACTGCCTGCAGAGTGAGTTTCACACGTCTTCACCAGGACGATTGCCAGAGGCTTCTGAGTACAAGTTAACAATGCAGACCTGGAGGGTATCTCCAGGTGCAGTAGAGTGGTAATCTTGGAACCTCCTGACTCAGAGTACTGCTACCTTCTCACTGCCATAGGAATGCAGCTAGTTGACAGCTGGCTTCAAGACATGCTTCCCTGTGAGAGCTGAGGACAGGGCAGAACCCTCCCGCATCCTGCCTGACTGTAGGAGTAGCTGCTAACATCCTAATGTTAGTGGCTGGGAGAGGTTGCGGGAAAAGCATGTGTGAGCACTGGGCCTGAACTCCCGTATATCTGAGTTGAATACAGCGATTTCCAATGGCCTTCTTCAATCACAGTGTAGCTAGGTTCCAACACCCATGTCCGAGTGGGTAGCAGACATCTGCCTCCCATGCATACACACTTCTGAGAGTTGAGCTTATGGCCTGTACCTCCACATCCAGCCTCCTGGAACCCTTGGCTTCTAAAAGGCCTAGGCTCGCTGTTTGTCGGAAGTGCTGGGAGAGGTAATTGGAATCACCCGGCACACAAGACTAGTGCCTCCAAGCTCAGTTCAGCGATTTCCTAGTAATTCCTGTGGTAGACTGGTGCTACATACTAAGTTCCATACGTGAGAGTGTAGCTGAACGCCTTGTCCAAAACCATCTTACTTCTGAGAGTTGAGATCAGCCTCAGTCCCTCACAGTTCCACACTGCCTGCAGAGTGAGTTTCGCAGGTCTTCAGCAGAGACGTTTGCCAGAGGCTTCTGAGACGCAGGGTAACAATGCAGACCTGGAGGGTATCCCGAGGTGCTGTCGACTGGTAATCTTGGAACCTCCTCACTCAGAATACTGCTACCTTCTCACTGCCATAGGAATGCAGCTAGTTGACAGCTAGCTGGCTTCAAGACATGCTTCCCTGTGAGAGCTGAGGACAGGGCAGAACCCTCCTGCATGCTGCCTGACTGTAGGAGTAGCTACTAACATCCTAATGTTAGTGGCTGGGAGAGGTTGCGGGAAAAGCATGTGTGAGCACTGGGCCTGAACTCCCCTGTATCTGAGTTGAATACAGCGATTTCCAATGGCCTTCTTCAATCACAGTGTAGCTAGGTTTCAACTCCCATGTCCGAGTGGGTAGCAGACATCTGCCTCCCATGCATACACACTTCTGAGAGTTGAGCTTATGGCCTGTACCTTCACAGCCAGCCTGCTGGTACCCTTGGCTTCTAAAAGGCCTAGGCTCGCTGTTTGACGGAAGTGTTGGGAGAGGTAATTGGAATCACCCGGCACACAAGACTAGTGCCTCCAAGCTCAGTCCAGCGATTTCCTAGTAATTCCTGTGGTAGACTGGTGCTACATACTAAGTTCCATACTTGAGAGGGTAGCTGAACGCCTTGTCCAAAAGCATCTTACTTCTGAGAGTTGAGCTCAGCCTCAGTCCCTCACATTTCCACACTGCCTGCAGAGTGTGTTTCGCAGGTCTTCAGCAGAGACGTTTGCCAGAGGCTACTGAGACGCAGGGTAACAATGCAGACCTGGAGAGTATCCCCAGGTGCAGTAGACTGGTAATCTTCGAACATCCTGACTCAGAATACTGCTACCTTTTCTCTGCCATAGGAATGTAGGTAGTTGACAGCTGGCTTCAAGTCATGCTTCCCTGTGAGAGCTGAGGACAGGGCAGAACCCTCCCGCATCCTGCCTGACTGTAGGAGTACCTGCTAACATCCTAATGTTAGTGCCTGGGAGAGGTTGCGGGAAAAGCATGCGTGATCACTGGGCCTGAACTCCCGTGTATCTGAGTTGAATACAGCGACTTCCAACGGCTTTCCTCAACCAGAGTGTAGCTAGTTTCCAAATCGCATGTACGAGCGGGTAGCAGACATCTGCCTCCCATGCATACACACTTCTGAGAGTTGAGCTTATGGCCTGTACCTCCACATCCAGCCTGCTGGTACCCTTGGCTTCTAAAAGGCCTAGGCTCGCTGTTTGACGGAAGTGCTGGGAGAGGTAATTGGAATCTCCCGGCACACAAGACGAGTGCCTCCAAGCTCAATTCACGATTTCCCAGTAATTCTTGTGGTAGACAGGTGCTACATACTAAGTTCCATAAGTGAGAAGGTAGCTGAACGCCTTGTCCAAAAGCATCTTACTTCTGAGAGTTGAGCACACCCTCAGTCCCTCACACTTCCACACTGCCTGCAGAGTGAGTTTCACACGTCTTCACCAGGACGATTGCCAGAGGCTTCTGAGTACAAGTTAACAATGCAGACCTGGAGGGTATCTCCAGGTGCAGTAGAGTGGTAATCTTGGAACCTCCTGACTCAGAGTACTGCTACCTTCTCACTGCCATAGGAATGCAGCTAGTTGACAGCTGGCTTCAAGACATGCTTCCCTGTGAGAGCTGAGGACAGGGCAGAACCCTCCCGCATCCTGCCTGACTGTAGGAGTAGCTGCTAACATCCTAATGTTAGTGGCTGGGAGAGGTTGCGGGAAAAGCATGTGTGAGCACTGGGCCTGAACTCCCGTATATCTGAGTTGAATACAGCGATTTCCAATGGCCTTCTTCAATCACAGTGTAGCTAGGTTCCAACACCCATGTCCGAGTGGGTAGCAGACATCTGCCTCCCATGCATACACACTTCTGAGAGTTGAGCTTATGGCCTGTACCTCCACATCCAGCCTCCTGGAACCCTTGGCTTCTAAAAGGCCTAGGCTCGCTGTTTGTCGGAAGTGCTGGGAGAGGTAATTGGAATCACCCGGCACACAAGACTAGTGCCTCCAAGCTCAGTTCAGCGATTTCCTAGTAATTCCTGTGGTAGACTGGTGCTACATACTAAGTTCCATACGTGAGAGTGTAGCTGAACGCCTTGTCCAAAACCATCTTACTTCTGAGAGTTGAGATCAGCCTCAGTCCCTCACAGTTCCACACTGCCTGCAGAGTGAGTTTCGCAGGTCTTCAGCAGAGCCGTTTGCCAGAGGCTTCTGAGACGCAGGGTAACAATGCAGACCTGGAGGGTATCCCGAGGTGCTGTCGACTGGTAATCTTGGAACCTCCTGACTCAGAATACTGCTACCTTCTCACTGCCATAGGAATGCAGCTAGTTGACAGCTAGCTGGCTTCAAGACATGCTTCCCTGTGAGAGCTGAGGACAGGGCAGAACCCTCCTGCATGCTGCCTGACTGTAGGAGTAGCTACTAACATCCTAATGTTAGTGGCTGGGAGAGGTTGCGGGAAAAGCATGTGTGAGCACTGGGCCTGAACTCCCCTGTATCTGAGTTGAATACAGCGATTTCCAATGGCCTTCTTCAATCACAGTGTAGCTAGGTTTCAACTCCCATGTCCGAGTGGGTAGCAGACATCTGCCTCCGATGCATACACACTTCTGAGAGTTGAGCTTATGGCCTGTACCTTCACAGCCAGCCTGCTGGTACCCTTGGCTTCTAAAAGGCCTAGGCTCGCTGTTTGACGGAAGTGTTGGGAGAGGTAATTGGAATCACCCGGCACACAAGACTAGTGCCTCCAAGCTCAGTCCAGCGATTTCCTAGTAATTCCTGTGGTAGACTGGTGCTACATACTAAGTTCCATACTTGAGAGGGTAGCTGAACGCCTTGTCCAAAAGCATCTTACTTCTGAGAGTTGAGCTCAGCCTCAGTCCCTCACATTTCCACACTGCCTGCAGAGTGTGTTTCGCACGTCTTCAGCAGAGACGTTTGCCAGAGGCTACTGAGACGCAGGGTAACAATGCAGACCTGGAGAGTATCCCCAGGTGCAGTAGACTGGTAATCTTCGAACATCCTGACTCAGAATACTGCTACCTTTTCTCTGCCATAGGAATGTAGGTAGTTGACAGCTGGCTTCAAGTCATGCTTCCCTGTGAGAGCTGAGGACAGGGCAGAACCCTCCCGCATCCTGCCTGACTGTAGGAGTACCTGCTAACATCCTAATGTTAGTGCCTGGGAGAGGTTGCGGGAAAAGCATGCGTGATCACTGGGCCTGAACTCCCGTGTATCTGAGTTGAAAACAGCGACTTCCAACGGCTTTCCTCAACCAGAGTGTAGCTAGTTTCCAAATCGCATGTACGAGCGGGTAGCAGACATCTGCCTCCCATGCATACACACTTCTGAGAGTTGAGCTTATGGCCTGTACCTCCACATCCAGCCTGCTGGTACCCTTGGCTTCTAAAAGGCCTAGGCTCGCTGTTTGACGGAAGTGCTGGGAGAGGTAATTGGAATCTCCCGGCACACAAGACGAGTGCCTCCAAGCTCAATTCACGATTTCCCAGTAATTCTTGTGGTAGACAGGAGCTACATACTAAGTTCCATATGTGAGAAGGTAGCTGAACGCCTTGTCCAAAAGCATCTTACTTCTGAGAGTTGAGCTCAGCCTCAGTCCCTCACAGTTCCACACTGCCTGCAGAGTGAGTTTCGCAGGTCTTCAGCAGAGACGTTTGCCAGAGGCTTCTGAGACGCAGGGCAACAATGCAGACCTGGAGTATATCCCCAGGTGCAGTAGACTCGTAATCTTGGAACCTCCTGACTCAGAATACTGCTACCTTCTCACTGCCATAGGAATGCAGCTAGTTCACAGCTGGCTTCAAGACATGCTTCCCTGTGAGAGCTGAGGACAGGGCAGCACCCTCCCGCATCCTGCCTGACTGTAGGAGTAGCTGCTAACATCCTAATGTTAGTGGCTGGGAGAGGTTGCGGGAAAAGCGTGTGTGAGCACAGGGCCTGAACTCCCGTGTATCTGAGTTGAATACAGCGATTTCCAACGGCTTTCCTCAACCAGAGTGTAGCTAGGATACAAATCCCATGTACGAGCGGGTAGCAGACATCTGCCTCCCATGCATACACACTTCTGAGAGTTGAGCTTATGGCCTGTACCTCCACATCCAGCCTGCTGGTACCCTTGGCTTCTAAAAGCCCTAGCCTCGCTGTTTGACGGAAGTGCTGGGAGAGGTAATTGGAATCACCCGGCACACAAGACTAGTGCCTCAAAGTTCAGTCCAGCGATTTCCCAGTAATTCTTGTGGTAGACAGGTGCTACATAATAAGTTCCATATGTGAGAAGGTAGCTGACCGCCTTGTCCAAAAGCATCTTACTTCTTAGAGTTGAGCTCAGCCTCAGTCCCTCACACTTCCACACTGCCTGCAGAGTGAGTTTCACACGTCTTCACCAGGACGATTGCCAGAGGCTTCTGAGTACAAGTTAACAATGCAGACCTGGAGGGTATCTCCAGGTGCAGTAGAGTGGTAATCTTGGAACCTCCTGACTCAGAGTACTGCTACCTTCTCACTGCCATAGGAATGCAGCTAGTTGACAGCTGGCTTCAAGACATGCTTCCCTGTGAGAGCTGAGGACAGGGCAGAACCCTCCCGCATCCTGCCTGACTGTAGGAGTAGCTGCTAACATCCTAATGTTAGTGGCTGGGAGAGGTTGCGGGAAAAGCTTGTGTGAGCACTGGGCCTGAACTCCCGTATATCTGAGTTGAATACAGCGATTTCCAATGGCCTTCTTCAATCACAGTGTAGCTAGGTTCCAACTCCCATGTCCGAGTGGGTAGCAGACATCTGCCTCCCATGCATACACACTTCTGAGAGTTGAGCTTATGGCCTGTACCTCCACATCCAGCCTGCTGGAACCCTTGGCTTCTAAAAGGCCTAGGCTCGCTGTTTGACGGAAGTGCTGGGAGAGGTAATTGGAATCACCCGGCACACAAGACTAGTGCCTCCAGTGAGAGCTGAGGACAGGGCAGAACCCTCCCGCATGCTGCCTGACTGTAGGAGTAGCTACTAACATCCTAATGTTAGTGGCTGGGAGAGGTTGCGGGAAAAGCATGTGTGAGCACTGGGCCTGAACTCCCCTGTATCTGAGTTGAATACAGCGATTTCCAATGGCCTTCTTCAATCACAGTGTAGCTAGGTTTCAACTCCCATGTCCGAGTGGGTAGCAGACATCTGCCTCCCATGCATACACACTTCTGAGAGTTGAGCTTATGGCCTGTACCTTCACAGCCAGCCTGCTGGTACCCTTGGCTTCTAAAAGGCCTAGGCTCGCTGTTTGACGGAAGTGTTGGGAGAGGTAATTGGAATCACCCGGCACACAAGACTGGTGCCTCCAAGCTCAGTCCAGCGATTTCCTAGTAATTCCTGTGGTAGACTGGTGCTACATACTAAGTTCCATACTTGAGAGGGTAGCTGAACGCCTTGTCCAAAAGCATCTTACTTCTGAGAGTTGAGCTCAGCCTCAGTCCCTCACATTTCCACACTGCCTGCAGAGTGAGTTTCGCAGGTCTTCAGCAGAGACGTTTGCCAGAGGCTTCTGAGACGCAGGGTAACAATGCAGACCTGGAGGGTATCTCCAGGTGCAGTAGAGTGGTAATCTTGGAACCTCCTGACTCAGAGTACTGCTACCTTCTCACTGCCATAGAAATGCAGCTAGTTGAAGGCTGACTTCAAGACATGCTTCCCTGTGAGAGCTGAGGACAGGGCAGAACCCTCCTGCATGCTGCCTGACTGTAGGAGTAGCTACTAACATCCTAATGTTAGTGGCTGGGAGAGGTTGCGGGAAAAGCATGTGTGAGCACTGGGCCTGAACTCCCCTGTATCTGAGTTGAATACAGCGATTTCCAATGGCCTTCTTCAATCACAGTGTAGCTAGGTTTCAACTCCCATGTCCGAGTGGGTAGCAGACATCTGCCTCCCATGCATACACACTTCTGAGAGTTGAGCTTATGGCCTGTACCTTCACAGCCAGCCTGCTGGTACCCTTGGCTTCTAAAAGGCCTAGGCTCGCTGTTTGACGGAAGTGTTGGGAGAGGTAATTGGAATCACCCGGCACACAAGACTAGTGCCTCCAAGCTCAGTCCAGCGATTTCCTAGTAATTCCTGTGGTAGACTGGTGCTACATACTAAGTTCCATACTTGAGAGGGTAGCTGAACGCCTTGTCCAAAAGCATCTTACTTCTGAGAGTTGAGCTCAGCCTCAGTCCCTCACATTTCCACACTGCCTGCAGAGTGTGTTTCGCACGTCTTCAGCAGAGACGTTTGCCAGAGGCTACTGAGACGCAGGGTAACAATGCAGACCTGGAGAGTATCCCCAGGTGCAGTAGACTGGTAATCTTCGAACATCCTGACTCAGAATACTGCTACCTTTTCTCTGCCATAGGAATGTAGGTAGTTGACAGCTGGCTTCAAGTCATGCTTCCCTGTGAGAGCTGAGGACAGGGCAGAACCCTCCCGCATCCTGCCTGACTGTAGGAGTACCTGCTAACATCCTAATGTTAGTGCCTGGGAGAGGTTGCGGGAAAAGCATGCGTGATCACTGGGCCTGAACTCCCGTGTATCTGAGTTGAAAACAGCGACTTCCAACGGCTTTCCTCAACCAGAGTGTAGCTAGTTTCCAAATCGCATGTACGAGCGGGTAGCAGACATCTGCCTCCCATGCATACACACTTCTGAGAGTTGAGCTTATGGCCTGTACCTCCACATCCAGCCTGCTGGTACCCTTGGCTTCTAAAAGGCCTAGGCTCGCTGTTTGACGGAAGTGCTGGGAGAGGTAATTGGAATCTCCCGGCACACAAGACGAGTGCCTCCAAGCTCAATTCACGATTTCCCAGTAATTCTTGTGGTAGACAGGTGCTACATACTAAGTTCCATATGTGAGAAGGTAGCTGAACGCCTTGTCCAAAAGCATCTTACTTCTGAGAGTTGAGCTCAGCCTCAGTCCCTCACAGTTCCACACTGCCTGCAGAGTGAGTTTCGCAGGTCTTCAGCAGAGACGTTTGCCAGAGGCTTCTGAGACGCAGGGCAACAATGCAGACCTGGAGTATATCCCCAGGTGCAGTAGACTCGTAATCTTGGAACCTCCTGACTCAGAATACTGCTACCTTCTCACTGCCATAGGAATGCAGCTAGTTCACAGCTGGCTTCAAGACATGCTTCCCTGTGAGAGCTGAGGACAGGGCAGCACCCTCCCGCATCCTGCCTGACTGTAGGAGTAGCTGCTAACATCCTAATGTTAGTGGCTGGGAGAGGTTGCGGGAAAAGCGTGTGTGAGCACAGGGCCTGAAGTCCCGTGTATCTGAGTTGAATACAGCGATTTCCAACGGCTTTCCTCAACCAGAGTGTAGCTAGGATACAAATCCCATGTACGAGCGGGTAGCAGACATCTGCCTCCCATGCATACACACTTCTGAGAGTTGAGCTTATGGCCTGTACCTCCACATCCAGCCTGCTGGTACCCTTGGCTTCTAAAAGCCCTAGCCTCGCTGTTTGACGGAAGTGCTGGGAGAGGTAATTGGAATCACCCGGCACACAAGACTAGTGCCTCAAAGTTCAGTCCAGCGATTTCCCAGTAATTCTTGTGGTAGACAGGTGCTACATAATAAGTTCCATATGTGAGAAGGTAGCTGACCGCCTTGTCCAAAAGCATCTTACTTCTTAGAGTTGAGCTCAGCCTCAGTCCCTCACACTTCCACACTGCCTGCAGAGTGAGTTTCACACGTCTTCACCAGGACGATTGCCAGAGGCTTCTGAGTACAAGTTAACAATGCAGACCTGGAGGGTATCTCCAGGTGCAGTAGAGTGGTAATCTTGGAACCTCCTGACTCAGAGTACTGCTACCTTCTCACTGCCATAGGAATGCAGCTAGTTGACAGCTGGCTTCAAGACATGCTTCCCTGTGAGAGCTGAGGACAGGGCAGAACCCTCCCGCATCCTGCCTGACTGTAGGAGTAGCTGCTAACATCCTAATGTTAGTGGCTGGGAGAGGTTGCGGGAAAAGCTTGTGTGAGCACTGGGCCTGAACTCCCGTATATCTGAGTTGAATACAGCGATTTCCAATGGCCTTCTTCAATCACAGTGTAGCTAGGTTCCAACTCCCATGTCCGAGTGGGTAGCAGACATCTGCCTCCCATGCATACACACTTCTGAGAGTTGAGCTTATGGCCTGTACCTCCACATCCAGCCTCCTGGAACCCTTGGCTTCTAAAAGGCCTAGGCTCGCTGTTTGACGGAAGTGCTGGGAGAGGTAATTGGAATCACCCGGCACACAAGACTAGTGCCTCCAGTGAGAGCTGAGGACAGGGCAGAACCCTCCCGCATGCTGCCTGACTGTAGGAGTAGCTACTAACATCCTAATGTTAGTGGCTGGGAGAGGTTGCGGGAAAAGCATGTGTGAGCACTGGGCCTGAACTCCCCTGTATCTGAGTTGAATACAGCGATTTCCAATGGCCTTCTTCAATCACAGTGTAGCTAGGTTTCAACTCCCATGTCCGAGTGGGTAGCAGACATCTGCCTCCCATGCATACACACTTCTGAGAGTTGAGCTTATGGCCTGTACCTTCACAGCCAGCCTGCTGGTACCCTTGGCTTCTAAAAGGCCTAGGCTCGCTGTTTGACGGAAGTGTTGGGAGAGGTAATTGGAATCACCCGGCACACAAGACTAGTGCCTCCAAGCTCAGTCCAGCGATTTCCTAGTAATTCCTGTGGTAGACTGGTGCTACATACTAAGTTCCATACTTGAGAGGGTAGCTGAACGCCTTGTCCAAAAGCATCTTACTTCTGAGAGTTGAGCTCAGCCTCAGTCCCTCACATTTCCACACTGCCTGCAGAGTGTGTTTCGCAGGTCTTCAGCAGAGACGTTTGCCAGAGGCTACTGAGACGCAGGGTAACAATGCAGACCTGGAGGGTATCTCCAGGTGCAGTAGAGTGGTAATCTTGGAACCTCCTGACTCAGAGTACTGCTACCTTCTCACTGCCATAGAAATGCAGCTAGTTGAAGGCTGACTTCAAGACATGCTTCCCTGTGAGAGCTGAGGACTGGGCAGAACCGTCCCGCATCCTGCCTGACTGTAGGAGTAGCTGCTAACATCCTAATGTTAGTGGCTGGGAGAGGTTGCGGGAAAAGCATGTGTGAGCACTGGGCCTGAATTCCCGTGTATCTGAGTTGAATACAGCGATTTCCAATAGCCTTCTTCAATCACAGTGTAGGTAGGTTCCAACTCCCATGTCCGAGTGGGTAGCAGACATCTGCCTCCCATGCATACACACTTCTGAGAGTTGAGCTTATGGCCTGTACCTCCACATCCAGCCTGCTGGTACCCTTGGCTTCTAAAAGGCCTAGGCTCGCTGTTTGACGGAAGTGCTGGGAGAGGTAATTGGAATCTCCCGGCACACAAGACGAGTGCCTCCAAGCTCAATTCACGATTTCCCAGTAATTCTTGTGGTAGACAGGTGCTACATACTAAGTTCCATATGTGAGAAGGTACCTGAACGCCTTGTCCAAAAGCATCTTTCTTCTGAGAGTTGAGCTCACCCTCAGTCCGTCACAGTTCCACACTGCATGCAGAGTGAGTTTCACACGTCTTCACCAGAGACGATTGCCAGAGGCTTCTAAGTACAAGTTAACAATGCAGACCTGGAGGGTATCTCCAGGTGCAGTAGAGTGGTAATCTTGGAACCTCCTGACACAGAGTACTGCTACTTTCTCACTGCCGTAGGAATGCAGCCAGTTGACAGTTGGCTTCAAGACTTGCTTCCCTGTGAGAGCTGAGGACAGGGCAGAACCCTCCCGCATCCTGCCTGACTGTAGGTGTAGCTGCTAACATCCTTATGTTAGTGGCTGGGAGAGTTTCCGGGAAAAGCATGTGTGAGCACTGGGCCTGAACTCCCGTGTATCTGAGTTGAATACAGCGATTTCCAATGGCCTTCTTCAATCACAGTGTGGCTAGTTTCCAACTCCCATGTACGAGTGGGTAGCAGACATCTGCCTCCCATGCATACACACTTCTGAGAGTTGAGCTTATGGCCTGTACCTCCACAGCCAGCCTGCTGGTACCCTTGGCTTCTAAAAGGCCTAGGCTCGCTGTTTGACGGAAGTGTTTGGAGAGGTAATTGGAATCACCCGGCACACAAGACTAGTGCCTCCAAGCTCAGTCCAGCGATTTCCTAGTAATTCCTGTGGTAGACTGGTGCTACATACTAAGTTCCATACGTGAGAGGGTAGCTGAACGCCTTGTCCAAAAGCATCTTACTTCTGAGAGTTGAGCTCATCCTCAGTTCCTCACAGTTCCACACTGCCTACAGAGTGAGTTTCGCAGGTCTTCAGCAGAGAAGTTTGCCAGAGGCTTCTGAGATGCAGGGTAACAATGCAGACCTGGAGGGTATCCCCAGGTGCACTAGACTGGTAATCTTGGAACCTCCTGACTCAGAATACTGCTAACTTCTCACTGCCATAGGAATGCAGCTAGTTGAAAGCTGGCTTCAAGACATGCTTCCCTGTGAGAGCTGAGGACAGGGCAGCACCCTCCCGCATCCTGCCTGACTGTAGGAGTAGCTGCTAACATCCTAATGTTAGTGGCTGGGAGAGGTTGCGGGAAAAGCGTGTGTGAGCACAGGGCCTGAACTCCCGTGTATCTGAGTTGAATACAGCGATTTCCAACGGCTTTCCTCAACCAGAGTGTAGCTAGGATACAAATCCCATGTACGAGCGGGTAGCAGACATCTGCCTCCCACGCATACACACTTCTGAGAGTTGAGCTTATGGCCTGTACCTCCACATCCAGCCTGCTGGTACCCTTGGCTTCTAAAAGCCCTAGCCTCGCTGTTTGACGGAAGTGCTGGGAGAGGTAATTGGAATCACCCGGCACACAAGACTAGTGCCTCAAAGTTCAGTCCAGCGATTTCCCAGTAATTCTTGTGGTAGACAGGTGCTACATAATAAGTTCCATATGTGAGAAGGTAGCTGACCGCCTTGTCCAAAAGCATCTTACTTCTTAGAGTTGAGCTCAGCCTCAGTCCCTCACACTTCCACACTGCCTGCAGAGTGAGTTTCACACGTCTTCACCAGGACGATTGCCAGAGGCTTCTGAGTACAAGTTAACAATGCAGACCTGGAGGGTATCTCCAGGTGCAGTAGAGTGGTAATCTTGGAACCTCCTGACTCAGAGTACTGCTACCTTCTCACTGCCATAGGAATGCAGCTAGTTGACAGCTGGCTTCAAGACATGCTTCCCTGTGAGAGCTGAGGACAGGGCAGAACCCTCCCGCATCCTGCCTGACTGTAGGAGTAGCTGCTAACATCCTAATGTTAGTGGCTGGGAGAGGTTGCGGGAAAAGCTTGTGTGAGCACTGGGCCTGAACTCCCGTATATCTGAGTTGAATACAGCGATTTCCAATGGCCTTCTTCAATCGCAGTGTAGCTAGGTTCCAACTCCCATGTCCGAGTGCGTAGCAGACATCTGCCTCCCATGCATACACACTTCTGAGAGTTGAGCTTATGGCCTGTACCTCCACATCCAGCCTCCTGGAACCCTTGGCTTCTAAAAGGCCTAGGCTCGCTGTTTGACGGAAGTGCTGGGAGAGGTAATTGGAATCACCCGGCACACAAGACTAGTGCCTCCAGTGAGAGCTGAGGACAGGGCAGAACCCTCCCGCATGCTGCCTGACTGTAGGAGTAGCTACTAACATCCTAATGTTAGTGGCTGGGAGAGGTTGCGGGAAAAGCATGTGTGAGCACTGGGCCTGAACTCCCGTGTATCTGAGTTGAATACAGCGATTTCCAACGGCTTTCCTCAACCAGAGTGTAGCTAGGTTCCAAATCCCATGTACGAGCGGATAGCAGACATCTGCCTCCCATGCATACACTTCTGAGAGTTGAGCTTATGGCCTGTACCTCCACAGCCAGCCTGCTGGTACCCTTGGCTTCTAAAAGGCCTAGGCTCGCTGTTTGACGGAAGTGCTGGGAGAGGTAATTGGAATCTCCCGGCACACAAGACGAGTGCCTCCAAGCTCAATTCACGACTTCCCAGTAATTCTAGTGGTAGACAGGTGCTACATACTAAGTTCCATATGTGAGAAGGTAGCTGAACGCCTTGTCCAAAAGCATCTTACTTCTGAGAGTTGAGCACACCCTCAGTCCCTCACACTTCCACACTGCCTGCAGAGTGAGTTTCACACGTCTTCACCAGAGACGATTGCCAGAGGCTTCTGAGTACAAGTTAACAATGCAGACCTGGAGGGTATCTCCAGGTGCAGTAGAGTGGTAATCTTGGAACCTCCTGACTCAGAGTACTGCTACCTTCTCACTGCCATAGGAATGCAGCTAGTTGACTGCTGGCTTCAAGACATGCTTCCCTGTGAGAGCTGAGGACAGGGCAGAACCCTCCCGCATCCTGCCTGACTGTAGGAGTAGCTGCTAACATCCTAATGTTAGTGGCTGGGAGAGGTGCGGGAAAAGCATGTGTGAGCACTGGGCCTGAACTCCCGTGTATCTGAGTTGAATACAGCGATTTCCAATGGCCTTCTTCAATCACAGTGTAGCTAAGTTCCAACTCCCATGTCCGAGTGGATAGCAGACATCTGCCTCCCATGCATACACACTTCTGAGAGTTGAGCTTATGGCCTGTACCTCTACATCCAGCCTGCTGGTACCCTTGGCTTCTAAAAGGCCTAGGCTCGCTGTTTGACGGAAGTGCTGGGAGAGGTAATTGGAATCACCCGGCACACAAGACTAGTGCCTCCAAGCTCAGTTCAGCGATTTCCTAGTAATTCCTGTGGTAGACTGGTGCTACATACCAAGTTCCATACGTGAGAGGGTAGCTGATCGCCTTGTCCAAAACCATCTTACTTCTGAGAGTTGAGCTCAGCCTCAGTCCCTCACAGTTCCACACTGCCTGCAGAGTGAGTTTCGCAGGTCTTCAGCAGAGACGTTTGCCAGAGGCTTCTGAGACGCAGGGTAACAATGCAGACTTGGAGGGTATCCCCAGGTGCAGTCGACTGGTAATCTTGTAACCTCCTGACTCAGAATACTGCTACCTTCTCACTGCCATAGGAATGCAGCTAGTTGACAGCTGGCTTCAAGACCTGCTTCCCTGTGAGAGCTGAGGACAGGGCAGAACCCTCCCGCATGCTGCCTGACTGAAGGAGTAGCTGCTAACATCCTTATGTTAGTGGCTGGGAGAGGTTGTGGGAAAAGCATGTGTGAGCACTGAGCCTGAAATCCCGTGTACCTGAGTTGAATACAGCGAATTCCAACGGCTTTCCTCAACCAGAGTGTAGCTAGGTTCCAAATCCCATGTACGAGCGGGTAGCAGACATCTGCCTCCCATGGATACACACTTCTGAGAGTTGAGCTTATGGCCTGTACCTCCACAGCCAGCCTGCTGGTACCCTTGGATTCTAAAAGGCCTAGGCTCGCTGTTTGACGGAAGTGCTGGGAAAGGTAATTGGAATCACCCGGCACACAAGACTAGTGCCTCCAACCTCAGTTCAGCGATTTCCTAGTAATTCCTGTGGTAGACAGGTGCTACATACTAAGTTCCATATGTGAGAAGGTAGCTGAACGCCTTGTCCAAAAGCATCTTACTTCTGAGAGTTGAGCACACCCTCAGTCCCTCACACTTCCACACTGCCTGCACAGTGAGTTTCACACGTCTTCACCAGAGACGATTGCCAGAGGCTTCTGAGTACAAGTTAACAATGCAGACCTGGAGGGTATCCCCAGGTGCAGTAGAGTGGTAATCTTGGAACCTCCTGACTCAGAGTACTGCTACCTTCTCACTGCCATAGGAATGCAGCTAGTTGACAGCTGGCTTCAAGACATGCTTCCCTGTGAGAGCTGAGGACAGGGCAGAATCCTCCCGCATCCTGCCTGACTATAGGAGTAGCTGCTAACATCCTAATGTTAGTGGCTGGGAGAGGTTGCGGGAAAAGCATGTGTGAGCACTGGGCCTGAACTCCAGTGTATCTGAGTTGAATACAGCGATTTCCAATGGCCTTCTTCAATCACAGTGTAGCTAGGTTCCAACTCCCATGTCCGAGTGGGTAGCAGACATCTGGCTCCCATGCATACACACTTCTGAGAGTTGAGCTTATGGCCTGTACCTCCACATCCAGCCTGCTGGTACCCTTGGCTTCTAAAAGGCCTAGGCTCGCTGTTTGACGGAAGTGCTGGGAGAGGTAATTGGAATCACCCGGCACACAAGACTAGTGCCTTCAAGCTCAGTTCAGCGATTTCCTAGTAATTCCTGTGGTAGACTGGTGCTACATACTAAGTTCCATACGTGAGAGGGTAGCTGAACGCCTTGTCCAAAACCATCTTACTTCTGAGAGTTGAGCTCAGCCTCAGTCCCTCACAGTTCCACACTGCCTGCAGAGTGAGTTTCGCAGGTCTTCAGCAGAGACGTTTGCCAGAGGCTTCTGAGACGCAGGGTAACAATGCAGACCTGGAGGGTATCCCCAGGTGCAGTCGACTGGTAATCTTGGAACCTCCTGACTCAGAATACTGCTACCTTCTCACTGCCATAGGAATGCAGCTAGTTGACAGCTAGCTGGCTTCAAGACATGCTTCCCTGAGAGAGCTGAGGACAGGGAAGAACCCTCCCGCATGCTGCCTGACTGTAGGAGTGGCTGCTAACATCCTAATGTTAGTGGCTGGGAGATGTTGCGGGAAAAACATGTGTGAGCACTGGGCCTGAACTCCCGTGTATCTGAGTTGAATACAGCGATTTCCAACGGCTTTCCTCAACCAGAGTGTAGCTATGTTCCAAATCCCATGTACGAGCGGGTAGCAGATATCTGCCTCCCATGCATACACACTTCTGAGAGTTGAGCTTATGGCCTGTACCTCCACATCCATCCTGCTGGTACCCTTGGCTTCTAAAAGGCCTAGGCTCGCTGTTTGACGGAAGTGCTGCGAGAGGTAATTGGAATCTCCCGGCACACAAGACGAGTGTCTCCAAGCTCAATTCACGATTTCCCAGTAATTCTTGTGGTAGACAGGTGCTACATACTAAGTTCCACATGTGAGAAGGTAGCTGAACGCCTTGTCCAAAAGCATCTTACTTCTGAGTGTTGAGCCCACCCTCAGTCCCTCACACTTCCACACTGCCTGCAGAGTGAGTTTCACATGTCTTCACCAGAGACGATTGCCAGAGGCTTCTGAGTACAAGTTAACAATGCAGACCTGGAGGGTATCTCCAGGTGCAGTAGAGTGGTAATCTTGGAACCTCCTGACTCAGAGTACTGCTACCTTCTCACTGCCATAGGAATGCAGCTAGTTGACAGCTGGCTTCAAGACATGCTTCCCTGTGAGAGGTGAGGACAGGGCAGAACCCTCCCGCATCCTGCCTGACTGTAGGAGTAGCTGCTAACATCCTAATGTTAGTGGCTGGGAGAGGTTGCGGGAAAAGCATGTGTGAGCACTGGGCCTGAACTCCAGTGTATCTGAGTTGAATACAGCGATTTCCAATGGCCTTCTTCAATCACAGTGTAGCTAGGTTCCAACTCCCATGTCCGAGTGGGTAGCAGACATCTGCCTCCCATGCATACACACTTCTGAGAGTTGAGCTTATGGCCTGTACCTCCACAGCCAGCCTGCTGGTACCCTTGGCTTCTAAAAGGCCTAGGCTCGCTGTTTGACGGAAGTGCTGGGAGAGGTAATTGGAATCACCCGGCACTCAAGACTAGTGCCTTAAAGCTCAGTTCAGCGATTTCCTAGTAATACCTGTGGTAGACTGGTTCTACATACTAAGTTCCATACGTGAGAGGGTAGCTGAACGCCTTGTCCAAAACCATCTTACTTCTGAGAGTTGAGCTCAGCCTCAGTCCCTCACAGTTCCACACTGCCTGCAGAGTGAGTTTCGCAGGTCTTCAGCAGAGACGTTTGCCAGAGGCTTCTGAGACGCAGGGTAACAATGCAGACCTGGAGGGTATCCCCAGGTGCAGTCGACTGGTAATCTTGGAACCTCCTGACTCAGAATACTGCTACCTTCTCACTGCCATAGGAATGCAGCTAGTGGACAGCTAGCTGGCTTCAAGACATGCTTCCCTGAGAGAGCTGAGGACAGGGAAGAACCCTCCCGCATGCTGCCTGACTGAAGGAGTAGCTGCTAACATCCTAATGTTTGTGGCTGGGAGATGTTGCGGGAAAAACTTGTGTGAGCACTGGGCCTGAACTCCCGTGTATCTGAGTTGAATACAGCGATTTCCAACGGCTTTCCTCAACCAGAGTGTAGCTAGGTTCCAAATCCCATGTACGAGCGGGTAGCAGACATCTGCCTCCCATGCATACACACTTCTGAGTGTTGAGCTTATGGCCTGTACCTCCACATCCAGCCTGCTGGTACCCTTGGCTTCTAAAAGGCCTAGGCTCGCTGTTTGACGGAAGTGCTGCGAGAGGTAATTGGAATCTCCCGGCACACAAGACGAGTGCCTCCAAGCTCAATTCACGATTTCCCAGTAATTCTTGTGGTAGACAGGTGCTACATACTAAGTTCCATATGTGAGAAGGTAGCTGAACGCCTTGTCCAAAAGCATCTTACTTCTGAGAGTTGAGCCCACCCTCAGTCCCTCACACTTCCACACTGCCTGCAGAGTGAGTTTCACACGTCTTCACCAGAGACGATTGCCAGAGGCTTCTGAGTACAAGTTAACAATGCAGACCTGGAGGGTATCTCCAGGTGCAGTAGAGTGGTAATCTTGGAACCTCCTGACTCAGAGTACTGCTACCTTCTCACTGCCATAGGAATGCAGCTAGTTGACAGCTGGCTTCAAGACATGCTTCCCTGTGAGAGCTGAGGAAAGGGCAGAACCCTCCCGCATCCTGCCTGACTGTAGGAGTAGCTGCTAACATCCTAATGTTAGTGGCTGGGAGAGGTTGCGGGAAAAGCATGTGTGAGCACTGGGCCTGAACTCCAGTGTATCTGAGTTGAATACAGCGATTTCCAATGGCCTTCTTCAATCACAGTGTAGCTAGGTTCCAACTCCCATGTCCGAGTGGGTAGCAGACATCTGCCTCCCATGCATACACACTTCTGAGAGTTGAGCTTATGGCCTGTACCTCCACATCCAGCCTGCTGGTACCCTTGGCTTCTAAAAGGCCTAGGCTCGCTGTTTGACGGAAGTGCTAGGAGAGGTAATTGGAATCACCCGGCACTCAAGACTAGTGCCTTCAAACTCAGTTCAGCGATTTCCTAGTAATTCCTGTGGTAGACTGGTGCTACATACTAAGTTCCATACGTGAGAGGGTAGCTGAACGCCTTGTCCAAAACCATCTTACTTCTGAGAGTTGAGCTCAGCCTCAGTCCCTCACAGTTCCACACTGCCTGCAGAGTGAGTTTCGCAGGTCTTCAGCAGAGACGTTTGCCAGAGGCTTCTGAGACGCAGGGTAACAATGCAGACTGGAGGGTATCCCCAGGTGCAGTTACTGGTAATCTTGGAACCTCCTGACTCAGAATACTGCTACCTTCTCACTGCCATAGGAATGCAGCTAGTTGACAGCTAGCTGGCTTCAAGACATGCTTCCCTGAGAGAGCTGAGGACAGGGCAGAACCCTCCCGCATGCTCCCTGACTGTAGGAGTAGCTGCTAACATCCTAATGTTAGTGGCTGGGAGATGTTGCGGGAAAAACATGTGTGAGCACTGGGCCTGAACTCCCGTGTATCTGAGTTGAATACAGCGATTTCCAACGGCTTTCCTCAACCAGAGTGTAGCTAGGTTCCAAATCCCATGTACGAGCGGGTAGCAGACATCTGCCTCCCATGCATACACACTTCTGAGAGTTGAGCTTATGGCCTGTACCTCCACATCCAGCCTGCTGGTACCCTTGGCTTCTAAAAGGCCTAGGCTCGCTGTTTGACGGAAGTGCTGCGAGAGGTAATTGGAATCTCCCGGCACACAAGACGAGTGCCTCCAAGCTCAATTCACGATTTCCCAGTAATTCTTGTGGTAGACAGGTGCTACATACTAAGTTCCATATGTGAGAAGGTAGCTGAACGCCTTGTCCAAAAGCATCTTACTTCTGAGAGTTGAGCACACCTTCAGTCCCTCACAGTTCCACACTGCCTGCAGAGTGAGTTTCACACGTCTTCACCAGAGACGATTGCCAGAGGCTTCTGAGTACAATTTAACAATGCAGACCTGGAGGGTATCTCCCGGTGCAGTAGAGTGGTAATCTTGGAAACTCCTGACTCAGAGTACTGCTACCTTCTCACTGCCATAGGAATGCAGCTAGTTGACAGCTGGCTTCAAGACATGCTTCCCTGTGAGAGCTGAGGACAGGGCAGAACCCTCCCGCATCCTGCCTGACTGTAGGAGTAGCTGCTAACATCCTAATGTTAGTGGCTGGGAGAGGTTGCGGGAAAAGCATGTGTGAGCACTGGGCCCGAACTCCCGTGTATCTGAGTTGAATACAGCGATTTCCAATGGCCTTCTTCAATCACAGTGCAGCTAGGTTCCAAATCCCATGTACGAGCGGGTAGCAGACATCTGCCTCCCATGCATACACACTTCTGAGAGTTGAGCTTATGGCCTGTACCTCCACATCCAGCCTGCTGGTACCCTTGGCTTCTAAAAGGCCTAGGCTCGCTGTTTGACGGAAGTGCTGGGAGAGGTAATTGGAATCACCCGGTACACAAGACTAGTGCCTCCAAGCTCAGTTCAGCGATTTCCTAGTAATTCCTGTGGTAGTCTGGTGCTACATATTAAGTTCCATACGTGAGAGGGTAGCTGATCTCCTTGTCCAAAACCATCTTACTTCTGAGATTAAGCTCAGCCTCAGTCCCTCACAGTTCCACACTGCCTGCAGAGTGAGTTTCGCAGGTCTTCAGCAGAGACGTTTGCCAGAGGCTTCTGAGACGCAGGGTAACAATGCAGACCTGGAGGGTTTCCCCAGGTGCAGTCCACTGGTAATCTTGGAACCTCCTGACACAGAATACTGCTACCTTCTCACTGCCATAGGAATGCAGCTAGTTGACAGCTGGCTTCAAGACATGCTTCCCTGTGA
This sequence comes from Canis aureus, assembly GCF_053574225.1. Taxonomy (NCBI): domain Eukaryota; kingdom Metazoa; phylum Chordata; class Mammalia; order Carnivora; family Canidae; genus Canis; species Canis aureus. Next base: position 4,599,302 of record NC_135630.1, read on the forward strand.
GAGCTGAGGACAGGGCAGAACCCTCCCGCATGCTGCCTGACTGTAGGAGTAGCTGCTAACATCCTTATGTTAGTGGCTGGGAGAGGTTGCGGGAAAAGCATGTGTGAGCACTGGGCCTGAACTCCCGTGTACCTGAGTTGAATACAGCGAATTCCAACGGCTTTCTTCAACCAGAGTGTAGCTAGGTTCCAAATCCCATGTACGAGCGGGTAGCAGACATCTGCCTCCCATGCATACACACTTCTGAGAGTTGAGCTTATGGCCTGTACCTCCACAGCCAGCCTGCTGGTACCCTTGGCTTCTAAAAGGCCTAGGCTCGCTGTTTGACGGAAGTGCTGGGAAAGGTAATTGGAATCACCCGGCAAACAAGACTAGTGCCTCCAAGCTCAGTTCAGCGATTTCCTAGTCATTCCTGTGGTAGACTGGTGCTACATACTAAGTTCCATACGTGAGAGGGTAGCTGAACGCCTTGTCCAAATCCATCTTACTTCTGAGAGTTGAGCTCAGCCTCAGTCCCTCACAGTTCCACACTGCCTGCAGAGTGAGTTTCGCAGGTCTTCAGCAGAGACGTTTGCCAGAGGCTTCTGAGACGCAGGGTAACAATGCAGACCTGGAGGGTATCCCCAGGTGCAGTCGACTGGTAATCTTGGAACCTCCTGACTCAGAATACTGCTACCTTCTCACTGCCATAGGAATGCAGCTAGTTGACAGCTAGCTGGCTTCAAGACATGCTTCCCTGAGAGAGCTGAGGACAGGGCAGAACCCTCCCGCATCCTGCCTGACTGTAGGAGTAGCTGCTAACATCCTAATGTTAGTGGCTGGGAGAGGTTGCGGGAAAAGCATGTGTGAGCACTGGGCCTGAACTCCCGTGTATCTGAGTTGAATACAGCGATTTCCAACGGCTTTCCTCAACCAGAGTGTAGCTAGGTTCCAAATCCCATGTACGAGCGGGTAGCAGACATCTGCCTCCCATGCATACACACTTCTGAGAGTTGAGCTTATGGCCTGTACCTCCACAGCCAGCCTGCTGGTACCCTTGGCTTCTAAAAGGCCTAGGCTCGCTGTTTGACGGAAGTGCTGGGATAGGTAATTGGAATCTCCCGGCACACAAGACGAGTGCCTCCAAGCTCAATTCACGATTTCCCAGTAATTCTTGTGGTAGACAGGTGCTACATACTAAGTTCCATATGTGAGAAGGTAGCTGAACGCCTTGTCCAAAAGCATCTTACTTCTGAGAGTTGTGCACACCCTCAGTCCCTCACACTTCCACACTGCCTGCAGAGTGAGTTTCACACGTCTTCACCAGAGACGATTGCCAGAGGCTTCTGAGTACAAGTTAACAATGCAGACCTGGAGAGTATCTCCAGGTGCAGTAGAGTGGTAATCTTGAAGCCTCCTGACTCAGAGTACTGCTACCTTCTCACTGCCATAGGAATGCAGCTAGTTGACAGCTGGCTTCAAGACATGCTTCCCTGTGAGAGCTGAGGACAGGGCAGAACCCTCCCGCATCCTGCCTGACTGTAGGAGTAGCTGCTAACATCCTTATGTTAGTGGCTGGGAGAGGTTGCGGGAAAAGCATGTGTGAGCACTGGGCCTGAACTCCCGTGTATCTGAGTTGAATACAGCGATTTCCAATGGCCTTCTTCAATCACAGTGTAGCTAGGTTCCAACTCCCATGTCCGAGTGGGTAGCAGACATCTGCCTCCCATGCATACACACTTCTGAGAGTTGAGCTTATGGCCTGTACCTCCACATCCAGCCTGCTGGTACCCTTGGCTTCTAAAAGGCCTAGGCTCGCTGTTTGACGGAAGTGCTGGGAGAGGTAATTGGAATCACCCGGCACACAAGACTAGTGCCTCCATCTCAGTTCAGCGATTTCCTAGTAATTCCTGTGGTTGACTGGTGCTACATACTACGTTCCATACGTGAGAGGGTAGCTGAACGCCTTGTCCAAAACCATCTTACTTCTGAGAGTTGAGCTCAGCCTCAGTCCCTCACAGTTCCACACTGCCTGCAGAGTGAGTTTCGCAGGTCTTCAGCAGAGACGTTTGTCAGAGGCTTCTGAGACGCAGGGTAACAATGCAGACCTGGAGGGTATCCCCAGGTGCAGTCGACTGGTAATCTTGGAACCTCCTGACTCAGAATACTGCTACCTTCTCACTGCCATAGGAATGCAGCTAGTTGACAGCTGGCTTCAAGACATGCTTCCCTGTGAGAGCTGAGGACAGGGCAGAACCCTCCCGCATGCTGCCTGACTGTAGGAGTAGCTGCTAACCTCCTTATGTTATTGGCTGGGAGAGGTTGCGGGAAAAGCATGTGTGAGCACTGGGCCTGAACTCCCGTGTATCTGAGTTGAATACAGCGATTTCCAACGGCTTTCCTCAACCAGAGTGTAGCTAGGTTCCAAATCCCATGTACGAGCGGGTAGCAGACATCTGCCTCCCATGCATACACACTTCTGAGAGTTGAGCTGATGGCCTGTACCTCCACATCCAGCCTCCTGGTACCCTTGGCTTCTAAAAGGCCTAGGCTCGCTGTTTGACCGAAGTGCTGGGAGAGGTAATTGGAATCTCCCGGCACACAACACGAGTGCCTCCACTCAATTCACGATTTCCCAGTAATTCTTGTGGTAGACAGGTGCTACATACTAAGTTCCATATGTGAGAAGGTAGCTGAACGCCTTGTCCAAAAGCATCTTACTTCTGAGAGTTGAGCACACCCTCAGTCCCTCACACTTCCACACTGCCTGCAGAGTGAGTTTCACACGTCTTCACCAGAGACGATTGCCAGAGGCTTCTGAGTACAAGTTAACAATGCAGACCTGGAGGGTATCAACAGGTGCAGTAGAGTGGTAATCTTGGAACCTCCTGACTCAGAGTACTGCTACCTTCTCACTGCCATAGGAATGCAGCTAGTTGACAGCTGGCTTCAAGACATGCTTCCCTGTGAGAGCTGAGGACAGGGCAGAACCCTCCCGCATCCTGCCTGACTGTAGGAGTAGCTGCTAACATCCTAATGTTAGTGGCTGGGAGAGGTTGCGGGAAAAGCATGTGTGAGCACTGGGCCTGAACTCCCGTGTATCTGAGTTGAATACAGCGATTTCCAATGGCCTTCTTCAATCACAGAGTAGCTAGCTTCCAACTCCCATGTCCGAGTGGGTAGCAGACATCTGCCTCCCATGCATACACACTTCTGAGAGTTGAGCTTATGGCCTGTACCCCCACATCCAGCCTGCTGGTACCCTTGGCTTCTAAAAGGCCTAGGCTCGCTGTTTGGCGGAAGTGCTGGGAGAGGTAATTGGAGTCACCCGGCACACAAGACTAGTGCCTCCAAGCTCAGTTCAGAGATTTCCTAGTAATTACTGTGGTAGACTGGTGCTACATACTAAGTTCCATACGTGAGAGGGTAGCTGAACGCCTTGTCCAAAACCATCTTACTTCTGAGAGTTGAGCTCAGCCTCAGTCCCTCACAGTTCCACACTGCCTGCAGAGTGAGTTTCGCAGGTCTTCAGCCGAGACGTTTGCCAGAGGCTTCTGAGACGCAGGGTAACAATGCAGACCTGGAGGGTATCCCCAGGTGCAGTCGACTGGTAATCTTGGAACCTCCTGACTCAGAATACTGCTACCTTCTCACTGCCATAGGAATGCAGCTAGTTGACAGCTGGCTTCAAGACATGCTTCCCTGAGAGAGCTGAGGACAGGGAAGAACCCTCCCGCATGCTGCCTGACTGAAGGAGTAGCTGCTAACATCCTAATGTTTGTGGCTGGGAGATGTTGCGGGAAAAACTTGTGTGAGCACTGGGCCTGAACTCCCGTGTATCTGAGTTGAATACAGCGATTTCCAACGGCTTTCCTCAACCAGAGTGTAGCTAGGTTCCAAATCCCATGTACGAGCGGGTAGCAGACATCTGCCTCCCATGCATACACACTTCTGAGTGTTGAGCTTATGGCCTGTACCTCCACATCCAGCCTGCTGGTACCCTTGGCTTCTAAAAGGCCTAGGCTCGCTGTTTGACGGAAGTGCTGCGAGAGGTAATTGGAATCTCCCGGCACACAAGACGAGTGCCTCCAAGCTCAATTCACGATTTCCCAGTAATTCTTGTGGTAGACAGGTGCTACATACTAAGTTCCATATGTGAGAAGGTAGCTGAAGGCCTTGTCCAAAAGCATCTTACTTCTGAGAGTTGAGCACACCCTCAGTCCCTCACACTTCAACACTGCCTGCAGAGTGAGTTTCACACGTCTTCACCAGAGACGATTGCCAGAGGCTTCTGAGTACAAGTTAACAATGCAGACCTGGAGGGTATCTCCAGGTGCAGTAGAGTGGTAATCTTGGAACCTCCTGACTCAGAGTACTGCTACCTTCTCACTGCCATAGGAATGCAGCTAGTTGACAGCTGGCTTCAAGACATGCTTCCCTGTGAGAGCTGAGGAAAGGGCAGAACCCTCCCGCATCCTGCCTGACTGTAGGAGTAGCTGCTAACATCCTAATGTTAGTGGCTGGGAGAGGTTGCGGGAAAAGCATGTGTGAGCACTGGGCCTGAACTCCAGTGTATCTGAGTTGAATACAGCGATTTCCAATGGCCTTCTTCAATCACAGTGTAGCTAGGTTCCAACTCCCATGTCCGAGTGGGTAGCAGACATCTGCCTCCCATGCATACACACTTCTGAGAGTTGAGCTTATGGCCTGTACCTCCACATCCAGCCTGCTGGTACCCTTGGCTTCTAAAAGGCCTAGGCTCGCTGTTTGACGGAAGTGCTAGGAGAGGTAATTGGAATCACCCGGCACTCAAGACTAGTGCCTTCAAGCTCAGTTCAGCGATTTCCTAGTAATTCCTGTGGTAGACTGGTGCTACATACTAAGTTCCATACGTGAGAGGGTAGCTGAACGCCTTGTCCAAAACCATCTTACTTCTGAGAGTTGAGCTCAGCCTCAGTCCCTCACAGTTCCACACTGCCTGCAGAGTGAGTTTCGCAGGTCTTCAGCAGAGACGTTTGCCAGAGGCTTCTGAGACGCAGGGTAACAATGCAGACTGGAGGGTATCCCCAGGTGCAGTTACTGGTAATCTTGGAACCTCCTGACTCAGAATACTGCTACCTTCTCACTGCCATAGGAATGCAGCTAGTTGACAGCTAGCTGGCTTCAAGACATGCTTCCCTGAGAGAGCTGAGGACAGGGAAGAACCCTCCCGCATGCTCCCTGACTGTAGGAGTAGCTGCTAACATCCTAATGTTAGTGGCTGGGAGATGTTGCGGGAAAAACATGTGTGAGCACTGGGCCTGAACTCCCGTGTATCTGAGTTGAATACAGCGATTTCCAACGGCTTTCCTCAACCAGAGTGTAGCTAGGTTCCAAATCCCATGTACGAGCGGGTAGCAGACATCTGCCTCCCATGCATACACACTTCTGAGAGTTGAGCTTATGGCCTGTACCTCCACATCCAGCCTGCTGGTACCCTTGGCTTCTAAAAGGCCTAGGCTCGCTGTTTGACGGAAGAGCTGCGAGAGGTATTTGGAATCTCCCGGCACACAAGACGAGTGCCTCCAAGCTCAATTCACGATTTCCCTGTAATTCTTGTGGTAGACAGGTGCTACATACTAAGTTCCATACTTGAGAGGGTAGCGGAACGCCTTGTCCAAAAGCATCTTACTTCTGAGAGTTGAGCACACCTTCAGTCCCTCACACTTCCACACTGCCTGCAGAGTGAGTTTCACACGTCTTCACCAGAGACGATTGCCAGAGGCTTCTGAGTACAAGTTAACAATGCAGACCTGGAGGGTATCTCCAGGTGCAGTAGAGTGGTAATCTTGGAACCTCCTGACTCAGAGTACTGCTACCTTCTCACTGCCATAGGAATGCAGCTAGTTGACAGCTGGCTTCAAGACATGCTTCCCTGTGAGAGCTGAGGACAGGGCAGAACCCTCCCGCATCCTGCCTGACTGTAGGAGTAGCTGCTAACATCCTAATGTTAGTGGCTGGGAGAGGTTGCGGGAAAAGCATGTGTGAGCACTGGGCCTGAACTCCAGTGTATCTGAGTTGAATACAGCGATTTCCAATGGCCTTCTTCAATCACAGTGTAGCTAGGTTCCAACTCCCATGTCCGAGTGGGTAGCAGACATCTGCTTCCCATGCATACACACTTCAGAGAGTTGAGCTTATGGCCTGTACCTCCACATCCAGCCTGCTGGTACCCTTGGCTTCTAAAAGGCCTAGGCTCGCTGTTTGACGGAAGTGCTGGGAGAGGTAATTGGAATCACCAGGCACTCAAGACTAGTGCCTTCAAGCTCAGTTCAGCGATTTCCTAGTAATTCCTGTGGTAGACTGGTGCTACATACTAAGTTCCATACGTGAGAGGGTAGCTGAACGCCTTGTCCAAAACCATCTTACTTCGGAGAGTTGAGCTCAGCCTCAGTCCCTCACAGTTCGACACTGCCTGCAGAGTGAGTTTCGCAGGTCTTCAGCAGAGACGTTTGCCAGAGGCTTCTGAGACGCAGGGTAACAATGCAGACCTGGAGGGTATCCCCAGGTGCAGTCGACTGGTAATCTTGGAACCTCCTGACTCAGAATACTGCTACCTTCTCACTGCCATAGGAATGCAGCTAGTTGACAGCTAGCTGGCTTCAAGACATGCTTCCCTGAGAGAGCTGAGGACAGGGAAGAACCCTCCCGCATGCTCCCTGACTGTAGGAGTAGCTGCTAACATCCTAATGTTAGTGGCTGGGACATGTTGCGGGAAAAACATGTGTGAGCACTGGGCCTGAACTCCCGTGTATCTGAGTTGAATACAGCGATTTCCAACGGCTTTCCTCAACCAGAGTGTAGCTAGGTTCCAAATCCCATGTACGAGCGGGTAGCAGACATCTGCCTCCCATGCATACACACTTCTGAGAGTTGAGCTTATGGCCTGTACCTCCACATCCAGCCTGCTGGTACCCTTGGCTTCTAAAAGGCCTAGGCTCGCTGTTTGACGGAAGTGCTGCGAGAGGTAATTGGAATCTCCCGGCACACAAGACGAGTGCCTCCAAGCTCAATTCTCGATTTCCCAGTAATTCTTGTGGTAGACAGGTGCTACATACTAAGTTCCATATGTGAGAAGGTAGCTGAAAGCCTTGTCCAAAAGCATCTTACTTCTGAGAGTTGAGCACACCTTCAGTCCCTCACAGTTCCACACTGCCTGCAGAGTGAGTTTCACACGTCTTCACCAGAGACGATTGCCAGAGGCTTCTGAGTACAATTTAACAATGCAGACCTGGAGGGTATCTCCAGGTGCAGTAGAGTGGTAATCTTGGAACCTCCTGACTCAGAGTACTGCTACCTTCTCACTGCCATAGGAATGCAGCTAGTTGACAGCTGGCTTCAAGACATGCTTCCCTGTGAGAGCTGAGGACAGGGCAGAACCCTCCCGCATCCTGCCTGACTGTAGGAGTAGCTGCTAACATCCTAATGTTAGTGGCTGGGAGAGGTTGCGGGAAAAGCATGTGTGAGCACTGGGCCTGAACTCCCGTGTATCTGAGTTGAATACAGCGATTTCCAACGGCTTTCCTCAACCAGAGTGTAGCTAGGTTCCAAATCGCATGTACGAGCGGGTAGCAGACATCTGCCTCCCATGCATACACACTTCTGAGGGTTGAGCTTATGGCCTGTACCTCCACAGCCAGCCTGCTGGTACCCTTCGCTTCTAAAAGGCCTAGGCTCGCTGTTTGACGGAAGTGCTGGGAGAGGTAATTGGAATCACCCGGCACGCAAGACTAGTGCCTCCATCTCAGTTCAGCGATTTCCTAGTAATTCCTGTGGTAGACTGGTGCTACATACTAAGTTCCATACGTGAGAGGGTAGCTGAACGCCTTGTCCAAAACCATCTTACTTCTGAGAGTTGAGCTCAGCCTCAGTCCCTCACAGTTCCACACTGCCTGCAGAGTGAGTTTCGCAGGTCTTCAGCAGAGACGTTTGCCAGAGGCTTCTGAGACGCAGGGTAACAATGCAGACCTGGAGGGTATCCCCAGGTGCAGTCGACTTGTAATCTTGGAACCTCCTGACTCAGAATACTGCTACCTTCTCACTGCCATAGGAATGCAGCTAGTTGACAGCGAGCTGGCTTCAAGACATGCTTCCCTGAGAGAGCAGAGGACAGGGAAGAACCCTCCCGCATGCTGCCTGACTGTAGGAGTAGCTGCTAACATCCTAATGTTTGTGGCTGGGAGATGTTGCGGGAAAAACATGTGTGAGCACTGGGCCTGAACTCCCGTGTATCTGAGTTGAATACAGCGATTTCCAACGGCTTTCCTCAACCAGAGTGTAGCTAGGTTCCAAATCCCATGTACGAGCGGGTAGCAGACATCTGCCTCCCATGCATACACACTTCTGAGAGTTGAGCTTATGGCCTGTACCTCCACAGCCAGCCTGCTGGTACCCTTGGCTTCTAAAAGGCCTAGGCTCGCTGTTTGACGGAAGTGCTGCGAGAGGTAATTGGAATCTCCCGGCACACAAGACGAGTGCCTCCAAGCTCAGTTCACGATTTCCCAGTAATACTTGTGGTAGACAGGTGCTACATACTAAGTTCCATATGTGAGAAGGTAGCTGAACCCCTTGTCCAATAGCATCTTCCTTCTGAGAGTTGAGCACACCCTCAGTCCCTCACACTTCCACACTGCCTGCAGAGTGAGTTTCACACGTCTTAACCAGGACGATTGCCAGAGGCTTCTGAGTACAATTAACAATGCAGACCTGGAGGGTATGTCCAGGGGCAGTAGAGTGGTAATCTTGGAACCTCCTGACTCAGAGTACTGCTACCTTCTCACTGCCATAGGAATGCAGCTAGTTGACAGCTGGCTTCAAGACATGCTTCCCTGTGAGAGCTGAGGACAGGGCAGAACCCTCCCGCATCCTGCCTGACTGTAGGAGTAGCTGCTAACATCCTAATGTTAGTGGCTGGGAGAGGTTGCGGGAAAAGCATGTGTGAGCACTGGGCCCGAACTCCCGTGTATCTGAGTTGAATACAGCGATTTCCAATTGCCTTCTTCAATCACAGTGCAGCTAGGTTCCAAATCCCATGTACGAGCGGGTAGCAGACATCTGCCTCCCATGCATACACACTTCTGAGAGTTGAGCTTATGGCCTGTACCTCCACATCCAGCCTGCTGGTACCCTTGGCTTCTAAAAGGCCTAGGCTCGCTGTTTGACGGAAGTGCTGGGAGAGGTAATTGGAATCACCCGGTACACAAGACTAGTGCCTCCAAGCTCAGTTCAGCGATTTCCTAGTAATTCCTGTGGTAGTCTGGTGCTACATATTAAGTTCCATTCGTGAGAGGGTAGCTGAACGCCTTGTCCAAAACCATCTTACTTCTGAGATTAAGCTCAGCCTCAGTCCCTCACAGTTCCACACTGCCTGCAGAGTGAGTTTCGCAGGTCTTCAGCAGAGTCGTTTGCCAGAGGCTTCTGAGACGCAGGGTAACAATGCAGACCTGGAGGGTTTCCCCAGGTGCAGTCCACTGGTAATCTTGGAACCTCCTGACACAGAATACTGCTACCTTCTCACTGCCATAGGAATGCAGCTAGTTGACAGCTGGCTTCAAGACATGCTTCCCTGTGAGAGCTGAGGACAGGGCAGAACCCTCCCGCATGCTGCCTGACTGTAGGAGTAGCTGCTAACATCCTTATGTTAGTGGCTGGGAGAGGTTGCGGGAAAAGCATGTGTGAGCACTGGGCCTGAACTCCCGTGTACCTGAGTTGAATACAGCGAATTCCAACGGCTTTCTTCAACCAGAGTGTACCTAGGTTCCAAATCCCATGTACGAGCGGGTAGCAGACATCTGCCTCCCATGCATACACACTTCTGAGAGTTGAGCTTATGGCCTGTACCTCCACAGCCAGCCTGCTGGTACCCTTGGCTTCTAAAAGGCCTAGGCTCGCTGTTTGACGGAAGTGCTGGGAAAGGTAATTGGAATCACCCGGCAAACAAGACTAGTGCCTCCAAGCTCAGTTCAGCGATTTCCTAGTCATTCCTGTGGTAGACTGGTGCTACATACTAAGTTCCATACGTGAGAGGGTAGCTGAACGCCTTGTCCAAATCCATCTTACTTCTGAGAGTTGAGCTCAGCCTCAGTCCCTCACAGTTCCACACTGCCTGCAGAGTGAGTTTCGCAGGTCTTCAGCAGAGACGTTTGCCAGAGGCTTCTGAGACGCAGGGTAACAATGCAGACCTGGAGGGTATCCCCAGGTGCAGTCGACTGGTAATCTTGGAACCTCCTGACTCAGAATACTGCTACCTTCTCACTGCCATAGGAATGCAGCTAGTTGACAGCTAGCTGGCTTCAAGACATGCTTCCCTGAGAGAGCTGAGGACAGGGCAGAACCCTCCCGCATCCTGCCTGACTGTAGGAGTAGCTGCTAACATCCTAATGTTAGTGGCTGGGAGAGGTTGCGGGAAAAGCATGTGTGAGCACTGGGCCTGAACTCCCGTGTATCTGAGTTGAATACAGCGATTTCCAACGGCTTCCCTCAACCAGAGTGTAGCTAGGTTCCAAATCCCATGTACGAGCGGGTAGCAGACATCTGCCTCCCATGCATACACACTTCTGAGAGTTGAGCTTATGGCCTGTACCTCCACAGCCAGCCTGCTGGTACCCTTGGCTTCTAAAAGGCCTAGGCTCGCTGTTTGACGGAAGTGCTGGGATAGGTAATTGGAATCTCCCGGCACACAAGACGAGTGCCTCCAAGCTCAATTCACGATTTCCCAGTAATTCTTGTGGTAGACAGGTGCTACATACTAAGTTCCATATGTGAGAAGGTAGCTGAACGCCTTGTCCAAAAGCATCTTACTTCTGAGAGTTGTGCACACCCTCAGTCCCTCACACTTCCACACTGCCTGCAGAGTGAGTTTCACACGTCTTCACCAGAGACGATTGCCAGAGGCTTCTGAGTACAAGTTAACAATGCAGACCTGGAGAGTATCTCCAGGTGCAGTAGAGTGGTAATCTTGAAGCCTCCTGACTCAGAGTACTGCTACCTTCTCACTGCCATAGGAATGCAGCTAGTTGACAGCTGGCTTCAAGACATGCTTCCCTGTGAGAGCTGAGGACAGGGCAGAACCCTCCCGCATCCTGCCTGACTGTAGGAGTAGCTGCTAACATCCTTATGTTAGTGGCTGGGAGAGGTTGCGGGAAAAGCATGTATGAGCACTGGGCCTGAACTCCCGTGTATCTGAGTTGAATACAGCGATTTCCAATGGCCTTCTTCAATCACAGTGTAGCTAGGTTCCAACTCCCATGTCCGAGTGGGTAGCAGACATCTGCCTCCCATGCATACACACTTCTGAGAGTTGAGCTTATGGCCTGTACCTCCACATCCAGCCTGCTGGTACCCTTGGCTTCTAAAAGGCCTAGGCTCGCTGTTTTACGGAAGTGCTGGGAGAGGTAATTGGAATCACCCGGCACACAAGACTAGTGCCTCCATCTCAGTTCAGCGATTTCCTAGTAATTCCTGTGGTTGACTGGTGCTACATACTACGTTCCATACGTGAGAGGGTAGCCGAACGCCTTGTCCAAAACCATCTTACTTCTGAGAGTTGAGCTCAGCCTCAGTCCCTCACAATTCCACACTGCCTGCAGAGTGAGTTTCGCAGGTCTTCAGCAGAGACGTTTGCCAGAGGCTTCTGAGACGCAGGGTAACAATGCAGACCTGGAGGGTATCCCCAGGTGCAGTCGACTGGTAATCTTGGAACCTCCTGACTCAGAATACTGCTACCTTCTCACTGCCATAGGAATGCAGCTAGTTGACAGCTGGCTTCAAGACATGCTTCCCTGTGAGAGCTGAGGACAGGGCAGAACCCTCCCGCATGCTGCCTGACTGTAGGAGTAGCTGCTAACCTCCTTATGTTATTGGCTGGGAGAGGTTGCGGGAAAAGCATGTGTGAGCACTGGGCCTGAACTCCCGTGTATCTGAGTTGAATACAGCGATTTCCAACGGCTTTCCTCAACCAGAGTGTAGCTAGGTTCCAAATCCCATGTACGAGCGGGTAGCAGACATCTGCCTCCCATGCATACACACTTCTGAGAGTTGAGCTGATGGCCTGTACCTCCACATCCAGCCTCCTGGTACCCTTGGCTTCTAAAAGGCCTAGGCTCGCTGTTTGACCGAAGTGCTGGGAGAGGTAATTGGAATCTCCCGGCACACAACACGAGTGCCTCCAAGCTCAATTCACGATTTCCCAGTAATTCTTGTGGTAGACAGGTGCTACATACTAAGTTCCATATGTGAGAAGGTAGCTGAACGCCTTGTCCAAAAGCATCTTACTTCTGAGAGTTGAGCACACCCTCAGTCCCTCACACTTCCACACTGCCTGCAGAGTGAGTTTCACACGTCTTCACCAGAGACGATTGCCAGAGGCTTCTGAGTACAAGTTAACAATGCAGACCTGGAGGGTATCTCCAGGTGCAGTAGAGTGGTAATCTTGGAACCTCCTGACTCAGAGTACTGCTACCTTCTCACTGCCATAGGAATGCAGCTAGTTGACAGCTGGCTTCAAGACATGCTTCCCTGTGAGAGCTGAGGACAGGGCAGAACCCTCCCGCATCCTGCCTGACTGTAGGAGTAGCTGCTAACATCCTAATGTTAGTGGATGGGAGAGGTTGCGGGAAAAGCATATGTGAGCACTGGGCCTGAACTCCCGTGTATCTGAGTTGAATACAGCGATTTCCAATGGCCTTCTTCAATCACAGTGTAGCTAGCTTCCAACTCCCATGTCCGAGTGGGTAGCAGACATCTGCCTCCCATGCATACACACTTCTGAGAGTTGAGCTTATGGCCTGTACCCCCACATCCAGCCTGCTGGTACCCTTGGCTTCTAAAAGGCCTAGGCTCGCTGTTTGGCGGAAGTGCTGGGAGAGGTAATTGGAGTCACCCGGCACACAAGACTAGTGCCTCCAAGCTCAGTTCAGAGATTTCCTAGTAATTCCTGTGGTAGACTGGTGCTACATACTAAGTTCCATACGTGAGAGGGTAGCTGAACGCCTTGTCCAAAACCATCTTACTTCTGAGAGTTGAGCTCAGCCTCAGTCCCTCACAGTTCCACACTGCCTGCAGAGTGAGTTTCGCAGGTCTTCAGCCGAGACGTTTGCCAGAGGCTTCTGAGACGCAGGGTAACAATGCAGACCTGGAGGGTATCCCCAGGTGCAGTCGACTGGTAATCTTGGAACCTCCTGACTCAGAATACTGCTACCTTCTCACTGCCATAGGAATGCAGCTAGTTGACAGCTAGCTGGCTTCAAGACATGCTTCCCTGAGAGAGCTGAGGACAGGGCAGAACCCTCCCGCATGCTGCCTGACTGTAGGAGTAGCTGCTAACATCCTAATGTTAGTGGCTGGGAGAGGTTGCGGGAAAAGCATGTGTGAGCACTGGGTCTAAACTCCCGTGTATCTGAGTTGAATACAGCGATTTCCAACGGCTTTCGTCAACCAGAGTGTAGCTAGGTTCCAAATCCCATGTACGAGCGGGTAGCAGACATCTGCCTCCCATGCATACACACTTCTGAGAGTTGAGCTTATGGCCTGTACCTCCACAGCCAGCCTGCTGGTACCCTTGGCTTCTAAAAGGCCTAGGCTCGCTGTTTGACGGAAGTGCTGGTAGAGGTAATTGGAATCTCCCGGCACACAAGACGAGTGCCTCCAAGCTCAATTCACGATTTCCCAGTAATTCTTGTGGTAGACAGGTGCTACATACTAAGTTCCATATGTGAGAAGGTAGCTGAACGCCTTGTCCAAAAGCATCTTACTTCTGAGAGTTGAGCCCACCCTCAGTCCCTCACAGTTCCACACTGCCTGCAGAGTGAGTTTCACACGTCTTCACCAGAGACGATTGCCAGAGGCTTCTAAGTACAAGTTCACAATGCAGACCTGGAGGGTATCTCCAGGTGCAGTAGAGTGGTAATCTTGGAACCTCCTGACTCAGAGTACTGCTACCTTCTCACTGCCATAGGAATGCAGGTAGTTGACAGCTGGCTTCGAGACATGCTTCCCTGTGAGAGCTGAGGAAAGGGCAGAACCCTCCCGCATCCTGCCTGACTGTAGGAGTAGCTGCTAACATCCTTATGTTAGTGGCTGGGAGAGGTTGCGTGAAAAGCATGTGTGAGCACTGGGCCTGAACTCCCGTGTATCTGAGTTGAATACAGCGATTTCCAATGGCCTTCTTCAATCACAGTGTAGCTAGGTTCAAAATCCCATGTACGAGCGGGTAGCAGACATCTGCCTCTCATGCATACACACTTCTGAGAGTTGAGCTTATGGCCTGTACCTCCACATCCAGCCTGCTGGTACCCTTGGCTTCTAAAAGGCCTAGGGTCGCTGTTTGACGGAAGTGCTGGGAGAGGTAACTGGAATCTCCCGGCACACAAGACGAGTGCCTCCAAGCTCAATTCACGATTTCCCAGTAATTCTTGTGGTAGACAGGTGCTACATACTAAGTTCCATATGTGAGAAGGTAGCTGAACGCCTTGTCCAAAAGCATCTTACTTCTGAGAGTTGTGCACACCCTCAGTCCCTCACACTTCCACACTGCCTGCAGAGTGAGTTTCACACGTCTTCACCAGAGACGATTGCCAGAGGCTTCTGAGTACAAGTTAACAATGCAGACCTGGAGGGTATCTCCAGGTGCAGTAGAGTGGTAATCTTGGAACCTCCTGACTCAGAGTACTGCTACCTTCTCACTGCCATAGGAATGCAGCTAGTTGACTGCTGGCTTCAAGACATGCTTCCCTGTGAGAGCTGAGGACAGGGCAGAACCCTCCCGCATCCTGCCTGACTGTAGGAGTAGCTGCTAACATCCTAATGTTAGTGGCTGGGAGAGGTGCGGGAAAAGCATGTGTGAGCACTGGGCCTGAACTCCCGTGTATCTGAGTTGAATACAGCGATTTCCAATGGCCTTCTTCAATCACAGTGTAGCTAAGTTCCAACTCCCATGTCCGAGTGGATAGCAGACATCTGCCTCCCATGCATACACACTTCTGAGTGTTGAGCTTATGGCCTGTACCTCCACAGCCAGCCTGCTGGTACCCTTGGCTTCTAAAAGGCCTAGGCTCGCTGTTTGACGGAAGTGCTGGGAAAGGTAATTGGAATCACCCGGCAAACAAGACTAGTGCCCCAAGCTCAGTTCAGCGATTTCCTAGTAATTCCTGTGGTAGACTGGTGCTACATACTAAGTTCCATACGTGAGAGGGTAGCTGAACGCCTTGTCCAAATCCATCTTACTTCTGAGAGTTGAGCTCAGCCTCAGTCCCTCACAGTTCCACACTGCCTGCAGAGTGTGTTTCGCAGGTCTTCAGCAGAGACGTTTGCCAGAGGCTTCTGAGACGCAGGGTAACAATGCAGACCTGGAGGGTATCCCCAGGTGCAGTCGACTGGTAATCTTGGAACCTCCTGACTCAGAATACTGCTACCTTCTCACTGCCATAGGAATGCAGCTAGTGGACAGCTAGCTGGCTTCAAGACATGCTTCCCTGAGAGAGCTGAGGACAGGGAAGAACCCTCCCGCATGCTCCCTGACTGTAGGAGTAGCTGCTAACATCCTAATGTTAGTGGCTGGGAGACGTTGCGGGAAAAACATGTGTGAGCACTGGGCCTGAACTCCCGTGTATCTGAGTTGAATACAGCGATTTCCAACGGCTTTCCTCAACCAGAGTGTAGCTAGGTTCCAAATCCCATGTACGAGCGGGTAGCAGACATCTGCCTCCCATGCATACACACTTCTGAGAGTTGAGCTTATGGCCTGTACCTCCACATCCAGCCTGCTGGTACCCTTGGCTTCTAAAAGGCCTAGGCTCGCTGTTTGACGGAAGAGCTGCGAGAGGTATTTGGAATCTCCCGGCACACAAGACGAGTGCCTCCAAGCTCAATTCACGATTTCCCAATAATTCTTGTGGTAGACAGGTGCTACATACTAAGTTCCATACTTGAGAGGGTAGCGGAACGCCTTGTCCAAAAGCATCTTACTTCTGAGAGTTGAGCACACCTTCAGTCCCTCACACTTCCACACTGCCTGCAGAGTGAGTTTCACACGTCTTCACCAGAGACGATTGCCAGAGGCTTCTGAGTACAAGTTAACAATGCAGACCTGGAGGGTATCTCCAGGTGCAGTAGAGTGGTAAACTTGGAACCTCCTGACTCAGAGTACTGCTACCTTCTCACTGCCATAGGAATGCAGCTAGTTGACAGCTGGCTTCAAGACATGCTTCCCTGTGAGAGCTGAGGACAGGGCAGAACCCTCCCGCATCCTGCCTGACTGTAGGAGTAGCTGCTAACATCCTAATGTTAGTGGCTGGGAGAGGTTGCGGGAAAAGCATGTGTGAGCACTGGGCCTGAACTCCAGTGTATCTGAGTTGAATACAGCGATTTCCAATGGCCTTCTTCAATCACAGTGTAGCTAGGTTCCAACTCCCATGTCCGAGTGGGTAGCAGACATCTGCTTCCAATGCATACACACTTCAGAGAGTTGAGCTTATGGCCTGTACCTCCACATCCAGCCTGCTGGTACCCTTGGCTTCTAAAAGGCCTAGGCTCGCTGTTTGACGGAAGTGCTGGGAGAGGTAATTGGAATCACCAGGCACTCAAGACTAGTGCCTTCAAGCTCAGTTCAGCGATTTCCTAGTAATTCCTGTGGTAGACTGGTGCTACATACTAAGTTCCATACGTGAGAGGGTAGCTGAACGCCTTGTCCAAAACCATCTTACTTCGGAGAGTTGAGCTCAGCCTCAGTCCCTCACAGTTCGACACTGCCTGCAGAGTGAGTTTCGCAGGTCTTCAGCAGAGACGTTTGCCAGAGGCTTCTGAGACGCAGGGTAACAATGCAGACCTGGAGGGTATCCCCAGGTGCAGTCGACTGGTAATCTTGGAACCTCCTGACTCAGAATACTGCTACCTTCTCACTGCCATAGGAATGCAGCTAGTTGACAGCTAGCTGGCTTCAAGACATGCTTCCCTGAGAGAGCTGAGGACAGGGAAGAACCCTCCCGCATGCTCCCTGACTGTAGGAGTAGCTGCTAACATCCTAATGTTAGTGGCTGGGAGATGTTGCGGGAAAAACATGTGTGAGCACTGGGCCTGAACTCCCGTGTATCTGAGTTGAATACAGCGATTTCCAACGGCTTTCCTCAACCAGAGTGTAGCTAGGTTCCAAATCCCATGTACGAGCGGGTAGCAGACATCTGCCTCCCATGCATACACACTTCTGAGAGTTGAGCTTATGGCCTGTACCTCCACAGCCAGCCTGCTGGTACCCTTGGCTTCTAAAAGGCCTAGGCTCGCTGTTTGACGGAAGTGCTGCGAGAGGTAATTGGAATCTCCCGGCACACAAGACGAGTGCCTCCAAGCTCAATTCACGATTTCCCAGTAATTCTTGTGGTAGACAGGTGCTACATACTAAGTTCCATATGTGAGAAGGTAGCTGAACGCCTTGTCCAAAAGCATCTTACTTCTGAGAGTTGAGCACACCTTCAGTCCCTCACAGTTCCACACTGCCTGCAGAGTGAGTTTCACACGTCTTCACCAGAGACGATTGCCAGAGGCTTCTGAGTACAACTTAACAATGCAGACCTGGAGGGTATCTCCAGGTGCAGTAGAGTGGTAATCTTGGAACCTCCTGACTCAGAGTACTGCTACCTTCTCACTGCCATAGGAATGCAGCTAGTTGACAGCTGGCTTCAAGACATGCTTCCCTGTGAGAGCTGAGGACAGGGCAGAACCCTCCCGCATCCTGCCTGACTGTAGGAGTAGCTGCTAACATCCTAATGTTAGTGGCTGGGAGAGGTTGCGGGAAAAGCATGTGTGAGCACTGGGCCTGAACTCCCGTGTATCTGAGTTGAATACAGCGATTTCCAACGGCTTTCCTCAACCAGAGTGTAGCTAGGTTCCAAATCGCATGTACGAGCGGGTAGCAGACATCTGCCTCCCATGCATACACACTTCTGAGGGTTGAGCTTATGGCCTGTACCTCCACAGCCAGCCTGCTGGTACCCTTGGCTTCTAAAAGGCCTAGGCTCGCTGTTTGACGGAAGTGCTGGGAGAGGTAATTGGAATCACCCGGCACACAAGACTAGTGCCTCCATCTCAGTTCAGCGATTTCCTAGTAATTCCTGTGGTAGACTGGTGCTACATACTAAGTTCCATACGTGAGAGGGTAGCTGAACGCCTTGTCCAAAACCATCTTACTTCTGAGAGTTGAGCTCAGCCTCAGTCCCTCACAGTTCCACACTGCCTGCAGAGTGAGTTTCGCAGGTCTTCAGCAGAGACGTTTGCCAGAGGCTTCTGAGACGCAGGGTAACAATGCAGACCTGGAGGGTATCCCCAGGTGCAGTCGACTTGTAATCTTGGAACCTCCTGACTCAGAATACTGCTACCTTCTCACTGCCATAGGAATGCAGCTAGTTGACAGCGAGCTGGCTTCAAGACATGCTTCCCTGAGAGAGCAGAGGACAGGGAAGAACCCTCCCGCATGCTGCCTGACTGTAGGAGTAGCTGCTAACATCCTAATGTTTGTGGCTGGGAGATGTTGCGGGAAAAACATGTGTGAGCACTGGGCCTGAACTCCCGTGTATCTGAGTTGAATACAGCGATTTCCAACGGCTTTCCTCAACCAGAGTGTAGCTAGGTTCCAAATCCCATGTACGATCGGGTAGCAGACATCTGCCTCCCATGCATACACACTTCTGAGAGTTGAGCTTATGGCCTGTACCTCCACAGCCAGCCTGCTGGTACCCTTGGCTTCTAAAAGGCCTAGGCTCGCTGTTTGACGGAAGTGCTGCGAGAGGTAATTGGAATCTCCCGGCACACAAGACGAGTGCCTCCAAGCTCAGTTCACGATTTCCCAGTAATACTTGTGGTAGACAGGTGCTACATACTAAGTTCCATATGTGAGAAGGTAGCTGAACCCCTTGTCCAATAGCATCTTCCTTCTGAGAGTTGAGCACACCCTCAGTCCCTCACACTTCCACACTGCCTGCAGAGTGAGTTTCACACGTCTTAACCAGGACGATTGCCAGAGGCTTCTGAGTACAATTAACAATGCAGACCTGGAGGGTATGTCCAGGGGCAGTAGAGTGGTAATCTTGGAACCTCCTGACTCAGAGTACTGCTACCTTCTCACTGCCATAGGAATGCAGCTAGTTGACAGCTGGCTTCGAGACATGCTTCCCTGTGAGAGCTGAGGAAAGGGCAGAACCCTCCCGCATCCTGCCTGACTGTAGGAGTAGCTGCTAACATCCTTATGTTAGTGGCTGGGAGAGGTTGCGGGAAAAGCATGTGTGAGCACTGGGCCTGAAATCCCGTGTACCTGAGTTGAATACAGCGAATTCCAACGGCTTTCCTCAACCAGAGTGTACCTAGTTTCCAAATCCCATGTACGAGCGGGTAGCAGACATCTGCCTCCCATGCATACACACTTCTGAGAGTTGAGCTTATGGCCTGTACCTCCACAGCCACCCTGCTGGTACCCTTGGTTTCTAAAAGGCCTAGGCTCGCTGTTTGACGGAAGTGCTGGGAAAGGTAATTGGAATCACCCGGCAAACAAGACTAGTGCCCCAAGCTCAGTTCAGCGATTTCCTAGTAATTCCTGAGGTAGACTGGTGCTACATACTAAGTTCCATACGTGAGAGGGTAGCTGAACGCCTTGTCCAAATCCATCTTACTTCTGAGAGTTGAGCTCAGCCTCAGTCCCTCACAGTTCCACACTGCCTGCAGAGTGAGTTTCGCAGGTCTTCAGCAGAGACGTTTGCCAGAGGCTTCTGAGACGCAGGGTAACAATGCAGACCTGGAGGGTATCCCCAGGTGCAGTCGACTGGTAATCTTGGAACCTCCTGACTCAGAATACTGCTACCTTCTCAGTGCCATAGGAATGCAGCTAGTTGACAGCAAGCTGGCTTCAAGACATGCTTCCCTGAGAGAGCTGAAGACAGGGCAGAACCCTCCCGCATGCTGCCTGACTGTAGGAGTAGCTGCTAACATCCTAATGTTAGTGGCTGGGAGAGGTTGCGGGAAAAGCATGTGTGAGCACTGGGCCTGAACTCCCGTGTATCTGAGTTGAATACAGCGATTTCCAACGGCTTTCCTCAACCAGAGTGTAGCTAGGTTCCAAATCCCATGTACGAGCGGGTAGCAGACATCTGCCTCCCATGCATACACACTTCTGAGAGTTGAGCTTATGGCCTGTACCTCCACAGCCAGCCTGGTGGTACCCTTGGCTTCTAAAAGGCCTAGGCTCGCTGTTTGACGGAAGTGCTGGGATAGGTAATTGGAATCTCCGGGCACACAAGACGAGTGCCTCCAAGCTCAATTCACGATTTCCCAGTAATTCTTGTGGTAGACAGGTGCTACATACTAAGTTCCATATGTGAGAAGGTAGCTGAACGCCTTGTCCAAAAGCATCTTACTTCAGAGAGTTGAGCACACCCTCAGTCCCTCACACTTCCACACTGCCTGCAGAGTGAGTTTCACACGTATTCACCAGAGACGATTGCCAGAGGCTTCTGAGTACAAGTTAACAATGCAGACCTGGAGAGTATCTCCAGGTGCAGTAGAGTGGTAATCTTGAAACCTCCTGACTCAGAGTACTGCTACCTTCTCACTGCCATAGGAATGCAGCTAGTTGAAAGCTGGCTTCAAGACATGCTTCCCTGTGAGAGTTGAGGACAGGGCAGAACCCTCCCGCATCCTGCCTGACTGTAGGAGTAGCTGCTAACATCCTAATGTTAGTGGCTGGGAGAGGTTGCGGGAAAAGCATGTGTGAGCACTGGGCATGAACTCCCGTGTATCTGAGTTGAATACAGCGATTTCCAATGGCCTTCTTCAATCACAGTGTAGCTAGGTTCCAACTCCCATGTCCGAGTCGGTAGCAGACATCTGCCTCCCATGCATACACACTTCTGAGAGTTGAGCTTATGGTCTGTACCCCCACAGCCAGCCTGCTGGTACCCTTGGCTTCTAAAAGGCCTAGGCTCGCTGTTTGACGGAAGTGCTGGGAGAGGTAATTGGAATCACCCGGCACACAAGACTAGGGCCTCCAAGCTCAGTTCAGCGATTTCCTAGTAATTCCTGTGGTAGACTGGTGCTACATACTAAGTTCCATACGTGAGAGGGTAGCTGAACGCCTTGTCCAAAACCCATACTTCTGAGAGTTGAGCTCAGCCTCAGTCCCTCACAGTTCCACACTGCCTGCAGAGTGAGTTTCGCAGGTCTTCAGCAGAGACGTTTGCCAGAGGCTTCTGAGACGCAGGGTAACAATGCAGACCTGGAGGGTATCCCCAGGTGCAGTCGACTGGTAATCTTGGAACCTCCTGACTCAGAATACTGCTACCTTCTCACTGCCATAGTAATGCAGCTAGTTGACAGCTAGCTGGCTTCAAGACTTGCTTCCCTGAGAGAGCTGAGGACAGGGAAGAACCCTCCCGCATGCTCCCTGACTGTAGGAGTAGCTGCTAACATCCTTATGTTAGTGGCTGGGAGAGGTTGCGGGAAAAGCATGTGTGAGCACTGGGCCTGAACTCCCGTGTATCTGAGTTGAATACAGCGATTTCCAACGGCTTTCCTCAACCAGAGTGTAGCTATGTTCCAAATCCCATGTACGAGGGGGTAGCAGACATCTGCCTCCCATGCATACACACTTCTGAGAGTTGAGCTTATGGCCTGTACCTCCACATCCAGCCTGCTGGTACCCTTGGCTTCTAAAAGGCCTAGGCTCGCTGTTTGACGGAAGTGCTGCGAGAGGTAATTGGAATCTCCCGGCACACAAGACGAGTGCCTCCAAGCTCAATTCACGATTTCCCAGTAATTCTTGTGGTAGACAGGTGCTACATACTAAGTTCCATATGTGAGAAGGTAGCTGAACGCCTTGTCCAAAAGCATCTTACTTCTGAGAGTTGAGCACACCCTCAGTCCCTCACACTTCCACACTGCCTGCAGAGTGAGTTTCACACGTCTTCACCAGAGACGTTTGCCAGAGGCTTCTGAGACGCAGGGTAACAATGCAGACCTGGAGGGTATCCCCAGGTGCAGTCTACTGGTAATCTTGGAACCTCCTGACTCAGAATACTGCTACCTTCTCACTGCCATAGGAATGCAGCTAGTTGACAGCTAGCTGGCTTCAAGACATGCTTCCCTGAGAGAGCTGAAGACAGGGCAGAACCCTCCCGCATGCTGCCTGACTGTAGGAGTAGCTGCTAACATCCTAATGTTAGTGGCTGGGAGAGGTTGCGGGAAAAGCATGTGTGAGCACTGGGCCTGAACTCCCGTGTATCTGAGTTGAATACAGCGATTTCCAACGGCTTTCCTCAACCAGAGTGTAGCTAGGTTCCAAATCCCATGTACGAGCGGGTAGCAGACATCTGCCTCCCATGCATCCACTTCTGAGAGTTGAGCTTATGGCCTGTACCTCCACAGCCAGCCTGCTGGTACCCTTGGCTTCTAAAAGGCCTAGGCTCGCTGTTTGACGGAAGTGCTGGGAGAGGTAATTGGAATCTCCCGGCACACAAGACGAGTGCCTCCAAGCTCAATTCACGATTTCCCAGTAATTCTTGTGGTAGACAGGTGCTACATACTAAGTTCCATATGTGAGAAGGTAGCTGAACCCCTTGTCCAATAGCATCTTACTTCTGAGAGTTGAGCTCAGCCTCAGTCCCTCACAGTTCCACACTGCCTGCAGAGTGAGTTTCGCAGGTCTTCAGCAGAGACGTTTGCCAGAGGCTTCTGCGACGCAGGGTAACAAGGCAGACCTGGAGGGTATCCCCAGGTGCAGTCGACTGGTAATCTTGGAACCTCCTGACTCAGAATACTGCTACCTTCTCACTGCCATAGGAATGCAGCTAGTTTACAGCTGGCTTCAAGACATGCTTCCCTGTGAGAGCTGAGGACAGGGCAGAACCCTCCCGCATGCTGCCTGACTGTAGGAGTAGCTGCTAACATCCTTATGTTAGTGGCTGGGAGAGGTTGCGGGAAAAGCATGTGTGAGCACTGGGCGTGAACTCCCGTGTATCTGAGTTGAATACAGCGATTTCCAACGGATTTCCTCAACCAGAGTGTAGCTAGGTTCCAAATCCCATGTACGAGCGGGTAGCAGATATCTGCCTCCCATGCATACACACTTCTGAGAGTTGAGCTCATGGCCTGTACCTCCACAGCCAGCCTGCTGGTACCCTTGGCTTCTAAAAGGCCTAGGCTCGCTGTTTGACGGAAGTGCTGGGATAGGTAATTGGAATCATCGGCACACAAGACTAGTGCCTCCAAGCTCAGTTCAGCGATTTCCTAGTAATTCCTGTGGTAGACAGGTGCTACATACTAAGTTCCATACTTGAGAGGTTAGCTGAACGCCTTGTCCAAAACCATCTTACTTCTGAGAGTTGAGCTCAGCCTCAGTCCCTCACAGTTCGACACTGCCTGCAGAGTGAGTTTCGCAGGTCTTCAGCAGAGACGTTTGCCAGAGGCTTCTGAGACGCAGGGTAACAATGCAGACCTGGAGGGTATCCCCAGGTGCAGTCGACTGGTAATCTTGGAACCTCCTGATTGAATACTGCTACCTTCTCACTGCCATAGGAATGCAGCTAGTTGACAGCTGGCTTCAAGACATGCTTCCCTGTGAGAGCTGAGGACAGGGAAGAACCCTCCCGCATGCTGCCTGACTGTAGGAGTAGCTGCTAACATCCTTATGTTAGTGGCTGGGAGAGGTTGCGGGAAAAGCATGTGTGAGCACTGGGCCTGAACTCCCGTGTATCTGAGTTGAATACAGCGATTTCCAACGGCTTTCCTCAACCAGAGTGTAGCTAGGATCCAAATCCCATGTACGAGCGGGTAGCAGACATCTGCCTCCCATGCATACACACTTCTGAGAGTTGAGCTTATGGCCTGTACCTCCACATCCAGCCTGCTGGTACCCTTGGCTTCAAAAAGGCCTAGGCTCGCTGTTTGACGGAAGTGCTGGGAGAGGTATTTGGAATCTCCCGGCACACAAGACGAGTGCCTCCAAGCTCAATTCACGATTTCCCAGTAATTCTTGTGGTAGACAGGTGCTACATACTAAGTTCCATATGTGAGAAGGTAGCTGAACGCCTTGTCCAAAAGCATCTTACTTCTGAGAGTTGAGCACACCCTCAGTCCCTCACACTTCCACACTGCCTGCAGAGTGAGTTTCACACGTCTTCACCAGAGACGATTGCAGAGGCTTCTGAGTACAAGTTAACAATGCAGAACTGGAGGGTATCTCCAGGTGCAGTAGAGTGGTAATCTTGGAACCTCCTGACTCAGAGTACTGCTACCTTCTCACTGCCATAGGAATGCAGCTAGTTGACAGCTGGCTTCAAAACATGCTTCCCTTTGAGAGCTGAGGACAGGGAAGAACCCTCCCGCATGCTGCCTTACTGTAGGAGTAGCTGCTAACATCCTTATGTTAGTGGCTGGGAGAGGTTGCGGGAAAAGCATGTGTGAGCACTGGGCCTGAACTCCCGTGTACCTGAGTTGAATACAGCGATTTCCAACGGCTTTCCTCAACCAGAGTGTAGCTAGGTTCCAAATCCCATGTACGAGCGGGTAGCAGACATCTGCCTCCCATGCATACACACTTCTGAGAGTTGAGCTTATGGCCTGTACCTCCACATCCAGCCTGCTGTTACCCTTCGCTTCTAAAAGGCCTAGGCTCTCTGTTTGGCGGAAGTGCTGGGAGAGGTAATTGGAATCACCCGGCACAAAAGACTAGTGCCTCTAAGCTCTGTTCAGCGATTTCCTAGTAATTCCTGTGGTAGACTGGTGCTACATACTAAGTTCCATACGTGAGAGGGTAGCTGAACGCCTTGTCCAAAACCATCTTACTTCGGAGAGTTGAGCTCAGCCTCAGTCCCTCACAGTTCGACACTGCCTGCAGAGTGAGTTTCGCAGGTCTTCAGCAGAGACGTTTGCCAGAGGCTTCTGAGACGCAGGGTAACAATGCAGACCTGGAGGGTATCCCCAGGTGCAGTCGACTGGTAATCTTGGAACCTCCTGACTCAGAATACTGCTACCTTCTCACTGCCATAGGAATGCAGCTAGTTGACAGCTGGCTTCAAGACATGCTTCCCTGTGAGAGCTGAGGACAGGGCAGAACCCTCCCGCATCCTGCCTGACTGTAGGAGTAGCTGCTAACATCCTTATGTTAGTGGCTGGGAGAGGTTGCGGGAAAAGCATGTGTGAGCACTGGGCCTGAACTCCGGTGTATCTGAGTTGAATACAGCGATTTCCAACGGCCTTCTTCAATCACAGTGTAGCTAGGTTCCAACTCCCATGTCCGAGTGGGTAGCAGACATCTGCCTCACATGCATACACACTTCTGAGAGTTGAGCTTATGGCCTGTACCTCCACATCCAGCCTGCTGGTACCCTTGGCTTCTAAAAGGCCTAGGCTCGCTGTTTGACGGAAGTGCTGGGAGAGGTAATTGGAATCACCCGGCACACAAGACTAGTGCCTCCAAGCTCAGTTCAGCGATTTCCTAGTAATTCCTGTGGTAGACTGGTGCTACATACTAAGTTCCATACGTGAGAGGGTAGCTGAACGCCTTGTCCAAAACCATCTTACTTCTGAGAGTTGAGCTCAGCCTCAGTCCCTCACAGTTCCACACTGCCTGCAGAGTGAGTTTCGCAGGTCTTCAGCAGAGACGTTTGCCAGAGGCTTCTGAGACGCAGGGTAAAAATGCAGACCTGGAGGGTATCCCCAGGTGCAGTCGACTGGTTATCTTGGAACCTCCTGACTCAGAATACTGCTACCTTCTCACTGCAATAGGAATGCAGCTAGTTGACAGCTGGCTTCAAGACATGCTTCCCTGTGAGAGCTGAGGACAGGGCAGAACCCTCCCGCATGCTGCCTGATTGTAGGAGTAGCTGCTAACATCCTTATGTTAGTGGCTGGGAGAGGTTGCGGGAAAATCATGTGTGAGCACTGGGCCTGAACTCCCGTGTATCTGAGTTGAATACAGCGTTTTCCAACGGCTTTCCTCAACCAGAGTGTAGCTAGTTTCCAAATCCCATGTACGAGCGGGTAGCAGACATCTGCCTCCCATGCATACACACTTCTGAGAGTTGAGCTTATGGCCTGTACCTCCACAGCCAGCCTGCTGGTACCCTTGGCTTCTAAAACGCCTAGGCTCGCTGTTTGACGGAAGTGCTGGGAGAGGTAATTGGAATCTCCCGGCACAAAACGAGTGCCTCCAAGCTCAATTCACGATTTCCCAGTAATTCTTGTGGTAGACAGGTGCTACATACTAAGTTCCATACGTGAGAGGGTAGCTGAACGCCTTGTCCAAAACCATCTTACTTCTGAGAGTTGAGCTCAGCCTCAGTCCCTCACAGTTCCACACTGCCTGCAGAGTGAGTTTCGCAGGTATTCAGCAGAGACGTTTGCCAGAGGCTTCTGAGACGCAGGGTAACAATGCAGACCTGGAGGGTATCCCCAGGTGCAGTCGACTGGTAATCTTGGAACCTCCTGACTCAGAATACTGCTACCTTCTCACTGCCATAGGAATGCAGCTAGTTGACAGCTGGCTTCAAAACATGCTTCCCTTTGAGAGCTGAGGACAGGGAAGAACCCTCCCGCATGCTGCCTTACTGTCGGAGTAGCTGCTAACATCCTTATGTTAGTGGCTGGGAGAGGTTGCGGGAAAAGCATGTGTGAGCACTGGGCCTGAACTCCCGTGTATCTGAGTTGAATACAGCGATTTCCAACGGCTTTCCTCAACCAGAGTGTAGCTAGGTTCCAAATCCCATGTACGAGCGGGTAGCAGACATCTGCCTCCCATTCATACACACTTCTGAGAGTTGAGCTTATGGCCTGTACCTCCACATCCAGCCTGCTGGTACCCTTCGCTTCTAAAAGGCCTAGGCTCGCTGTTTGGCGGAAGTGCTGGGAGAGGTAATTGGAATCACCCGGCACAAAAGACTAGTGCCTCCAAGCTCTGTTCAGCGATTTCCTAGGAATTCCTGTGGTAGACTGGTGCTACATACTAAGTTCCATACGTGAGAGGGTAGCTGAACGCCTTGTCAAAAACCATCTTACTTCGGAGAGTTGAGCTCAGCCTCAGTCCCTCACAGTTCGACACTGCCTGCAGAGTGAGTTTCGCAGGTCTTCAGCAGAGACGTTTGCCAGAGGCTTCTGAGACGCAGGGTAACAATGCAGACCTGGAGGGTATCCCCAGGTGCAGTCGACTGGTAATCTTGGAACCTCCTGACTCAGAATACTGCTACCTTCTCACTGCTATAGGAATGCAGCTAGTTGACA
Organism: Canis aureus; assembly: GCF_053574225.1. Taxonomy (NCBI): domain Eukaryota; kingdom Metazoa; phylum Chordata; class Mammalia; order Carnivora; family Canidae; genus Canis; species Canis aureus. Next base: position 4,626,569 of record NC_135630.1, read on the forward strand.
GCTGGCTTCAAGACATGCTTCCCTGTGAGAGCTGAGGACAGGGCAGAACCCTCCCGCATGCTGCCTGACTGTAGGAGTAGCTGCTAACATCCTTATGTTAGTGGCTGGGAGAGGTTGCGGGAAAAGCATGTGTGAGCACTGGGCCTGAACTCCCGTGTATCTGAGTTGAATACAGCGATTTCCAACGGCTTTCCTCAACCAGAGTGTAGCTAGGTTCCAAATCCCATGTACGAGCGGGTAGCAGACATCTGCCTCCCTTGCATACAAACTTCTGAGAGTTGAGCTTATGGCCTGTACCTCCACAGCCAACCTGCTGGTACCCTTGGCTTCTAAAAGGCCTAGGCTCGCTGTTTGACGCAAGTGCTGGGAGAGGTAATTGGAATCACCCGGCACACAAGACTAGTGCCTCCAAGCTCAGTTCAGCGATTTCCTAGTAATTCCTATGGTAGACTGGTGCTACATACTAAGTTCCATACGTGAGAGGATAGCTGAACGCCTTGTCCAAAACCGTCTTACTTCTGAGAGTTGAGCTCAGCCTCAGTCCCTCACAGTTCCACACTGCCTGCAGAGTGAGATTCGCAGGTCTTCAGCAGAGACGTTTGCCAGAGGCTTCTGAGACGCAGGGTAACAATGCAGACCTGGAGGGTATCTCCAGGTGCAGTAGAGTGGTAATCTTGGAACCTCCTGACTCAGAGTACTGCTACCTTCTCACTGCCATAGGAATGCAGCTAGTTGACAGCTGGCTTCAAGACATGCTTCCCTGTGAGAGCTGAGGACAGCGCAGAACCCTCCCGCATCCTGCCTGACTGTAGGAGTAGCTGCTAACATCCTAATGTTAGTGGCTGGGAGAGGTTGCGGGAAAAGCATGTGAGAGCACTGGGCCTGAACTCCCGTGTACCTGAGTTGAATACAGCGATTTCCAACGGCTTTCCTCAACCAGAGTGTAGCTAGGTTCCAAATCCCATGTACGAGCGGGTAGCAGACATCTGCCTCCCATGCATACACACTTCTGAGAGTTGAGCTTATGGCCTGTACCTCCACAGCCAGCCTGCTGGTACCCTTGGCTTCTAAAAGGCCTAGGCTCGCTGTTTGACGGAAGTGCTGGGAGAGGTAATTGGAATCACCCGGCACACAAGACTAGTGCCTCCAAGCTCAGTTCAGCGATTTCCTAGTAATTCCTGTGGTAGACTGGTGCTACATACTAAGTTCCATACGTGAGAGGGTAGCTGAACGCCTTGTCCAAAACCATCTTACTTCTGAGAGTTGAGCTCAGCCTCCGTCCCTCACAGTTCGACACTGCCTGCAGAGTGATTTTCGCAGGTCTTCAGCAGAGACGTTTGCCAGAGGCTTCTGAGACGCAGGGTAACAATGCAGACCTGGAGGGTATCCCCAGGTGCAGTCGACTGGTAATCTTGGAACCTCCTGACTCAGAATACTGCTACCTTCTCACTGCCATAGGAATGCAGCTAGTTGACAGCTGGCTTCAAGACATGCTTCCCTGTAAGAGCTGAGGACAGGGCAGAACCCTCCCGCATGCTGCCTGACTGTAGGAGTAGCTGCTAACATCCTTATGTTAGTGGCTGGGAGAGGTTGCGGGAAAAGCATGTGTGAGCACTGGGCCTGAACTCGGGTGTACCTGAGTTGAATACAGCGATTTCCAACGGCTTTCCTCAACCAGAGTGTAGCTAGGTTCCAAATCCCATGTACGAGCGGGTAGCAGACATCTGCCTCCCATGCATACACACTTCTGAGAGTTGAGCTTATGGCCTGTACCTCCACAGCCAGCCTGCTGGTACCCTTGGCTTCTAAAAGGCCTAGGCTCGCTGTTTGACGGAAGTGCTGGGAGAGGTAATTGGAATCTCCCGGCACACAAGACGAGTGCCTCCAAGCTCAATTCACGATTTCCCAGTAATTCTTGTGGTAGACAGGTACTACACACTAAGTTCCATATGTGAGAAGGTAGCTGAACGCCTTGTCCAAAAGCATCTTACTTCTGAGAGTTGAGCACACCCTCAGTCCCTCACACTTCCACACTGCCTGCAGAGTGAGTTTCACACGTTTTCACCAGAGACGATTGCCAGAGGCTTCTGAGTACAAGTTAACAATGCAGACCTGGAGGGTATCTCCAGGTGCAGTAGAGTGGTAATCTTGGAACCTCCTGACTCAGAGTACTGCTACCTTCTCACTGCCATAGGAATGCAGCTAGTTGACAGCTGGCTTCAAGACATGCTTCCCTGTGAGACCTGAGGACAGGGCAGAAACCTCCCGCATCCTGCCTGACTGTAGGAGTAGCTGCTAACATCCTTATGTTAGTGGCTGGGAGAGGTTGCGGGAAAAGCATGTGTGAGAACTGGGCCTGAACTCCCGTGTATCTGAGTTGAATACAGCGATTTCCAATGGCCTTCTTCAATCACAGTGTAGCTAGGTTCCAACTCCCATGTCCGAGTGGGTAGCAGACATCTGCCTCCCATGCATACACACTTCTGAGAGTTGAGCTTATGGCCTGTACCTCCACATCCAGCCTGCTGGTACCCTTGGCATCTAAAAGGCCTAGGCTCGCTGTTTGACGGAAGTGCTGGGAGGGGTAATTGGAATCACCCGGCACACAAGACTAGTGCCTCCAAGCTCAGTTCAGCGATTTCCTAGTAATTCCTGTGGTAGACTGGTGCTACATACTAAGTTCCATACGTGAGAGGGTAGCTGAACGCCTTGTCCAAAACCATCTTACTTCTGAGAGTTGAGCTCAGCCTCAGTCCCTCACAGTTCCACACTGCCTGCAGAGTGAGTTTCGCAGGTCTTCAGCAGAGACGTTTGCCAGAGGCTTCTGAGACGCAGGGTAACAATGCAGACCTGGAGGTTATCCCCAGGTGCAGTCGACTGGTAATCTTGGAACCTCCTGACTCAGAATACTGCTACCTTCTCACTGCCATAGAAATGCAGCTAGTTGACAGCTGGCTTCAAGACATGCTTCCCTGTGAGAGCTGAGGACAGGGCAGAACCCTCCCGCATGCTGCCTGACTGTAGGAGTAGCTGCTAACATCCTTATGTTAGTGGCTGGGAGAGGTTGCGGGAAAAGCATGTGTGAGCACTGGGCCTGAACTCCCGTGTATCTGAGTTGAATACAGCGATTTCCAACGGCTTTCCTCAACCAGAGTGTAGCAAGGTTCCAAATGCCATGTACGAGCGGGTAGCAGACATCTGCCTCCCATGCATACACACTTCTGAGAGTTGAGGTTATGGCCTGTACTTCCACAGCCAGCCTGCTGGTACCCTTGGCTTCTAAAAGGCCTAGGATCGCTGTTTGACGGAAGTGCTGGGAGAGGTAATTGGAATCACCCGGCACACAAGACTAGTGCCTCCAAGCTCAGTATAGCGATTTCCTAGTAATTCCTGTGGTAGACTGGTGCTACATACTAAGTTCCATACGTGAGAGGGTAGCTGAACGCCTTGTCCAAAACCATCTTACTTCTGAGAGTTGAGCTCAGCCTCAGTCCCTAACAGTTCCACACTGCCTGCAGAGTGAGTTTCGCAGGTCTTCAGCAGAGACGTTTGCCAGAGGCTTCTGAGACGCAGGATAACAATTCAGACCTGGAGGGTATCCCCAGGTGCAGTCGACTGGTAATCTTGGAACCTCCTGACTCAGAGTACTGCTACCTTCTCACTGCCATAGGAATGCAGCTAGTTGACAGCTGGCTTCAAGACATGCTTCCCTGTGAGAGCTGAGGACAGGGCAGAACCCACCCGCATGCTGCCTGATTGTAGGAGTAGCTGCTAACATCCTTATGTTAGTGGCTGGGAGAGGTTGCGGGAAAAGCATGTGTGAGCACTGGGCCTGAACTCCCGTGTATCTGAGTTGAATACAGCGATTTTCAAAGGCTTTCCTCAACCAGAGTGTAGCTAGTTTCCAAATCCCATGTACGAGCGGGTAGCAGACATCTGCCTCCCATGCATACACACTTCTGAGAGTTGAGCTTATGGCCTGTACCTCCACCGCCAGCCTGCTGGTACCCTTGGCTTCTAAAAGGCCTAGGCTCGCTGTTTGACGGAAGTGCTGGGAGAGGTAATTGGAATCTCCCGGCACACAAGACGAGTGCCTCCAAGCTTAATTCACGATTTCCCAGTAATTCTTGTGGTAGACAGGTGCTACATACTAAGCTCCATATGTCAGAAGGTAGCTGAACGCCTTGTCCAAAAGCATCTTACTTCTGAGAGTTGAGCACACCCTCAGTCCCTCACACTTCCAAACTGCCTGCAGAGTGAGTTTCACACGTCTTCACCAGGACGATTGCCAGAGGCTTCTGAGTACAAGTTAACAATGCAGACCTGGAGGGTATCTCCAGGTGCAGTAGAGTGGTAATCTTGGAACCTCCTGACTCAGGGTACTGCTACCTTCTCACTGCCATAGGAATGCAGCTAGTTGACAGCTGGCTTCAAGACATGCTTCCCTGTGAGAGCTGAGGACAGGGCGGAACCCTCCCGCATCCTGCCTGACTGTAGGAGTAGCTGCTAACATCCTAATGTTAGTGGCTGGGAGAGGTTGCGGGAAAAGCATGTGTGAACAGTGGGCCTGAACTCCTGTGTATCTGAGTTGAATACAGCGATTTCCAATGGCCTTCTTCAATCAGAGTGTAGCTAGGTTCCAACTCCCATGTCCGACTGGGTAGAAGACATCTGCCTCCCATGCATACACACTTCTGAGAGTTGAGCTTATGGCCTGTACCTCCACATCCAGCCTGCTGGTACCCTTGGCTTCTAAAAGGCCTAGGCTCGCTGTTTGACGGAAGTGCTGGGAGAGGTAATTGGAATCACCCGGCACACAAGACTAGTGCCTCCAAGCTCAGTTCAGCGATTTCCTAGTAATTCCTGTGGTAGACTGGTGCTACATACTAAGTTCCATACGTGAGAGGATAGCTGAACGCCTTGTCCAAAACCGTCTTACTTCTGAGAGTTGAGCTCAGCCTCAGTCCCTCACAGTTCCACACTGCCTGCAGAGTGAGATTCGCAGGTCTTCAGCAGAGACGTTTGCCAGAGGCTTCTGAGACGCAGGGTAACAATGCAGACCTGGAGGGTATCCCCAGGTGCAGTCGACTGGTAATCTTGGAACCTCCTGACTCAGAATACTGCTACCTTCTCACTGCCATAGGAATGCAGCTAGTTGACAGCTGGCTTCAAGACATGCTTCCCTGTGAGAGCTGAGGACAGGGCAGAACCCTCCCGCATGCTGCCTGACTGTAGGAGTAGCTGCTAACATCCTTATGTTAGTGGCTGGGAGAGGTTGCGGGAAAAGCATGTGTGAGCACTGGGCCTGAACTCCCGTGTATCTGAGTTGAATACAGCGATTTCCAACGGCTTTCCTCAACCAGAGTGTAGCTAGGTTCCAAATCCCATGTACGAGCGGGTAGCAGACATCTGCCTCCCATGCATACACACTTCTGAGAGTTGAGCTTATGGCCTGTACCTCCACAGCCAGCCTGCTGGTACCCTTGGCTTCTAAAAGGCCTAGGCTCGCTGTTTGACGGAAGTGCTGCGAGAGGTAATTGGAATCTCCCGGCACACAAGACGAGTGCCTCCAAGCTCAATTCACGATTTCCCAGTAATTCTTGTGGTAGACAGGTGCTACATACTAAGTTCCATATGTGAGAAGGTAGCTGAACGCCTTGTCCAAAAGCATCTTACTTCTGAGAGTTGAGCACACCCTCAGTCCCTCACACTTCCACACTGCCTGCAGAGTGAGTTTCACACGTCTTCACCAGGACGATTGCAAGAGGCTTCTGAGTACAAGTTAACAATGCAGACGAGGAGGGTATCTCCAGGTGCAGTAGAGTGGTAATCTTGGAACCTCCTGACTCAGAGTACTGCTACCTTCTCACTGCCATAGGAATGCAGCTAGTTGACAGCTGGCTTCAAGACATGCTCCCTGTGAGAGCTGAGGACACGGCAGAACCCTCCCGCATCCTGCCTGACTGTAGGAGTAGCTGCTAACATCCTAATGTTAGTGGCTGGGAGAGGTTGCGGGAAAAGCATGTGAGAGCACTGGGCCTAAACTCCCGTGTACCTGAGTTGAATACAGCGATTTCCAACGGCTTTCCTCAACCAGAGTGTAGCTAGGTTCCAAATCCCATGTACGAGCGGGTAGCAGACATCTGCCTCCCATGCATACACACTTCTGAGAGTTGAGCTTATGGCTTGTACCTCCACAGCCAGCCTGCTGGTACCCTTGGCTTCTAAAAGGCCTAGGCTCGCTGTTTGACGGAAGTGCTGGGAGAGGTAATTGGAATCACCCGGCACACAAGACTAGTGCCTCCAAGCTCAGTTCAGCGATTTCCTAGTAATTCCTGTGGTAGACTGGTGCTACATACTAAGTTCCATACGTGAGAGGGTAGCTGAACGCCTTGTCCAAAACCATCTTACTTCTGAGAGTTGAGCTCAGCCTCCGTCCCTCACAGTTCGACACTGCCTGCAGAGTGATTTTCGCAGGTCTTCAGCAGAGACGTTGGCCAGAGGCTTCTGAGACGCAGGGTAACAATGCAGACCTGGAGGGTATCCCCAGGTGCAGTCCACTGGTAATCTTGGAACCTCCTGACTCAGAATACTGCTACCTTCTCACTGCCATAGGAATGCAGCTAGTTGACAGCTGGCTTCAAGACATGCTTCCCTGTAAGAGCTGAGGACAGGGCAGAACCCTCCCGCATGCTGCCTGACTGTAGGAGTAGCTGCTAACATCCTTATGTTAGTGGCTGGGAGAGGTTGCGGGAAAAGCATGTGTGAGCACTGGGCCTGAACTCGGGTGTACCTGAGTTGAATACAGCGATTTCCAACGGCTTTCCTCAACCAGAGTGTAGCTAGGTTCCAAATCCCATGTACGAGCGGGTAGCAGACATCAGCCTCCCATGCATACACACTTCTGAGAGTTGAGCTTATGGCCTGTACCTCCACAGCCAGCCTGCTGGTACCCTTGGCTTCTAAAAGGCCTAGGCTCGCTGTTTGACGGAAGTGCTGCGAGAGGTAATTGGAATCTCCCGGCACACAAGACGAGTGCCTCCAAGCTCAATTCACGATTTCCCAGTAATTCTTGTGGTAGACAGGTGCTACATACTAAGTTCCATATGTGAGAAGGTAGCTGAACGCCTTGTCCAAAGGCATCTTACTTCTGAGAGTTGAGCACACCCTCAGTCCCTCACACTTCCACAATGCCTGCAGAGTGAGTTTCACACGTTTTCACCAGAGACGACTGCCAGAGGCTTCTGAGTACAAGTTAACAATGCAGACCTGGAGGGTGCAGGTGCAGTAGAGTGGTAATCTGGTAATCTTGGAACCTCCTGACTCAGAGTACTGCTACCTTCTCACTGCCATAGGAATGCAGCTAGTTGACAGCAGGCTTCAAGACATGCTTCCCTGTGAGACCTGAGGACAGGGCAGAAAGCTCCCGCATCCTGCCTGACTGTAGGAGTAGCTGCTAACTTCCTTATGTTAGTGGCTGGGAGAGGTTGCGGGAAAAGCATGTGTGAGAACTGGGCCTGAACTCCCGTGTATCTGAGTTGAATACAGCGATTTCCAATGGCCTTCTTCAATCACAGTGTAGCTAGGTTCCAACTCCCATGTCCGAGTGGGTAGCAGACATCTGCCTCCCATGCATACACACTTCTGAGAGTTGAGCTTATGGCCTGTACCTCCACATCCAGCCTGCTGGTACCCTTGGCTTCTAAAAGGCCTAGGCTCGCTGTTTGACGGAAGTGCTGGGAAAGGTAATTGGAATCACCCGGCACACAAGACTAGTGCCTCCAAGCTCAGTTCAGCGATTTCCTAGTAATTCCTGTGGTAGACTGGTGCTACATACTAAGTTCCATACGTGAGAGGGTAGCTGAACGCCTTGTCCAAAACCATCTTACTTCTGAGAGTTGAGCTCAGCCTCAGTCCCTCACAGTTCCACACTGCCTGCAGAGTGAGTTTCGCAGGTCTTCAGCAGAGACGTTTCCCAGAGGCTTCTGAGACGCAGGGTAACAATGCAGACCTGGAGGGTATCCCCAGGTGCAGTCGACTGGTAATCTTGGAACCTCCTGACTCAGAATACTGCTACCTTCTCACTGCCATAGGAATGCAGCTAGTTGACAGCTGGCTTCAAGACATGCTTCCCTGTGAGAGCTGAGGACAGGGCAGAACCCTCCCGCATGCTGCCTGACTGTAGGAGTAGCTGCTAACATCCTTATGTTAGTGGCTGGGAGAGGTTGCGGGAAAAGCATGTGTGAGCACTGGGCCTGAACTCCCGTGTATCTGAGGTGAATACAGCGATTTCCAACGGCTTTCCTCAACCAGAGTGTAGCTAGGTTCCAAATCCCATGTACGAGCGGGTAGCAGACATCTGCCTCCCATGCATACACACTTCTGAGAGTTGAGCTTATGGCCTGTACCTCCACAGCCAACCTGCTGGTACCCTTGGCTTCTAAAAGGCCTAGGCTCGCTGTTTGACAAAAGTGCTGGGAGAGGTAATTGGAATCACCCGGCACACAAGACTAGTGCCTCCAAGCTCAGTTCAGCGATTTCCTAGTAATTCCTGTGGTAGACTGGTGCTACATACTAAGTTCCATACGTGAGAGGGTAGCTGAACGCCTTGTCCAAAACCATCTTACTTCTGAGAGTTGTGCTCAGCCTCAGTCCCTCACAGTTCGACACTGCCTGCAGAGTGAGTTTCGCAGGTCTTCAGCAGAGACGTTTGCCAGAGGCTTCTGAGACGCAGGGTAACAATGCAGACCTGGAGGGTATCCCCAGGTGCATTCGACTCGTAATCTTGGAACCTCCTGACTCAGAGTACTTCTACCTTCTCACTGCCACAGGAATGCAGCTAGTTGACAGCTGGCTTCAAGACATGCTTCCCTGTGAGAGCTGAGGACAGGGCAGAACCCTCCCGCATGCTTCCTGACTGTAGGAGTAGCTGCTAACATCCCTATGTTAGTGGCTGGGAGAGGTTGCGGGAAAAGCATGTGTGAGCACTGGGCCTGAAATCCCGTGTATCTGAGTTGAATACAGCGATTTCCAATGGCCTTCTTCAATCACAGTGTAGCTAGGTTCCAACTCCCATGTCCGAGTGGGTAGCAGACATCTGCCTCCCATGCATACACACTTCTGAGAGTTGAGCTTATGGCCTGTACCTCCACATCCAGCCTGCTGGTACCCTTGGCTTCTAAAAGGCCTAGGCTCGCTGTTTGACGGAAGTGCTGGGAGAGGTAATTGGAATCACCCGGCACACAAGACTAGTGCCTCCATGCTCAGTTCTGCGATTTCCTAGTAATTCCTGTGGTAGACTGGTGCTACATACGAAGTTCCATACGTGAGAGGGTAGCTGAACGCCTTGTCCAAAACCATCTTACTTCTCAGAGTTGAGCTCAGCCTCAGTCCCTCACAGTTCCACACTGCCTGCAGAGTGAGTTTCGCAGGTCTTCAGCAGAGACGTTTGCCAGAGGCTTCTGAGACGCAGGGTAACAATGCAGACCTGGAGGGTATCCCCAGGTGCAGTCGACTGGTAATCTTGGAACCTCCTGACTCAGAATACTGCTACCTTCTCACTGCCATAGGAATGCAGCTAGTTGACAGCTGGCTTCAAGACATGCTTCCCTGTGAGAGCTGAGGACAGGGCAGAACCCTCCCGCATGCTGCCTGACTGTAGGAGTAGCTGCTAATATCCTTATGTTAGTGGCTGGGAGAGGTTGCGGGAAAAGCATGTGTGAGCACTGGGCATGAACTCCCGTGTATCTGAGTTGAATGCAGCAATTTCCAACGGATTTCCTCAACCAGAGTGTAGCAAGGTTCCAAATCCCATGTACGAGCGGGTAGCAGACATCTGCCTCCCATGCATACACACTTCTGAGAGTTGAGGTTATGGCCTGTACTTCCACAACCAGCCTGCTGTTACCCTTGGCTTCTAAAAGGCCTAGGATCGCTGTTTGACGGAAGTACTGGGAGAGGTAATTGGAATCACCCGGCACACAAGACTAGTGCCTCCAAGCTCAGTTCAGCGATTTCCTAGTAATTCCTGTGGTAGACTGGTGCTACATACTAAGTTCCATACGTGAGAGGGTAGCTGAACGCCTTGTCCAAAACCATCTTACTTCGGAGAGTTGAGCTCAGCCTCAGTCCCTCACAGTTCCACAGTGCCTGCAGAGTGAGTTTCGCAGGTCTTCAGCAGAGATGTTTGCCAGAGGCTTCTGAGACGCAGGGTAACAATTCAGACCTGGAGGGTATCCCCAGGTGCAGTCGACTGGTAATCTTGGAACCTCCTGACTCAGAGTACTGCTACCTTCTCACTGCCATAGGAATGCAGCTAGTTGACAGCTGGCTTCAAGACATGCTTCCCTGTGAGAGCTGAGGACAGGGCAGAACCCTCCCGCATGCTGCCTGATTGTAGGAGTAGCTGCTAACATCCTTATGTTAGTGGCTGGGAGAGGTTGCGGGAAAAGCAGGTGTGAGCACTGGGCCTGAACTCCCGTGTATCTGAGTTGAATACAGCGATTTCCAACGGCTTTCCTCAACCAGAGTGTAGCTAGTTTCCAAATCCCATGTACGAGCGGGTAGCAGACATCTGCCTCCCATGCATACACACTTCTGAGAGTTGAGCTTATGGCCTGTACCTCCACAGCCAGCCTGCTGGTACCCTTGGCTTCTAAAAGGCCTAGGCTCGCTGTTTGACGGAAGTGCTGGGAGAGGTAATTGGAATCTCCCGGCACACAAGACGAGTGCCTCCAAGCTCAATTCACGATTTCCCAGTAATTCTTGTGGTAGACAGGTGCTACATACTAAGTTCCATATGTGAGAAGGTAGCTGAACGCCTTGTCCAAAAGCATCTTACTTCTGAGAGTTGAGCACACCCTCAGTCCCTCACACTTCCACACTGCCTGCAGAGTGAGTTTCACACGTCTTCACCAGGACGATTGCCAGAGGCTTCTGAGTACAAGTGAACAATGCAGACCTGGAGGGTATCTCCAGGTGCAGTAGAGTGGTAATCTTGGAACCTCCTGACTCAGGGTACTGCTACCTTCTCACTGCCATAGGAATGCAGCTAGTTGACAGCTGGCTTCAAGACATGCTTCCCTGTGAGAGCTGAGGACAGGGCAGAACCCTCCCGCATCCTGCCTGACTGTAGGAGTAGCTGCTAACATCCTAATGTTAGTGGATGGGAGAGGTTGCGGGAAAAGCATGTGTGAGCACTGGGCCTGAACTCCCGTGTATCTGAGTTGAATACAGCGATTTCCAATGGCCTTCTTCAATCACAGTGTAGCTAGGTTCCAACTCCCATGTCCGACTGGGTAGTAGACATCTGCCTCCCATGCATACACACTTCTGAGAGTTGAGCTTATGGCCTGTACCTCCACATCCAGCCTGCTGGTACCCTTGGCTTCTAAAAGGCCTAGGCTCGCTGATTGACGGAAGTGCTGGGAGAGGTAATTGGAATCACCCGGCACACAAGACTAGTGCCTCCAAGCTCAGTTCAGCGATTTCCTAGTAATTCCTGTGGTAGACTGGTGCTACATACTAAGTTCCATACGTGAGAGGGTAGCTGAACGCCTTGTCCAAAACCATCTTACTTCTGAGAGTTGAGCTCAGCCTCAGTCCCTCACAGTTCCACACTGCCTGCAGAGTGAGTTTCGCAGGTCTTCAGCAGAGACGTTTGCCAGATCCTTCTGAGTACAAGTTAACAATGCAGACCTGGAGGGTATCCCCAGGTGCAGTCGACTGGTAATCTTGGAACCTCCTGACTCAGAATACTGCTACCTTCTCACTGCCATAGGAATGCAGCTAGTTGACAGCTAGCTGGCTTCAAGACATGCTTCCCTGAGAGAGCTGAGGACAGGGCAGAACCCTCCCGCATGCTGCCTGACTGTAGGAGTAGCTGCTAACATCCTTATGTTAGTGGCTGGGAGAGGTTGCGGGAAAAGCATGTGTGAGCACTGGGCCTGAACTCCCGTGTATCTGAGTTGAATACAGCGATTTCCAACGGCTTTCCTCAACCAGAGTGTAGCTAGGTTCCAAATCCCATGTACGAGCGGGTAGCAGACATCTGCCTCCCATGCATACACACTTCTGAGTGTTGAGCTTATGGCCTGTACCTCCACAGCCAGCCTGCTGGTACCCTTGGCTTCTAAGAGGCCTAGGCTCGCTGTTTGACGGAAGTGCTGGGAGAGGTAATTGGAATCTCCCGGCACACCAGACGAGTGCCTCCAAGCTCAATTCACGATTTCCCAGTAATTCTTGTGGTAGACATGTGCTACATACTAAGTTCCATATGTGAGAAGGTAGCTGAACGCCTTGTCCAAAAGCATCTTACTTCTGAGAGTTGAGCACACCCTCAGTCCCTCACACTTCCAAACTGCCTGCAGAGTGAGTTTCACACGTCTTCACCAGACACGATTGCCAGAGGCTTCTGAGTACAAGTTAACAATGCAGACCTGGAGGGTATCTCCAGGTGCAGTAGAGTGGTAATCTTGGAACCTCCTGACTCAGAGTACTGCTACATTCTCACTGCCATAGGAATGCAGCTAGTTGCCAGCTGGCTTCAAGACATGCTTCCCTGTGAGAGCTGAGGACAGGGCAGAACCCTCCCGCATCCTGCCTGACTGTAGGAGTAGCTGCTAACATCCTAATGTTAGTGGCTGGGAGAGGTTGCGGGAAAAGCATGTGTGAGCACTGTGCCTGAACTCCCGTGTATCTAAGTTGAATAGAGCGATTTCCAATGGACTTTTTCAATCACAGTGTAGCTAGGTTCCAACTCCCATGTCCGAGTGGGTAGCAGACATCTGCCTCCCATGCATACACACTTCTGAGAGTTGAGCTTATGGCCTGTACCTCCACATCCAGCCTGCTGGTACCCTTGGCTTCTAAAAGGCCTAGGCTCGCTGTTTGACGGAAGTGCTGGGAGAGGTAATTGGAATCACACGGCACACAAGACTAGTGCCTCCAAGCTCAGTTCAGCGATTTCCTAGTAATTCCTGTGGTAGACTGGTGCTACATACTAAGTTCCATACGTGAGAGGATAGCTGAACGCCTTGTCCAAAACCATCTTACTTCTGAGAGTTGAGCTCAGCCTCAGTCCCTCACAGTTCGACACTGCCTGCAGAGTGAGTTTCGCAGGTCCTC